>NC_143563.1:120265000-121465000 GCF_054136105.1 Typopeltis vanoorti | reverse complement strand
TCTATAAGTGTTCTCTTCAGAAAATGACCGCAATGGGTGTGTGTGTATCTGAGGGAGACCATGGCTGTCATTTGTATACTTTTCCTTTCCATGTGAAATAACCTGCACGTCCTACAAATTTGAATAATTCAAATGTATCTGGTAAATTATGTGATTTTAACCAATTGAAAGTCTCAGATAATTGTACACTAGTGGACAGTGAAGTAATATCAAAACTATTCATTATGTCTGAACTTGATTAAAAAAAAAAAAAAAAGAATTATTCTAAAAATACTTTTTAAGTAAACAGAATTTTTTTAGAAACAAGGAAGAATTACGTGTGAGAGAGAGGCCAATAATTTAGCCATATGTTTAGCAAATATATATATGTAGGAATGTTTATGCTATCAACAATTGGCATAGAAGTATATCTTCTGAAATTATTCTTACAAATATTAGAGAACGTTGAAGCTCTAAGACATTTCTTCAACTTAAACAGTAACAAATACCTTTTTCTTTTTTATCTAAAATTGAGAAATTTTATTCCTTTTTTTTGCAAACAGTAGATTTCTTATTTTTTTTTTTTTTAAATCACATATTGCAATTTACTGTGCTGTACTGCAGTAGTGAGCATCTCACATCTTTCAGAAATCCATTGTTATTATACCTTGTATGAATACTTGAAGACTATCTCATTAGATTCAGATTGAAATATGATTTAATAAAATCTAATTAAACTTCTTGTGTCTATGTGTTCAGTTTGACTCTGGAATGGTGATCATAAAGAGAGTAAGGGAATGTGCTCTGACGAGCGTGAGGAGAAGAGGCGATATCATTGAGACAAAGATACAGAAAGAGTTAATGCATAAGACAAATATGATGGTAGAATCAAAGGTTAAGAAGAAGCCACAAAGAGACTAGTCATGTGAGTAAGAAAGTAAAAAAGAATGTTCTCTGTGAAAGAGTGAAATGTGTTATTGGGAGGGTTGCTACTTCTTTTCAAGGCAAAGTAAACATATGATATGATCTTTGAGAGTTTGGTCTCCCAAAATGAGTTTAATAAGTAAGCTATTTCTAGCTTACTCTTTTCTCAGAATTTTAGCAAACATTTCTTATTGTCTGATATTCATTTCTTACCCTCTTGTTTGGATAACAAAATAGCTTTTCTTTCAGTCAGTTACCTCCTCTAATGATTCAGCAAACTTGATGTACACATAAGCAATGTTTTGTAATTTGCCCACAAACATTTATCATTAGACATAAAAACGTTTAAGGTGTTTGGAGTAATACATTTGAAAGATTAAGTGAGATAAGCAGTGATACCACTGTGGTGTGAAATATTGAATGCAAGAGGAATACATATCAATAGAAAAGGCCACATGTAACCTGAAATGTGAAAATGACAATGGAGTAGATATTTGATCAGAATATATATAAGCAACTCCAGCTTCTAACCAGGCCTTACAAGTAATAAGATACACGGTATAGCTCTGAAGGCCTGGTCAGAAGGTCAATTTCCAGATGACTGGAGTATGGCTCTCATATAAAAAGGGAAATATGTAGTAAATGTGACTATTAGAGAAGAATTTCCAGCTATGTGTTGTAGGTAAAAATTGATATAAGCACACTTGAGAAGAAACTAAGAATGTAACAAAGACTCATGAATTTTTTTTAAGATGTGGAAAAGTCATATGACAATGTGGTAAATGGGAACAATATGCAAAGCAATACATAGTCTATATATTTAAGTGGCAAGTTTTTACAGTCATCCTTTTCGATGTGTGGTACTGCTGTGCAGACTATGCATCATATCACTGATGACTGCCCCATACACTCCATTTCTGGAGTATTTCTCCCAGACAGTGCCATCAACTGGTTAACTGAACATGTTGAACCCCACACGAGAGGTTGATTGATCAATCTATAGTATATTAGTACCATATACTATAAAATTTAAAAGACTGTACATTGTTATTCCTTGGAAAACAATACAGTAGTTGCAGGGATGGGGGAGGAGGAAAAGAAACTGTTCTGTGGGTTTTTCAAAGTGCACTATGAAAGGATGTCGAGCAGAAGCTGCACGTGTTCCAATGAGCTTAGTACTAAGTGGGGAATTATTGATGATATTTCAGATGAACATTTCCCAAGGAAATATTTGTACCATACACATAGTGGGGAAATCAAAACATCTGTGTGAGAATGGAGGGAGTGAGTTGGTAAGAGATGGGTCATTAATAAATCTAATTGCTCTCCTCTGTAGAGAGTCAAGCATTTTGAGGGAGCTTTCAGAGACTCCACCCCATGTGAGAGCAATATTCAATAGCGGGGCAGATTTGCAATTTGTATAAAGATAACAGCTGTTCAGCGGTGAAGTAATGTCTTGAGTGAAAGAGAAATCCTCATTTTTAGAAGCTGAGTATGCAATGGTTTGATCTGTTTATGCCAGTCTGCATATAGTTTTGCACACACTAATTTATTGTATTTCTTCCATACACTAAATAAATAAAGTTGTAATTCGGCAGTCAGAAAATGAAAGAGGTATAGGAAAATGGTTTATATAAAATCATGTCAGACAAGGGTACATAGTATCTCCACTCTCATCTTCTTTATGAATCATATTGATATCAGAATTGGATACATCATACTTAGCTTCTTCCTTTAAGATGATATGATCCTAAACAAATCAGTACAGTTCTCAAGATTAATGAGAGGTGTCCTGATATCCAACCCATCAACATCAACCACATAAAGCAAAGACGTTTTCTGTAGATGATGTAATAATTCATTTCGTCAGCTACTTTCAATGACCTTAAACTAACAGGTTCGCATGAAATGTATACCTCATTACTTGAGTGAGTACTTAAAAACTCAATCATTTATAGCAGATCTGCCAGTCCTACCACCTGCATTCAGTAAGGTAATATTTTTCAATATTTTTTTTTGTGTTTATTTTTTAAATATAGCAATAAATTTCTCTTGGATTTCCTTTGGCCTGTTCAACTAACTTATTTTAATATATATAATATATAATATGGACTTCCACAACATGCCACAGCTCTTTCAGTGCACTCATTGTACTTCCCCTGAGAGCCCTGTTCTCACTATTTGCAAGATGCCAGATTCACAGCATTCTTTTATGCAGCTCTGACTGAGGTATAATTCATCCATTTAATTCCCATGTGATTTATTATAACTCTGAAGGTATAATTAGATATTGCTTCCTTCAAACATACTTTGTATACTTTCCATGGTAAGATGATTTCTTTTCATATACAGTTTTTCATGCCGAAGCACTGTTAGCTTCTTAGATTATTATAATCACTTGCCTTGTAATTGAGCACACTTCTTTTCTCAGGAAGAGCTCCCATATTCATTCACCACATAAGGAAATTAAGCATCCATACTACAATGTGATTTGAATATAGAACCTATTGGTTGGAAAGGAGGGAAAGCAGAATAAGCCAATATATTACACAAAATATGTTTGTGTAATATATTGGCCTATTTATTAAACAATGCATTTCAGACTATCAACTCATTAATTCTAATGTGTTAATTGCTAGTGTTACTTTTTACCTCCTTAATTATTCTGAAAAGCATACTTATTACATCCTCAATCAGTACACTCTTTCTAGTATTTATTGTTTTGTACAAAGGAACAATCAGAGATGGCAGATGGGTTAATCAAGCAATAATAATCAACTGTCCGCATGGTTAGCCTAATGGCTGTACGCTTCGCAACCATATGACAGGAGGAGTGTCCCAGGTTCGATTCCCGTCGAAGACGTGTGGAATTTGAGGATCTTCCTCATCCATAGCCAAGTTAGCCAGTCTTGGGCACAGGCAGTAGGGTTTTTTCCACCAGTTTATCTGGCATTTTTCATCCCACAAGCAGGCAAACTGCCCCGTAAACACACACGGATCTACAGCCATAAATACTTAACCCACCATGAGGGGGCTCAACTGCCCCTATAAGGATGGGGAGAAAAAGGGAGGAAACTCCATATGAATAAATAAATAATCAACTTATTAAGTGTTACACAGAACAATGAGTTGAGTCACCTTAACCACTAAAATGTCCACATGAATAAAACATAGCCATCATCCACCACCTCTGTATCCATATTATTTTAATGAAATATCAATGATACTGTAATTTTATTAATGAGATATCAATGATACTGTAATTTTATTGAGCACCTTTTGCATTCATGGTAATATGTATATATATGGCAAAGCTAGTCGGGTGGCTAATTCATAAAAATGTGAGTTTCAAATCAAGTACTACTTTCTTAGTGGATTAGTAAAGATTTTTTTTTTTTTTTTAAACTTAATACAAAGCCTCCTGATATATAAAAGCTATAAATAATGAAATATCTATAAAATGACCCATAGCAGCACATTCAGGTTTATCCTCCAAAAAGGCAAAATAATTATATCAAAAAGAGCATATTAAAAGCTTCTGAGGTTCTCTCTGTGATGAAGCATACGGGACTGAGGTAACATTTACATAATAGAAAACAAAGTAAACGAACTGTCGCGAGTATTCAGACTACTATAAAATTTGAAAAAACTGCTGGGTGCATCTCTATTTACATTTAGCGGATGTGAAAATCACTTTTGCTATTTTTTTATTTATTTATTTTTTGCATGCATAATGATATACTTTATTGAAATTTAATAAAATTATGAAAGTAATTTTCTGTTTCAAGTTCACTGAATGTCATTCATCATCATCAGCAGCCATTTTCTGTCCAATGCTGGACAAAGACCTCCCACGAAGTCCTTAGCTCATTCCTATCTTGATCCTTTCTATGCTATTTAGTTCCTTCCATTGCTTTAATCTCATCCCGACACCATCTCTTTGGTCTTCCTGTAGCTCTCTTTCCATCTCTAGAATACCATTCTGATATCAACTTTTCCATTTTTGAGTGTTACTTCTTGCAATATGACTTGCCCATTACCATTTCTATATTTTAATATCTGTTATAATGCCTCTCACCCTAGTCTAAGCTCTAACCCAAGTATTATGCATTCTTTCTAGAATAGTAATATAGACTAATGATTTTCCCATTTTGCTCTGGGCAATCCTCAACTTGAATTTTTTTAGTCAAAATCCAAGTTTCACTTCCTTATGTCAAGACAGAAGTATACAACTGTCGAATATTTTTCTTTTATATAATTATACATTATTTTTGTTTTGTCTTTGTTTATATTTAATCCTTTCTTTTTTACTTTCAGCATTCAATTCAGAAATCATCTGCTGAAGTTCTACAGAGTTTTTCAAAAGAATGTCAACAGTGAATCCTGTGTGATTTACTTCTTTCCCATTTATCACAGTTCCTGTTTTCAAAATCCAGGTTTTTAAAAATTTCTTCTGCCTGACTCCCTTTTTTATAGGAAATTTCATCTGTTTCTGATTTTAAAGATGGAGTTGAATTTTTATATAACTAAGTATATTGATACAAGCTTTTTCAACTCCTCAATTTTTAAGGGCTTCTAAAATATCTAATGTTGAGATTGAATCAAATTCATTTTCAAAATTAATGAACAACAGACCAAGCATTTTTGTATTCATTTGTCTTCTCAATTATTTGTCTTATTACATATATATGATCAATGGTGCTGTAAAATTTTATGAATCCTGTTTGTTCTGAAGGTTGGAAAAAATCTAGTCTGTTTTGTATTCTGTTGCTAAATGATTTTTGTAATAATTTTGTATATTGTTGAAAGGATGTCTTTATCATCACTTAATCCAAATGGTATAATAAAGAAAAGCATGACTAAGTCAGAAAATGCAGGTCTAAATCAAGCTAGATATATATGCTACAAACAATTAAGAAAAAAAGATTACTCTCATATCAAACTGGCATAACAGTGAACTAGCCATCCATACAATCTGAGAAACTATAGTATTTGGTATGAGTGAAAATGAAGATGCTATACTAATTGAAACTCATTTTGCTTCATACCAAAGCACTTGCGGCTCCATTAGCATCTGGAAGGAATTGGCCAAATTCTTGAAGAAGATCTTCTTGATTCTGGAACAACTTAGCTACTTGGGCATAAACTTCTGCTTCTGTCAAAGGTTTCGTTCCTGTATGAACACCCTAATGAATGATAACTGATATTAATGATATTCACTCTGAAATAAAGTAGCTGCTGGAGTTAATATTATCAAACATTCTTGATAAACATTTTCAATGATCAAAAGCTAAAACAAAAATTTATAAAAGTAAATGAACTATCAGTAATGAAAATATGGTAGTAGCATTTACGAGTATTATAAAAAATACATTTTTTTCTTGCAATTCTATATTTATGATCTTTCTAATTATTTCATCATTAGAGGAAGACTTCTAGAACATTACTTTTATGCAGTAACATTATTCACTCAGGGTTCACAGTTTAACATCCTGCACTGTTGATGTGTATTTACAACTTATTCAAACTGTTATAGAGCATCCAAAAGGCAGAAATTTATGCATAACTCATCTCAGTTGTAACTGAATTTCAATTATTTATTTTTATTTATTATTATTTTTTTTTTTTAATGAGAATGTCATCCAAGAAGGGCTATAATACCAATAGCATGTTAGGACCATTGATGATTAGATAATGTGATTCTCCTACTCTAAACAGTGAACATATTTTCTTGATCAGAAGTTAACTGATCTGATTTAACTATAAAATGAAAGTCATTCACATTAAATTATCAACCATCTATTTTCCCACCAATTAACTTTTTGTTTGCTTAAATGTTACATTAAAAAACCTACTACTTTAATTAGGAAAATATTCAATTCATAAACTGATAAACACTAACTTAGTTATTATATACCAAGTGTACTGTCTTGTTTGGGAGAATTCCCATTCAGCGAACAAGACAATCAAAGGCTTAGAAATCAGACTGAAAAAACTATACATACACTTAAAAATAATCTAAATTTGAAAGGCTACTTTTAAGTAAATTACAAATAGAGAAATAAAAAAAAGACAATATTTCTTGCAGTTAACTGCTTACCACCTTCCATTTTTCCCCATTTCATAATTATTTTATAAAACAAGCATCTAAGCATCTACAAGTCTTAGGATAACTTTTTTTTCCCAAATTATCAATTTGAAGAATATACTTTTTTTTTAATACCATATTATAATCAATGTTGGAGGATTTGTCGTATACAGTACAAATCAGTAAGATTTTCGATATACTCTAAAGTCACATATGATCTTCACTCAGAATGACACCTCCACAGTCTTTAGACATGGACGTAGTGTGGTCCAGGATTATTACTTGTTTCTCCTGTGGTACCAGAGTACAGGATATTATCAGTCACACACACACTTTCATTTTTGATTTAGCATCTATTATAAAAGTTCTAGTCAAGAGTAAGTCTCTTCCCCTCTCAGGTCCTTGATGCTACAATCAAATCTTTCCTAAAGCAAATTCCTCCGACCCTGAATCTTGGCCAACAAATATTAATCTGTCTTTCTGACACTGATTTGATAATGGAAAAGAACATTGCACATAAAGGAGCATAGCTAACCATTTTGAATATCCCTTAAAAATATGTCATGATAAGTCATCCATTCTCACAACCTTAATAACATCTCACCCAATAAACATCTTTCTAATTCATTCACTTCTCCTAGTACTTCCTTCCCTTCTATGTATTGCACAGCATAATTTACCCTAGTATAATATACACTATATGAAGTGCTCATTCAACAAGCAACATCCTTTGTATTTATCACTCTGCTACCATGACTACGTAGCAATCTCAAAATGCCATAATTATATTTCCTCTTGTTTGCCATATAGAAGAAGAAATCCCTTGAATTATTCTTGGACTGAGTAGCCAATCATCTCTCATGCTGCACTTTTTTCTTTCTTTACCAGGTTCATCACCTTCCTAGCCTGCATTTCATACTCCTGATGTATCTGATTTCCATCAATGGACGAGCAGTGAAATCTTGTAGGAGTGGAATGGACGAGCAGTGAAATCTTGCCTGATTTCACTGCTCGTCCATTCCACTCCTACTCTATTTGCTCACTTAACTCCTGTGGCATTTAGTTATACATTTCTTGTAACATATACCACGTTATGAATTCTCATGCGCTGCTAACATCTTTTCTACCGTCACTACCAATGTATTGATGGTAATTGACCAGAGGAATTCCCATATCACATCTTATAATTCCATAAATATGTTTCACCACTTCCCAAACAAGTACCTCACAATCATTCTCACCAACTGGCAGCAGTGATAATACCTCATTAACAAACACACCACATCTGGTGAAGATATTACCAAATCCAACACTAAAAATGTCTAGGTGCTTCTGTCACATGATGTTTAAGATAGTCATCCCTGAGAAATTCAATCAATTCACTTTCATTCTTCCCATACCCAACCCTCTCTTTCCAATCTGCATTTCTATAATTAAAGTTTCAAATTAGGATCACCTTTTTACACACCCAAACAATATGCTGAAACACCTCAGTGTAATAGCCTAACCTATTACATATACTAGTCTGTTAATTTCAACTTCACACCACAGAGATTCAACATATTCAAGTGTACTACCATTTTCAATTTCCACTCTCTGTGTACACAATTCTTCTGCAATCATCAAGTATCACCTCCCACCCTTCCATTTCTATACCCAACAGAATATCATTGTTGGACAACCAACTTTCATTCTTCCCATACCCAACCCTCTCTTTCCAATCTGCATTTCTATAATTAAAGTTTCAAATTAGGATCACCTTTTTACACACCCAACCAATATGCTGAAACACCTCAGTGTAATAGCCTAACCTATTACATATACTAGTCTGTTAATTTCAACTTCACACCACAGAGATTCAAAATATTCAAGTGTACTACCATTTTCAATTTCCACTCTCTGTGTACACAATTCTTCTGCAATCATCAAGTATAACCTCCCACCCTTCCATTTCTATACCCAACAGAATATCATTGTTGGACAACCAAATTTCTCCTACACAAATTATTTTGGGGCATACTGGCTGAAATCACTACAACAAATGTATGGTTTATTTTGAATACTCTTTACATTTGTATATCACAATCCCACTGGCTTTCAGGTTATCCCACCAACATTATCTACTCTAGTCACTATACCACACTTCTCTTTTTGATCTGGCATTCCCATTTCCATTTCATTCCCATTTCAATGACTGGCTGATTGCCAGTCATGCCTGTCTTATCCCCAATTTTATGTATTACATTGATTTGTCCTGCTAATGGTTGATTCTGGATATTCTCAGAATAATGGCTTCTCTACATGTTCTCATCCTAACACTGCAAACCTTAAACCATTCCAACTTCCCTTCAAATTCAATCTTGAATGGAATCCCTTTTGCCTCACACAAAGTTGAGCAATCTTGCTATTATCTACTATCATCTCTGTTCTTCTTCTCAAATCACTATTATCATATCCAGGTATCATTAGCATGATACCTGGATATGATATGATACAGCAGCATTGCGAACAATGCTACTGTATTATCCTTTACTTCCAGCAACAACTTCAAGTTCCTATTAACACTGATTTTTTTGACCATCTAAATCATTCATGGCCACAACTCACCACTGTATCCTTTAGAAGTATATGGTGCCATCAGGGTCATAGGGACCTGCTAGGTTTTGGACACTCCTAAGCAGATTTTAAGATAATCTCTTAGCAACACAGGTACGGAGGACTTGCCCAGAGAATGACTTAATTCCTCGGGTGTGGAGTTGGATAGCACAGAATATATTGTTAAGGACTTCTTCTGGTTCCTATGTGTGGGACAATACTATGTACCACTATGTTCAGTATAAAGTGGAAAAATAATAAAAATATCTGAGCAGAGTAGTAATTTCCCACTTGGAGATGCAATTCATCTCCCACTTTAAGACAACTGCAGACATCCAAGCCAACAGCAACATTCAACCCTGCAGTCTGCTGGTTGGAGAGCATATATGCTAACCATTCGATCAACCAAGCCAGCAATATATGAGATGCAAATTCAGGATAATTATTGCTACTATGACTTCAAATTACCCAGTTTAACAAGTCAATTTCAGAAACAAACAGTTTTACACTGTATATCAAATAATTATCAATTCTGAAACAGCTCTAATTCTCTGAAGAGATTATCAAGTAAAATGAACTAGAAACATTTATATTACGGTTAAGAAATGATTTTTGTTGTTCAGAATCAATGGCTAAAATCATCCAAATCAGAGAATTTTACGTCTGAACTTCAAAGTGCAGCTCAAGCAGTCAGAAACATCTACAAAGAAAAGACCAAAATAATGTTAAACATATTTCAGTGATTAAAAAAAAAGCTAGCAAATTAACATTAGGCAATGTTGCTTTCTATAGTTTGGTGAGGTCAACAGAAAGTGTTGTAATGTTCTAAATGAACTAAACATGAAAAGTAAGAATTATCTTAATAAAAATAATATAAAACAAAATTTAAATAATTATTTCATTACTTAGTTTGCTTGGTATTGTAAGACATAAAATAAATTATGAATAATGTAAACACCTAAGCTTGTCAATTAGGTTGATTAAATGTTGGAACAAAATTTCTCATGAAAATCAAAATCAAATATAAAGAAAAGAGGGATGAACACTAAAAACACTGCATCTAGAATGTCAAACTTACAGAACAAGTAAAGCCTTTTATTTAGGTGCAATTTTTAGCAAAGATAGCAAATTAAATATGGAGACAGTGAACAGAAAAAACAAAGCTGATAATGGTAGAGCCTCAAATGAATACATTTGAGGGAGAAATTGGTCAAATACTAAGCTGACAGTATTCAAACCAATTTTAACTTATGAGAAAGAAGACAGCCTAGAAATAAAACAGTTCAGACTAGAGACCATTAGAAAAGTGAAAAGATGGTATCAACTGCAGAACAGGTTATAATTAATATATTAAGAAGGAACTTGTCAATATCAGAATTCATCAATGGGCAAAAATGTGTTTGTCCACAGAAGCTAATTCCATAAAGTTAACTGATTAAATTTTAAAATCACCAAACTCTATCGACATATCTTCAGTAACCTCAAACAGGAAAGTTTTAATTCATCAACAATCATTTCATTTGCAATAGTAAATCCATATCACATGATAAATATTTGATATACATGTAACCCTCGTATAACAAGGTACTTAGACAATGCGGTCGATATAAGACTGTCTACAAACTGTAGAAACTATCTTTTCATAAATTTTTCAGTGCGCAACTTAAAAATCAAATTTTATCTTCGTTAAATTTGTGCCTACCCGTATCATGCATGTAGTTATAAACAGCGAATTTATATTACGAGAAACACTCTTTATCACACATACACATTTTGTGCGTGTGTGTAGTCAATTGTTTACCGTATAAAGTGTTTATTATTGCGCATGAAGTTATAAGTAGTGAATTTATATTAGTGGAAATATCCTTCAGAACACATGTATGTCAGTTGTTTACGAATCAACTGTTTATTATTGAAATTTGTCTTAGAAAACTAAGAGTTTTCTCCCAGGAAAATGCATTAAAAATCATAAATGTGTTAATCTCAAGCTGAGCACTTTATTTTCTGTTGAGTTGGATAATTAATGTGTAATGTTTTTTTATGTAAAAAATTAATTTTTATAGTAATGGCCACTAAAACTGCAACAAAAAGGAAAAAAACCAACAGGAAAGAAAATTCATTTCTCTCGAAAAAAAAATTAAAAAATCTTGGATCGGTTGGAAAATGGAGAAAAACCAGGAGTTGTTGAAAGGACTTTGAATTTAAATGAATCAACAATCAAACAAAATGAACATAAAATCCGACAAAGTGTTATTGCTGGGTCAAAAGTAAGTCCATTGCTCATCTACGCCAGTGCTTCCCAAACTTATGGATGTAAAAGCCCCTTTAAAAAAATTAAAATATTTCACGGCCCCATCGAGAAAAAAAAATCTTAATGCAGACATATAATATTTGTTTCATTTATTGAATATAAATACGAAACATACACAGCAAATGCTGCAATAATCAAATGCAAATATTACATTTTTTAGCATCTTACATACACATCTGATGTGCGACATTATCTTACATTTTTATATAGACAGATATTATCTATCTTATTAGTCTTAAAACATTTTAAATTTGATTTCATTATTTCACCCCCCCCCCTCAATAAAACTAACGGCCCTCAAAGGGGGCTGCGATCCACAGTTTGGGAAGCGCTGATCTACACGATATTCTAATAGAAAAAATGGAGAAATCTCTAATGATATGGATAGAAGATTGAACTCAAAAGAAAATTCCTTTGGAAGGAAATCTCATTAAACAAAAAGCTCTCAAAGTTTATGAACATTTAAAAGCACTTGATCAAGATTCTTCAGAAGAAAGTTTTCAAGCATGGATTTTGTGCCAGTAAGGGTTGGTTCGAAAACTTTCAAAAGCGGTTTTCTTTGCATAATCTTAAAATCCAGAGAGAATGAGCATCAGCAGACGTAGAAGGTGCCCGGAAACATCCAGGGGAACTTATAAAAATCATTGAAGAAGTCAGTTATAGTGCAGACCATGTGTTCAATGCAGGCGAATCTGGGTTATACTGGAAAAAAAATGGGAAAAACTTACCTATATTTCAAAAAATTAAAGATCAGCTCCTGGATTCAACGTTTCCAAAGTTAAAATTACTTTACTGTTTTGCATGACAGGTGATTGCATGACAAAACCAATGTTTCTTAACCGATCCTCAAATCCTCGTGCCATGAAAGGGCTCGACAACTCCACTCTACCAGTTTATTGGCGGGCCAACAAAAAAAGCATGGGTTACAGCTAGTATGCTTGAAAATTGGTTTTTCAAGTGTTTTGTACCCAATGTAGAAAGTTACACAAAGAAAAAGAATATAAACTTCAAAATTCTATTAATTTTAAATGACTCACCAGGCCACCCTACAAATTTAAGCCATCTAAATATTAAAATAATATCTTTGCCGCCTTATATTACTTCACTTGTTCAACCACTCGACCAAAGAATAATATCAACATTTAAGTCATTATATTCATCCAACATTCTAATTAATTTTTGGAAAAAATGGGATCTAATCCAAACATGACACTGCATGGAAAGTTTTTATTGTGTGAAAATTATTTTTCTGTCCATTAAGGATGAAAACGAAATTAGTGAATTGATTGATGGGGAAACAGACTTAATTGAGGAGGAAATGGCACAATTAATAAATGACGAACTAAATAGTGGGGTAAGTTCTGCTAAAGATTCTGATTGTGATAAATCAGTTAAAGAATTCAGTTTAAACAAATTAGCAGAAAGATTGGATTTGGCAAGAAAGTTAAGTTATTTTACAGATAATGATCCCTCAATGAAGCACTCCAGAAAATTCACGAGACAATTGGATATTTGTTTAGCTCCATATTATGAACTTAATAAAAAATTGCAGCATAGTGGTAAACAAGGTCTTATTACCGACTTCTTGATAACTAAACCAGTAGAAGTATGCAATGAGAATTATACAAACGATGTTCAAAAGATTAAGTGATGACGAGGTCTGGTCACTTGTAAATAAAGAAAATCTACGAAATGTTATTTTTGAAGATGGTGATGATGATTAAAATATGCATTTTATTTTATTTTACCTAAACATTTATGCATTATGTGCAATGAAATTCAAGCACAATTTGTAATTTTTGCTATGTATTTGTTGCCTGAATTAAATAAAAATATATTCTTGCTGGATATGGCATTGTTTATATAATTAAAAAAAAAACCGATTTCAGAACGTAACCCTACTTTTTCAATATGATCCGAGTCTTACATAACACTATTTATATAACACGCCATTTCTATGGAACCTAACATCCACGCTATACGAGGGTTGCCTGTAAGCTATTTCTTTCCTTTATGAGTATCTACATGTAAGGTGGGAAGGGGGATAATAAAATACCTATTATAACATTATCTTGGAAAATTTGATGAACACTTAAAAGTACAGTAAGCTTCCTAATGCATTCCATACTATAAGAGCTCTGCTCCAATTATGCACAATTTGACCATCTGACCAGACCTGAAATATGCAATGTAGCCACTGTGAAACTTTTACACCTCCATATATGAGCATTTCTGATTGAATATCATCTACCCCAGCTGCCTTTCCACATTTCATCTCTTGGTACTTCAAAAAAAAATATGTATTCCTATTGAGTGTTTTCTACCCTCGTGGAGTCACAGCTTACTTTATTTGGTAATCTCTCAAAGCAATTACTCCATACACCTAGAACATTTTTCATGTCATCTATATCACCTCCAATTCCTTTTACAGTACTTTTTCCTTCATTTATAAACTTTTTCAATAGCCTCCAGAATATTTTTTCACCTTCCTCATATTTATTTTCTATGTTCTTGCCAAAGGCTTCCCAAGACTTCTGTTCAGCTAGTTTTATATATGGTGCTTTATGTTCTTACATTTTTCAGTATTCTCTATGATCACAAGTTGACCTTGCCAGGAACTTTTGATATGCTTTCTTCTTTTACTTGACTGTAACTTTTGGAGTATCTATCCACCACGGAGCTCTGACTTTTCTATTCATGCAGACAACTTCACTGCATGCCTCTTTTGCTAAATCAACAACCATTTTCATCAAGATTTTTGACTGAATCTCCAAGGTTTCATTCTTGTTTTTAACTGCTTTCATTTTTTCTTGAATAACATTGGTGTATTTCAGTTCACAACTGAAAGCTGCTCAATTTGGACTCACTTTAAAACTTTTTACTTGCTTCTTTTCAATATGAAATTCAATTTTGTCCTGCTCAGCACTTAAATGGTTATCACTTCCAATTTCAAATCCTAGGTATATTTAAGTCCTGAACCAGTGAGAAAACATCACTATGAACAATAACATAGTCAATGAGACCAATTTCTTGCATCTTCTCTACATGTGAATTTGTGTATATTTTTATGTTGGAACATGTTAGTAACATAGCCCATATCCTGAACACAAATCTAGCAGCTGCTTACCATTATTATTAGCGTTGCTCTTTACTCTAAATTTTCGAAGAACATTTTTTGCATAGTAAGTAAGTGAAGCATTATTATTATCACACTGCCCTAACATCAAGAGGTCTGATTAGATTATGATTTATTTCCTTTATTATATAGTGAACTTGTGCAGTTTCCAAAATTATAAGTATACATGAACCTCAGTAGAAAATTATTAAACAAATATTTTGTCTTTCATATCATAAGAAAAATATTCAAAGATAATGCTGTGGTGCAGATGTAATTTAATAATTATTCCCTTTATAGAAAATAACAGTCTCTGAATGAACTTGAGTTTAGCTATGATTATTTTATATATATATATATATATATATATATTTCACTTCTTTGGGCATCAACATCGCTAGAATTTTCTATTAGGAATGCATGAAATTTTAAAATTAAATGTATTTCATTTCATTTTGAAGATGCCTGTGACACATGGACATACCTTATGGTATTAAATTAATTTGCTAATTATCTCTATAATTACTATATTTCCTGTGTAGAAATTTTTTCCACTTGGTTATAAACTGATAAACTGTATTCTTAACAAGAAATGACATCTTTGAATGATTTAACAAGGTTTGTTGGTAGATTTTTATTTATTAAAAGTAAACGGTACACTAACATGTTTCATCTATGGCTGACAGTATCTTCAGGAAGATATTTAACTCAGCGGAGACAACCAAGATTATTTCCTATTGAAAAATAATGATTTGATAGTTTGATGTGTATCATTAGGCACATCATGCAAAGTCTATATATTGTGGAGTAGATCCTGTATATGACTGCAGGCATAAGAGGTTGCAAACATTACGTTATATACACTAATTAATGACATCCAGATGACATGGTAAACCCTTGGTTTCTTTTTAGTGTCTCCATGTGAGCAGATGACAGAAAACTCCTTGAACAATATGACAAAACCTTACCACAAGAACAAGGAACTTTGTATAACAATATTTGTAAAACCTAAAGTTGTTGTTAGGGGAATGTAGGATACTTCATATAGTGTTAAGTGGTTTGAAACCATTCTGATGATGGTTGACTTTAACAAGGATGATTTTCTTAATGTCTTGCCAACATACGGTAAGTAGACCAAGCTTTTATAATTAATTTCTGGGTTATGACAGGATGGTCATTCAGTAAATAAAAGTTAGTAACTTCTTTAAGTAGCCATTTTGGAAGAACTGACCAAATAGGATTTGAAAGATTTTTTTTTAAATTCATGAGCATATTTAACCTCTGATACCTTAAGATTTTTGTCAAAGGTGATGGAAAGGGTTTGAACGTAAACACCTGCCCATATGGATTTGTTTCCTATAAACCTCTAATGTTAATCATCTACTCTATTTTTGTTCACAGTTCTTGTATCAAATATCATTCAAATATCAAGTTCTAAGCATGAGAACTTGATATTTGAATCGCCACTATTCGGGAAATGTGCATAATCCTCAAGATCTTTCTGGGTGTGCTTCCATATAATAAAAATATCAACATATCTCCATCAGACATGTGGTTTTAGAATAGCCTGTGCTATAGCTTCTTCCTCAAATTTTTCCATATATAAATTAGTGACAGGATATGATCAACATGAGTCCAATGTCAGATTGTATTTTTGGTAGTAAAATCTCAATTTCCAAGTAAAGAATGAAGATTAGAGGCAAGGATGGATGAGACATGTGATGGACAGAAGCAATAGATGTGCAAGGAGATCTAGCGATTCTTCCAAAGAAACATTTGTAAAAAAAAACTAAACATTTAAGCTATAAATGATTTCCTGATAGATTAAAGTCTTATGTGATGTTCGAGTTTTAACAGTATTTATGGCTAGACCAGGCATATACAGTTCCATATATTGAGTCACATTTTTATACCCAGTATAAATTGGAGGAATATGATACTCCCTAGTCATTGCAACTGTGTCTGAGTGAAAAATGGCTGTGAAAAAGGAACTGACAGAGGTTGAAACAGGCATTGTGACAGGATATCATGTTGCAGGTCCATCTTTTGACAAATTGAGCCACTCTCCAGTTAACAATCAGAGATACCATACCGAGATGGAAGATCAGGGGAGTGAAGTACGAGTGCTACCAACAGAGGACAACCCATTACACTCACTGAAAAAAACTGTAGGCCATTATGTAGAATAATATGCAAAAACTGGCATTCATTTTTCAACACACTGAATGTGGATTTCTGGCCATCGATTGGTACGCATATCTGCACAAAAATATTTAGAATAGAGACCCACAATATGGGTTTCTATGGTAGAACTGCAATATGCAAGCCCTACATTAACTGAACCAACATGCAGCATTGTATTCAGTGGTGCAAATAGCATGTATGGTGGGAATACTGAAAAGATGTATTATGAGTGCGATGAATCACACTACACCCTCTACAGAGCAGATGGATGGGTGTGGGGGATGCCTGGTGAACATCTCTTACCAGAGTGTGTAACCCCACTATGAAATTCAGAGGTAGCAGTGTGATAGTATGGTCCTGTCCGTGGCCAAACCTGTTTTTACTGGTTTGGCCATGGACTGCTGAGTTGCCACAAACACTGACTGAATATTCTGCACATTGCAATGGTTCCTACTTTGCGATCGTTTCTAGAGAATTGAAAGCAAGACAATGAACTGTTTCATAAGGCTACTCCTTTAACTGCGTAGTTTGTGGAAATGGACGTCAAGACACTTGACCGAGCACCAAAGAACCATAATCTCAACGCTACTGAACATCTGTGGGATGAACTAGAGCATCAGGTGAGGTCAAAGGAGGTCCACCCCAAAACATTCCAGGACCTCAATACCTGCTTACAGGAAAAAAAGGTCCAAAATCCCTATTGATCACTATAATAGACTAATGGAAAGTATCCTCTGTAGGATTGCTGCAGTCATCATAGTAAAAGGAGGTCCTACATCTTATTAACATGAGTGTCATGAATGCGTGTTCTCACAAACTAATCTTGTAAGGACTTAATTTTGACAACTGATATCTTCCCTTATTCAAAAATGCAACAGCCAACGCCTCTTTGAAAGATCAAATGGGCACTGATGAAAAAGATTCTTCTATTCTTTTGCAACTAGATAACCTATAATTATAGCATTTCTTATTGTTTTGAAGGTTTGTACTCAAAATTCTAGTCTTGTTCTATCACCATTATGTTCTGTTACTTTGCTGGTATCTTTCCTGAAACCAACATGCATATTAGTGCTTTTTCAATCAATTCCTAAAAAGACTGATGAATCTTTAGCATTCAATTTCGCTGATTTTAATTCTTTCTGAAATAATGGAGAAAAATTAATAGTCAATTTCTGTGCTAGTGAAAAAAGAATCTGCATCTTTTCTTTAAACGTCAGCACAAAACCACCATCTCGCTTATTGGAGACAAAGTGGTTGAAAGAATACCATATTTGGTCCCTAAAGTTGAAATGCCCAACGATTATCCGATCCTTAGCCTATCGAAGATGGCTACTAACGTATTACAATTTAATTAACCTTTAGCAAGTGAGTGATTAATTTTAAATAGAAATAGAGTTTTTACGAAATACATGGTATGCAAATCAAATTTAAATATTACTAATTAAGCTTAAATTCACAAAATTTTGTTGCTAGATGAGCAGTATGTCTTAACTGAAATCTATATTTATATACTTACAAAACATAGATTATGCATGTGTCTTTTTCTTTGAAAAATGCAAGTATCACAGTGAATATACAAAAATCAATCACTAAATATACTAATATCACTTTTTCATCCAAACAAAGTGCCTAAAGGAAAAAAAAATCACGTCTAGTTAAAAGATTCCCCTCTCCCACTACACATTATTCAAAGACAATTTGTGAATAGGTTATGCTTAAAATAAGCTGTTCTGCAGCAAAGAGTCAATAAAATGAAGAATTACCAGAATATCTTCATTTCTTTTGTGATCAAATAGGGTATACTTTGCAGTTTTTCTCATAAACTTCATTTCTGCTGTTGTTAATCTTTGTCTTTTTGTTTTATTGTCCAGGTTTCGCTTCCATACATTAAGACCAGTAGGGCTAATGTATTGTATACTTTTAGCCTGATTTGTTTTTGAACTAGGTTTGGTTTAAATATAGAGTTAATTACTCCTGTTATTTTTAAATATTTTGCAATTTTTATATCTTTTTCATTTTCATAAGTGATCATACATCCTAGGTAGTTAAATGAATTCACCTGTTCTAAGATCTTGTTATCTAATACTATTTTAGTTCTTGCTGGATCTTGTCCTTTAAAGGCCATAGTTTTTGATTTTTCCATTGATATTATCATACCATAATCTTTGGATATCTCATTTAGATTTAAAATAGCTTTCTGTAAGTTATCTTCAGAATTTGTAATTATTATTTGGTCGTCTGCAAAGAGGAGAGTGTTTAAGTTAACTGTAGGTGAAAGTTTAATTCCTTGATGTAAATTTTTCCTCCATTTTATTATTATTTCATTTAAGTAGATATTAAAAAGAGTTGCTGAGAGGGGACATCCTTGTCGGACCCCTTGGTTTATCTCTCTTGTATATGATAGCTCATGATAGCAAATAAATGGTGTTCAATATTAAGTAAATCATAGTTTATACATGCATATTCATACAAATAATATCTAGATATGTAATTATATTATTTTTTTTCCTATCTAATATAACTTTTCTTTTTTGTAACAAGGAAATTTTGTCGGTTCCCTGGTACTTGTTATAACCAAAACAAAATTGGTCTCTAGGTGTTTGCTATAGGGTGCTTAAAGGTCAAAGCTGTATAACTGAGAGGAGGCCTCCACATAGCCTTTAAAGGAATGCGGAGAACCGACCAGGTCTCCTGACCTAATGTCCAATCCTCACCTTCTCGTGGTGCACCCTGTTGGGTATATACTTTGATACTGAACGAACGAGGATGGGCTGGCAATTTGGGATTTAGCCGACCAAATTGTATTCTTATTGGTTAAACCAAAATAAAAAATGATGGTACAACATGACAAAATTTCATGCCGGCTGGGGCGTCGCCCGGTTAAACAAGGCCCCCGTTGTTTTCGCCAGGGAACCAGGGCGAACAGCGAAAAGTCAGCTACTGGAACAAATCTGAAAACAAACCCCAACTCAACATCACCAGAGTTAAAGATCGGTACTATCAACGTAAAAAGGCTGAATGGCAAAGAAATGGAGCTAGCTGAGGAATTAGATAAGTACCAGATCGACATAATAGGGGTGACTGAAACAAAAAAGACCAAAACTGGTGAGATCTTTCTGAGCAATAAATACAAAATGTTATATTCAGGCAATAACAATCAAGGAAAAGAAGGAGTAGCCATAGTATTCAACAAAAAATACGAGGCTAATCTTCTTGAATGGCAGTCAGTCTCAAGTAGAGTAATGTGGGCAAATATGAGAATGGGGAACTGGACAATGAGACTTATTTGTGCCTATGGTCCCACAGAAGGTTCTACTAAGGTAGAAGTGGAGGAATTTTTTGAGGCTTTAGAAAAAGCAACTGACACAATGAAAAATGAAAAGTTGGTCCTTGTTGGGGATCTAAATAGTAGAGTAGGAAATCATTGTGAGACATACAAAAATATTTTGGGAAAATTTGGAGAAAAGAGCAAAGCTAATAATAATGGCAAATATCTGTTGGATTTCTGCTCAGGACATGGACTGGTTATTACTAACACCATGTTCCAATATAAAAATGTGCACAAATTCACATGGAGAGAAGAGGCTAGGAATAAGAAAAGTCTCATTGACTATGTTATTGTTGATAGTGATGTTTTCTCCCTGGTGCAGGACACCAGAGTGTACAGAGGATTTGAAATTGGAAGTGATCACTATTTAGTCTTGAGCAGGATAAAATTGAATTTCATATTGAAAAGAATAACATGTAAGAAAGTTTTAAAGCGAATAAAAGTTGAGCAGCTCTCAGATGTAAACTGTAGACTAAAATACAGAAATATTATTGAAAAGAAAATGAAAGAGTTTGAGAACAGGAATCAAACCTTGGAGATTCAGTGGCAAACTCTGAAGGAAACATTGATTGATTCTGCCAGAGAGGCATGTGGTGAGGTTGTGTGCAAAGATAAAAAAATCAGAACTCCCTGGTGGACACAGGAAGTTAAAGAGGCAGTGAAGGAAAAGAAGAAAGCATATCAAAAGTTCCTGGCAAATAAGTCAGCTTTTACTCTTACAGAATACAGAGACAAATGTAAGAAAGCTAAACAGTGTGTAAAACTAGCTAAACAAAAGTCATGGGAGGACTTTGGCAAGAATATAGAAAATAAATATCAAGAAGGTGGCAAAATATTCTGGAGGTTGTTGAAGAAGCTTAGGAATGGAGGAAAGAGTGCTGTAAAAAGGAATTAGAGATGATAAAGGTGAAATGAAAACAGCAGAAAAAGATATCCTTGAAGTATGGAGTAATTACTTTGAAAAACTGCTAAATGAAACAAGCAGTGATGACAGCACAGTGATAAAAAACACTGACCAGGCATGCAGTCAGGAATACATATCCATACTTGAAGTAGAAAAAGCCATCAAAGGCTTGAAATGTGGAAAGGCAGCAGGAGTAGATGATATTCGACCAGAAATGCTGAAGTATGGTGGTATAAGAGTCTTACAGTGGCTGTACTGCATAGTTCAGAAAGCCTGGACAGAGGGACGAATTCCCGATGATTGGAGTAGAGCTCTCATAGTACCCATATATAAAAAGGGAAATAAAACTGAATGTGAGAATTACAGAGGTATTTCCCTACTGAGAATTCCTGGCAAGATCTATGCAAGTATACTTGAGAAACGGTTGAGAAGAATTGTGGAAGAAAAGCTTGGTGAAGAACAAGCTGGATTCAGGCCAAATAGAGGCTGTCAGGATCAGATCTTCACTTTACGACAAATAGTCGAGAAAGCATGGGAATATAAGAAAGATCTGTATTTAAGTTTTGTCGATTTGGAAAAGGCATATGACAAGGTGCCAAGAGAGAAGCTATTCAATACGCTGCAGTTATATGGTGTCAATGGGGCATTGTATCAAGCAATACTTAGTCTTTATTTGAGTTGTGAGTCAGCAGTTAGAATTGAAGGAAGTGCAGGAAGATGGTTTAATGTTAAATCTGGTGTGAGACAAGGATGTACATTATCCCCTCTGTTATTCATTATCTATATGGATCACATTATGAAGGAATGTGGTATTAAACCTGATATCAAAATTGGAGATGTTAATGTCAGCTCTTTGCTTTATGCGGATGATGTTATACTTCTAAATAAATCCGCTACAAGTCTGCAAGATTCTCTGACTAAATTGAATAGCTGTTGTAATAGATATGGTATGAAGGTCAGCAATAAAAAGACAAAGACAATGAAAATAGGCAGAATCATTGAAAATGTCAACTGTGTTGTGAATGGAGAACCTGTGGAACAAGTAAAACATTTCAGCTACTTAGGCACAATTTTTACTGAAGATGGTAAACTAAATATAGAAATAGGCAACAGAATCAGCAAAGCTGGTATCGTGGGAAGTCAATTGAATAAATTCATATGGAATAAGAAAGAAATTAGTCGGAACACTAAATTAGCTGTATACAAGACTGTGTTCAAACCAATTTTAACTTATGGATCTGAGAGCTGGGTCAGAAGTAAAACACTTGACCAAAGACTAGAGACCGCAGATATGAGAGTCCTGAGAAAGATTAGAGGCGTGAACAGATGGCATCAATGGCAATATCATATTAAAAATGAGGATATTAGGAAAAACTTGACATTGTCAGCATCCAGGAATGTGTTAGCAGAGATAATCTCAGATGGTATGGTCACTTAAATAGAATGGGAGAGGAAAGATTAGCAAAACAAGTGTTCTCTGCCAGGTTGGCAGGAAAACGACCCAGAGGAAGACCAAGATATAGGTGGATTGATACGGTACAAACTGCCTTAGATGATAGAAATATAAGATCTAATAATGTTGGAGTCTTGACAAGTAACAGACTGATTTGGAGTAAAATTGTAGATAGGAAGTTAGTAATGATGTAATTTTTTCATGTAGTACTGTCATATCCTGTACACCCCTTGAGGGTACATGGCAGGAATTTGATGATGATGATGATGTGTTTGCTATAGGGAGAAGAGTTATCTGCATTTCAAAATAACAATAGCATGTGGTTTTAAAATATCCAAGTTAAAAAGGGGGGAATAAATCAAAGCAATCTATCTTCAATAAAATATCTAATATATTGTGTGCATTTTTTGCCTCATTTATATCACTTAAATATGGAAAAAGGAAAAGAAAAAAATGGTAGAAAGAAGGGCATTATATTCTCTTTGATTTACCAAGAACTATTTTTAACTTAAATGAAACTTGATTGAAAAGTACTCTTATCCAACATGACTAACAGGGGATGCTGGAAATTTTAGGAAAAACAAATGCCTGATTTAAATGTGTTGTATTCAATTTGATAAATAAAGAGATTTTTTTTTTCAATAACTGTTAAATAATGACAAGAATCTATTTGCTTTTATTATTTTTTTTTTAAGTATAATTTAGACAGGCTCAAGCAATTATCCAATTTTTACTAGTACACTTACAGGGTGTTCGGGATAAATTTGACATATTTATAATTAATTATATTTTTCCGTAAGTTACATGTATTAACACACACTTCTCTTCATTTAAAAGTTTGGACCCTTCTTCATTCATATACAAGATGTCAGAAAGGATGGATAGCTGGAACCCACCTGAATCATGGAAGAGAATAACTTGTATCATGATGATTCGTGCCCGCCATCAAAATAAGGATATTACGACTGCTGCCCAATGCTCCCTGAATACAGTAAAAACAATCAGGCATGAACTAGAGACTTGCAATGGTGACTACGAGGATGTAGCAAGAAGAAAGATCCCTAGCAGACGATCTGATTGCGTTCGTACAGCAGAATTCCTCGCAAATCTGCAGGAACAGGTGTTGAAGAACCCTGGCATTGGAATTCGGGCTTTGTTCGTGGAGTTGCTAACTGTAGTCAAGCCCTGGATAACAAGGGTAGCCAATGGTAGGCAGTATGTATGGCAGCAGGATTCGGCCCCTTGCCACACCTCTGGGAAAAGTCAAAAATGGTTGTCTGAAAATTTCTACGACTTCACCAGTCCAAATGTTTGGCCTCCAAACTCCCCAGACCTTAACCCCATGGATTATTTTGTATGGGGCGCAGTTGAAAAAGACACCAATCGCACTTCCAGTAATACAAAAGC
This sequence comes from Typopeltis vanoorti, assembly GCF_054136105.1. Classification (NCBI taxonomy): domain Eukaryota; kingdom Metazoa; phylum Arthropoda; class Arachnida; order Uropygi; family Thelyphonidae; genus Typopeltis; species Typopeltis vanoorti. Next base: position 121,440,712 of record NC_143563.1, on the reverse strand, counting down.
CCAGTTAATGGATAAAATTAAAACAGTTTTTGCGGCCCTTCCCAGGGAGACTGTAGCATCAGCTTGTTCGAGGTTCCGAAGCAGAATTGAAGCTGTGATCGATGCTAATGGTGGTTATTTTGAGTAAACCTTGTTGATAGTATTGTAATTAACTCTGCCTGTAATGTTTTTTTGTCAATTCATTAAATTTAATAGATACAAAGAAGATTTTCTTTTTCCTTACGAAACTGTCAAATTTATCCCGAACACCCTGTATAAGACAATTTATATATATGTACAATAATCCCCAATAAAAAATAATCTGACATTAGCTTAGAAAACTACCTTCCTAAGCTAATGTCAGAGTTAATGGGGAAAATCCTCTTCATTTATTAAAAACAATTCTCATTTCAAAGAAAATACAGAGTTTAGTCTTTGTTCTGATGATCTCTCATTCAGCTTATATAGTGCATTTACTCACTATTCTTCCGCTAGATGATCTTCTCAGCAATATTGCAACCACTCTTACTAATTCTCATGTCAAAATAAGCATTGCCAGCAAACTTAAGGTGCAGCCCCAGGTAGTTGTTTCCTCAACACTTGCTAACTATTTAATGCAATGATTCAAACAACTTCTACTGGACATTATCTCTACTAAACCACCTTTATGGTATAGGTATGTGAATGATATCAATGAAATTCGGCATGGTTTTCTAACTGAACTTCAAGATTGTACCAAAATAAAAAAAAATCCACCATTACATCCAATTGACCCTTGAGGAAAAACATTAAGTTACCTTCATAAGTCACTTTCTTTATCAATTAGATGGAGCTTTTTCTCCAGTTTTCAGAAAGATAACTCATACTGGATTTGACATTCATTTATTTATGCTCTTTCACAACATGCTTTCAAAAATCTGGCCCCAATGAGACTATTACAATAAGCTGACTCTTTTTTGCTCTACTGAGCTCTGCATCTCAAGAAATAAATTACATGAGGTCCACCCCCTCCTGGCCAATGGATTTAATGAGTCATATCAACAGTCATTAATAGCTTATACAGTTTCCTTGTCATCTGACTCCTAAGAAGTCAGCCTTGATATTCACCATTCCATAGTCAATAAGATTAACTTATCAACTGTTTAAAGATTAAGTACGTTAATAAGATTTCTACATTTTTCTAATGCTTCATAAAAGAAACGTCTGTCTTTAGCCCATCCTGTTGTCTATCAAGTTTCATGAATTCATTGCTAGGATGGATTATAATTTTGAAAAAACTGGTATATTAGTGGATCTGTCATGATGAACACCTCAATTTCTTTAAATTCCATAAAATGGAACCAGTTGGGACTTGCAGAACATCCCAACTCCACCAAAAATTGAATCCTTGTAGGATGATTAAGGTCCTTTACTTAACTAATTACCTTATGGAACACTTATATAAAACAGTGTGGAATCCTGCTTTGCAGTGTACATTTGAACAGAAATGATGGCCTAAAATTATTCCTAATATGGAAAACAGTTCTCCACACATTCCATAAGAAATAGTTTTTAATTACTATTTTGTCTCATTTAAAATTTGTACAATTAGAAACAACATATTTTAGACCATGCCACTCTATCGTGCACACATAGCTTGAGTGCTTTCATTGTTAATCAAGTTAAAGAGCCAACAAGGTGATTTTTAATTATTACTCTTCTTTACATTTTAAAAGGAGACCCAAATCAATTTAACCCTTAATTAGTCGCAATTTTTTTTGTTACATAATTAGTTGTATGGGGCCTATCTGATCCCAAAATTAAAGTTTTATATCTCTAATTTCTCAATATTTCGCATGAAATGTTTTTATTTAATATAAGGCTGATTATGGTGAGTAAAATAAACAAATCATTAATATTGCTTTATTTTTATATTAATTATTAACATTTTTATTCAGTCTTAATTTTTTATACAATTATTGCATGTTACTGAAGACTCATTGCAACAAAAGCTCAAACATTGTTCATACTTGGACCTCATTTTGTGATCCTTCAATCTTGGACATATTACACAGCGGTGTCAACAAATGTAATCATTATGACTAGAATAAGAAAATATGAATGAAAGTACAAAACTGAAACAAACAAACAAAAACTTCGAAAAATATGTAAGTACTCGCATATGGTCAGAACATCAGAAATTGCTCCTCACTCCAACTGGCCAGCACGAGACTGATTTGGCATGGGAGCAGCAAGAAACTCAATACTCGAAATTGCAACAAAAATCCATCATTGGTTTTGTCAGAAATCAAACCTGAATGGTGGCTGGGATCGAATAAACTCCATGTGACAAATTTAAGGTAAAATTTACACAACAGTGAAGGTATATGAAAAACAGAATCTCTCCTTATACCTTTATTATTATTTAATTCATTGTTGTAACTTTAGTAGAAAAAATTTGAGAATGTAACCTGAACTGTCATTATTATTCTAACAGTTTGCTGAAATATTTATATGAAATTTTTATGCAAATATAATTATTTCTGTATATATTTTTCATATATATTTATATGGATCATTTAAACACACACATACACAGTCTTATGCAAGATGGCTTTGTGCTTAGCTGCCTACTGGTGTTCTACAGCTTATGATTATATATTTCTGGCCAAGAGCAATAGAAAAAATGCACTTCGTAATATATTTTCTTTCCATTCTTATTGTAACAGCCCATGTGTCGTGTGTTCATCATGACATTAATGGTTCCAAGGGCCAAATCTAGTGAAAATAGTATGTAAATCCATATCACTAGGTCACTTAAAGTTCATCTAATTGTCACTAGTTCAACTTTTTCTAAGCCTTTCATCAACCAATTCCCAACTTAGTTGATCTCTCACAGAAGCAAGTAGAGTTTTCCAGCTGGAAATTCTGAGTTTTTATACCCATAAAACAGAAATTTGCTGTCAAATTCAGATAATAATAAATGGTGTTAAGAATCAAAAGATGGCTGCAGTTGTCTGCTACATTCATCTCCAGATACCAATTGAAATCCTCTAAAGCCTTTGGGGACCATCTATTTGTGAATGCCTCCCCAAGACTAAATGGCCTTGCAAACTCCCTTTGGGAAATAAAATAAAAGGCGTTAAATTAATTTGCATGTGTGTGTGCGTGCGTTATATATGTGTAGTTAGTCACTGTCAATTATTTCAGTATTACACAGGACAGCGATGGAAAAGTTGTCTGAGAAGTAATAATTAATTCTTAAAGATTTTTAGGTGCTGAGTTCAGAAAAAATTCCATCACCCATGAATTTTACCTAATTTCTAATTTTTTAGCATTTTTATTAGCAGTATTTGGATTTAAATTCAGCACATTGGTTATTTATTTTCATTCTCTTTTATTTACAGCTAATTAGTTGTATAAGTGCTTTTTTGAAGTGCCTTTTTATGGTAAATAAAGAAATTTCCACGAAACTTCTCATTCTTAAGATAAGAGAGGGAGGGAGAAATGCTGATAAAATTTCAGCTGACTACTTTGAATCTGATTCGCCAAGATAACAGACGACTTTCCTGTTGTCACAGACACATTTTCTTGTGTGATTCTTTAGTTGAACTTCAGTCGTTGACTACTAGGGTTATCGTATTTCGGAAAGTTTTCACCTGAACTTTTTTCACATACCGGTCAGAGATTTAGGTCTTCCTAAGGAATCTGCAGAACTGCTGAGCTCGAGACTAAATGAAAAGAATTTGTTAGCCCCTGGCACTTCTTTCTCATGGCTTAGATATACAGAAATTGATTTTTTTCCTTACTTTTCAGAGTAAGGTGATTTAGTTTACTGAAGTGATATTCCTAGACTGATAAGCAAATTCAACAAAATATGAAATCATCAATTGGAGGTTGTTTATCGATTCCTCAAAAAGAAGCCTGAAAGCTGTGCTTCTCCATAATTACAATAAGTATGCTTCAGTACCAATAGCAGATTCTGTGCATTTGAAAGAATGATACGAAAATTTAGCCTTCATTCTCAGCAAACTTAAGTACAATGATCATCGATGGACAGTCTGCAGTGATCTTAAATTCATATCTATGATTTTGGGATAACAAAGAGAATACACCAAATACCTATGCTTTTTTATGTAAGTGAGACAGCCGATATCGAGAGCAACATTAAATCAAGAAGGAATGGCCAGAAAGAGCCACATTAGAACATGGAAGTAAAAATGTGTTACACGAAACTTTGGTTTCTCGGGAAAAGATCCATTCACCCCTACTTCACATAAAGCTAGGATTGATTAAGGAATTTGTCAAGGCTTTGTCGAAAGAAGAAGAATGTTTAAAATACATCTGTGCAAATTTTCAGAGATTATCTACAGCAAAATTGAAAGAAGGTATTTTTTTTTTTTTTTAATATATATATATATATATATATGAGAGAATGATCATTGACTTGGTTAACATACATAGTTTTATGAAAAATATTGAATGACTAGAACCGAGATTTAATTAAAAAGGTTTTAATATAAACACACTACTAGTTTCGGCCTGTAACAGCCTTCTTCAGGTGACATTATAAAAGAAAAAACACTAAACATTGAGGGTTAAAAGACTATGAACATCATAGACAGTCTTTATACATAATTAGCATTAAAACGTTGTAGTTGTATTTGAAGCTGTTCTTTCATTTGTTGCATTGTTGGGAGAGTGCGTGCTTGCTGCATCACGTGAACGCCAGTACATGATTACAGCTGAATGACTATCCGGGAGGTTGTAGCTTAAGTTGTTATTTAGATGAACAGGATTGAAGATGATTTCTCTCGATTCCACAATTTTTCTCTCTATTTCGTCACTGCAACGGAAGATGTTTGTAGATTTTTCCCAGCAGACTTTGTGACTTTGGTTATTATCATTAGGATTAGCCGAGAAGAGGATATGACTTGATAATGCACTTGCTCGCTGTCTCTTGTAAGTAATGTCTCTCATGTGTTCTTCCATACGCATTTCGACAGATTTGTCTGTCTGCCCGAAATAGGGAATATCGCAGTCACATAATATTTTATATACGCCAGGGTATTTGAGTTGATGATGACAAGGTTTTGGGTGGCTAATTAAGGAACGGATCTTTGGAAGTGGAGTGAACAAGGTTCTGATATTGTATTTTTTTAGAACTTTTGCTAATTTATGTGAAACAGTACTTATGTAAGGAATAGATATATTGCTTTTGAATCTATTTGTTTCTTCTGAGTGATGTCTGGGAGGATTAAGAAGGAATTTGTTAATGATTTTCTTGGAATATCCATTAACTTCGAAAGAAGTTTTCAGATGGTTTATTTCTGTAAGCAGTTCATTTGGATCATCAAGAAGAGAACGGGCTCTATGTCCCAAGGTGGAAATTATTCCAAGCTTATGAGGAGGGAAATGATGAGATTGACTGTGCAGATATCTGTTGGTATGTGTGGGTTTTCTATATATCGATATTTTTAGTTTACCAGCAGAAGAGCGAGTCAGTTTGACATTAAGAAAAGGCAAGGAATTATCCGTTTCAAGCTCAGCAGTAAACTTAATACTTTGATGTCGGCTATTGAGATGTTCGAGGAAAACCATAAGGGATTCATGTCCATGGCTCCAAACAATGAAGACATCATCCACATAACGTTTCCAAACTTTAGGTGTTAAAATAAAGGAAGAGATAGCTTTGGTTTCAAAATCTTCTAAGTAAATATTTGCAAGAACAGGAGATAAAGGATTACCCATAGCCAGTCCATGATTTTGTTTGTAAATATTATCTTGAAATTTGAAGTAACCGGACCTGATGCAATGTGTAAGCAAGGCTAACATTTTTTTGGATAACTTGTCTTTGAGTAATGTTAGGACATCATCTGTTGGGACATTAGTGAACAAAGAAGTTATGTCCAAGCTAGCCATGATGTCATTTTCATCAACTGTAATATCCTTGATGTATGTAACAAATTCTGTAGTGTTCTTGATAAAGGAAGGCGATTTCCCTGAAAAACTTTTGAGGTATTTGGCAAGGTATTTTGAAAGATTGTATGTAGGAGAATCGATACCTTCTACAATTGGGCGTAATGGGGTGTTCTCTTTATGGATTTTAGGAACACCATATATGCGAGGAATTAACGGATGGAGAGAGCGAAGAGATAAACGGACGTTCCTTTATTTTAACACCTTACATAAGTACTGTTTCACATAAATTAGCAAAAGTTCTAAAAAAATACAATATCAGAACCTTGTTCACTCCACTTCCAAAGATCCGTTCCTTAATTAGCCACCCAAAACCTTGTCATCATCAACTCAAATACCCTGGCGTATATAAAATATTATGTGACTGCGATATTCCCTATTTCGGGCAGACAGACAAATCTGTCGAAATGCGTATGGAAGAACACATGAGAGACATTACTTACAAGAGACAGCGAGCAAGTGCATTATCAAGTTATATCCTCTTCTCGGCTAATCCTAATGATAATAACCAAAGTCACAAAGTCTGCTGGGAAAAATCTACAAACATCTTCCGTTGCAGTGACGAAATAGAGAGAAAAATTGTGGAATCGAGAGAAATCATCTTCAATCCTGTTCATCTAAATAACAACTTAAGCTACAACCTCCCGGATAGTCATTCAGCTGTAATCATGTACTGGCGTTCACGTGATGCAGCAAGCACGCACTCTCCCAACAATGCAACAAATGAAAGAACAGCTTCAAATACAACTACAACGTTTTAATGCTAATTATGTATAAAGACTGTCTATGATGTTCATAGTCTTTTAACCCTCAATGTTTAGTGTTTTTTCTTTTATAATGTCACCTGAAGAAGGCTGTTACAGGCCGAAACTAGTAGTGTGTTTATATTAAAACCTTTTTAATTAAATCTCGGTTCTAGTCATTCAATATTTTTCATAAAACTATATATATATATCAGTCTGGACATCAGGAAGAAACTTAAAGGATAAACTGTTTGAAGAAAAAATGGCAACTGTTGAAAAAGAAGCATGGAAAGCGTTGAAAGAGGTAGTGACCAAATTTTTAGGAAATCACAAGGACCCCAGCTATAAAATGATTGTGGAAGACATGCTACAGAAATTCAAGGATTTGGGATGCTTCATGAGCTTAAGAGTGCAATTTCTCAACTCTCATTTAGACTACATTCCTAAGAATCTGGGAACTGTCAGTGAAGAGCAAGTAGAGCAATTCGACCAAGACACCAAGGAGATAGAAAGAAGGTATCAGAACAAATGGAATGTCAACATGATGGTGGACTATTGCTGGATGTTGAAAAGAGACAAGCCGGGAAAAGTATTTCACAGAAAAAGTTCAAAAAGAAGCTTTGAAGGAAAAAGAAAAAGACACCACAACGAAATATAAAGTATGTACTGAACATTAATCTTAATTATTTTAATTTTTTTTTTTTTTTTTTTTTTTTTACATAACTTCCATTCCAAGAATGTTTACAGAAAATTTTAAATACTGATAGTTTACTTAATATAATGTTTTAAAGCTATTTTAGTGTAATATTGAGATCCATTTTGTGAAACATCCTTACGTGATAGAGAAAAATGGAAGAGATATTTGAAATCAGCAGTCAAAAATAAATCTGAAACAGTTAATAGTTTCCAGACAACTTTTCATGACTCGAATTTTGCAGGTCTGTGTTATTAACCAATCTATGCGCATGAGAGAGGATCACAAAGTCTTTGCTGATAATGGAATTGTGCAGAGTCTTATCTTCAGACTAGTTCAGGATCAATGTTCTCACTAATTTTTATTTATTTATTTCTCTAGGGGGTTCCTGTAACCCCTAGAGAGAGAGAAAGTCCCCTGGATGGCAGATAGGGGAGCCCACCTTATGTGTGTGTATCGTAGGGTGGTCCGAATATACTGAATAACGACTCATGGACCAACAGGGCAATAAGGGGTAATCACCTTGATTCTAAGGCAAGTGGCACTCCCATGGACCCCTAGCTGGATCTATCCTCTTCTTCTACTTTGAGGAAGATCCACTCACTTAAATCTTTCCTATAGGCCTTATCAGCCAACTCTTCTTATTTTATGACCCTTATGCTATTAGAGTACTCGATGGCCTTCATTTCTGGCCTTATAACTATGTCCTCTCTATAAACCTTACTATAATTCTACTATAATCTACTCTTTACTCCTCTAATATACACTATTCCTCCTATTGGTTTAAATTTGGAAAAAGGCTAATTCAGAACCCTTAAAGGTAGCAGCCCTACCACTGAACTATTCCATCGTCAGGCTAGTCCCCTGACATGGAGGACATAATTCCACTTGGCAGCAATAGGATGGAAATCAATATTAGATTATTTTATATTAAATGAAAAGACATCAAAATTATCACTAGATGTTAGAGTTCACATGAAGTAAGCAGTGACCACTTCCTCGTTAAAATAAAATTAAGATTACAACTTAAATGGCTACAAGTAACAAGAACAGAAAGAAAATTTGAAAATTTGTTTATAAAACTGAATATTGAATGAAAAATGTACAATAGCTATATGAACAAAGAATTAACCAATATCTTATCATCATCAAATTCCAGCCATGTACCCTCAAGGGGTGTACAGGATATGATAGTACTACAAGAAAAAATTACATCATTACTAACTTCCAATCTACAATTTTCCTCCAAATCAGTCTGTTACATGTCAAGACTCCAACATCACCAGATCTTATATTTCTATCGTCTAAGAACTTTGTACCGTATCAATCCTCCTATATCTTGGTCTTCCTCTGAGTCGTTTTCCTGCCAACATGGCAGAGAACACTTGTTTTGCTAATCTTTCCTCTCCCAATCTATTTAAGGGACCATACCACCTGAGATTAGCTCTGCTAACGCATTCCTGGATGCTGACAATGTCAAGTTAGTTCCTAATAGCCTCGTTTTTAACATGATATTGATGCCATCTGTTCATGCCTCTAATCTTTCTCAGAACTCTCATATCTGCGGTCTCAAGTCTTTGGTCAAGTGTTTTACTTCTGACCCAGCTCTCAAGATCCATAAGTTAAAACTGGTTTGAACACTGTCTTGTATACAGCTAATTTGGTGTTTGACTAATTTCTCTCTTATTCCATATGAATTTATTCAATTGACTTCCCACCATACCAGCTTTGCTGATTCTGTTGTCTATTTCTATACTGAATTTACCATCTTCACTAAAAATCGTGTCTAAGTAGCTGAAATGTTTTACTTGTTCCACAGGTTCTCCATTCACAACACAGTTGATATTTTCAACGATTCTGCCTATTTTCATTGTCTTTGTCTTTTTATTGTTGACCTTCAATACCATATCTATTACAACAGTTATTCAATTTAGTCAGAGAATCTTACAGACTTGTAGCAGATATATTTAGAAGTATAACATCATCTGCATAAAGCAAAGAGCTGACATTAGCATCTCAAATTTTGATATTATGTTTAATAATACTTTCCTTCATAATGTGATCCATATAGATAATGAATAACAGAGGGGATAATGTGCGTTCTTGTCTCACACCAGATTTAACATTAAACCATGACATTAGCATCTCAAATTTTGATATTATGTTTAATAATACTTTCCTTCATAATGTGATCCATATAGATAATGAATAACAGAGGGGATAATGTACGTTCTTGTCTCACACCAGATTTAACATTAAACCATCTTCCTGTACTTCCTTCAATTCTAACTGCTGACTTACAACTGAAATAAAGACTAAGTATTGCCTGATATAATGCCCCATTGACATCATATAACTGTAGCGTAATGAATAGCTTCTCTCTTGGCACCCTGTCATATGCCTTTTCCAAATCAACAAAACTTAAATATAGATCTTTGTTATATTCCCATGCTTTTTCGACTATTTGTCGTAAAGTGAAGATCAGATCCTGACAGCCTCTATTTGGCCTGAATCCAGCTTGTTCTTCACCCAGCTTTTCTTCACACAATTCTTCTCAATCGTTTCTCAAGTATACTTGCATAGATCTTGCCAGGAACATTCAGTAGGGAAATACCTCTGTAATTCTCACATTCAGTTTTATTTCCCTTTTTATATATGGGTACTATGAGAACTCTACTCCAATCATCGGGAATTCGTCCCTCTGTCCAGGCTTTCTGAACTATGCAGTGCAGCCACTGTAAGACTCTTATACCACCATACTTCAGCATTTCTGGTCGAATATCATCTACTCCTGCTGCCTTTCCACATTTCAAGCCTTTGATGGCTTTTTCTACTTCAAGTATGGATATGTATTTCTGACTGCATGCCTGGTAAGTGTTTTTTACCACTGTGCTGTCATCACTGTTCGTTTCATTTAGCAGTTTTTCAAAGTAATTACTCCATACTTCAAGGATATCTTTTTCTCCCTTTTTCATCACCTTTATCATCTCTAACTCCTTTTACAGCACTCTTTCCTCCATTCCTAAGCTTCTTCAAAAACTTCCAGAATATTTTGCCACCTTCTTGATATTTCTTTTCTATATTCTTGCCAGTCCTCCCATGACTTTTGTTTAGCTAGTTAACCAAAATTAACCAATATCTAGATAAAATAAAACAAAATGAAGAAATAGAAATAGAATGGCTTAATATAAAAACGATACTAAATACAGCAGCAAATGAAAGCTTAGGAAAGACCAAAAAATTCAATGAAAGGAAAAAACTGAAGATATGGGATGATACAACCAAAGAAATAATCAAAATGAAAAAACAAGCCTATCATAAATGGTTAAGCAGTAAAAGATTAGAAGATGAAATTGAAAATAAAAGAATAACAGCCATAGCTAAAAGAGAAGTCAGAAAAAGGCAGAGAATCATGGAACAAATTTGTTTCTAATTTAGAACATGATTTATATAAAAGAAGACCCAATGTATATAAGATTTTGAAACATTTAAATGTAGATACCAAAGAAAACAAAATTAAACACCGAATTGAAATTAGAAGAATTTCTAAATTTCTACACAGAATTGTGGACAGACAAATATTTTAAAAAACATAACTGGCAAACAATCAACTAAAGTGAAAAGGAAATAACTAAAGAAGAATTAGAAATCAGCCTGAAAGAAACAAGTAATGGAAAATCACCTGGAGAAGATAAGCTAGGTTCAGAACTATATAAATACGCAGGAACAAGACTCAAAGAAAGACTTCTATTATTTTTAAATAAAATTTATTCAACTGGTATCCCCCCAATAGAATGGAAAAAAACAACAGTGATTCCTATCTTTAAAAAAGATAATAGGGATGATCCTAAAAACTATAGAGGTATCAGTATAATAACTTCCTGTTACAAAATGTATAGCAGAATCTTAAATAACAAACTAATGAAATATTCCAAAAACGTTATTTTTGAAGTACAGAATGGATTTAGAAAAGGACGATCATGTATAGACCTGGCCTTTTGCCTAAAATTAATAACAGAGAACAGAAGAGAATACAATTTAGAAACACATATTGCATTTATTAACTTTGAAAAAGCATTTGAGGAAGTTAAAAGAGCATTTCATTTAACATATTAAATGAAAGACAAATATCAAATAATATCCTAAAAGCTATCACAAGTATATATGAAAATAATCAAATGCAAATAAGATTAAATCATGAGCTATCATATATGAGAGAGATAAACCAAGGGGTGCGACAGAGATGTCCCCTCTCAGCAACTCTTTTTAATATTTACTTAAATGAAATAATAATAAAATGGAATAAAAATTTATATCAAGGTATTAAACTTTCTCTACAGTGAACTTAAATACTCTCCTCCTTGCCAACAACCAAATAATAATTACAAATTGTGAAGATAACTTACAGAAAGCTATTTTAGATCTAAATGAGATAGCTAAAGATTATGGTATGATAATATCAACAGAAAAATAAAAAACTATTGCCTTTAAAGGACAAATCCAGAAAGAACTAAAATAGTAACAGATAACAAGATCTTAGAACAAGTGAATTCATTTAACTACCTAGGATGTATGATCACATACGAAAATGAAAAAGATATAAACGTAAAAATTGTAAAATATTTAAAAATAACAGGTGTAATTAACTCCATATTTAAACCAAACACAGTTCAAAAACAAACCAGGCTAAAAGTATACAATACATTAGCCCTACCAGTCTTAATGTATGGAAGTGAAATCTGGACAATAAAACAAAAAGACAAACAAAGATTAATAACAGCAGAAACGAAGTTTATGAGAAAAACTTCAAAGTATACACTGTTTGATCACAAAAGAAATGAAGAAATTATGAAAGAATTAAACCAAGAATCAGTAATAGAAAAAATTAAAAAATATAAACATAAATGGATGGAACACGTTCAAAGAATGAAAATAGAAAGATTACCAAAAAAGCCTTAAAGTACAAGCCATTAGGAAAAAGAAAACAAGGACGTCCCTCTTAAAAGATTCAACAATGACTTCTAAGGCCAGAACAGGCCATGCTAAGCCTAAATCCTTGATAAATCATGATGATTTATCAAAGATTTACCCATATTGTGGGTCTCTATTCTAAATATTTTTGTGCAGATATGCGTACCAATCGATGGCCAGAAATCCACATTCAGTGTGTTGAAAAATGAATGCCAGTTTTTGCATATTATTCTACATAATGGCCTACAGTTTTTTTCAGTGAGTGTAATGGGTTGTCCTCTGTTGGTAGCACTCATACTTCACTCTCCTGATCTTCCATCTCAGTATGGTATCTCTGATTGTTAACTGGAGAGTGGCTCAATTTGTCAAAAGATGGACCTGCAACATGATATCCTGTCACAATGCCTGTTTCAACCTCTGTCAGTTCCTTTTTCACAGCCATTTCACTCAGACACAGTTGCAATGACTAGGGAGCATCATATTCCTCCAATTTATACTGGGTATGAAAATGTGACTCAATATATGGAACTGTATATGCCTGGTCTAGCCATAAATACTGTTAAAACTCGAACATCACATAAGACTTTAATCTATCAGGAAATCATTTACAGCTTAAATGTAGAAAAAAATAAATAAAAAATAAATATATAAATAAACATATGCAAGACTACTGCTCTACATGGAATTTTTTTTTTTTTTTTTTAAACATGACCTGACAAATGCATCGCATTTTTTCAAATACACACAGAAAACAAATGGATAAGTCCACTGACAGCTAGATAACAAGAATTCAGCAGGCCCTTAGTTACTGTGCAGCCATGCACGCACCACACATCTTAGAGGGAACGTTGTTCATAATACAAAACTAGATAGCAAATTTGAAAAATCAAATAACTTCCGGAAGCGAACCGCCAACTCAAATATATAAATATTATTAGGAGGAAGTGTAGTGTAATTAAAACAAGAATCAAATGGCAGTGAAGCAGTGGCAAATTCAAGAGAACACATTGTCGATTTTCACAGACTATGTGAATGTTTGAAAGGAAAGGAAAGAGAGTTAACAATAACTATAAAGTTGATATATTCAGGTGTGGTTAAGGAAAGAAAGTATAACTACAGTATTCAATACTAAGCATGAAGATAATCTTTGTATTGAAAGTATGGCAATTTCAAGTACAGTTATGTGTGAAAACATAAAAATGGATAACTAGAGAAGACTTATTTGTACATATGGTTTGTCCCAGAGATAGTTCTAGCATGAAAGAAGTGGGGGAATTCTTCAAATCAGATAAGACAACTAAAAATGAAAATGGAAAAGCTGGAGTAGGAGATAGATACCACACAGAAAAGTTTTGGAAGAAGGAAATTTGAAAAACTGAAGAAAAGAGCAAAGCTAATAATATCTAATAGCAGCAAGAACCTGTCAGATTTCAGTTCAGGACATGAGTCATTACTGAAACCAAGTTTTAAAAAAGAGATGCATTTATTCAGATTGAGAGGAGATATATAAAAAGACCTTGTTGACAGATATCTTTATGCTGGTTCGGAATAAAAGAGCATAGAGAGGATTTGAAATAGGAAGTGATCACATTTAGTTTTAAAGAAGATAAAAATGGATATCTTTAACACAAAACAAAATCAGTAGTCAGCTTTCAGAATTGAACTGTAGACTCGAAATTACAAATAGTGTTCAAGAAAAAATAAGTAATCAATATAAGGTAGAAAAAGTCAAAAACCTGAAATGTGGTAGCGACCAGTGAACCTTGTGTCTAGTGTTGATGACATGAGAAGCAAGGCTTGAACGTTCAGAATCCAAAAATCTTACATAACCTTTATATTTTTCAATTCTAATAATAGCAGAACAGCAGGTCTATCCAAAGTAGCAAAGATGACAAAAATAGGGTATTTGATAAACATCAGGAAAAGGTGATAATGTATCGTTGATAGACGTTAGGAAGGCTGGTTAAATGGTGGTGGTATAAAAATGATATCTGCAAAGGGTCCTTGTTATTTGTTCAAATGTTCCTTTAAGATAGAGTATACTGATCCTTTCAATGTAACCATACCAAAATGCTACATTTTTTTTAAATCGTGTGAAGCTCTAAGCTCTATGTCACCATCCTAATCTTAATCGTACCGACTGTATGCCTATTTCTAAATTTTCGTAAGTGATTGCTGTTAATTGTTTATATTTTTATTTATTATTTTTAAATTAACTATACATCTATTCCATGTCTCTGAACTGTAATAATCTTTCCTTTTACTGGACATCTGCAACTGAGACGTGATATTGTATGCATGCTAATGACTCGTTCATGTATTTAGAATTTAAATTCTATTACCAGATTTTCTATCTTCTCCCAAAACTCATGATATACTGAGCAAAATATATAGGAGTAATAAATTATATTCAGTTTCTCTTACATGTGTGAAGCCTCCTCTCTCATACCAACTCCCTGCAGTCACTTACCCATACTGTTGCCGCATTTGTAGTAAGTATTTTACTTTGGGTACATTAAATGTTAAAGATAGCAAGCTATTTTAAAGCTGGTTTTACTTAATTTCCCAAGTAAGCAAACAGACAATTAAGTCAAGTTTGCACCTGCACATAATGCAAGTCTACTTGCATTATGTGCAGGTGCAAACTTGACTTATTTGTCTGTTTGCTTACTTGGGAAATGGAGTAAAACCAGGTTTAAAATAGCTTGGTATCTTTAACATTTAATATACCCAAGGTAAATTACTTTCTACATTTATATCTCTTCCTGAGATTTTTATTTAATAAGGTTAAAACACCTTATGGTAACTTGTTCTGGTAAAATACTTATAAGCTCTGTATTACTAAAATCTTGATATTTCTAGCCTGGCTCCCACTGATGAGACCTAAATAAAGGTCGAAACTGGTCTGGGTAGTGGCCCCTTGCCTTTAATACAAAGCATCATACATCATCTCCAGGAGATGTGCTTTGCATTATGGGTAAATATTAAGATTAGTGATCAAGAGCTTATTCTACTTTTACCATGAGTTATCTTGGTCTTGCACTACCTGCAGGGTCAGCTAGACTTGCATTACTTGCAGGCGCAAACTTGACTTATTTGTCTGTTTGCTTACTTGGGAAATGGAGTAAAACCAGGTTTAAAATAGCTTGGTATCTTTAACATTTGTTGCCGCATTATCTTTCCTACAAATATTTCCATAGATGCTGCTCCACTAAACTGACCACAACCATTCCCCTATTTTCCCCTAATTATATATGCGCATGAGCAGCTTCTGGTAAACAACAAAGTTCAGTTCCAAACTTATCGAACTACCTTCTCAATCTCTCCAACTTCCCTTTCTTCCCTCCCCTTTTTAATTCCATATACTGGAGGTTTTTGGAATCGCCATACCATTTTCCACCAATGATTACAAAAATTCCAAGCTCTTCAAAGAAACACGTCAACAAATGTATTTCTTCTCTCTAACTTGCCCACAGAAAGCACTGTCATACAGCTGAGTACTGAAACTTTTCACATGCATGCTGTTATGAAAAAAATAAAATAAATATATATTCACATTCCAAGTCAGCAGTAAGAATTCAAGAAGTTAAAGAACATGGTTTCATGTAAAATCAGGCATGAACAAAGACGCACATTATTGCTACTGTTATTCATTATCTATATGGATCACATTATGAAGGAAATGTAGCATTAAGATTGATAATAAAACTGCAGACGTTAATCTTATCTGGATACTTAATGCAGATGTCATAAATAAATCCAGTATAATTCTGCAGGATTCCTTAAGTAAACAGAATTACTGCTGCAAAAAATTTAGCATATATTTAGCAAAATAATTCAGAGATCATTTCAGAATGACCTCAGGGTATTACAGTCCTATAGAACAATTCTATTTTAAGTGAAACATCGCAAATTTATTACAGAAATAGACAAAAGAATAAACAAAGCTGGTAAGTACATTATACTCGTTTTAGATTGAAATGCAAGTTTCAATCTAAAACTTCTAGGTCAAATTTGCAAGGTTTATATATATACATCTTCTCCCACCCACAAACACACTCAAAAAAGTTTACAAACCTAGAATTCCCTCTTTATAATTTTTCAGCTGCAACTGGAGTCTTTGGGGAAAACTTTAGATGTTTGCTGGAAATAGCATAAATAGAATGAATAATGGTAGCATACCATTATTCAAGACATCAGGATACCATACAGGATATCTCCCAAAAGACCTAAGACCTTCATACCCATTCCCAAAAGGGACAATGCTACAGAATGCTCAGAGTATAGAACAATTAGCATCATGAGTCATGTTGCTTAAATACTGATAAAACATTATTCCGCAAATAAACAAAAGATTCAACTGGGAAATAGGTGAAAATCAGTTTGAATTCAAAGAAAAAAAAAATGGAACAAGAGACAGTTATGTTTTTTTGTAGACTACATCAAAGCTTTTGATTCAAGCAACCATACGTAACTGATCAGGTGCCTCAAAATCTAAATGGATGGAAAAGATATAAGATATACAAATCTATACTGGGAACAAACAGCAGCAATTTTGGAATTTACAATCCTCTTTGGAGTGTAAATTCCAGAAGTACAAAAGGATGTATACTATCCCTAATACTCTTTAATATATATACTGAAGAAAGATACAAAGAAATTGAAAAGGAGTATCAATAGAGGAAGGAACAAACAATTTAAGATATGCTGACGATACGGTTCTGTTGGCAGAAAACGAAAAAATGTCTAGAAAATCCAATCAACAATGTAAGAGTTATAAGTGAAGAATATGGTTTACTTTTTAATCCCAAGAAAACGGCAATAAACAAGAAAAAGATAACAACACCTAAAAAATTGATATCAAAATAGATGACATATCGATTCAGCAAGAAGACAAATTTATGTAGCTCGGCACCTTAATAACAGAAGATGGTACAAGAGAAATAAAGAATAATTGAATAGCTAGAGAGAAATTCAAACACATTGAAAAATGTCCTCACGTCTGGAGAACTGAGCATAAAAATGAGGATAAGGTTGACAAAATGCTATATATGTCAATACTATTGTATGGGGCTGAGACATGAACAATATTAAAAGAAGTAGAAGATAAAATTAAAGCTTTTGAGATCTGGATTTTAAGAATTATGAAGGATACCTTCATAATTCTTAAAATTATGCAGCAAATGGACTCGGAAGAAATCACATACAGAAGTTCTACAAATGACAGAAGGGGGGGGGGGGGGGGGGGAGTTTTAAAACTATCAAAAGAAGAAAGGCCAAATATTTCAGACATGACAGCCTACAAAAAGCGGTCCTAGAAGGGATGGCAGGGGGAAAGACGAAATGAGGAATGCAAAGAATTACTTCGAGCAGTAATCTTAAGAACTGGACATATCTGATATATGAGGAACGTGCAAGGGAGGCACAGGAACAAAAATAGTGGAGAGACATGGTAGTCAACCTCCTGGATAGAGACAACACATGATGAATGATAACATATTCAAGAGGTGAGTAGTAGAATTGCAACTGCATGTTGGTATCCACTGGCAATATTGTACAGTTAAAATTCATATCACAGAGAGAAGAACAGAAATCAGAGTGTTTTTTTTTTTTTTTTTTTAATGCACCACTGCAATAAATGTGTGAATTGATATTCAGTATGAATTTCTATTCTGTACAGAGTTACTAATTAAAGTGTCAAGTTTAAAGTTTTAAGACAAAAAGAATACCAAGTTGTCTTGTAAACTCAGGAAGCTAGAGAAGTAATATGTTTGTGAAGGGAAGACTAAAAGCAAATGTCAGCAAAGAGACATCAGCTGGTGAAAGGGGCTAGTACTATTAAAAGGTAAGGCAAGATGAATTATGTTTTCGATGAGTAAAATAAATAAACAAAATAAAATAAAACTTATGGTTGCAGTGAAAGTAACTAGGTTGTCATTGCACTAATGAAGAGCCAACAGAGATCAGCGTTTCAAGCATCATCACCAAATTCCTGACATTTACCCTAATGGGGTGTACAGGATATGATAGTACTACATGAAAAATTTACATCATTACTAACTTCCTACCTACGATTTTCTGCCAAATCAATCTGTTGCCTGTCAAATCTTATATTTATATATCTATCTTCTAAGGCACTTTTTACTGTATCAATCAACCTATATCTTGGTCAGCCTCTGGGTCTTTTTCCAGCAGTTTTGCTTTTAGAAGAAGTGATTTCGTTTGAACAAAAATTATATTTGTTTGCGAGAGACTTAGAGAAAGGCACATTATTACATTTTCCTATGTTGGAGAAATATCAACAATAACAAGCTCATAATAATTCCATAAATTTAACATTTTTCAAAGAAATTGTGGTAAATATGCGATCTGCATTTAATGGGAGATTTGAGAAATTTAGAAAGAACAACGCAACTATGTCATTTTTATTGCGATCACTTGAAATTAATCCTGCCAAATTAAATTTTTCACCTTTTGCTGGTATTGATGAGGCTGCATTTCAACTTCAGTTAGAGGACCTGAAAACTTGGGATTTGTGGAATTCAAAATTTAGAAAAATTAAAGCTGACCTAGAGGAGTTGGAAAAACAACAATCTACCCTTGCAATACAAAAAAAAAAAAAAGGGTCTGAAATAGAAGATCTTAAAAAGCAATATTAGACTGCATTTGACACGTGGAATTGTTTACCGGTGTTAAATTGTGAATGAAGATATTCTGTATATTATAATACTTCATTCTTATTTAACATAATCCACCATGTCATAAGCAAGACTTGTAAATATTATTTGTTGTTAATATCTTGCTTGTAATATATTATTCATATAAATGCTTTGAGTTTTGTTTGTTATTAATTAATTATTTAATCTTAGAATATGTGATAGTAATAAAGACTCTATATAAAAATGACATTCATTTTATTTACTTTATTCTGTGAAATTTATTATAAGAAACTGTGTGTATATAAATTTAAATGTACCTTATGTGAACCGTGATATATATTTTTTTTGTTACTTCTATAAGTAAAGGTAATTTTATAGAATTCTACTGATGGGATTTGATTGGCTACTGACGGAGAAACGGAGTTTGTTTTAGTTAGCTCGTGCTGAGAGCGTGAGCTACTGTGTATAAAGAGAAAAGCCAGTTGATATAAGCTGAATGGGTTAAAACCAGATTTTGGCCGGAAAAGGAGAACGCAGTTGATTGGAAAACAAAAGTAAATGAGAGAAGCCCTGGAGACAGCATAGAGATCGGTAGTGAGTGGCATAAGGGGAGTGGATATGAGATGAAAATAGTCTAGGAAAGGACAAGGAATTAATAGGTATTTTGAATTACTTCTATAGGAGTTCTGATACTACAATAATTTCCTAATGGTTAGTGGAAGAATATTGCAGAATTGAAGTTAATACATAGAAGAAAATAAGGAATCAGTAAATAACTTAAACCAAGTGCATCAAGACTTGTGTAATTCTGTGTCTATAATTCAGTTATTATACTGGAAGATTTCTTTTAAATTGTTGTCATGAAGTAAAAGTCTATAAGAAATTCAATTGTGCCTATGCGAATTCGATGCTTAGAAGCAGTAGCCCAGTAAGAGTTGTCCTTTCTATAACTTGAAGCAATATCTGTTAATTCCATCGGATATACTTTAACCTTAGCTGTGGTGTTATGTCAATCAATGGTCGGATGTAAGATGTACTGAAGTACTTTCCCCTCGAAACAATAAGTGTTATGTTGTTTCTATTAAGTGTTAGCAGACTGAGAAAGAATATTGTGTAGCCTGTCATAAGATTAGTTATTGTAACATTTGGAAGCTTAAACTTTTAAGAACTAATCTCAACTTGATTGACTGAGCATAAAGAACTGAGAAATAAATGTTTGATAGTTAATGGATTGTAATTATTCTGAATACATTAAATTGAGCTAATATATTTATGATATGATTCATCCAACTGGATAGAGAGAACTATGTGAAAAAAATACTAAAGCTTTAGAATTAAGAAATGTCAACATTAGACATAATCCGCAAACCTAACCGAGAAAAGGAAGAGGGCAAAGAGAAACAAACAGAGGTAGTAAGTTACTAATATGCATTCTTGTAAAATTCGATAACGTTTTGCAGATAGTTATACTTGTATGTTTATGTTGTACCATTCCACATTAAATGTTTTCTTTTGTTGAGTTAAACTTGGTGTTTGCATGATTTTCTTTCATTGCATCGCTCATAAAATTAATCGGACCTTTGCGGAAGCCTAAAATACTATTAACAACCTCGGTCTGAAAATAAAGTAATAATATATAGTTGATGATTGATTCCTCTATATTATTTGGACTAATCTGAATATAGGGTGATGCAGCATAATATAAATTTCTTTATATTCAGATGAGAATCAATCAACAACTAACAAAAAAAAAAAAAAAAAAAACGGAATTTAAAGAGGTAATAATAAATTTAACAAACCAACATAATTGGAAGTCAGTCAGTCAGATGGAACGTTCCAACACTGGACACTTACATTCGGTGATTTCAAACATACGCATTTGGACTTCTATCGATTTTCAGATCGACATATTTCTGTGAGCAAATATTTTCTAATATGAATTTTATTAAAAGTTGAGAAACCTACTAAACAAATTGAGTCTTTCATAATGTTTGATAATGAAAATTACGGTGTATTCCCTGCATATTGAGAAACTATCCCAAGAAGTTCAACAGCAAAAGTCGTACTAAGAAGATATTTTAAATTTAAAAAATTAAAGAAATAGGTATGTTATTGGATTTTATATATATGTTTTTGTAAGGAGGAGCAAATCTTTGTTTTATTTAATATATTTCAAAATATCATATAATTTCGTGTGACCACCCCTGTGTTTAACAAGTATGAAAACGTATTACTGTAAAAAAAAACAAAAAAACAAATAAATAATTTAATTATATTCGATCCGCATAAAGAATATTTCCTTTTTCTTTGATAAGAAAGTATTAATTTATTTTCCATTATTTAGCTATATTTTAATTTTTAAGCCTGCACAAATAAATCCACATGTAAAAATCAACATTCATAAAATAGATTTTTAATTAAAATATACTAATTCTGCCGTACAAAACAAACACCATGGACCACACAAAAATCCTGAGAGGACAGCATGCAACCTGCAGACCATTGGTTGCTCATCACTGCATGCAGCTCCCTAATTTTTTTTTTAACAGATATAATTTTACAAATGACTCTTCAATCCGAAAAGGTTGCCGAACCCTGCTCTAGAGCTTGAGAAAGATAACAGTTTTTAGCGTTTAAGTGTTCTTACTATATTTATATATCTTTTACCCTGATGAAGCCAGCAACCACAGTTGGTGAAACTAGTTGGTATAACTTTGTTTTAAAATAAATTTGATCAAAAAAAAAACCCAAATAGTAGTCATTTATTCTCTCCTATAGATAACTTATTAATTTGGAGGAAAACTGTCTGAAGGAAGTTTGTAATAATGATGTAATCTTATCATGTAGTAATTATTATATTCTATTCACCCACTGAGTATATATCAGGAATTTGAGGAATTCTCAAAATCTACAAACAAATATCTCTTACTAGTAATTTACAATTTACTTATTTTTTTACTATTACTATAGTCTGAATATGTCATAGATCAGAAAATTGTGCTGAAGGCTGCTTGCTCACATGGCCAGTCAATTCTATTTAAAATATGCATAAAATTTTATACAGTTGCAATAATAAACTGATTGGCTATAGTCAATCTTTTTATATAATTTGAATCACTGATTTAAGCCCAAGCTGTGGAACGTATAGGTAGGTTTAGGTGGTTATTCATAACAGTGCTTGATAATAGAAACAAAGAAAAAAACAATTCACAGAACTTATTGTATTTTGCTGGTTTTCTCAAGAGTACAAATTATAACTGATAAGCATATAGTACTCAACAAGAGTTATAGAAACAATTCAAATTGCAACTGAAAAAGAAAGAATGCTAAATTGTTTCTACAACTATTTGGTTAAGGGCTATGTGCTTCCCAGAGTTATAATTGGTGCTCTGATAGTAATTAGGAAACCAGTGTAATATTAGTAAGTTCGATAAATTAATCATATTTTTTCCTCTCGATGTTGAATTGGATTTTAACGGTATTGATGCAAACACAGATTTTTAAGAAAATAACTATTAACTTAAAAGCTAATATTTTGCTGGTATTAATGTCCAGCATCTTCAGAGCACACAAACACAGTTTGTTACAGTTGAAAGTTTATTTTTCATGGTTAGAGTATAATAAATTTAGTTTAATCCTTTATCCAAGTGTGTGCAAACAAAGTTTGCACCTGAAAGTATCTTCAGGACTGGGGTAAGGTGGTACAACACCAGGCAACTCGTTGCAAAGGTGGAGCAAGCTACTAACCCTCCTGTCTCAGTATCTCCTATAATGCAAAACACATCTCCTTGCGGATATGTCTAATGTTATGCATTAAGGGAAGGGCCACTACCCAGACTAGTTTCGACCTTTATTGAGGTCTCTTCAGTGGGAGCCAGGCCCAAGTTGAGATACCAGGCAGAAGCTTTAGCAGGTCATCTCTACCTATAGGAGTTGCCAAATGGTGTGCCACCCTTTTTTTGCAACGAGTTGTCCTGGTGTTGTACCACCTTACCCCAGTCCTGAAGATACTTTCAGGCGCAAACTTTGTTTGCTCACACTTGGATAAAGGATTAAACTAAATTTATTATACAGTTTGTTACAATAGTGAGACAACCACAATCCAGTGTAACAGTGGGACTAGTATAAGTAATTGCAGTGTGCAACACGACTAAAGTTCTAATTAAGCACCATCTAAGTTATAAAAAAAAAAAAAGGGAAAAAAAGTAGTCCAAAGTTTTAAAATAAAAATAAAAAAAGTATAAAATAAAATAAAATAAAAAAATAAATAAATATTAATATGGTCTTAGGATGACTGTCTCCCAAATCTTTGGTAGATTTATATAGCCATACTTGTTAAGGTTTGGAGTATGTTTTAAGGCTTCTGTTGATTTGGGAGATACCAAAGATTTGGGAGACAGTCATCCTAAGACCAAATTAATATTTTTTTATTTATTTATTTTTTTTTTTTTTTCAAAATTAGATGGCACCTAATTAGGACTGTAGTCCTGTGTTGCATGCTGCAATTACTTATACTAGTCCCACTGTTACACCAGATTGTGGTTGTCTCACCATTGTAACAAACTGTGTTTGTGCGCTCTGAAGATGCTGGATATAACAACAGCGAAATATTAGCTTTTAAGTTAATAGTTATTTTTATAACAATCTGTGTTCGCATCAATACCGTTAAAATCTAATTCAACATGTGTGACGAACACATAAGCCTTTCCACACAGTTATATATTTTTCTCCTTATGTTTATATCATGAAAAACTGTTATGAAATTCAACTCTTACCTAAAGACAACTGGAATCATCAATGACAAAATTCAAACCTGATAACCAGGATGCCACCTGATACAGGACTTATTATTCTTTACTGAATTGAGAACTTTATATAATTCTTCTATTATGATTGGCAATTCAGTATTTACCTATGATTTGTTATCCATTTAACTACCTTCATATTCCTAGAAAGAAAAAAAAAAAAAAAAAAAAAAATCAAAGAACACGTTCCTCCATTGCGTGTTGTACTCCTTATTTTTTTTTTAAATTCTGGTAATCCTTATTTGACCCTTCGCAGTTATTTTTTTCCCATTATTTTTCATACAGCTCTTATATCATCTGATTAATTTCTACATGTTCTTTAATCTTTTTTTTTTTTTTTTAAAAAAAGACAAGTTTTTCTCTATGTTCAGTTTACAGGTAAAGATTCTTAAATCTATTGTAACTTCTATGGTTGTTGATTTGACACAATTTCCTCCATTCTCTCACATAAGTCTAATTCACTCATAGTTCAAATTATCTTCTCCATTATTCGCTCAAAATTTTCTTTATGGTTCACCATACCTTCCATTATGGGCTTTTTTTTCTTTTTGCAAATTTCAATATTTCTGTCTTGATGGTTATTTTAATCCTTCCTCCCAGTAATCTGTGATCACAGATTACTAATGTGATTACTACAAATTCATCTCATTAAAAACTTCTCCATTTAGTTAGCTCCATTCTTTTTTAAAATATAGAAAAAGTAATAGTTACATATAATCCCTACCTCTCTCCAAATTCATTAGTTTATCTCTAATTTCTTTGGCTCATAACTTCAACACTTAACATTCGCCCTGTTTTAGATCTCATAAAAATCATTAACTTCATCTTTATATGTTTTTATTTCTTATCTTTATACACTTATATTACACTCAAACTGCTGCTGATTTTCAACTAAAGAGTTGTAATTCTATGGAAAAGTGGTTTAAATTCAAGTTCTTTTCCATCTTTTATAAAACTAATTCCAACTCTTGCTTGCCTATAATTTCTCATATTCCTATGTAAAATATACTTGATTGTTTCAATAATTTTTTTCTTCTAGTTTAGTGTCAGAAATTCCAAGTATGTGTCATTATCTTTCACACTGGCTCACAGAATTTTTCTTTTTCTTCTCCTTTCAAAGTTCTGATAATTTAAGTACAGGGATTAGATTTCCTTATGATGTTCTACATAGGTTATCCAGAAAAGACCTTGTGGATTTGACTAATTCCCTAATTAGTCTGAGATAACACATTATTAGAGGTACAATGTCGATTCTGGCCTTGGCCTTCAAGGTCTACAGATTGAGAAAAACAAGTCTGACTGAAAAACTTCTGCTCAAATTCTACAAATGCAGACATGAATATATAATCTGTGAAGATGCATCAACAATCTCTAGACCAAAATGAGAGATTGTGATCTCAACACTTTTATGAATGCCTTCAAATATGATGCTGAAAAACAGTAATGAATGAACCAGATGCAATTCATTTATAAAAATAAAGCAGGAGTATCTTAACAATAAATTATTCATATATCACTGAGTTATATTTTAAATTAAGTGAATTTAAAATTCACTTAATTTACTGAGTTAAATTCACACATTCTGATGGATTGCACCAAAATTCTGAAATGTACTAAACATGGCTTTCAAGATTTTTTTTTAATTTAAAAATTTGAATATTTTAAAATCAACTGAATAGAAAGTAAACAGTTCCTTCCCCCCATCAAAATATCAGTGTAACGTACTATAAGCATTATAACTTTTGATATGGGAGATGACTGCTTTTCCAGTAAACCATCCATTCATGACATATGCAATGCCACGTATAACATAGTTATAATCAGTACTAAAATTTGATGTGTCATCATAAAGTAGGGTAAGGGTTATATTTTCATGACTGCAAAATCAAGAATAACATGTATGCATAAGATGAAAGATTTGCGTGTATAAAAACACATTAATCTGCTGAATTAATACTGTATCAAAGATAGCATCTATCAAGGAAAAGTAGCCTCAATTCCTTTAAAGAAGCAGAATTAAATACATTTAAAAGATCAGCACTGCACCCAAATAATTCTTAACAAGTGTCCCACTGGTGAGAAACACTTCCAAATATGGTTAGTGTGAACCTGTCTTTCCATTCAAATTTCTTTCTATGTGCAAGCAAAAGAATGTGATGGCGTGAGCAAAGCGAATGCACCAAGCTTTCGGTAATATCATAAACCTACATGCAGACAGTGAGATATGCTACAAGTGTGTGCATCATAAAAGTGTTACTATAAAAGCAAATAACATTCCAACCTCTGCATACATTTGGTTTTCTCAACTTCAGTCTGAAATAAAAATCTTTTTAAGTCAGAATGCACACCTGAACCAACTAGAACATGCATACAGGGTAAAAGTCTGATGAAAGAAAATATATTCTATTGGGTGTAACTAAGCGAAGAATGAGAACTAGGTGCACATCAGGACTCTTTAAATCTATAACACAACATAAGTCTTACAGAAAATGTACAACTCATTGAACTTGTTCCACTCAGACAGGATTTGCCATATGATTTCTGCAATTGTTCTGGTGTGAATGTGCTATGATAATTTTTATTGTCTGCATTTCTAAATCAACCATGTAAACTTGTTAATTAACAGCAATAAAATTTTAAAGCAAAAAAAATCACACCCAAGTTTTCTACATTAATGAGAAGAAATATACAATACCGATAATTGTATTTTACTTATGCCTCTCTATAGCGCGTCTTGAGAAAAAGAAAGAGAGGGGAAAAAAAAAAAACTGGAAATGCAAGATGAAGATGCTATAGTATCCTAATTGCAAACTATGTTAGATCTAGTCGAAGTAAACCTTACCTCCTTTAAGTTTCTTTGTTCTTTCTGATATGTGTGCAATATTTCAAGAAACTGCTTGTATATGTCAGGCTGCCCCTGAAATCGGTTCTAAAATTTAAAAAAATAGAACAATGAAAAAAGCTTTCTTTTTTAAATTATAATTCTCATTAAAACAGTGGCTGTGCTAATGTTTTAATGAGATCTGCATGAGAACACCTAATTTAGGAATTTCATACAGAATGAATCATTCTTTAAATAATCGGAATTTAAAAGGGCTTTTTTTTTTCATTTATTTATATCTGGATATAAACAAAAAAAAAAAAAAAAAAAGAAAGAAACAAGCAAAACATGAACAGTATTTTCATTTTAGAACTCATTTAATATGACATATCCACATGAAGAATGTTGAAAGAGATCTTGGAGGGAAAACGATGATATGGTGGTTGCTACACACCAGGATTTTTTTAAGTATGAAGGCCCATTAAAAAGTTTGAAGACCCCCCCCCCACCAAAAACAAACAAATTTCCATCCATGGCAACAAAGCTAACTTTGAAATACTTGTTAACATTAACACATTTTTTCTAAGAAAGGTAGAAGTTCAAAAATAGTGAAATCCTACTTTTCTGTAAGATTCTGAAATTCCTCTACCTCAGGCATTACTGAAAACAAATGCTGAGATACACGCGTTCATTTAATAAACTGAAGTCCCAGAGAGAGAGAGAGAGAGAGAGAAGCAAGGAGTAAGGTATATAAATGAAGTAGCAAAGACCCAACATTGCTTTTTGATCAGAAATTATGTAAGTAATAAATGCACAGCAACTGCCAATGTTAGGTCTTATTGTAACATTTAATGAATATAATTATAGATGTCAACTTGTGCTCTATGGCACAAGTGGAATTTCTGGAATAATAAATTACAATTTTGGGCATCAGAACTGTTTTCTGAATATCAAAAAAGTTAGCATAACCATAGCATAAGACATTTCCAAAGAGTTCTATTATTCCTTTCTGATCAACACAAACAATATCTTATTTCTTGAAAAAAAAAATAATTTTATTCATCAAAAATTTTTAATTTATGGCAAATTATGACACTTGAATAGGCACAATACATGGGGATAGCCTAAACTTCCACATAAGTTATTAATAAATTCAGGGATATCATTGACATCATTCTTAATTTTGAGTACATTAGTTTTGAAACATATTCTGTTAAGTTCAGGATTTATCATGGTATTTAAAATAATTAAACCACTTGTAAAACTAGATTGATAGAGAGTTATCAAGTGCACTTCACAAAATGCAGTGTACCAATAGATTTCTTACATCTGTGATACTCGGCTGTGGCTGAATAGCACTCAGTGAATCAATATGCTCAAAAATCTGCTGTGCCATTGTAATTATTGCTTCAGTTGGACAATTTTTAATGAGAAATTTGGAAAACATTTTGAAATGAAAAAGTAACTGTTTTGACTATAAGTAAGTCAATAAAATTTTGAATTTACAAATTTAACTAAAATATACAAATTTTCCTTCTGAGTTCTGATTTAAAAAAATTTTAATGGAAAATAAAAAAGGAGAAACAATGAATTTGAAATGCTTCATTCCATCACAGCATTCTATTGGCAATTTCAGAATTATAACAAAATTTAAGTCACAACAAGTCAGTATCTGTCATAATAGAAGCACAAAATGGTTTCAAATGAGCAGATAATTATTTTAGAGTACAGCCAAATATTTTTAATTTCTCCATATAGAAATACTCTAATTTCTGATTTTGAAATATCAATGTCTGTTCCCTTTTTAATTCCTGTACTGCTGTTCTTTACTGTCCTTAATTTTTATAGATTAAAAGTTGTTGTGGGATTCAAATTAACATAACTTTCTTCTTTCGTCTGAACTTCTTGTCAATTCATAGCGTGATATATCACAGATTGAACAACCACTTGTGTTCAGGATAATCAATGAAATAAGAAAATAGCACAGGTAATTTATTAGCATAAGTTAGCTGGACAAGAAAGTCTACAAATCTTTTGATGGGCCTTCATAATACAATAAAAAACCAAACAGCTTTATTTTAGTTAGATTACATTTCTTGACCTCTGAATACAATTATTTCTTCATATTATGATACAATCTCTTGTGAAAGCACTTTTCAAGATTACCATTTTTTATTGGATTTCTCCTTGTTACATACAGAAATCATTTTATGAAATTTGTAGCAAATGAAGAAAAGGGGAAACTGTATAACAAATAAAACAGTACACTACTTAACCTATTACAAATTCATTATAATTAATATATAACCATAAATAAATGATTTTAACAGCTTTAACCATAAAATCTTGAAATACACTAAACAAGAAAACTGTCTAAGTTGTTTATTTTTGCTCCAAAAATATTGCATCTTATTTTCATCAATAATCCTAGTTATCTTCAATGAACTGTTGATGACAACACAAAATCTGAAGACTTAGACCGTTATCCTCACATAACAGTAGTAAAGATTTTATTGGGAGGAAGGGGAAGAATCAGTGGGGATGTTTTCAAATTACACTGGTTTGGATAAATTAAGGAACAAAGAGAAAAATTGTCATAACTGAGGAGGAAGGGGGGGAGGGGAGAATTTCAAAGTTTGGTACATTATGTAAAAAAGTAACAAGTCTGGTTATTGTATCCAAATGAGTGTCATTATCAGTGGAGTGGTATATGCAAATGTGCCATGGCATAAAAGTGAGCATTTTAGAGTGGTTTTCAATTTAATGATACCAAAATTCTTGGATATGGCTGCAAGGTATCATTTAACTGATGAATTCAGGTTGGAAAATCATAAAACGAGGTAGCTACCAGATGGTTGCAAGTGAATCATTCAGTGGTTCACGGACAAACTAATTCCAACAGTCATACACAGCATCCTGAAGAAAGAACAGCATCCAAAATGAAGAAAGGAGTCAGGCTACAGCCACAGTGGTGACTATTAACTGATTATTTGCAGAGTGCTACTCTGAATCAGCTACAATCTGAACTAACATCGGTTTAAGGAACATTAGTAACTGCTTTTACTGTACACAAAAAGCTTCCCAAAGGTGGTCTATATGCTAACTGACCAGTAGTCTTGTGTGCCCTATCCCCATGCCACAGAAGAGAACATTTGAAATGGGCCGGGCCCCACATCAACTAGATCCAAGACCAATGTAGTCAGTATGGTTTACTGACAAGTCCCAATTTGCTCTACGATACTAGGCATGCTCTTATTTGGACAGAACCAAGGATACATTATCATCACCCTAATATCCGTGAAAGGGACACTTATGGTGGGTGGTGGTAGGTGGGGAGGTAATGTGATGGAAGAGGCATCTCGCTGGGTGGATGCACTGACTGTATGCAATTCCTAGTAGAACTAGGAATGCTGCAACTTAGAGACAATGTCATACACCCATATGTTTGTCTGCATGCAGGTGCAGCAGGAGACATTTATCCTACAAGATGATAATGATCATCCTCCTAGAGTGAAACATGTAGATCAATATCCTCAAGAAGAGACTATCATATTTATGAACTAGCCAGCCAGGAAGGGTCTCATGAAGTTAATCCTATTGAGCACTGTAGGATGTTCTGGGTCGATGTGTTGATACTCTCAATCCCCCTCCCCGAAACCTTGAAGGACTAATGAGAACTTTTCAGGAGCAGTGGTTATTATTACCAAGTGAGTTCCTGGAAGCCATTATAAAAAAGGTATGACACATTGTTTTAAGTGCTGTATTACTAGGGGGATGACAACATTCTTTATTGAGGCACTCTGAAAATCTCATTTTTACCTCTTTTAAGACCATTGTTTTCATATACCTGTTTGTTAGTGAATGAACTATTTCTTTACAATATTTGTGGGTGTTTCTTTCACTCCTCATACTGCTTTTCACTGAAATGCATAAAAATTCATTGAATTTTTTTTCCAGTTATTGTGTTTTTTTCCCCTTTGTTCTTTAATCTATGGAAAGCAGTGTATATTTCACAATTCATCCTACCGCCCCCCCCCCCTCCCCAAAAAAACGAAAGATCCAATTCTGATCTCAGTAAGTGAAATTTCAAACAAGCAATTTTCCTTTGCAATCAGTGATGTTGAAATAAGCTACCAAAAGGGAAATTATCTTGAAGCTTGCATATAACTAGATATTCAGAACCCTAAGAATGATACCAGTACACAACACTTATCAATGAATATTAAGGAGTTCTGATACTTTTGCTGTCAACTCAATATATACAAATTTAATACAACTGAAACCCCCCCACTACAAGAATGCACAATAATTTTGTAACTGGCTAACAGTGATCTTACAGCAAATACTGAATTGGTAAACAGCAAGAGAAAAAAAAAAAAAAAATGCATGTGATAGCCATGGAAAGCATGAATAGAACATACTAGATCAAATGGTAAATGTACATACACATAAAAATATAGTGTGCAATAGAATTACGATTAAAAACAAAACTAATTGCATAAATAATGACAAATTTCCATTCCCGTACACCAGAAATTTGGAGAAGAGATATTATGCATGCATCTCAGTGAATATCAAAACGCACCATGCACGAGATAAGACAATGCAGTGATTTTCAGTGTGGTAAATTCAAGTATTCAGTCAATGTACAGAAGAAATTTAAGAATACACAATCTGTTTAAATCACAGAGTAGCATGGAACAAACAGTCAAAACTAATTCTGGATTAAGGTAGAAATAAGATAACTAGAAATGGAAGAAGAATCTGAATGTAAAGCGGAGTTTCTCAGTGAAGTTTTTTAATGCAATTCCCAGAAATCAAGTTGTAAGGCCAGCCACAAAAATCTTCATCCCATGGCCTGACATATAATGACATATTACAAAAACATTGTGAACAAACTGGTATTCAATTCACAGAAATGAACACTAGTTTCAATATATTAAACTTGAACAAAACATGTCAGGCCACCCTGGGTGCACAAGCTGAGATGTAAGAAATTTAGCAAGTTTTTAAATATTCTTTCTATCGAGGCTAATTCTTACAATCATGCCATTCACCTCTCACTGCAGCAAACCCTATTATAGCATACTCAGTTAACTATAACAAAGTACTAAAAATTCCCATCCAAAGACCAATGCGAATCTAAAGTAAATTTGCAATACCAAACTATGCACTAAACAAATGTCGCTATGATTTCTAAGAGCTTGCAATAACAGTCAATTATATACGTAGACTATAAAAAAAATTTTAAGTAATTTAAAAAAAAAATGTACTCCTATCAGATAATCAGTTAAAATGTTTACTGCCATTCTTTAAATAGATGAACCAATAGACGGTTTCAATCATTTACAACACTTATAAACATGCTTATTAACTAGGTATGTGTGAGAGGATGGGGGAAGGTTCAACTTTCACTTACATCGACTTATGACAAGTTTGCAATTTAGTACTTAACACATAATGGTGTTAAGAAAGCTTCCTAGCAGTTTGAATGGACAGAATTAAAAATCAGTCACACACAAAAAAAAACTTTTAATGTTGAATATCATTGGGTCAAAAAGTTTATATCTAAAATTAAAACTGCACGCCCTCAATAGCATATAGCAGAAATTCTGAAGCATTCCAGAAATGTTAAAAAGTGACTGTTTCCTTATCAGACAAGCAGGTTGTTTATACCTTTGACAAAGAAATGAGTGAAAAAAAAAAAAAAGATTCCTTAGTTCAAAAGAAACTATATTTAGATTTAATTAAGAAGCTCCAAACAGTTATCCTGCAACATTTTCACTTTTACATAACTAAATGTGTTTATCATTTCATCACTTAAGTGCCATATTTTGGTTCGGTGGCAATGTCAGTTTGTTACATAATTCAAGACTATTTCCAGGAACATAATCTCAATGTTCAACCCTCTGGCAAAGCCTTCTGAATTATTACATGCAGCCTCTGTAACACTGCAAATACCTCCATATTTGATCATTTCTGTTTGAATTTCATCTGCTGCCTTTCCACATTTCAGATTTTTGATAACTTTTTCTACTTCAAGTATGGATATGTATTCCTGACTGCATTCCTTTTGGCATCATGCTGATACTGCTTGTTTCAATTAGCAGTTTTTCAAAGTAATTACTCCAGGCATCACATCCCGAGTATCTTTATCTTCAGTTTTTATATGACATTATCATCTCCAATTCCTTTTACAGTACTTTTTCAGCCTCCAGAATATTCTGCCAAGTTCCTGATATTTATTTTCTATGTTACCAAAGCCTTCCCATGACTATCGTTTAGCTAATTTTAGTACTTTGCTTTCTTACGTTTTTTTCTTTATATTCTGTAAGAGTTCCAGTAACTTTCGATATGCTTTCTTATTTTCCTTCACTGCTTTTTTTTTTTAACTTCCTGAGTCCATCATGGAGTTCTGATTTTTCTATCCTTTCAGTCAGACAACCTCACCGCATGTCTCTCTCTGGGTGAATCAATGATTTTTTTTCAGAATTTGCCACTGAATCTCCAAGGTTTGGTTTTAGTTTTCAAACTCGTTCATTTTTTTCTTCACTGATGCTTGTGTATTTTAGTCTATAGTTCACCACTGAAAACTGCTCAACCTTGATTTGTTTTAAAACTTTCTTACACACTCTTCTTTTCAATATGAAATTCAATGTTATCCTGTCTAAAATTAAATAGTGATCATTTCAAATCCTCTGTATGCTCTTGTACCTGATCAAGAGGAAGATGTCGCTATCAATTATAACATAGTCAACGAGACTTTTCTTATTTCTTGCATTCTTACATTGCATTATATCTCTCCAAGTGAATTTCGCATATTTTTATGTTGGAACATTGTGTTAGTAATATTTATACCATGTCCTGAACAGAAATCCAGCAGGCATTTATTATCATTATCAACTTTGTGCTTTTCCTCAAATTTTCCCAAGCCATTTCTATGTCTGGTAATTCTTTTCTACTCTGTTGTTTAGATCTGCAAGGACCAACTTTTCCTTTTTTTCATTGAGCCAGCTGCTTTCTGTAATATTTCATTTTTTTTTTTTTTTAAATTTCTTCTTGATAGAACCTTTGGTCTTATCAGGTGTACAACAAGGGTGCAACATTATCTCCACTGTAATTCATTATCTACATGGATCACAATACGAAGGAAAGTGGTATTAAATCTGATATCAAAATTGGCGATGTTAATCTAAGCTCTTTACTTTATGCAGATGATGTTATACTTCTCAATAAATCCAGTAAAGTTTGCAAGTTCCTTGACCAGTTCCTCTAATTTACTCCATCCACCTTCAAGGCCCACACCATTCCTAATTGGGTTATGGGGGGCAGCAGTTGCAAGCGGGACATCCAATGGTCACGTTCCTCTGCCACCAAGTTCAGGTGTTCTGGTGGAACTCCCAGACGTGTCCATACAAGGTTTTGGATATAATCTATCCAGCAAGTCCTTAGTATTCCACGTGGCCTCCCACCCTCTGGCTTGGCAAAGAGGGCCTGCTGGGGGAGCCTCTCTTGTGGCATTCTAATCAGGTGCCTGTACCATCGTAACTGTGATCTCTCAACACAGAGAAGCAACGGTTGAGTACTGAGGGTTACCCGAACTGCAGCGCTTCTGACTCTGAAGTTTATTTTCCACTTGGTTAGACTGTAATAAATTTAGTTTAATCCTTTATCCACGTGTATGCAAACAAAGTTTGCACCTGAAATATCTTCAGGACTGAGGCAACTCGTAATAAAGGTGGTATCTGGACAAATTCCAAGTGATTGGAGTAGAGCTCTCATAGTACCCATCTATAAAAAGGGAAACTGAATGCAAGAATTACAGAGGTATTTCCCTAATGTTTCTGGTAACATTTATACAAATATACTTCAGAAATGGTTAAGAAAATTTGTTGAAGAGATGCTTGGTTTAGGCCAAACAGAGATTGTGGTATGGTCACTAAACAGAATCAGATTTCCATTTTAAGACAAGTAGTTGAGAAATCTTGGGATTTTTAACAATGATTTGTATTCAAGTTCAGTTCATCTGGAAAAGGCATATGTCAAGGTGCCAAGAGGAAAACTCTTCAAAATGCTAGTTATATGGTGTAAATGGGACATTATATCAAGCAATACATAGTCTCTATTTAAGCTGTAAGTCAGCAGTTAGAATTGAAGGAGGTACAGGAAGATGGTCTGTGGTAAAATCAGGTGTATGATAAGGGTGCAACATTATCTCCACTGTAATTCATTATCTACATGGATCACAATACGAAGGAAAGTGGTATTAAATCTAATATCAAAATTGGCAATGTTAATCTAAGCTCTTTACTTTATGCAGATGATGTTATACTTCTCAATAAATCCAGTACAAGTTTGCAAGATTCCCTGACTAAATTGAATAACTATTGTAATAATGACACCTGACCAGACTAGAGACTGCAGATATGACAGTCCTGAGAAAGATTAGGGGAATGAACAGCTGGCATCAATGGCAATATCATATTAAAAACGAGGATATTAGGAAAGAATGCGACATTGTCAGCATCCAGGAATGCATTAGCAAAGCATTCCTGGATGCTGACAGGTGGTATTGTCACTAAATAAAATCACATTCTCAGGTGGTATTGTCACTAAATAAAATGAGAGAGGAAAGATTAGCAAAACAAATGTTCTCTGCCAGGTTGGCAGGAAAAAGACCCAGAAGAAGACCAAGATATAGGTGGATTGATACAGTAAAAAGTGCCTTAGAAGATAGAAATATAAGATCTGATAATGTTGGAGTCTTGACAGGTAACAGACTGATTTGAAGGAAAATTATAGATAGGAAGTTAGTAATGATATAAATTTTTTCATGTAGTACTATCATATCCTGCCATTGAGGGTAAATGGCAGGAATTTGCTGATGAATAAAATATTGGAGACCTCTGATATGAGAGTTCTAAGTGAAGTGAACAGATGGCATCAACATCACAAAAATGAGGATATTAGGCAAGAAAGTGCCATTGTTAGCATTCAGGAATGCATTACTTGAGCTCTAATCTCTGATGGTTTGGTCACTTAAACAGAATGGGAGAGGAAAGATTAACAGAACGGGAGAGGAAAGTAAAGGCTGGCAGGGAAAAGACCAAGATGTAGATGGAGTGAAAAAGTGCCTTGAAGGACAGAAAGATGATCTGATAATAATAATGGAATCTTGACAGATAACAGATAAATTTGATGGAAAATTGATCAGAAGTAAGTAATGGTGTTACTTCTTCATGCAGTACTATCATAATTATCCTGTACACACTGATGGCATGTATCAGGAATTTGATGATGATTATGATGCAAATTGGAACTAAATGGAAAAATATTAGAACAAGTAATGAAATTTAAATACCTAGGAATAACTGCAAGTAGTGAAAATGTAACATAGGATGAAGTAAACAAGCAATCCCTGAAGACTAAAAAAATATCAGGATGTCTAAATTCAGTATATGGAAATTTAAAGATCTAACAAAAGAAACTAAAATAACAATATATAAATCAGCAGTCAAGACCAATATTGACATATGCACATGAAACAAGAATAGAAGCACCAAAAATACGATATACAAATTGAAATTTAAAAACATTTTAAAAAATCAAACATTTATTTTATTAGTATTATGTGACACCTCCAGGGAGTCCAAAGCCTCATCAAGGGAGAGTGTGCCAACAGCATTGAACGATTGATCCCATCCAATTACTAACCACGCTCAAACTTGCTTAAGCCATTAGTAGCAGAGGCTCTACCAATTGACCAACAAGTAAATAATCATTTTCAAAAAGCATCACTATAGCATTTATAGGACAACAAATGGTCAAAATATTTGTAAGTCACTTTTATACTTTGTTGACGCAATATATTTGTTATCAAGACTAGAATGGATTAGACATATTAATACGATGGACAAAAAGAATACCTAAACTAAAATGCAAAAAGACTAATTAGCAGACCAAAAATGCAATGGACACACTGCCAACATTGAAGATGCAACAAGCTAAAGCTTAAAGCAAAAAGAAGAAAAAGAGTAAATCTCATGACAAAACTTACAGGCAATGTACAGGATATGGTAAAGTAAATCAGTGAGCCTCGCTATAAAGCTGAGACTGCTGGAAACATGCATATTCAACAAGTGCTCTCTCTATGTTTGTGAGGCATGGGTTATGACTCAGGGTTATGATATGCCTCAGGTCAATGACTCAGACAAATACTGGCTTTGGAAAGAACATGTTATAGAATGATTATACAAACTGAGAGGATGCAGAAGATAACAAATGAAGAACTGCAAAGAGAAATCTAATATAGAAAATAATTAAGGAATTTTGAATTTTTTGGACATTTACAAGATGGATAACAGTAGAAGATCAAAACCATGATGTTATAAACAGAAGAGGACGTTCAAGACAAGAGTGAGCAGATGATGTAAAGGAGTGGTGCTGAAAGAGTTTGCAAGATTTGAGTTGCCTGCCAATGTACAGAGAAAAATGGCAGAAATAATTATGAAAATAGCATCAGACATCAATGGGAAGTGAACCACTGGCCACTGATGATGATTTTAGGCATAATTTTAGGGATAATGACCAATAATTAAGCAGAGATGCTATGGAAGAGAGCAATAATGAATAAATTTATATGGAATAAGAAAGGAATACAACAAAACTCTTAACTAGCAGTACACTATAAACAACAGATATGAGAAAAAATTAATAGTGAACAGAGGCCATCCATGACTTAGTCATCACAAAAGAGAAACAAGGAAGGAACTTGCCATAATAAACATAGCTAATATAAGATAGTATACCTGGCGTGTTCAACCCGTCAATCTCGGAGCGACCTATTTTTGGTCTATTTAATTTAATTAAATAAATTTTAATTAAAACTGAAAACATATTTTATTTATCATTATTTTGTATTATTTTTAATTCGCTTTAAGTGATGAAAGTTTATTTTTCACTTGGTCAGACTATAATAAATTTAGTTTAATCCTTTATCCAAGTGTGTGCAAACAAAGTTTGCACCTGAAAGTATCTTCAGGACTGGGGTAAAGTGGTACAACACCGTGCGACTCCTTGCAAAGGTGGAGCAAGATACCAACACTGCTATCTCAGTATCTCCCATAATGCAAAACACATCTCCTTGCAGATATGTCTAATGTTATGCATTAAGGATAGGGGCCACTACCCAGACTAGTTTCGATCTTTATTGAGGTCTCTTCAGTGGGAGCCAGGCCCAAGTGGAGATACCAAGGCAGAAGCATTAGCAAGGTCATCTCCTCCTATAGGAGCTGCTAAACAGTGTGCCACCTTTTTATTAAATTACTCTGGATTTAGAGAAAGATGTTGAAAGTTTATTTTTCACTTTGGTCAGACTATAATAAATTTAGTTTAATCCTTTATCCAAGTGTGTGCAAACAAAGTTTGCGCCTGAAAGTATCTTCAGGACTGGGGTAAGGCGGTACAACACCGGGCGACTCCTTGCAAAGGTGGAGCAAGCTCCCAACACTCCTATCTCAGTATCTCCCATAATGCAAAACACATCTCCTTGCGGATATGTATAATGTTATGCATTATGCTATTGTTTATTGATTTTTCGTTAAAATTTTACAATTTTACAAAAATTGTAAAATCAGTAATTTTCTTATAAGTCCGGGGAAATGAATTAATTTGGATCATTGGAAGTCGAACATAAATTTTTAAATACACAAATAAAGTTTTTAGTTGTGTATTTTTTTTTAGTTGTTTATTTGTGCATAATCAGATATCAGGTTGGATGAACGTGATCTATATAAGAGAGTAGATCGCCGAATAACTTTTTATAGAAAAGTAGGTCGCAGTGTAAAAAAGGTTGAACACCACTGTAGCATATGATTATTAAACACAATGAGAGAAGAGAGAGAGAGATGAGCAAAACAGGTGGTTAACTGCAGCAGTTTGGCCTAAGCAAACTGCTGTAGTTAGATATAGCAAGAAAACCAAAATATGAGATCTGACAATAGTGGTGTCTTAATAAATAACAGATAGAGAGGAAAATTTTGTTAGGAATGTGGTAGCAAAGTCTGCTTATCATGGTATCCTGTACACCCCATACACATGCATTTCAAGTATCTAATATCTTGATAAGCAGTATGGAAAGTCCCCCCCCCCCACACACACACACACTTCTCGATGTGTTGTGTTGTGGAGGATGATCTGTAAGTTGAATCAGCCTCTGAACCTGTGGTATCTAATAGAAACTTACCGCATAAGCTGGAAATGTTTAGAACTTAAGTGTTAAGAATAAAATAAACTTTGTGGCAAAAGACATAAATAGAAAACACCATCATAAATTTAAAACAATTTTAGAACAGTGTAAAACATTTGCAATGGTGGAATCAATGATACAAATCACTTAGAACATTTCTCAATGATCATACATGACTTGTGTTCCTAGCAGATGTAACCAATTTCAAGTCACATGACATGCCTGAAAAAGAGGCATTCTTTTGTTTTATCTTCCATTTAGAAATTAATGGAATTAGGCAATGAAATTTTACCAGCATTCATAAAAATGACATTCTCATGGCAAGTGGAGGAAAAACATGACTATCTCTGAAAACCAAGTAAGAGTGTGGTCAGGAAAATTGAGGTACAGATGTTTGCCTCATAGCTTATTGTTATTGTTTAGAATAAGCTGTTAGTATACATCATGAACACATCTTCAGAAAATGTATTGAATGGAAGGTGCAAAAGGTATTGAGGCATTACATTAGTTATTAAGCATGGACAGGCTTATGTGTTCGTCAGACATGTAATAGATTTCACGGTATGATATGAACACAGATGGATAAGAAAATAACTATTTATTAACTCCTAAAATACACAAACAAGGTACACCTTTGTGTCCTATTGTAGATAGCATAAACAGTCTTACATATAAACTAGCTAAACATTTAGCCAAATTACTAGCCACTTGCACAAACAATTCTCCCTCTTTTGTTAAAAATTCTACCCACCTAAAAAAGTATTTTAGAAAACCACACCTTAAATAGTTCAGACCTAATGGTGAGTTTTGATATCACCTCATTATTCACTAGTGTACCCTGATTGAAACGTTAACTTACTAAATTCACAATTTCCCCCAGATATATTTCAGCTATTTAAATTCCCAGTATAGGAAAGTTATTTTACATGGAAAAATATACAAACAATTAGATGGGACAGCGATGGGTTCCCCCCCCTTTCTCCACCCTTAGCCAACTTCTACATAGAACATCTGGAAAAATTAGCTATCAACACAGCCACTCTCAAACCTATTCTCTAGCTATGCTGTGTTGATGATGTGTTTGCTATTTGGCCACATGGCCCAGACACATTGAATACATTTTTAGCACATCTAAATAGCCAACACCCTAAAATCCACTTTACAATGGAACTAGAAGCCAATGACTGCCTGCCCTTCCTGGACACACTGATCACACGTCTTCCAGAAGGTTCCTTATCATTTTCAGTTTATAGAAAACCCACACATACAGGGAGATACTTACACAAACAATCACACCATCACCCTTCTCAACAATATGGTATCTTAAAAACACTCCATAGAGCTAGAGCAATCTGTTCCAATGACATTGGAACATTTAAATTCTCTCTCACTGCTGAACTTTCTCACCTTCTTAACCAATGGTTATAATCCCCATAAGATAGATAACATACTAAATGCTACCCAGAAATCCCCTCTATCTATCACAAAAGACTACAACAAAACTATCACCATTCCATACATTAAAGGCACATCTGAAAAGATATCTAGGGTGCTTAACAAACACCAACTACGCACAGTATTCAAATCTTATGTAAAATTAGCAACTCTCATCAGTTCACCTAAGGATAAATGCACTCCTTTATCACATCCAGGAGTCTATGAAGTGCCCTGTTCTTGCCATCAAGCCTACTATGGACAGACAGGAAGAACTGTGGACATCCACCTTAGTGAACACAAAATAATATATCCGACACTTTCACTATGGCAAGTTGGGTCTGGCAGACCATGCTTTGGATATCCCTGCACACAGGATCAATTGGAAAGAAACAAAAGTAATGCACAGAAGCTTCTACAAGTCAGAGAGGTTGTTCTTGGAATCAACAGAAGCCTTAAAACATACTCCAAACCTTAACAAGTATGGCTGTATAAATCTACCAAAGATTTGGGAGACAGTCATCCTAAGACCAAATTAATATTTATTACTTTTATTTTATTTTTTAAAACTTTCTAAGCCTATCATTTGGACTACTATTCCAAAACTTTGATTATTTATTTTTATTTTATTTTTTTTTTTAACCTAGATGGCACCATATTAGGACTTAGTCTTGTGTTGCACGCTGCAATTACTTATACTAGCCCCACTGTTACACCGGATTGTGGTTGTCTTGCTTTTGTAACAAACTTTGTGTTGTGTGCTCTGAAGATGCTGGATATAATACCAGCGAAATATTAGCTTCTAATTTAATAAATAGTCACTTTCTTATCCATCTGTGTTCATATCATACCGTGAAATCTATTACAACATTAGTTATTAAGAGCCTTCTCGCATTAGTCCTCAACTCACTGGAGGTTCCCACCTAATAATGGCTGCAATGCATTTGATAACTTGAATGAGAAATATGCTAGTATTATCTTTCCAATTGTATATAGGCATGGTACTTATTTTGTAAGTAAAACTTGAGTTTAGACAAATACCTCATTCAATGTGAAACAATCTTTTCAGTGAATGAGTTTTGTGCAATAGTGAAATTCGAGCACTTTCAAATCAAGGTCTTCTTTTAACCCTTTTTATAGCCTACTGGCTATAGGTGTCTCCAAAATTTCTCCATCTGTTTCTATCCTGAGCTTGTT
The DNA here is from genome assembly GCF_054136105.1 of Typopeltis vanoorti. Classification (NCBI taxonomy): domain Eukaryota; kingdom Metazoa; phylum Arthropoda; class Arachnida; order Uropygi; family Thelyphonidae; genus Typopeltis; species Typopeltis vanoorti. The sequence continues at coordinate 121,399,204 of NC_143563.1, read as the reverse complement.
GGTGCCAAAGAGTTCCAATTACTGAAATAAGAGAGCCAAAAGGCTTCACTTCTGCGATGCACAATTATTCAAATTAAGTGGATACTGAATCCAACATTATTTCAAAACCGAACAGAGAGAAACTACAAGAGTTTTATGCTGAATATAGAAACTATAAAAGTTTCGGCGGATCCAAGCGTAAGCAAAATTTTCATGACAGGGCAACTCATAGTACAGGTGGAGTAAGCTCCATTACTATCCTTAGTATTTCCCATAATGTAAAACACATCTCCTAGCAGACATATATGATTGTATACATTATAGGGGAGGGTCACTATCCAGACAGGTTTTGACCTTTGTTAAGGTCTCATCAGTGGGAGCCAGACCCAGATGTAAATGCTCAGGTTGAAGTGATTCAGAACTTATACTTTACCATACGAGTTGCCAAAAAAGGTGTCACATCACAAAAGGTAAATACTCAGGTACCCTGTCACGAAAGGTTTACTTATGCTTGGATCCGCCGAAACTTTTAGTTTCTATATTCGGCACGACTCTTGTAGTTTCTCTATTCATCTTTGAAATAATGTTGGATTCAATATCCACTTAATTTGAATGATTGTGAATTACCGAAGCGAAGACATTTGGCACTTTTATTTCAGTAATTTTTGAAGACTTTTGTGATGCGACACCTTTTTTGGCAATTTGTATAGTAAAGTATATAAGTTCGGCTTCACTACAACCTGAGTATTTACATCTGGATCTAGCTCCCACTGACAAGACCTCAAAAAAGGTCGAAACCGGTCTGGGGTAGTGACCCCCCCACACACACACCTCCCATAATGTTTAATATCATACATGTCCGTTAGGAGATGTGTGTTACATTATGGAATATACTAAGGATAGTGATTGGAGCTTACTCCACCTTTACTACTAGTTGCCCCTGTCATGAAAGTTTTGCTTACGCTTGGATCTGCCAAAAAATTTATAGTTTCTATATTCGGCACTTGTAGTTTGTCAAAGTTCCAATTATTTTTTCTTATATCTGACCATCTTCTTTCAGGTCTTCCCAGCTGATCTTTTATCTTCATATGGCCACCACTCCAGTTAACTTTTTGTCTTTGTATTGTCCTTGAGTCTTGTCATGTGTCTCATCCGTTTCCATTTCTTTCAAAATATCTAAAAATTTTGTTTTAGCTTTTATTTCTTCATTTTTGATTTTATCTATTATTTGCATTTTATCCATTATTTCCATTCTGACTAGCCAGGTTTCTGCTCGGTATGTCATAACAGGCAAAACACATTGGTTGAACAGTCTTGCTCTGTTCTCAGGTTTTATTTTGCTGTTTAAAAATCTCCTCTTAAGAGATTCAACAATGATGTTTAAAAATCTCAATTTTCCAAAAGCTGTCCATCCCATTCCTATTCTTCTTTTCACTTCTTCCATGACTCCTTGTTTCTTCATTGTTAACAATTTTCTTAAGTGTACACTCGTGTACTATTTCAGTTTCTTTATTGTTTACTTGAAAGCTGTCTTTCATCATATCCTTTTCGGTTTGCCATTATTTTGGTTTTCTCAGAATTAATGTCTAATCTAATTTCTAGCAATTTAGTATTAACTTGAAATTAATTCAATGAAAACATGATGCTTGTTGAATCAGGTCTCAGAACTTTTTGCATCATTATGCTATAAGTTCTGAGAGGACAGGGTGTTGGCAAGATAATGTTCAGTATTAATGCACAGATACAGGCACAACCAACTCACTACAGCAAAAATTATAACAAACTCACCATTCTATAACAAAATACTGAAAATAACTTACCAAAGCTACAAGGGAGAACGTTATTCTAAAATAAATTCACTATGGGAAATTATAAAAACTATTACTGTGGCTACTATGAGTCTTTTATATAGAAAACTGAGTGCAGATAGCTTCTCTCTCTCTCTTGGGGGGGGGGGAAATAAATTAAAATGCTTTCTTGGCCATTTAATGAAATAAAGCTCTACAATAAATAGTTTGGCCATTTAAGTATACAATATTAAATGTGACTAGACTGAAAAAAAAAAAGAAAAACATTGAGAAACAATAAATTACTACTATGTATCTAACATAGTAGTCTTGCATTACTAAATTTTTATAAACAAAACAATATTAAATTCTTTCCATTAATCAGACATGGCTTACATCACGGGTTTCCAAACTTTTTTCATACATGATCTTGCTATATGGCAAAAAATCATGATGCATGCACTTTTACCATATCTACTAGTGAGTTTCTAAACTGTGCCTTGTGGATTAGTACATTAATAGAGCCCATTAATGTACTAATTACTAGCATGCAATAAAGCCATCTTTGAAGCATAAAACAAATGGAAAATGCCATGTTCTGGCTGCATCTTTGGCAATATCCTTTATTCAGATTCAAAAAAAAAATTGGCAACAGATGCTATTTCATAGTTTGAAAAACAAAAAATTGCCTCAGAGTGCATGAAATAAATATGAAATGACAGAGCCCAAGAACTCTGCAGAGCACAGTTTGAAAAACTCAGGGCTAGATGACAGCAGGAAACAGTTTAAAAAACAATTTTTTTTTTTTTTTTAAATTTCTGATACATTTACCATGGCTCCTATATTTCCATTTAGTTATTCCAAGCTGTTTAAAGTTTACACTTAGCACATAGTATAGCTTTGTTACATTCTTGTTTGTATAAGCATACTCTCCTATCAAAAATGTTTATTCTAGTGCTCAGGCAGAAATGAAGCAGGATTCAAAACTGAATGGGATGCATCTCCAAAAAACCAGTTTTAACAAGAGTTCTAGTCTAGAGCAGTCTTGGCACCCAGGGTGAAACATCTCTCATGGTGTTTATCTAAACTTTCAGGATGACTGTGATATAATGCCTCACTTCCAGAATATTTTGCCATGAAGTTGGTAAAATGATTTCAGGATGTTTATCATCTACACATTCTTAGAAAAGGTTTTCGCATGCCTTCTTTTACTTACTTTTTCACATAGCATTCATATTATATTTTAATAATCGGAATTATCTTTCTTAGGGTACTACTGATCTAATTGGGAGAACATGTATGATATTTTTCTTTTACCGTGTGCTTTTAACTTCAGTCCATTACTGAAGTTCAGAAGTTTCCTCCTGAAACAATTCCTCACATATCTAGTTGAATCAATGCTTTCTTGAGGTTTTAACAGCGAGTTTTCATGGTTTGGTTCTTTTTCACCCCTCCCCACAATATTATTTATATATTTCAAGTTTACAATAGTAAAATTTTTTCTGAGGTGCCCTGGATGTAAAATGTATGGCAACGGATTTTTTGTGCTCTGAAATTTGAGAGCTTGGATTTAGAGTTCAGTTAAATTTTTTGACGTCAAAAGCCAATGGCTTCTCCCTTCAAAAAATGCGTCAATACTATATGATTTTAATTATGAAATCGATTACCATTCTATTAATTTTCGTAACAATATCCACAAAGGATACCCTTCCAACATACATATACATAGCTAGTTGATGCTACATCAAATATCTGGTATCTCAGTAACTAAAATGAGCATTTAAGTCACAATGGTACTTTATCCATTGACCTTAAAAAGAGAATCTCTTAATCTTTAAAGACATCAAAATCATATGACCTCATATTATTGGTGTGGTGAGAATTTCATTATTTGGATAATTACAGTTGCACTACGAAATCTGCATGTTTTGGAAAAGGCTTCGTTTCAACAATTTCTTTAAAACTAAACTATTTCAATGCTGGTATCTATTTTATGAATTCTTAACAAATTGGACTTCCTGGATTTATAGTTAAGTTTTCACATTATTTAGCCATGTTGCAGCTATCACTTGAAAACTACATGATGAAGAATGGTACTACAGTGTGGCTTATTTTAATTATCCCCCACTTCCATTCATTAATTCATAGTACTATTTTAATCTATGAAACAGTTTTTTGCCCCCAGTCAATGATATAGTGAAAATCAGTAACTCATCAAGTAGGCAAATAACTTAAGGTTTTACCATTATCTAAACAAGTTTTAAGTGGCACTTGGGGCAAAGATATAGATGTAGGCACAACAAACTTTGTTACTAAGCCAAGTAACCAGATATTTTGATATGAAACTCACAGATCATTTCAATGTGATTAGTAATTCAAAAAGGTAGAATTAACAGCAGATATGAAATCAATGCAAAAATCATTTTACAATTAAGGCTTTCTCAAAGTTTGTTTGATAGGCAAACAGTCATAGATCAAGTAGGGTTGACATATACACACACACACACACACACACACTTCAGCATACTCTTTGAATAAATAATCTAATCTGAAGGGCATGTATGTAAAAGACCAGAAGAGTAAATGTGTAAAAGTGCAGACTCCATGCTGAGCTAGATTAGATTTTCTGAATAGAAGTGCAGGACTGATGTCTCTTCTCAATGGAACGACCTGTTCGTACAAAACATGAGCAAAGGCAATTACAAGAACCTGGTTATATCCTTGGTGGAAGGTAACATGTGAGAAGTTACTGACAGGAAATAAAGTGGCACCAAATTATACATTTTCAGCATCCTTGCAAATCATTCTGAGATTACAGCAATGGGATAGGAACTGAACATATAGGAGAGGATGCCTGGAAAACGGGCCTGTAAGTTTTGTGTGTTGGATCTAATTTTGGGTCAATTATGTAGCTCATTGCTCATTCTGCTGCATGATATTCTTTTGGATAGTGTTCATTTCTAGTTTAAGGTGAGATTGTCAGAATAGATAATATGTGCTCTATTAAGAAGTGTTTTAATGATGAAAGCTTTCTCAAAAAACATGAGCTGAGTCATGTTTGTATCGACAAGTGAAGGTAGGTTTACAATGAAGATATCAGCATGCAAAATGAGAGAAGAGGCTGTCAAGGAAAGCTAAATTTCATCCTTTTTCCACAGTGAAAATGATCATATGTTCACTGTGGAAAATCAGTATAGAGGATTAATCTTTGTTTATGAATGAAGGAAGATCAACTTCATGGGGAGGCCATACAGCTGAAGCACCATCCAAATAGCATATCCAAAAAAATAGTGCAGCTATATAGAACATTCTTAAAGAAGTTCCAAGTAGAAATTTGCTAAGGAAGAGAGAAGTGTGAACTTCCCATGGAAAAAATACCTTTGGTCTGCTTATAAATTTTGTTTTTGAGGATAAAGTAACCTGAACATATGACAAAATCTAACAATTTAATTACAGCAGGAGGGAAAGCTTATGACAACTAAGGAGTGGAAATTAAATGTCATGAGTAAAATAAGGACAATGTTGAAATGCTCATGATATTTGGTTGGAGAAAAAAGTTCTCTTTTTGCCAGGAAATCTGATGAATTTTTTATATATTAGCTGGAATAGTCAGTGAAATGCTCAAGGAGAGATGGTCCACAACAATCTAAGAGGAATACTAAGTATTTTGGTAAAAATAGGATTGTTTTTTGTAGACTGTGGAAGTCTGTTTATAAATAAGTTCTAATCTGTTTAAGTAAGTTCCCATGAGTAAAGAAGGAAGTCCTATTTCATTAAATCAACACTAATGTCACAGACATAAGTGATACCTTAATGAAGTAAAGGTTAATATAAGGTTTTTTTAAGAATTTTTTTAAGGTTAATTTTCATTTACTATGCTAATATTTCACAAATAATCTTAATTACCATAAGTGGAATAAGAAATGAAGGCATCAGTAAAGAACTAGATCAAGAAAAGATCAAACAATATATAAAGAGAAATGGAAAGAACATCTAGGATGGAAAAATATCATTTACCAAAAGAGGTGGATAGATATAGACCAGAGAGAGAGAGGACGTTGAAATTCAATCATTTAGAAAAGATTAGAAATTACGAAACACACCAAATTGATAATCACAGCTGAAAAAAAAAAATAAAATAAAATAAATAAGGCTCACTCTGCAGTCAACATCACATTTCAAACATGATCAAACTATATTTTGTAACAGAGAAAAAAGATGGATAATTAAACCATCTCTTTGGGGTTTATTTCATCTGGCAAACTAATCTTGTACATTTGTATGCTTTTAAAAATTCATGAAGCATGTGTGCAATATAAATGCACAAATTATGTTGTGAAGTTTCAGAGTTCTCCCATGAGATGTTTAAATTATGGCTGGAGAAAAAGTGAAGCAAAGGAATCATATTCATGTGATTCAATTTCATTGCAGTTAATTCTCTGCTGAATGAAGTTCATTGAGTTAATCCATTGGTGCTGACCCAAGATTGGCACATGCAAAATTCACAAATGATAGCTTAAACTTGAATAGCAGAGAGTACAGTAGGACATCACAAGCAGCTATTGATGTGCCACAAGTATAGTGATAAAATTATCAAAAAGAATAATGTTTTAGGGTAGATATTACAAAATTGTGCTCCTTGACAATGTATAGATAACTTCAGTTCAATACCAAATGTTGTGCACATGATGATCCCCAAATGCACACATGAGCAACTGAAACCTAAATGAATGAACAACTAGAAACAATGACTGCTGTCACATGAGAAGACAGAAAATTCTTGTGGAACATTATCACCAGGTGTGCAAAAGTCTAGGTACTACATAAGAATACAGTACTTCAAATATCAAAGGCATGCATTTCCAAAATTTGTTGTGAACTACATCTTTAACAATAATCAACACTTCAAAACTTAACTACATTCAGCATCACAGCCCATCTTACTAAACAGCATAAACTCAACACCACCTGACTTCTGTTTCTTTGCAAAGGCGACTGAATATTTTCAAAGGACACTGCATACTTTCAGCTGGTGAAAATCAGGCATAAAAAAGGAGATGGTTCTGTTAATAGCATGCTCTGCATCACTGTGATTAAATTGTGTAATTACTTTTGATGGAAATTTGTGAATGGAAAGATAGATGCAATCATATCAAGAAATCCATAAAAATTGCAGAATTACATTCATGGAAAGTAAATATTTCTTTGATATACAGTATCTACAACAGCTAAGTTAAAAAAAGCTTTAGTTTACAGCATAGCTGGGCACTACTTACCTTGCTGAATATTGACGATCTTCATTTTTTTTTTTTTCCCCGGTCTTCAGATAAACATCTATAGATCATGACAATCATTCTTCTGTAAAACTTCACTAAGAGTAAAGTCTCCCCCACCCCTACCAATACCTGTGTGAAATTCTCAATGTAATGTACGTAATAAAGCTTAAGGGAGTCAACGGAGAAGCTAGGAGATGGCTTCATTCAAACTGCACAGCATTTTAGCATGAATTCCATGATTAGTTTGTGACAAAGATTTATGTTCACAAAAATATTATTACAAAGATTTACAATTTTAGCTTTATGATATTTAAATGATACAGATCGGCAACCCTTAAGCCAAGTACTGTAGAGCTAATAACCTCACAAGAATCATCATGACCCAAATTCAATCTTTTAATGCTAGTTACATATTTAACTAAATTAAAATTGCCAAGAAATGATATTCGTGATTAATCCTTTATCCAAGAGCAAATAAAGTTTGTGCGTGAAGTTTCTTCACAATTAGGCTACTTGTTTATAGAGGCAAATGACTTTAATTAAATACATTAGTATCCAATAATGAAAAGCACACATCCTTTCTGGTGTCTATAATCTATACATCAGGGTTTCCCAAATTGTGTTCTGCAGAAAATGAATAAGTGTTCTGTGAAAAATTATCAAAATTAATATGAGCCTGGAATAGTTTTAAATGCTGCGACTAACCAACATGTTCTGTTTAAAATTTCAGGATTTGTGAAGTGTTCCGTCTTAGGAAGCATTTGAGAAACGCTGCTATACATTATGGGAGGGGGGGCAACAACTCAGACCACTTTCAACCTTTATTAAGATCTTAGTGGAAGTTAGACCCAGAAGAGATACCAAAGTTGAAATGATCAGGAGCAGAAATCATATATACCTCATATACAAATAGTGAGAAGGTCTCGCATATTATCATAAAATATTCTGGACCACGGCTAGCTGAAGGAAGTTTTTTTTCACTTTGTTATAAATTAATTTAAATATGCCAATAAATGATATTCTTGTTTAATCCTTTAGCCAATAATAAATTGGATGATGATAATAATAAAATAATTCAAATTAATATTGTAATTTATTACCTTCAAATACTGAAAAAAAAAAAAAAGGCTGGGGATAGGAGAATATATTTTTAGTTCCTATTTTCTACTTGGAAACAAGACACTATCTTTAGTTATTGTTATACTAAGTGTAACTGAATTTGGAACACAACTGAGAAATTCAGATTAAAAAAAAAAAGGTGGAGGAAGGTGAGAAGAATGTATCTTCAGACAACCGCATTGTTCAATAAATTTCAAACCACATCTGAAATATATAGCTGTTTTTTATGTTCCAATGAAAATTTTAGCATAAACAAATGGGATAGGGTTATATCGCAAGAATATTCCTGCAACAAACACAAAGTCAACAAATTCAGAATATAGTTCCTATTCTTTTAAGATAAGACATGCAGGTTTTTTTTTAAATAAAAAAAAAAAAAGATGAGGAGGGAAATCAAGTGAAAAGAGAAAATAATAATGGTATATTTAATATTCATATAAGTAGCTAATGTCTTTCTCTCTAGGACATGGAATAGCCATTTAAAACAAACATGTACATAAATTCAAAATGCTATATAATAGAAATCAGACAAAAAAAAAATTATACAGGTATTATTTCTGGGAAAACTCCAATGTTACTCCTCTTAAAAACTATTATTTTTACAGCTATTTTGCCTGCTTTTGTTTAGGAGCGCTTTTTTTTTTAATGTCACTGTCACTCAAGAATTTTTTGGGCATTGCAGATGTATTTTAGAGAGAAAGATATGTAGCATAACAGAAGAAAATTTGCACATACCTTTTCTTGGATGTTGTTGCCTGTCTTCTTTCGGCGATGTGCATACTTCTGCTGTTATGGTGTTAAAAGGGAGGTGGGGTGGGAGGCTTAGGCAATGTGGGAGAATTAATTCAAGATATTCTAAGCACTGTTTCATTGTCTATTATGATGGCCTTGTCGATTTGAGGGTATGTTTCTTTTCAAGGGCATTGCCATGTCTGTTTTCTTTGAACTTTGTATTCTATTTTTCTTTTTGATGTTGCGTTTCTTAGCATTTAAATGTTCTGGAATAGGGATTTTACAGTCACGGAAGTGTTCTTGTAGTCTTGCCCATAAAGACCTGATGGTAGAACCTGTGTATTTGTCTGTGTGTGAGAGAGAGAGAGCGTGAGAGAGAGCGTGAGCGTGAGCGTGATTTAGTGGGTTTTAGAAGATTTGCCAATTTTTGGTTTGTGGTGAATACCAGTTTGTAGTCAGTATGTTTGAAAATGTATTTGTAGGCTTTGTATGTGTTACAAACCAAAAATTGACAAATCTAAAACCCACTAAATCCCATACACACACACAAAGAAATATTGGAACACCACAACTTAGTATACAAATTTCCCTGCAAAAAAGACTGTGATATCATCTCCACAGGTTCTACCATCAGGTCTTTATGGGCAAGACTACAAGAACACTTCCATGACTGTAACATCCCTATTCAAGAACATTTAAATGCTAAAAAATGGAACATCAAAAAGAAAAATAGAATACAAAGTACAGGGAAATAAGAAATAGCAGTTCATACCCTGCAAATCGATAGACTTGCAGGGTATGTTTCTGTTCTATTGTCTGACAAGGTATATCTGTCTATTATGATGCCCTGCAGCCCATCATAATAGACAGACAATGAAACAATGCTTAGAATATGGGAAATGATAGCCATAAAATGTGATGAGAAATCAACATCCACTGACCGTACATAATCTCCGAGCATTGGAAGCTCCACAATATAAAAATTAGGTCACAACTCTGACCAATGGGTGATAAGACAAACACTTCAAAGGCAGAAACACCAAGCCAACACAATAGAGCATCCACTTCCTCCACGAGTTCAGACAACGACCCACACGGTCGAAACAGCTCTCACTCTGTCAAGCCTCCCCTTCCTCTAAAAAACTTTCTATTTTCAGCCCCCTTTTTCATTTTTTCCCACCTCACAAACCTCTCCGCCCACCCTTAAAAATAATATATGTATATATTATACAAAAAAAACTGGTTTTTTTTTCAAATTAATTCTCCCACGTTGCCTAAGCCCTCCTCCTTTTTTTTTTTTTTTAACACCTTAACAGCAGAAGTATGCACACCGCAGAAAGAAGACAGGCAACAACATCCAAGAAAAGGTATGTGCAAATTTTCTTCTATTATGCTACATACATATGTCTCTAAAATACATCTGCAATGGCTTAAAATTCTTGAGTAAAAAGCCAATGACATTAAAAAAGGGGCCACTCCTAAACCAAAGCAGGCAAAATAGCCATAAAAATAATAAAAAAAAGTTATGTTACTGATAATGTTTTCATCAGAAAAGTTTGATGAATAAAACATAAAGTGATAACTGCAAAGGAAATAAAAGAGGATGTGATCAGTGGATCTGGGCATAGTAGATACAAACTCGCATCATACTAGAAAGAACAACATGCAAAAAGCATGAAGAAGAATCAAAGTCAAGGGGAGTCACAAATACTGAAAATTCCTCACAAATAAGTCAAGCAGGGGCCCTGAGAGAAAACAGAGAAAAATGTACAAGCATATCATGTGTAAAAGTAGCAGAATCCATGTCATGGGAAGAAAAAGCAAAGTATTATGAAAGCAGAATGATATTCACGAAGCCATTGAAAAAAAAACTTAGAAATTGGGAAAAGAATGCCTGTAAGAGCTCTGAACATGTACAGCAATTATAGTAAAATTATTAAAATGAGCTGTGACAGAACAATGATAAAAAATGTCCAGGAGAAATGCATTCATTAATAAATTTCTTATTTAAATAACTTCCATAGCTTACACATTTTATTCAAAAACTCTGATATATTTCATCCAACACTACATAGACATCAGCAAGGAGACAAGTTACCTACATTCAAAACATGAATGGCAATAATGAGTATTAGTTCATGTGCAGTCACAGCTAAAGATATTACACTATTAGAGGTTATAAAAAAAAGTTGCAGAAAGTTGTGTAAATAAAAAATAAATTTAAATTATTAATTAAAACAAAATAAAAAACTTATGAACAGATCACTTCCCAGTCTGATTGGTTGAGTTTCAGACAATTTTATGGTGTTTGGGGGGGGGGGGGGGGGGTCAAACTTGCTGGAATGAAGAAGTTTTGTCTGGTTCCAAAAGTGTAAAAAAGCAAGGCCAGATTTATTGGATTTCAAAAATATGGTAGTCTTGATGTTCTTCAATTCTAATCAATGCAGAACAGACAGTCTATCCAAAACAGCAAAGAAGAAATGAGCACGGCATTTGATAGGTACCTAGTAAGTAAAAGGATGGTGATGCATCCTTCGTAGATGGTAGGAAGGAAAACAGTTTCTGAGCTGGTTTGAAGAAAGCGTATAGATTGAATTTACCAAGAATCCTTGCTATTTGTTCCGAGGTTATTTTAAGGGTATTGAAATTCTTTTCACATCGGATTGTAGTCTAGTAGAAGGATAATAATTACCAATAATTTTTTGAATGGCAATTTTGTGTTACTCATTACATATCAGATTGCTTTTAATTTTATTCAGTTCATGTAGCAAAAGAGCAGATCGTATGAGCTCAACGTAGAACTCTTGATAGTACCAGTTTTCCGTAATGAATGAAGGTGAGTGAATGTATCTGCCAGTAAATGTCAGCTAATAATAAACTGAAAATTCAACCTGATCTGTGGGATTACAAATTATTATTATTATTAAATATAAAAAAAAAAAAAAAAAAAAAAAATCAGCTAACGCCTTTTTATTCCCCTATACGGGGAGTAGGCGAGGCCATTTAGCCCTATCTAACTTTTGGAGACTGAGTGGGCAGTTCAATGTCCACTGGTACCAATCAGAGATAGATGGCCCAAGGCTATCAGCAATTAAGCGGTACAGAGTGAAGAGAGACGGCTCAAATGTGCCACCATCTCGTGGTCCTTAACCCTAACACAATATATTTAATGTCTGAAATAATGTGGGTTCTACGGTTGATTTTCTTGAGTTTACATGTTGACAGTTTACAGGATGAAAAACCCAAGTTTCCGGGAGAAAAAACCCGCTTGCCCGTGCCAGAGATCGACTAACTCAGGAACTGGTCGAAAAAAGGCTCAGAAAAGTTTCCTCTAGTTGCCGACTAGACTCTAAACCAAGTCTTCCTTCATGTGGTCAAGCACCGTGGTGTGCAAACGCCACATCCACTGAGCTACACAGGCTCCTACAAATTATTAAAGTATCCAAAAAAACGTACTTGGTTATTGGATTCTTGTTTTCAATAGTGAATTTAATATGGGAGTACAAGTTTATTTTCTCTAGTAATTCTGATTCAGAGTGGTGCAAGATTGCAAATATATCAACAATATATGAAGCTGGGCAATTATAGTGTCAAATCCCCCCCCCCCATCCAAAAAAAAAAAAAAATGCTCCATAAATAAATCCAGCTAAGGCCGGTGAGATAGGACTGCCAATTGCTGTTGTTCTATTTGTTTGAACAACTTATACCATATAAAATAGCATGCACTGATGGGGGAATTTAAATAGGTTAACAATGTTTTTTGTGAAATCAAATTATAAAAATTAAATAGACTTGCAGTGGCATGTTTGTGAATAGAGAGACCACATCAAAGAAACCATAATCTCATCATTAGTCAGATAGAGATCTTTTATTTTTTCTTTAACAACCTGGTGTGGACAGTGAGATTCCAAAGATGATGAGCTCTCCCATTTATACCTTTTGCATGTTTTGCAAAAAAGTAAGTTGGAGAGCCAATACAATCCACTTTTGGGCATAGTGGGTTCCCATCCTTATGTATTTTAGGAAGGCTATAGAGACAAGGCAGACAGACTTGATGAATGAGTGATTTATGACTCGTTATTGTGGTTCACGTTTTGAATGTAGTTAATGGTCTTCTCCATGACAATGTCCATATGATGGCGGATGAAATTATAGTGGTGTTTTTAAAGAAAAATTCTATATAATTTTTTTTTTTTTTTTTTTTTTTTACATGTGTAAGCCGTGATAGTTCTTTCAATGTCTAGTGCACATGTCCCATTAAAACTACACCAATCCCTCGATTAATGTGTTCTTTAAACAGGTGCAAACTATGGGAAAAAAGTATAATTTGTACCTCAAATTTCTTTTTTGACCCTCATTTTTTTTATAAAAGAATTAGGGTATGTCTCAGGGCCTAGTTAAAGGAAACCATGAAGCTGAAAGACAATAAAACATTCAGAATATAAATTTATTATTCTGCTTCTTAACAAAGAATTGAGCAAACGTAGTTTGGTGGGCAATCGTTTCTTTTTTTCATACAACTGATGATATGGCCCTATTGCCTCTTCTGCAAATTTTACTGGTTCTCTCTTCACCAGGGTCAGTTTCAAAGCATTGCTGCTTAAAAACTTCGATTGTACGAAAAATATTTTCAAATTGTTTCTGTCAAACCTCTTTGGGCTTGTCAGTGATTAAATTTTCTTCATATTCTTCTATTTGTTCATGATCTTCCTGCTGTGCAACTAAATTTAGCAGGTCGGAATCACTCAACTTCTCAGAATGAGATTTAATTAACTTAGATTCATTTGAAAAGCCTCTAAAATAATTTGCACAATGTGGAAGAATGTGCTTCTAAACAGCTCGCATATTACTAGTGGTAATTTCATTCGACTTTATAACCTGGCTGAGATTTCTCTGATTTTGTTAGAAAAATCTTGGAAGGCATTCACTTCCAAAAAAAGGCTGGTTTCATTGACATTAAATATTTGTTGATCACAATGGTCCCCTTCTTACACAATTTTCTTCAAAATCTCTAGATATCTCATCAGCAATTGCAGCTTCGCCTGTGATTAGAACATTATGTAGGCTATTTCTTTTTTTGAAACGCTCAAGTCCCAGCAATAACATGGAATAATTCTTCCTTTCCAGGTTACAAAGAGACAATGCTTTTGATTTAATAAGGCCAGTCATTAGCGAGATCCGATTTTGGTTACAATTTTCGATCCATGTAAAACCACATCTCTCTAATTCAATCATTATAATACTTTGATTTCGAGTGCATGCATGATGAACTCGAAGCAGCCTCACCTTTTTCTTTGTATTCAGCAGTTGATTCACCCATTTTTGTGTTCTTGTCCTATCTTTGCTCTGGACTCACCTTGTTCATTTTTCTTTATTATTTCAAGTTTTTCTTCCAATGAGATTACTTTTCGAATCATTTTCACACTTCACATACATTTTTTGCTCACTAATTCTTTTCCTCATGATTAAAGGTTAAGAAAATAATTTCAAATAAAAAAGTAAGGAAAACAATTGCACGAGATATGATCAGCAAAATGCTATGTAAAGCAAACAACATAAATTTTGGCAGTAAATTTGGAACATAGTGTACATGGAAATAGTGTAGTATGCCATTAAAAAATAACTTTGTAAAATGTTTCAAATTGGTAACTAATTTATTTCATCCTGACGAGCGATTTTTTTAAAATAGTTAGGCATAAAAAATGTATAGATTGAAAATTTTTAAAATCTGTAAAGTTTATTTTTAAGATAGGCGCACTAATCGAATTTGGGTATCAAAAAAAATGATGCACTAATCGGGGGCGCATTAATCGAGGGATTGCTGTATTAATAAATTTCAGTACAGAATTCCTCATAGAATAGAATTCTTGCATTCCTCTTGCACAGTGGTAGAAAAATTATCAAAAATCTGAAATGTAAAACATGGGTGTATGATATTCAACTAGACAAGCTCATATGCAAATATGTTTAGAGTGGTTCAGAGGCATAATTCAGAAAGCCTGGTCAGAATATCAAATCCCAGATGATGAGACATCTCATAGTAACCATGAATAAAATGCCAAAGAAAGCAATATAAGAATCACAGAAATATATCCCTACAGTTTCATGTAAGTTTTAAGCAAGCATATCTAAGAACAGGTTAAGAAAAATTAGAGAAGAGAAAATAAAGGCCGTCAGAACTAGAACTTCACTTTACGATATAACAACAAAATATAAAAGCGATCTACACCCACATTTTTGTAGAGGGAGAAAAAGCATACGAAAATATCAAGAGAAAAGTTCTTCAGAATGCTACAATATAATATATAAATGGGAAATTTATATAACTGTAGATATGAACACCAACTACATTCTAAATGGAGCATATTCAATTTTATGTTATTTAAAACCTAAATTTTATCAGTACATGTTTAATTACCACTAATAAATGTTTTAACTTTTATTAGTGGTAATTAAATTACCACTAATAATTATTACTTGTAATTTGCATCCATATTTGAAGTCTTCACAAGGAACATCCATGCAAATATTAGTGTGAAAATTTATGGTATAAGTAATCTGACATGTTTAACAAAATTGTGTGTTAGGCACTATATTCAATTATTTTGTTGATGGTCAGTAGTTAAGAAACATAAATAATTATTTTGTTGATGGCCAGTAGTATAATTAATAATACTACTGGCCATCAACAAATAACTGAATCCCCCCTCCACTGCTGAAGTACACAGATTTCCAATGACAGCCTACATTAACAGCACTGTAGGGCACTGTTAGCTCTGCCTTGATATTTAACTATAGTCCGGAAAACTTTCTTCTGTAATTCTTTCTTCCAACATGTATGAAGATATATGTATTATTAGTATGAAGTTTTAATGTAAACAGCGCAGAACAGGTTCAAATTCCTCTCACTGAAAAATTGTGGGGAAGAGAAAATTAGCAAGCATGCCAGCAAACCAAAAGGTGAAATGCATCCTATGTGTAAGAGCCCAAAATTATAGATGAACATGTGCTAGTTCAATACTAGAATGCATGAATGATAGTAATTAGGAAGAAAACATTAGTTTGATACTTATGTTTCATGCATTCACATTTATCCATGTAAAGAATTTTTTTTTATATATATATATATATATATATATATATATATACACACATATATTAAGTACCTTTACCCGAATTAAGAACCAGTGAATTGGCAACCATCATTCCTCCACTTTCTGTTCACCTGTTGATACAAAAGCAGCAGCTGCCCAGCATCCTTTTAGCATGTAACTCCAAACACATTGAACCTGCTTCTACTCATCCATGGAACAGACTTCCTCATGAAGTATTCCCAAACTACAACTCTTTAAAAAAATAAAAACAACATGGCATTGATGTGCTTATGACTTTTGACTTCGCAATTCACAATCAACTGACCATCAAAAAAAAAAAAAAAACTGCCTTGCATTCTCCTCCACCCAAAAGGCTATATATACATTCTATACAAAAAACATGGACATTCTCTTATTTAGTCCTAATTAACTCTTCCATTTAAACTGGTTATGAATGGAAGAGTTGCAACTCAGGTTAGATTTCAGTGATGTTTCTCTTCAGTTCAATTCCTTTTTATCCAACTCAGTTGTGATATTATAAAATGAGCACTGTGATTAGACATAACTTTCCTTTAGTAAATTAATGCTGTTCCTTACAAAATATACTTCTTGAAAATCTTCACAACCTCCACTACAGAAATACCAATAGATATCATTTTTGCATTAACTTTTACAACATGACTATCATACATTCTTTCCAATTCTGTGGGATCTTTCCTAAGTTGAGACTCAAATTATACAAACACATTAACGGCCTAACCTGTTCAGCTGTTCGTTTATCATATGTGCTGATATCACTGCTGAATGCTTATCTGGATTATACAACAACTCTAAAACCTCGTCTCGTGCAACTCTACTTCTTTATATATTGTAGTGGTATACAGCATGCCATATGATGGATGCAGCATACAGAATGTTGATTAATCTTAACAAAGAATACTCACATTTGAACAAACACACCAGCTTTTGACACAAGAATACCATCTACATTCAGTATTTGTCTACATCTGTTCTTTTACTAGCAACACAATTTGAGCTGTCTTTAGCATGCACAGCAAATTTCTTTCTATACAATACTTGAAACTTTTCTAGCTTACACTTTATTATTTCATAACTCTTCTCATCCTCTTCTTCATAACTTCTTATATTTCATAACTCATCCTCTTCTTATGGATCTCTGGCTTAATAAGGTTGATTACACATTCATTTCACTCCAATGCTATTCTGTTTGTCACTCTCATTCAGATGCTGCATCTGCAAGGCATCTTTCAAAGCTTCATATGCACAGCTTATATCTTTACTATTCATTAACTGATACCATAGGCTTTTTTTCAATAAGAAATGGTCTCAAATAAGTACACTGGCTGCACTATATAATTCAGAATGCATGGTCAGGTGGTTAAATTCTAGATAACTGAAGTATGGCTCTCATAGTACTAATCTTCAAAAAAACAATGCAAGCATTACAGAAGAATTTCTCAATAAATGTTCCAGGTAAAATTTAAACAACTATAGAAGAGACTAAAAAAACTGTGGAAGAGATACATACTGGAACAAGAGGGGTTCAGGTTAAACAAATTGTCAGAATCGGACTTGTGGAAACGACCAAAAATCTGGGAGAGTCATTTTAAGATCCTAATTAATATATGTTTTCTCACTTTTTCCAATATAGATGGAAAATTAAGACTTTAGTTCCTCATGTTGTCCATTGCAATTTTTTTTAAACTAGTCCTACTGTTATATCAAATTGTTCTTGTTGTTTCATATACTGTGACAAACTGTTTCTGTGCACTGAAGATGCTGGATATAATTAAATCTGGATATAATTAAAGTAAAATATAAATATCAGCAAATAAGTTAATAAATTTCATTTTCTTATAATTCTGTGCTGTCATCACCACCGTGAAAATAAATAATATGTCAAAATCGGAATTTAATTTTAATGCAAGTTAGCTGAAAAATCACAGGAACACAAGGATCTTTTTCCTTGCATTTATTTAAGCCTTGTAGAGCTAGTAAAGCCATGACACAAATATATGGTCGAAACAGCAATACTTACTTACTCTATATTTGAGTTATGTCAGCAATCCGAATTAAAGGATATATTGGAAGCTTGCTTAATGTAAAATAAGGTGTGAGACAAGGATACACATTATCCCCAATGTTATTCATCATCTACATGGTTCACATTATGAAGAAAGTGGCATCAGATGTGATATATATAAAGATAAGCCGAAACTTGAAACGTTTTTTATGTCACGTTTTTTGTCTTACCAGCCCAGAACTTGGTGGGGGGGTGGAATCAGAACCCACTAATATGTATATAAATCAGCTAATGCCTTTTTTGTTCCCGTATAGGGAGTAGGTGAAGCTGCTTTAGCCCTATCTAACTTTTGGAGACTGAGTGGGAAGTTCAATCTCCACTGAGAGCCAATCAGAGATAGCTGGCCCAAGGCTATCACTAATTAATTGGTATGCAGCGAAGAAGGTAGCTAACAAGTGCCGCCATCTCGTGGTCCCTAATCCTAACACAATATTTTTAATGTCTGAAAATAATGTGGGTTCGACGACTAATTTTCTTGAGTTTACGGGAAGAAAAATCCCCCTTGCCAGTGCCAGATCTACTAACTCGGGAACTGGTCAAAAAAAGGTTAGAAAATATTCCTCTAGTGGGTAACCAGATTTGAACCCCCATGTCTTTCTTCGTGAGGTCACGTGCTGAATAGAGTGCAAATGCCAATTCTGAACTACACAGGCTCTATATCAAAATTGGATATATTATTCTTGGTTCCACCCCCCCCCCCATGCAAATGATTGTATACTCCCAAATAACTTCAGTACAAGTCTTCAGGATGTCAAATACAGAAATAAAATGAATTAATTTATACAAGATAAGAGAAATTAATACAAACACTGTAATAATTGCATGCAAGACAGTGTTCAAACTAATTTTAACTCATGGAGCTGAATTTGAAATACAAAGATGATACAGAGGCTGGAGAGTAAAAATACAATTTTTCAGGGCGCTGAAGAGATAGGGTCAGCTACAGAATCATATTAAAAAATAAAGATATTAAGGAGACAACTTCATCAGTATTCAGCAGTGTGTTAGCAAAGCTAATCTAAAGTGGTATCTAAAATAGATGTTTGATGATAAGATTAAAGCAAAAAGCCACAGATGAAAAGCACAAAATATGGATGTTAGAAGTCTATGGAAGTTTTTTCACTTGGCTATGCTACTAATTATATATTTGGTTTTATCCTTTATCCAAGTGTAAGCAAACAAAGTTTGCACCTGAAGTATTTTCAGGACTGGGGCAACTTGTCGTAGTACAAGTTCTCAATACTTGCCTTAGTAGATGTGCAAAGCGCAAGGAGATGTGCTTTGCATTATGGGAGATACTAAGGCAAGTTATGAGAACTTATACAGTCTTTACCATGAGTTGCCCCAGTCCTTTATTAAGATCTCATCAGTGCAAGCCAGACCCAGAGGTCGTGATACTAAGGTGGAAGTAATGGAGAAGTCATATTTACCTATATGGGTTACCAAAGGATGTCACACCCTATTATTAAAATTCTCTGGATTAGAGATAAGTTGATGGAAGTTTTTTCACTTGGCTGTGCTATTAATTATATATTTGGTTTTATCCTTTATCCAAGTGTAAGCAAACAAATCAAAAACTCAAAAACAGTTCTGAAAGTACTTTAGGCACAAACTTTGTTTGCTTCCACTTGGATAAAGGATAAAACCAAATATGTGTCTTAGAATACTGAAATATGAAATTAACAATATTGGAATCCTGAGAAATAAGACTGATTTAGATGAAAATTTCCAATAAGAAGTTAGTAACATTGACCTTCTCGATACTATCATTGTATCCTGTACACCTTTTGATGATGCATATCAGGAATGTCATCACTTTAAAAGCACATGTCTGCTCCAGGTGTGATATTAACAAGTATCCAAGATGATATTAACTTTTCATAAATATTTTTGTTTGGTTTCTCAATCTGCCCCTCCAAGAAATCAGATTATAAAAAAAAGGAAATCTGAATAATCATTTGTGAAACCTCGATATAAGTCAAATTTGTTTTATATGCCATAATAATTTCCCACGAATGGTCTTATCCAAATAAATAATAATTCATTCCCCAGAAGTTCAAAAGTAACTGCAATTTATTGCTTCCAATTAGTATACAGTGTTACAAAAATATATTCTGTTCAACACACTATTGTTAAAAACATACTGAATACTATATTCAGTGCACAGAATTTGATATTCATCATATCAAGAGTGGTGGCAGCAACGTAATACAGCAGTTTCACTCATTTTAAAAGAAATATTGATTGATTCAGGTTGACAGAATATCTAGTCCAGCTAAAATGACCTAATTATCAAAAAACGTTTAGCATCTTCATTCACCTTTATCTGAAGACAACCAATTCTAACAGGGATCAAATGGTGCAATTACTGCAAGCTGAATCGATTAACCCATTTTTTATAAATGAAATATAGTTTTTCGTGGATGTTTTATAATTCCCTATAAAATTTTAGTGCAACTGAATAAAAATTAAGAGAAATGCACATGGGGATCTCTGTGGGTTACATTACATTCAGAATTTAACTGGCTCCCAGCTTGAGGCTGCAGTAAGTTATAAGTGGGGGGAGGGCAGAGGAGATGTGGTGCAAACAACTTCTAGAGAGAAACTTCTACAAAATGCATTGCTTATGCACAAAATATATTATAAAGTATACTGTATTATGAAATACCACTAATGTGAAAGTGATATACTCATTCAGAACAGTGCTTCTCAACTGGTGTGCCATGATCAAGTTGAAAATATGCCACAAGATGTGTGATGAACTGTATAATGCATGCATTTAATTGATGTCATGTGATTTGGGCATTGCTGTACCACAACAAATAACTACTTCTGTTCAGTTACTTTTGAACAGAATAGGCGTCCAATAATTTTAAAGTTCTGCTCATCGTTTCTTTGCATGCAAGTTTTACGATTCCTTTTTCTTTAAATGGAAGGGTATTTAATATTTTACCAATATTTACACACGATGAACAAGTTTCTGAAAGATACTGATAAGCTGTGGGGTTTACAATACAATGCAAAAAAGGAGATTAAGAATTCAAGTAGGGATGAATACTTGAATGAATACCCTGATGAATACTTGAAATTCAGTTGTGTGTTTTGATCAATCTTATATTTCTCAACAATGTCTTATTTGTTTCGAATTGTTGAAAAAACGAACCCATGATATAGAGTAAACTTCACTGGCATGGGATTACAAAACATCTGTCTTAATTCAGCACGAATTGTTATATGAATTTACGGTACTGCGTAAACTTCACTGGCGCCTGATTACAAAACATCTATACTTACCTTCCCTATCAATCTGTCTTAGACTAATAAAGACATAACTTGTATTACCATGGACAAACAGGAAGATCTGTAAATAAACGCATCTCTGAACATTAAGACTACATCCGTCTCATCAAACCTCATAAATGAAGCCTTATGACACAGATCCAGTCTTAACTGTAACGACTGTCACACTATCGCAAAAGTTTGGAAAATTGTTATCTTCAAGTGTATAAAACAAATTTACCAGTTTTAATTTAATTACAGCACAATAGTATTTAGTCCTTAATCACACTAAGCATGTGCACTAATGTGCTTTTTTTTTAATGTAATTCCTACTGTTGTTTATAACTTTACTGATGATGTCTTATGATACTTAAGACAAAATATCTATATATTATTAAAAATTTAGAGTGGCATATGTGTGAATTTATAGTTAATTAACCTGGATGTTTAAAGTCTTGAAACAGGGCAAGTTCCTGAGGAATGGAATGAGGATAACATAGTACCACTGCATTAGGCTGGTAATCGAATGGAGGAATTTTACATTTACATTTCTTCCGTGACTGTTAAGATTTTGCAAAAATCTCTTAAACAGAATTGGGCAGATGACAATATCATTTATGCATGCCAACATGCATTTGTAAAGAAGACTTCACTTTACTGCATCGGACTGTACAACGTATTTGTCTTTCTTAAGCTTTTTACAATTTAACTTATAGATCTGAGAGCTAGGTTAGAAGTAAAAAGACTTGACCAAAGACTGGAGACCATCGATATGAGAACCCTGAGAAAGATTAGGAGTTGAACAGATGGCATCAATGGCAATATTAAAAATGAGGATATTAGGAAAGAACAATCTCAGGTGGTATGGTCACTTAAACAGAATGAAAGAAGAAAGATTACACCTAGAGGAAGACCAATATATAGGTGGATTGATACAATAAAAAAAAAAAAATGCCTTAGAAGACAGAAATATAAGATCTGATAATGTTGGAGTCTTGACAGGTAACAGATGGATTTTGAAGAAAATTGTGGATAGGAAGTAAGTATTGATGTAAATTTTTCATGTAGTACTATAATATCCTGAACAACCTTTGGGTACATTTCAGGAATTAGATTTTTTTTTTTTTTTTTTTTTTTTCAAAACGCATTTGACCCCAATAATTAGATACTTCTCATATTCCATGTTATCACTATTTTTATTATTATTTATTGCAATTATAATAATATTTAGTTATTATAATTGCAATAGGCTCAGGTGTCAGGCATCAGCACTTTGGATGCTGTTATGTTTTGCTGGGTGGATGCACACAGTGGTTATGGGATATGCAGTACAGTACTATATGAGTGTACTCGTCTCCTGCTGAGCTTTACAAACTGGAGAGGAGTATGAAAGCAAATGCTTATAGTATGTGAAAGATCTAATAGAAGTCATTCATGTGACAGTTGACTTACCTACAATTGTTGATGCAATTTGATGTGAGGGAGTGCAGAATGATATCCCACATTTCAATTCATAGCACTTTCATAAGAATGAAACTACAGAAGCAAACACTGGACCTGCCATACTGTGTTCCTTACAAATAATGACTGTTGAAAATAACTGTCTTGTTAATGGCACGCTGGTTGAACAGTACATATATTGTTCCAGATATACATTTATAGTGCATCAAACTGACAGTACAATGTAATTAGAGTTGATTATTCATTAAATTTAATGGGTTATACTACAGAACCAAATTATTTTCCAAGTTTTGCCTTAAGGTACTTAGGAATTCTCAAGGTTTAGAGACAACCAAAATTTGTCACAAAATTACATAACAAAACTGAATAAGAGCCAGAAATCCTAATATCTTGAGTATTTCCTGTGGGTGCAGGTGAGCATGGTGGATTTAGTTAAAGATGATTATTCCTCTAACTCTTCAAAATTTTAAAACAGCCAAATTTATTAGGCATGTTTTGCAGAACATATGGTGATTCCCACCATAACCTTTCAATTCTGAAACAACTTTTTTTTTTTTTTTTTTAAATGAAGTTCCCCTCTGCCTCTTCCATCTTACTGCATGCAAGAGTGATAAATCAAAACATTTTGTGAGATGATTCCTAAATAGTTACTGGTGTTCTGTTCATTTGGCTGAGATCTTTAAAGGTTAAAACTACTTATTGATGGTCTGTACTTATCTAGTAATTGTTATGGGTTCTTCCTCCTTCCCCCACACCAACACCACAACATAAGAAATTGTAACATACAGACCATTACAAAGTAGACTACTACTTTGGCATGGTCTGTATTTCACCAGTTGGCCTGAGTGTTATGTGCTGAGAGTATTCAAAAAGTCTTAAATCTATTGTAACATTTAATTATAATTCCTCCACAACTTCACTATGGTCAAATCTGATATCATCACTATTCTGTTTCAGTAAACAGATATACTTTTAACAAACTTTAAGAACAAAACCTCTCAAAAATAAAATTTACAGCAGATTATCAAAATAACTGCTTATCATTTTAGTGACTTCAGACACTAGACTCCTTCTGAAAAACAATGCATTGCACAATACACCCTAAATTCGCAGATCTTATTAAAATTCATCAATGAAGAAAATTTCACCTGATCTTAAGGTCAATATCAAGAAAAATTAAGGATACAACTATTTCCATTACCAATAATGGTAAGTGCCTGCTGGATTTCTGTTCAAGATATGCATTAATTATTATTAACATTACATGTTCCAACATAAAAATGTGCACAAATTCACACTGAGAGAAGATTCAAGAAATAATAAGTCATTATGACTATGTTATAGTTGATAGCAATGTTTTCCCACTGGTTCAGGGCACAATATTATACAGAAGACTTGAAATAGGAAGTGATAAGTATCTAGATTGGAGTAGAATAAAATTGAATGTCATATTGCAAAGAATGTGTGAGAAAGTTTGAAAATGAATCAGTCGAGCAGCTTTCAGAAGTGAAAGGTAGACTCAGATACAGAAATATCATTTAAGAAAAAATTAAAGAGTTTCAAACCGAGAACAAACAAATCTTGGAGACTCAGTGGCAAACCATGGAGAAAAGACCGACTAATTCACACAGACAGGCATGTGGTGAGGTAGTCTAAGGATAGAAAAATGAGAACTTCCTGTAAACTCAGGAAAAAAAAGAAAGCATATCAACAGTTCCTGGCAAGTATGTCAGCTTATGCCTTTAGATAATACAAAGAAAAATGTAAAAAAGTGAAGCACTGTGTAAAACTAGCTAAATAAAAGTCATAGGAAGACTTTGGTAACAACATAGAAAATAAATATCAAGAAGGTGACAAAATATGCTGAAGACTTGAAAAAGCTTAGAAATAGAGGAAAGAGTACTGTGAAAGGAATCAGAGATGATAAAGGCGACATAAAAAGTGAAGATAAAGATAGTCTAAATATGATGTCTCGAGTAATTACTTCAAAAGATTGCTAAATGAAACAAGCAGTCAACACGGTGGTTGAAAACTCCCAGCTGAATGCAGTCAGGAATACATATACATACTTGAAGTAGAAAAGTAATCAAAACCTGAAATGTGGAAAAACAGCTGAGTAGATGAAATTGGAACAAAAATACTCAAATATGGATGTAAAAAGTTTTACAGTGGGATGTCTGCATTGAATAATTAAGAAGGCTTGCTCAGAGTCCAATTCTGGATGACTAGAGCAGAGCTCTCGTAATACCATCTATAAAGTGGGAAATAAAATCGAATGTGAGAATTACAGATGTATTTCTCTACTGAGTATTCCTAGTAAGATTCATGCAAGTATACTTGAGAAACGGCTAAGAAAAATTGTAGAAGGGAAGCTTGGTGAAGAAGCTGGATTCAGGCCAAATAAAGGTTGTAAGAATCAGATTTTAACTTTAAGAAAAATAGCTGAGAAATCTTGGGAATATAACAAGAATTTGCATTTAAGTATTGTTGATCTGGAAAAAGCATACAACTAAGTGCCAAGAGGACAGCTCTTCAAAATGCTACAGTTATATGGTGTAGATGGGACATTATATCAAGACAGCAGTTAGAATTGAAGGAAAGCAGAGGAAGATGGTTTGAGATAAATTCAGATGTGTGACAAGGATACAACATTTATCTCCACTGTTATTCATTATCGAAACGGATCACATTATCAAGGAAATATGGTATTAAATCTGATATCAAAATTGGCAATGTTAATCTTAGCTTTCTACTTTATGTAGATGATGTTATATTTCTGAATAAATCCAGTGCAAGTCTGAAAGATTTCCTGACTAAACTGAATAACTGTTGTAATAAATTTGGTCTAAAAATCAACAAAACACATTGAAAATAGGCAGAAATATTGAAAACATCGAGCGTATTCTGAATGGTGAACTTTTAAAACAAGAGTAAAACATTTTAGCTATTTCTAGTGAAGATAGTAAATTAAATATGGAAATAGACAACAGAATTTGTAAAGTTGATATGGTAGGAAATCAACTGAATAAATGTATATGGAATAAGAAACAAACTGGTCAGAACACTAAATTACCTGTATACAAGACAGTGTTTAAACCTATTTTAACTAATGGATCTGAGAGATGGGTTAGAAATAAAATGCTTGATTAAAGACTGGACACCTCTGATATGAGAAGTCTGTGAAAGATTAGTGGAATTAACAGATGGCATCAATGGCAGTATCACGTTAAAAATGAGGATATTAGATAATAACTTACCATTGTTAGCATTTAGGAATGTGTTAGTTATGAGCTAATCTCAGGTGGTATGGTAACTTAAATAGAATGGAAGAGGAAAGATTAGCAAAATACATGTTCTTTGCCAGGTTGGTAGGAAAAACACCCAGGTGGAATAATACAGTAAAAAGTGCTTTAAAATATACAAATATAAGATCTGATAATATTGGAATCTTGACAGATAAAAGATTAATTTGGAAGAAAATTGTTGATCAGAAGTTAGTAATAGTATAACTTTTTCATGTGGTACTATCATAATTAACCTGTACACCTCTGAGGGTACTTATTAGGAATTTGATGATCAATTCCATTATGATTAACTTATGGACATCGATGTTATTATCAAAGTAAGTGATACTTCATTACAGAATAGATTATACTAAGCTGAGATTTTTGCTGCATGCAGATGTTTTCACTCTTATGAAAATCCATTCCAATTCTTTAAGACTCATTACAAAATTCTGTATCAAAACTGGACAGAAAATCTGAAGAGCAAACTATGAAAACAAAACACAATTACACCTGAAAGTGAAATGATAAAATAAATGAGCATTTAATTAATTACTTATTAGACTAGTAAAAGCCAATAAAATATGCAAATAAACCATCACTAAGTAAGTTTATCAGCGTGAGCAGAGTGAGAAAATCAGCCCAATTAAAGTAGCATACAACACTGCTATTTGTTGATTAAAAGCTGGAAACAAACTCTGAAGAAAACTAACAGATGGTTACTGTCATAAAATGGGAGAATCCAACAAAATTAATGGATATAAAAATGCATAAGCCGGGCAAATCTAGATTAATATGAATGCTTACAAAGAGATAATGTGAAAGACAAGAAAATTGACAATAAGAGCAAACTGGGCAAACAAAAAATGCACAGTAAGTCTAAAAAATAAGGTGGATAGATATGATTAAACCATAGAAATGCAAGTAAAGTGTGGCCCTAAAAACAAGACATATGGTAAGAAAAACTATTGGAAGAAAACTTTTTAGTTAACAAGGAAAACTAATAGTGGATAGCCCTCCCCCCCATGAATTTCTTTTAGTAGCAATGTCCAAGCGAAGTTTGGTTGGAAATAGTAGTTAGTTATAATAGTGTCTATTATAGTGGGAGCTGACAAATAAAATTATCTATAAAATCATCTATAACAGTATCCTGTAAACACTTGAGAATATATCACAAGAAATTATCACTTCAATAAGCATACTTCAGTTATGAAGTATGCAAACCAAAATAAAGTAGCAGATGTTGCTGTGGCCTTTTCTATCATGTATGAGAATAATATTAAAAAAAAAATATATATATAAAATAAAAATTATGAAGACATTCTGCTACTATTGAAAATAAATAAATAAATCTGAGTATAGTAAACCAATATGCCTTAAAGATGCAAACTATTAACCATACATTTAAAATTTCTAATAATACAGAAACTGACAGCAAAAGATAATATTTTCTGCTGCTCAGTCTGTTAGGCAAATTGGCTGAAAACATACATCTGCTCTCCAAGAGGATAATATTCAATGACCATGAGGATATATGTTTATGAAAGCCACCAGGTGTAAGATCAATACTACTACACTTACTGGAGGCATCAAGTAGCTTGGAACTTGTTCCATTCACAATGTGTTCTTTGCCAAGTTGGCAGGAAAAAGACCCAGAGGAAGACAAAGATGCAGGTAACCTTTCCTGAGTGAAAGTCATGAAAATATACAGCATGCAAATAAAAAGTCTACAACTCATATATACAACTTCCTCTTATAGTTAGTATCATAAACAGAGAAATCAAAATCCTGTTAAAATCCATTAAACCAATCTTAATAATGAATGTCACAGCTTATACCAAAAGCAATCTGGTCTTTCATTTAATGTCAAAAATGAAATTCTCTATATGGACAATAACAACCTGAAAATTTATGAGTCTATATTTGTGATTAGCATATTATTGGCAGTAGAATTTATTTAAAAAAAAAGTTCATTACAAAAGTAGATAGACTATTACTGCTTAATATAAGAAGAAACTCTGAAAAGCATAATTCAATCATTTGTTATATGAAAAACTGAAAAAACTAATTATGAAATCAGGATTAGTAATTACAAGAAATTTTGCCACACTGATATCAGTAAATGTCAAAATGAATAAATAAATACATAATAACTGGATGGCAAAGAAATTCTCTGAATTTGATTCGAATATACAATGGTTTACTTGCATTAGTTATAAATTACTGTATTCACCTATGCACAATATGCACGAATGTATAATATGCATTTATAAGTTGAAAGGTGAATCTCTGAAAAAAAAAAAAAAAAATTAAATAAATAAGCCCTGAAAACAACCAAAAAATTTAACATAATTTAACATTTTGAAGATGCCATTTTTGGTGACTGGAAAATTGGCCGTAAACATTTTCACCGCAAGATATTTTGCACTAATTTTTGTAAATAATCAATGGACGATAAAAAGGTATTATAAATTCATTAAAAGGCCAATTTTTATTACAGTGAATGTCAGTGATATATAATGAAATGATTTAAAAATTGTGCAAATTAAAAGAGATGCTGCAGATCATCAATTCAACAAATCCATCAGTAACATAACTCAGTGGAAAAAAAGCTAATGCTGTGAAGCATTTAATTTTTGTGTTGAATTCAGCATCTGTTTGATAGTGTTAACTTCAAACCAATGGAAACAATTTTGTGATATAAATTTTGTACCATATGAAATAAACAACCTGTTACAGCGGTTGATGTCAATGTTAGAAAAAGCATTGATAGTTGCTTTCTCAAAGTCAAATGTTTCGGGATCTAATGATGAACATATGCCCTTTAAAGCACTGAATAATCTGCTGTAAGTTAATTCTGATTTGACAGGAAGCAAAGCAAAAAAATCACTATGGAATCCTTAAGGGTCTCAGTCCAGTCCCAAGCCTGGATAAAGGAAGAGGATCAGTCAGATCAGTGTCAATGCTCTGACCGTAAAGAAAAAATATGATTGTTATCTGATGCATATATCTTATTCAGTATCTTATGCTATCTAAATCTAGCTTTTTTCATATAACTCACTACAGTATCTTATTTTAGATAAGATTTAGATTTAGATTCTATCTAAATCTAGCTTTTTTCATATAACTCACTACAGTATCTTATTCATCGCTATACAATTTTATCTTTATTCATCAATACTTTGCCTTTTTTGTCTTTAAATGCATTATGTTTTGGTTGCCACCTTCTATTAATGGTTCTAATCATTTTGTACACCTCCTGAGTTTTATGCTCTCCATAGTACTGTTCTATATTATTGCATTGGACTTCTAACCATTTCATCTTATCTGGCTGACTGCTTTTTTCACCTCATTACACATTATTCTATATTGCTCCTCTAATTGTTCTCGTGTATTCCATTTTATCTTCAGCATCTTTTCTCCTGAACCAACTTCAGTGTTTCTTCTCTAATTCATTTCTTTTTGACCTTCTCTTCTTCTGGTGCTGTTTCTTCAACTGCATCTTCTAGCACCTTCATTACTCCTTTTACTCTTAGAATCGAATTTTTTTCTTTGTCCACACTTTTAAGTTTCTCCTCTAACACTGTTCTGCACCTTCTTCCTATTTCTGCTTCACTTGTTCTTGCTCTCTTCGTTTCTGATGATGGGGTTTATATTTTCCTTTTTAATTTCAACTTGATGTTTGCAATCAATAAACTATGACCCAAGTCTATATCTGCTCCTTGAAAAGTTCGACGCTGCTATACTATCTCCATCTTCTTTTAATCATATCAATCATGTTCTTGGTTTTCCTATCATTTGTTTGCCGAGTACCATGTTGTAGCTGTTGATCGTATATGCAACAGATAACAATCGTGTTTGTTCTTTACGATCAGAGCACTGACACATATCTGACCGACCCTCCTCCTTTATCAAGGCTTGGGACTGGAATGAGACCCTTAAGGATTCCACGGTGGCTTTTTTGCTTTGCTTCCTGGCAAATCAGAATTAACTTACAGCAGATAGTATTTTAAAGGGCTTGCATTTATCACTAGATCCCGAAACATTTGACTTCGAAAAAGCAACTATCAATGTTTTTCTAACATATTTACATCAACAACTATAACAGGTTGTTTATTTTATATGGTATGAAATCTTTATCGCAAAATTGTTGCCATTGGTTTGAAGTTACGCTATGAAACAGATCATAAATTCAATATCAAAAATTAAATGCTTCACAATTCTTGCAGAAAGGCTTATACGCTGTTTAAACATGATTATTAGATACTTAAGGAATTGACAGCATATACTAGAAATATAAATTACACTAAATTACAAACTTTGGTCAATTCTACATGACATCTCGTGCATGGCGGCAAATAAAGAATTTTAAAAAATACGGAGTCGACATATCAACAAGTTTGATAAATTAAAAAAGAACTTGACGTCCAAACCAAAACTACAAACCAACACTGTAGTTAACCTTTCTTCAGTTATCTTGAAGCCTGAAGCACTCAAGGTTCTGTTACATGGTCACAACTTCCCATTGCTCCAAGGAAATTACCGCCCAAGGAATTAATGATCCAGATGGAGAACGCAGGATTTGCCACCTTCCAAACCACATTGCCAATGATATTAGATTGGATGTATCCTGTGTTCTCACAAAAGCAAGACCACCAAAAACCAACATACCCAATAGTGAATACAAGTCTCTACAGGAAATGAAGAAAAACAAAGAAATAGTTATCACCAAAGTGGATAAGGGGAATGCCACTGTGGTACTCAATCATAATGACTACACAGGTAAGCTTATTAGATTGAGCTACTTACCTCCCCATTGAATACAATCCCACCAACTCACAAATTAGAAACTCCATAGGCTTCTTAAGAAGGTCACTTCTTGGCCTGTGGAGATTACTAACAGACTAAAACCATATAACTGTAGGCCCCCACCCCCATATATATGGGCTCCCAAAAATACATAAAGAAAATGTGTAATTACGTCGCATTGTGTAATTGCATTGATTCTCCCACTTGCAAACTAGCTAAATATTTAGCCAAAGCGCTCTCACACTATACTGGCAACACACCATCACACATAAAAAACTCAACCCACTTCAAAGCCAGTATAGAAAACCTTACACTCCAACATAATGACATAATGGCCAGTTCTGATGTCTCCTCCTTATTCAGAAATGTCCCCCTCAAAGAAAACTTAGAGGTAATTCAAACTAAATTTCCTCCCGATATCTCAACCCTATTTCAGTTCACAATGAACTCAGGCTATTTCGTTTGACAGGAAAAATTCTACAAACAGATAGAGGGGACAGCCATGGGTTCATCACTTTCCCCACCCTTTTGCAAACTTCTTTATGGAGACTTTTGAAGAGAAAGCCTTAAACTCTGCCCCACAAAAACCTACCAAATGGCTTCACTACATTGTTCGCTATTTCACCACATGGCCTGGATACACTCCTCTCCTTCTTAACAAACATAAACAACCAACACCCCACTACAGAGACAAATGTAAGAAAGTGAAACAGTGTAAAGCTAGCTAAACAAAAGTCATGGAAGGACTTTGGCAAGAACATAGAAAATAAATATCACGAAGGTGGCAAAATATTCTGGAGGTTGTTTAAGAGGCTTAGGAATGGAGGAAAGAGTACTGTAAAACAAGTTACAGATGATAAAGGTGACATGAAAATGGGAGAAAAAGATATCCTTGAAGAATGGAGTAATTACTTCAAAAAATTGCTAAATGAAACAAGCAGTGATAGCACAGAAGTAAAAAACACTCAACAGGCATACAAATGCCTGTTGGACAAATTCCCGATGATTGGAGTAGAGCTCTAATAGTACCCATACACAAAAAGAGAAATAAAACTGAATGTGAGAATTACAGAGGTATTTCTCTACTGAGTGTTCCTGGCAAGATCTATGCAAGTATACTTGAGAAACAGTTAAGAAGAATTGTGGAAGAAAAGCTTGGCGAAGAACAAGCTGGATTCAGGCCAATTAGAGGCTGTCAGGATCAGATCTTCACTTTACGACAAATAGTCAAGAAAGCATGGGAATATAACAAAGATCTAAATTTAAGTTTAGTCGATCTCGAAAAGGCATATGACAAGGTGCCAAGAGAGAAGCTATTCAATATGCTACAGTTATATGGCATCAATGGGGCATTATATCAAGCAATACTTAGTCTTTATTTGAGTTGTAAGTCAGCAGTTAGAATTGAAGGAAGTACAGGAAGATGGTTTAATGTTAAATACAGTGTGAGACAAGGATGTACACTGTCCCCTCCTGTTATTCATTATCTATACGGATCACATTATAAGGAAAAGTGGCATTAAACATAATATCAGAATTGGAGATGTTAATGTCAGCTCTTGGCTTTATGCGGATGATGTTATACTTCTAAATAAATCCGCTACAAGTCTGCAAGATTCTTTGACTAAATTGAATAGCTGTTGTAATAGATATGGTATGAAGGTCAGCAACAAAAAGACAAAGACAATGAAAATAGGCAGAATCATTGAAAATGTCAACTGTGTTGTGAATGGAAAACCTGTGGAACAAGTAAAACATTTCAGGTACTTAGGCATGACTTTTAGTGAAGATGGTAAATTAAATATGGAAATAGACAACATAATCAATAAAGCTAGTATGGTAGGAAGTCAACTGAATAAATTCATATGGAATAAGAGAGAAATTAGTCAGAACACTAAATTAGCTGTATACAAGACAGTGTTCAAACCAGTTTTAACTTAAGGATCTGAGAGCTGGGTCAGAAGTAAAACACTTCACCAAAGACTAGAGACCACAGATATGAGAGTCTGAGAAAGATTAGAGGCGTAAATGAACAGATGGCATCAATGGCAATATCATAATAAAATGAGGATATTAGGAAAGAACTTGACATTGTCAGCAACAAGGAATGCATTAGCAGAGCTAATCTCAGGTGGTATGGTCACTTAAACAGAATGGTGGAGGAAAGATTAGCAAAACAAGTGTTCTCTGCCAGTTTGGCAGGGAAACGACCCAGAGGAAGACCAAGATATATGTGGATTGATATGGTACAAAGTGCCTTAGAAGATAGAAATATAAGATCTGATAATGTTGGAGTCTTGACAAGTAACAGACTGATTTGGAGGAAAATTGTAGATAGGAAGTTAGTAATGATGTAAATTTTTCATGTAGTACTATCATATCCTGTACACCCCTTGAGGGTACGTGTCAGGAATTTGATGATGAACACCCTAAAATTAAGTTTACCCTGGAAAAAAACCCACCCTTAGAGGCAGATTCATTCACCAACAATCTCTTCACCCACCTCACAATAATATGGAGTTATTAAGGCACTATTCAACAGGGCTAAACTAATCTGTTTAAATGGCAAAGCCCTAACCACTGAACTAAATCACATCCTTAACACTTTCTCAGCCAATAGCTACTCCCCCCGCCCCCACCCTCAAAAAAAAAAAAAAAAGTTATCCACAATCCACATCCTCCCCTAATCACAAAAAAAATTACTCTAAATCCATCACCATTCCCTACATCCCAGGCACCTCGGAAAAAATCAACAAAACCCTAAAAAAAAAAAGCCGACCTCTTGTGTCAGACCATATAGAAAATTGGTATCCCTTAACTGCTCCACTAAAGACAAACCACTTCTCCTAGACCTACCTCGCGTATATACCAGGTCCCTTGCAGCTGTAAATTGTCCTACAGTATTCCAGTAGGTTTACAGTATTCCAGGGTTCTACAGCGTGTTGGTAAACAATGCCTTCGTAGTCAAAAAAACATTATGGTCATAGCTTTACCACAAATTTCACAGTTTTTGCTTTCTTGGGGGTAGGCGAAGACTGATGCTTCCATTCACTGCTTTGTTGTTTCATTGTAGGGTCATAGTGATACAACCAAGCTTCATCTGCTGTAATGGTGCTTTTAAGAAGTTGTCGCCTTCTTGTTCCAGTCTTTCTTTCCATTCTGTGCACAGATCCACTCGATGCTACATTTGCTCCGGTATCAAGAGTTTGGGAATCCATCGGGCACAAACATGTTTCAGTCCCAAATGTTCAGCCATGATTGAGTGAACACTTCCCACAGAAATATTCAGGACAACATGCAGCTGGTGTACTGTAATCTGCAATCCTCCTTGATGATAATCGCTGCTGTGTTGATCATTGTCTCTGTGATGGACGTTGAAGGTCTTCCCTCACGTTTAAGATCTTCCACGTTTTGCCTTCCTTCGTTAAAAGGTTTATGCCAGCGAAAAACACTTGCCCTCGACATTGCTTCATCGTGGAAAGCTTCACGTATCATGTTAAAAGTGTCCGATGCCAATTTTTGCAAACGCACACAAAATTTAATCGCATAATGCTGTTCCAAGGATGCTTCCATTTCGATGACTGGTCGTGGCTCGTAGGCGCGCCGAAACAAGCTTGCGTTTAGTCACGTGACACTCTGGCACATCAGCCCGTATACGCCATCTATCAACCTCTTTTGTTAAATACAGACAGCGATATTTCTTTATTCCACAGACATTAATATTGTGATGAGTGGTTTCGCAACACTAAAATTAGTCTCATTACTTATTGAACAGCCCTCATATATGATGCTCTCTCAAAAGAAAAAGAAGCCTACATCCAGAACATCTATCAAGAGCTAGAAAACTGTCAAAAATTGCACAAAATAAGAGAAACTTACAAAATGGCAAATTCCCTGAGCACAGAAAGAAAACCCAGAGTATTGAGAATCAAGAAAAAAGACGGAACCTCGTTTGAAAACAAGACCGAAGAACTTGATGAATGGAAGGCAAAATTCCAAACTCTTCTAAACACCCCAACCCCAAACAGTGATTTCATCTCGAAAACCATAGAAATTTATGAAACTATTAGCATCAACTGCGACGATTTCACCGTTCAGGAGTTCACAATGGCCCTTGAACAAAAAAAGCAGGAAAATCACCAGGAGCAGATGGTATCACAATTGAGGCTTTAACACACGGCTCTACAGATATCAAAGAACAATTTCTACGCATATATAACTTTGCACTTTCCTCTGGGAAAGTTCCTGAAGAGTGGAAAGAGGGTCTAATAATACCAATTCTAAAAAAGGGTAACCTGAGCAAACCTGAAAACTACAGAGGAATCGCACTCTTCTGTACTCCACTAAAAATCTACAATAGAATGGTATTAAACCACATAATTCCATTACTTCGTAAAAACCAGGCTGGATTCCTTAAAAAATGTGGTACTCTAGAACAAATTCACTGCATCAGAAGACTAATAGAGGGTTCAAATGACAAGAATCTACCATTGCCTTTGAATTTTAGACTTTACTAAAGCATTTGATTCTGTTGACAGGGAATGACGATGGGAAACGCTCAAACTTTATGGCATTGAACCTAAACCTATCAGGGCAATCAAGGCACCCTACCAGGGATAAAGCCACAGTACCAGTTAACGGAGACAAAATAAACAGTTTTCCCATCACATCAGGAGTCCTACAGGGAGATACTCTGGCCCCATATCACTTCATCATAGTGATTGACTATATTTTAAAATGAATGCAAGTTAAATCTGGAATCCTTATCAAAGACCCATATATACAGATGCACTTGAAGACCTGAGCTTTGCAGATGATATAGTCCTCATTGACTCCAACATTACAGATGCCCAAAACCACTTCAACAGCCTTAGGAGAACAGCAGAAATATTTGGACTAAAAATAAACTCTCAAAAAACAAAGATATTAAAACATCAGATAGATGGGCACATCTATATAAATCAAAATGATCACCTTGAAGAAGTACAGGACTTTGTATACCTTGGAACACATATCTCAGATTCCTTAACAGACATTAAAATAAGAAAACAGAAAGCTCCACAGTTCCATAGAAGTCTTAATCAAGTATGGAAGTCAAGGCTCATCTCAAAGGAGACGAAGATTCATCTTTACAAGTGCATCAGCCAGTCTATCTTTCTGTATGGCTCCCAGACCTGGAATATCTGAACATAAGCAGCAACCGATATTATAAATAGCTTTGGAACTACTTGTCTAAGAAATATCCTGGATTACTCCTGGGAAGACCACAATCCTCTAGTCAGCACTGTTCAAAGAAACCAAATAAAATGGCTGGGCCACAAACTTGGACTCCACCCTCTGAACCCTTTGATGCTCTGGTCCTCTACGTCCCTATAAATGAAAAAAAGAGGCAGACCCTCGAAATCCATATTGGAAATACATCAGCAATATTCTCCCCATTTCCCCCAACTCTCTGCATCAGAGATCCGTCAATTAGCATATGACAGAGAAGCCTGGTTTTCCTTCACGTCATAACAACCTCCAAGTCCTATCTTAGTGTACACAGGCTACTTATTTGTTTTGATTGGTTTGCCTGTTTATAATTGTAAAATTATAAATAAATGATGATGATCAATATATAATATGCATCCCACTTTGGAACTCATTCTGGTGGTAAAAAAAGTGTATTATTATATATACAGGGTGTTCGGGATAAATTTGACATATTTATAATTAATTATATTTTTCCGTAAGTTACATGTATTAACACACACTTCTCTTCATTTAAAAGTTTGGACCCTTCTTCATTCATATACAAGATGTCAGAAAGGATGGATAGCTGGAACCCACCTGAATCATGGAAGAGAATAACTTGTATCATGATGATTCGTGCCCGCCATCAAAATAAGGATATTACGACTGCTGCCCAATGCTCCCTGAATACAGTAAAAACAATCAGGCATGAACTAGAGACTTGCAATGGTGACTACGAGGATGTAGCAAGAAGAAAGATCCCTAGCAGACGATCTGATTGCGTTCGTACAGCAGAATTCCTCGCAAATCTGCAGGAACAGGTGTTGAAGAACCCTGGCATTGGAATTCGGGCTTTGTTCGTGGAGTTGCTAACTGTAGTCAAGCCCTGGATAACAAGGGTAGCCAATGGTAGGCCATATGTATGGCAGCAGGATTCGGCCCCTTGCCACACCTCTGGGAAAAGTCAAAAATGGTTGTCTGAAAATTTCTACGACTTCACCAGTCCAAATGTTTGGCCTCCAAACTCCCCAGACCTTAACCCCATGGATTATTTTGTATGGGGCGCAGTTGAAAAAGACACCAATCGCACTTCCAGTAATACAAAAGCCCAGTTAATGGATAAAATTAAAACAGTTTTTGCGGCCCTTCCCAGGGAGACTGTAGCATCAGCTTGTTCGAGGTTCCGAAGCAGAATTGAAGCTGTGATCGATGCTAATGGTGGTTATTTTGAGTAAATCTTGTTGATAGTATTGTAATTAACTCTGCCTGTAATGATTTTTGTCAATTCATTAAATTTAATAGATACAAAGAAGATTTTCTTTTTCCTTACGAAACTGTCAAATTTATCCCGAACACCCTGTATATATATATATATATATATATATATATATATATATATATATACATACATATATATATATACAGGGTGTTCGGGATAAATTTGACATATTTATAATTAATTATATTTTTCCGTAAGTTACATGTATTAACACACACTTCTCTTCATTTAAAAGTTTGGACCCTTCTTCATTCATATACAAGATGTCAGAAAGGATGGATAGCTGGAACCCACCTGAATCATGGAAGAGAATAACTTGTATCATGATGATTCGTGCCCGCCATCAAAATAAGGATATTACGACTGCTGCCCAATGCTCCCTG
The DNA here is from genome assembly GCF_054136105.1 of Typopeltis vanoorti. NCBI lineage: Eukaryota > Metazoa > Arthropoda > Arachnida > Uropygi > Thelyphonidae > Typopeltis > Typopeltis vanoorti. The sequence continues at coordinate 121,361,386 of NC_143563.1, read as the reverse complement.
AATACAGTAAAAACAATCAGGCATGAACTAGAGACTTGCAATGGTGACTACGAGGATGTAGCAAGAAGAAAGATCCCTAGCAGACGATCTGATTGCGTTCGTACAGCAGAATTCCTCGCAAATCTGTAGGAACAGGTGTTGAAGAACCCTGGCATTGGAATTCGGGCTTTGTTCATGGAGTTGCTAACTGTAGTCAAGCCCTGGATAACAAGGGTAGCCAATGGTAGGCCGTATGTATGGCAGCAGGATTCGGCCCCTTGCCACACCTCTGGGAAAAGTCAAAAATGGTTGTCTGAAAATTTCTACGACTTCACCAGTCCAAATGTTTGGCCTCCAAACTCCCCAGACCTTAACCCCATGGATTATTTTGTATGGGGCGCAGTTGAAAAAGACACCAATCGCAATTCCAGTAATACAAAAGCCCAGTTAATGGATAAAATTAAAACAGTTTTTGCGGCCCTTCCCAGGGAGACTGTAGCATCAGCTTGTTCGAGGTTCCGAAGCAGAATTGAAGCTGTGATCGATGCTAATGGTGGTTATTTTGAGTAAATCTTGTTGATAGTATTGTAATTAACTCTGCCTGTAATGTTTTTTTGTCAATTCATTAAATTTAATAGATACAAAGAAGATTTTCTTTTTCCTTACGAAACTGTCAAATTTATCCCGAACACCCTGTATATATATATATATATATAGGCGAAGACTGTACCTGCAAGTACAAAATGATTCTGAAACAGGAAAGGAGGTGATCTGTATTACATGCAGCAGTGTGGCAAGTTCGGCGAAGTTTATCTATGTGCTAATTTTGTTTGTTTCACATGTGTAAAATAATTATCACACAATAGCTGGGTTTTTTTTCAGGGGATATGTGGTTCGTATTGGATGGGGAGGGGGGGATATATATGCAAATCAAAAAATTATAAATTCCTTATATGAATATAAAAGAAATAATGCTATATTTTCAATTCAACACTTTCAATTCAATTCAAAATATCAATGAGCATTCATGATATCTACTTTTTGCTTTAATTCAGAATACTTTAGATACAGTATATATTTCTGAATTTAGGAAAAGATCAAGTAAAGGAAGGGAGGGAGGGTGGAAGAGAGGTCTGCTTTCATTTAAAAAAATACATTATCCATTTTAAACTCAAAAATATACACTGCACTCCTTTTCTACATCTACACTTACCTTTATTTTATTAACATAGTTAATTGCATGATTAAATTCTACCGGTTGACTTGCTTGTGGTGCACTTGGACTATGAACACCAGGTGATGTCGAAGGACCATGAGCTGGAGAACTTTGGTGGTATGAATGCTGACTGTGCGTGGAATGGTGTGTCTGGTTGCTTGTCACAGGAATATGATGCGATGATTGCTGTTTTTTTTTTTTTTTTTTTTTTTTTTTGTAAACAGAAAGTATTAATTTATAGATTAAAATAAACTATCTTTAGAAAAAGATTACTCAATCAATTTCACACACAGTAAATTCCATTTAATTCATGCACTGATAATTTTTAGATAGTTTTCTGTTAATTCAAAACATAAGGATTATGTTGAATAATCTGAATTTGTGGAACCCCAAAATCATAAACCTAATACTTCCTATTCCACATACTTCCAAAGTCTAACAGATGATATTATACAGTCCTGCTCACAAACTCACTTAGTAGTAACCAACATCACTATCTTTAACAGTTAACTCTCTCTTCCTTACAAATTTCATTTCAAAACTATATTAAAAAATTTCATCCTTAAAAATGAAAATAAATCATCACCATCAAATTCCTGCCATATACCCCCAAGGGGTGTACAGGATATGATAGTACATGAAAAATTTACATCATTACTAACATCCTATCTACAATTTTCCTACAAATCAGTCTGTTACTTGTCAAGAATCCAATATTGTCAGATTTTATATTTCTGTGATCTAAGGCACATTGATGACAGAAATATAATCTGATGTGCATACTTGTCCTGGACCAGATTGCGGCACAGACCATCAGCTGGTAAGAGCCAAAGTAAGACCAAGACTCCGAAGACTTCCAGGTCAGGCACATTCCACTAGATTGGATGTTAGAGTAATTCCTAGTGGATTCACAGAAGAAACATCAACTCGGCTGGATGATTTTTTGGAGACCAATGAGGAAATCTCACCAGAAATACTTTGGGAAGGAGTCAAGATGATAATACAGGATACAGCGAAGACATATCTCGGCCCAATAAGAAAACCAAGAGACCCATGGATATCAGATTCAACATCGGAAATAATCAAAAGAAGGCGGTTGGAAAAACAAAGAGACACAGGGACCGAAGAATACAAGAGATTACATAGAGAAATAAGAAGAGCCATCAAGCAGGATAAAGAAAAGTTCTATACTAATAAATGTGAAGAAATAGAGTTCCAGATGAGAAGGCATGATTATAAAACGATGTTTTATTTAGTTCGTGACTTAAAGCACAAGTTCAAGCCTAAATTGAATGTCATCAAAGACAAGAATGGATCATTACTAACAGAAGAGTTGGAAATCAAAAACAGATGGAAAGAATACTGTGAGGAACTGTACAGCAGAGTGGATAAAGAAAATGTGGAGTCCTCCCACCAAGAAAATTTTGATTTGAAACCTCCTCCACTTAGGCATGAAGTTGAAAAGAGCAGTTAAGCAGCTCAACAGCAATAAGGCCCCAGGTGCAGAAGAAATCCCAGCAGAGTTAATTAAGGCCACAGGAGATGGAGGGATAAGTGTTTCATAGATTGATTACAAGGATATGGGAGACAGGATCATGGCCTAGAGACTGGAAGAAGTCAGTTTTCATACCACTACACAAGAAAGGTGATATGAAGGCATGCAAAAATTATAGAACTATTAGTTTGATATCTCATGCACGCAAAATTTTATTAAAGATCATGCTAAACAGGATTGAGGCCAAAGTTGAGGCAGAGATGCCCGAGGAAAAAGCAGATTTTAGGAAAGGTAGGGGCACCAGAGATCAGATCCTTTGCCTTAGACAGATAATAGAAAAATATAAAGAATTCAGACTCCTTCTGGTAATGTGTTTCTTAGACTACTCTAAAGCTTTTGACTGTGTTAAGCATGTGAAACTGTGGGAAGTAATGAAAAGAATGGGTTTTCCTCAACACACTATCAGGTTGATAGCCAACTTGTATAAGGAGCAAGAAGCCACAGTAAGAACAAGTGTCGGATTGACTGACAGGCTTCAAGTTGGAAAAGGAGTTAGACAAGGATGTTTACTTTCTCCTCACTTGTTTAGTATATATGCAGAGGACATCATGCGTGAAGCATTGGATGAGCTCAGGACAGGAATTACGATAGGAGGTAGACTGATCAGTAATCTGAGGTACGCTGATGATACAGTACTCCTTTGTAATGACATGGAAGAACTAGGACGATTTCTTGACAAAATTAACAAGATCAGTAATAACAGAGGACTTCAACTCAATTCTAGCAAGACAAAGATCATGGTTCTCAAAGGAAGAACAAACAGAGAAGCTCTTGAGAAACAAATGTATCTTAATGGAGAAAGAATTGAGGAAGTCAGCAAGTTTGAGTACCTGAGATCCATTATTAATGTAAAGAATTGCTGTTCAGACGATGTCAGAAAAAGGTTAGGAATGGCTAAAACAGCATTCAAAGACCTGCCTAAAATCTGGAAGGATGGATCTATCTCCATGGGAACAAAGTTGAGGATTTTAGATGCAGTTGTTTTTCCAACAGCAACTTATGGATGTGAGACTTGGAACCTAAAGAAGTCAGATAAGAAACGGATATCTGTTTTTGAGTGGTGTTACAGAAGGCTGTTGAGGATATCATACACTGAAAGGCGTACAAATGAATGGGTGTTAGAAAAGATTAGTAGAACTTTAAGGCTCCTTAAGGATATTGACAGAAGAAAATTAAAATATTTTGGACACATAGAAAGGATGGAAGGAGGACTTCTCAGAACAGTAATAGAAGGTAAAGTTCCTGGAAAAGGAGGCAGGGGTAGACCATCAATGAGATGGATGGATGGCATGTGTGGAGTGACTGATCTTCAGAGAGTTGAGGCTGCCAGAAGGGCAAACAACAGGAATACATGGCGAGCCTAGTGTGGAATATCATCAAGCATCGGAGTGACCATACGGCATCTGTATATACCCAGTGAACAGACAGACAGAAGGCACTTTGTACCGTATCACTCCACCAATATATTGATCTTCCTCTAGGTCGTTTTCCTGCCAAACTGGCAGAGAACACTTGTTTTGCCAATCTTTCCTCGCCCATTCTGTTTAAGTGACCATACCACCTGAGATTAGCTCCGCTAATGCATCCCTTGTTGCTAACAATGTCAAGTTCTTTCCTAATATCCTCGTTTTTAATATGTTATTGCCATTGATGCCATCTGTTCACACCTCTACTCTTTCTCAGGACTCTCATATCTGCGGTCTCTAGTCTTTGGTCAAGTGTTTTACTTCTGACCCAGCTCTCAGATCCAAAAGTTAAAATTGGTTTGAACACTGTCTTGTATACAGCTAATTTCGTGTTCTGACTACTTTCTCTCTTATTCCATATGAATTTATTCAATTGACTTCCTACCATACCAGCTTTGCTGATTCTGTTGTCTATTTCTATATTTAATTTACCATCTTCAGTAAATATCGTGCCTAAGTAGCTGAAATGTTTCACTTGTTCCACAGGTTCTCAATTCACACCACATTTGACATTTTCAATGATTCTGCTTATTTTCATCGTCTTTGTATTGCTGACCTTCATATCATATCTATTAAAACAACTATTCAATTTAGTCAGAGAAACTTGCAGACCTGTAGTGGATTTATTTAGATGTATAACATCATCCGCATAAAGCAAAGAACTGACATTAACATCTCCAATTTTGATATCATGTTTAATACCACTTTCCTTCATAATGTGGTCCATATAGATAATGAATAACAGAGGGGATAATGTACATCCTTGTCTCACACCAGATTTAACATTAAACCATCTTCCTGTACTTTCTTCAATTCTAACTGCTGACTTACAACTCAAATAAAGACTAAGTATTGCTTGATATAATGCCCCATTGACACCATATAACTGTACCGTATTGAATAGCTTCTCTCTTGGCACATTGTCACATGCCTTTTCCAAATCGACAAAACTTAAATACAGATCTTTGTTATATTCCCATGCTTTCTCGACTATTTGTCATAAAGTGAAGATCTGATCCTGACAGCGTCTATTTGGCCTGATTCCAGCTTGTTCTTCACTAAGCTTTTCTTCCACAATTCTTCTCAACCGTTTCTCAAGTATACTGGCATAGATCTTGCCAGAATCACTCAGTAGGGAAATACCTCTGTAATTCTCACATTCAGTTTTATTTCCCTTTTTATATATGGGCACTATTAGATCTCTACTCCAATCATCAGGAATTCGTCCCTCTGTCTCCAGGAACTATGCAGTGCAGCCACTGTAAGACTTATACCACCATACTTCAGCATTTCTCGTTGAATATCATCTACTCTTGCTACCTATCAACATTTCAAGCGTTTGATGGCTTTTTCTACTTCAAGTATGGATATGTATTCCTGACTGCATGCCTGGTCAGTGTTTTTTACCACTGTGCTGTCATCACTGCTTGTTTCATTTAGCAGTTTTTCAAAGTAATTACTCCACGTTTCAAGGATATCTTTTTCTCCCATTTTCATGTTCACTTTTATCATCTCTAACTCCTTTTACAGTACTCTTTCCTCCATTTCTAAGTTTCTTCAACAACCTCCAGAATATCTTACCACCTTCTTGATATTTATTTTCTATGTTCTTCCCGAAGTCCTTCCACGACTTTTATTTAGCTAGTTTTACACAGTGTTTAGCTTTCTTACATTTGTCTCTGTATTCTCTAAGAGCACAAGCTGACTTATTTGCCAGGAACTTTTGATATGTTTTCTTCTTTTCCTTCACTGCCTCTTTAACTTCCTTTGTCCAACCTGAGTTCTGATTTTTCTATTCTTGCAGACAACCTCACCTGGCTGAATCAATCAAGATTTTCTTCAAGGCTCGCCACTGAATCTTTAAAGTTTGGTTCCCTGTTCTCAAACTCTCATTTTTTCTTCAATAATCTTTGTGTATTTTAGTCAACAGTTCACATCTGAGAGCTGCTCAACTTTTATTCGCTTTAAAACTTTCTTACATGTTATTCTTTTCAATATGAAATTCAATTTTATCCTGCTCAAGACTAAATAGTGATCACTTGCAATTTCAAATCCAATGTACACTCTGGTATACTGCATCACTATCAACAATAACATAGTCTTGACTTTTCTTATTCCTTGTCTCTTCTCTCCATGTGAATTTGTGCACATTTTTAGGTTGGAACATGGTGTTAGTAATCTCCTGAGCAGAAATCCAACAAATATTTGCCATTATTATTAGCTTTGCTATTTTCTCCAAATTTTCCTAATATATTTTTGTATGTCTGACAATCATTTCCTATGCTTCTATTTAGAAGCGCAGGAAATGATTGTCAACCTCAAAAAATTCCTCCACTTCTACCTTAGTAGAACCTTCTGTGGGACCATAGGCACAAATAAGTCTCATTGTTCAGTTCCCCATTCTGACATTTGCCCACATCACTCTACTTGAGACTGCCTGTAATTCAAGAAAACTAGCCGCGTATTTAGTGTTGAATACTATGGCTACTCCTTCTTTTCCTTGATTGTCATTGCCTAAATATAACATTTTTAATGATATGAAAATAAAGTAAACAATTAAAAAAACTAATTAACTGCTAACAGATAAATTTGAACTGATAACCTTCCAATAAATATACTGAACACTTTTTGAATAACCAAAAATTTTAAAGAAAAATATACGAATATATATCAAGAGCAAAAATCAAATATTTTTTGTTTTTGCTATTGAGATTTATATAATTTTTAGCATATCTGTTGGAAATGAAATACTACTTTTTATAAATTACTTCTGTGTCTACCATCAGGTCATTTGTATCACAGATTACATTTATTATATCATTTATAAATTTTAATCTATTTAACTTAACTTTTAGTTAAGTAATTATTTCATTCCTTAAAATTTTGAATCTAATGGACATAATATTTTACACAATTTCTTTTGTTTCATTATTACAGTACTTTTTTACTTATTTATTATATGTATAAATATTTTGATAAGTTTTCAATGGTAAAGAAACAGAAATAACAGAAATGGATAAGTACCGAATTAACACAACACAAGTTACTGAAACAAAGAAGACAAAAGGTATTCTCATCAATAAACAAGATTTTATATTCTGACAAAGATCATAATACAGGAGGAGTAGCTTTAATATTCTACAACAAATACAAGGATAAGCTTCTTGAATGGCAGCCAATATCAAGCACACTGATGCAGGCAAATATCCAAATAGGGAAAATGAACAATGTGACTTATTTGTGCCCAGTGCCTCTAATAAGGAAGACATGGATGAATTTTTTAAAGGCATTAGATAAGGCAACTAACACAAAAAGTTGCTCATTGTTGAAGACCTACACAGAAGCATAGAACTAGTTATAAAACATACAGAAATCTTTTACAAAAATCTGCTGGATTTCTGTAATTAGTCATCATGAACATCGTGTTCCGACAGAGATTGTATAAATACACATAGAGAGAGGATGAGAAATAAAAGTTTAATTGACATCGTTTTTGTAGATGGAGCTATCTTCATGCTGCTTCACAGGATTTCACAGGCAATTTGAAATAGGAAATTATTCAGTTTTGAGCAAAGTTAAACTTGAACATCAATGAAGAAAAAAAATGAAAGGAAGTTTCCAAAGGTGAGCTGTAGATTTAAATACAGAAACATTATTGGAAAAAAAAAAAAAAAAATTAGTTTGAAAACAAGAACCATATAGCTTCAAGATTCAATGAAAAATGCAACATGGAAAACATTGTCTGAAAGGCATGTTAACTGTAAGGAGAGAAAAATTAGAACTCCATGTTAGATTCAGGTTAATAATGTAGTAAAGGAAAAGAAGAAACCACATAGAAACTTCCTGCCAAGTCAATGTTCTGAACAATACAACATAAAAATAAGAAAGCAAAGTGTGTAAAACTAGCTGAAGAAATATTACGAAATGACTTCGGTAAGAACACAGAAAATAAATATCAGGAAGGTGGCAACATTCTCATGGCTGTTGAAAAGTTGACAAACGGAGGAAGAATACCATAAAAGGAATCAAAGATCATAAAGGCAAAATCAAAATTGAAGAGAGATATTCTAGTTGTCTGGAGTAATTACTTTGAAAGATTGTTAAATGAACCAAGCAGTGAAATTAAACTGTAATACATGAAGAAACATCAAAAACCAAATATGGAAAGTAGATGATATTCAACCAGAAATATCAAAATATCGATGTATAAAGCAGGTTTCTGAACAATGTAAAAATAAATTTTTAAAAAGTATATATATATAAAATTTACAAAACGAGGGGAGGGAGGATCTTTAGCCAACCCACAATACAAGTGTACTATAGGTTTAGTAATAATGTTTTGTGGGCAGTAACCTCATAAAGAAAATGCAACAAAATAAAAGTTTTACAGTTGCTACATTCAGGTCTGGTCAGATGGTCGAATTTTAGATGATTGGAGTAGAACATTCATAATACCCACATCTATAAAAGGAAAATAAAATGATGAGAATTATAAGGGAATATCCCTACTGAGTGTTCCCTGGTAAGATCTATACCAGTATTCTTGAGAAATGCCTAAGAAATATTGTGGAAAAGAAGCTTAGAGAAGAACAAGATGGATTCAGACCAAATATAGGTTGCCAGGATCTTTACTTTAGGTCAAATAGATGAAAATCATGGAAATATAACAAGGATCTGTATTTAAGTTTTATAGATCTGGAAAAGACATGTGACATGCCAAAAGAAAAGCTTCAAAACAGGTGTAAATGGGAGATTATATTAAGAAATACTCAGAACTTGACATTGGTATTCAGATATGTGTTAACAGAGCTAATCTCAAAGAGTATGGTCACTTCAACAGAAGTGACCATACTTTCCTTTCTTTTAGCAAAGATTAGCAAAACAAGTGTTCTTTGCCAGGATGGCAGGAAAACGACCCAGAGGAAGACTAAGATCTAAGTGAAGTGATACAATAAAAAAACTTAGAAGATAGAAATATAAGATGATATTATTGGGAGTCTTGATAGATAACAGATTAATTTGGAGGAAAATAATCAATAGGAAGTTAGTAATGATGTAACTTTTTATGTAGTGTTATCATGATATCCTATACCCCCCCCCCCCCCCCGATGGTACACTCAGGAACTTGGTGATGGTATTCTGAATCAATTTGTACAAAACTGTAATAATTTAATTCCATTTTTATTTGGCACTAGCTTGTTAAATCTCTAACATATTCCTGGTTATCTGCTTCTCAAATTGTGTATTTTATTCTCGAGTGATGGCTAATTCTCGCTATAGCAAACCTGTTGTGGCAACTGGAATACTGAAGTGGATACTTTGTTATAGGGAACCCCTTTTAGTAATACTGTACTTACAGGATATAATTTATAGTTGTTTCACACCTTCTTTTCCTTTGCTAGTGTCAGCTATTTCTTCTATTATAATATTTCCTTAAGATGTAATTCTTAAAAATTACATCTTAAGTTGTCACTTCAATATAATATTTTTTAAGAGAAAGAAGCTGAACGAATAAAAATGTAAAAAGAATTTTCATTAGGCAAGAAATATGGTATGGCGCAAAAAAAAGTACTGAACTTTGACACCCATCATTTACTTCATAACAAATCATTGTAGTTATTCAGTACTTTTTTTTTTTGCACCATGCTGTACTTAAGCAAATCCAACATATCTTCCAAAGTATGTTAGTGAATAATGACACTGTCAAGGCTGATTAGAATATCTGTACTTTCAAGAAGTTATTGTATTTAAAATATAAAAGATTTACCTTAAAACTGTATGGTATGTGGATAATTTCTTGCCACACTTGTAAAAACTATTTGGAACTATTAAGGCCAAAGAAACTTAGGCTATGAGGCCAGTGTATTATGACTGTTAATTGCATGTTCTTCTGGCTTCCATTAGGGTGGGGAAGCTCTTCCATATGAGACCAATTAACTAAACCTTCAAACGTAAAGCCCTTATAAAGATTCAGTGTGTCCTATATTCAAACACAGGCTTCTCCAATCAAAGAGCATCATCAATACTAATTGAGCTAAGGAAATTATAGTCTATTATAAGTCTTAATGGAATGCCTTGTTTGCGAGCTTTAGAGAGATCCTACACTGCAGGTAGATATTCATGGTAAGTTCCGATTCCTTTTGAATTCTAATCTCAACTGAAGTTTATCTACGGTTCTATTTAATTTATTACAATGAGCAAGTAGGATTACTGAAGGCAAAAGTTTCCTATTGTTTATCACGAGGAAATTACTGCGAGCTAACCAAATCACTACTCTTTTTTTTTTTTTTTTTTTAGAAAGCATGAATCTTTGAACTTAAGAGCTAATGACATTTTCACCTACTTCAAATTGAACTGTCAACAGCTGATGGAATGGCATGTAAGCCACTATTTAAGAAAAGAAATTCCTTATATAATTTTGAGAACTGCAGAACCATGACCTTTAAGTAAAAACATTTAGTTCTACCTGAGTGAGTACAACCAGAAACATTTATCACTTTTGATGCCCACTGCATTTAATGAAGAAACTGTATAACTGAGAGGAGACCTCCATGTAGCCTTTAAAGGAATGTGGAGAACCGACCAGGGCTTCTAAAGTAATGTCCAATCCTCACCTTCTCGTGGTGCACCCAGTTAGGTATCTACCTGGATACTGAACGAACGAGGATGGGCTGGTAATTTGGGATTCAGCCGACTAAATTGTATTCTTATTGGCTTAAACCAAAATAAAAAACTGATGGCACAACATGACAGAATTTCATGCCGGCTGGGGCATCGCCTGGTTAAACAAGGCCCCCCATTGTTTTCACCAGGGAACTAGGACAAACAGCGAAAACCCAGCTACTGGAACAAATCTTAAAACACACCCAACTCAACATCACCAGAGTTCAAGATCGGTACTTCCAACATAAAAAGCCTGAATGGCAAAGAAATGGAGTTAGCTGAGGAATTAGGTAAGTACCAGATCAACATAATAGGTGTGAAAAACAAAAAAAAAAAAAAACTGGTGAATCTTTCTGAGCAATAAATACAAAATGTTATATTCAGGCAATGACAATCAAGGAAAATAAGGAGTAGCCATAGTATTCAACACTAAATACAAGGATAATCTTCTTGAATGGCAGGCAGTCTCAAGTAGAGTGATGTGGGAAAATATCAGAATGGGGAACTGAACAATGAGACTTATTTGTGCCTTGGTCCCACAGAAGGTTCCACACAAGAAGAAGTGGAGGAATTTTTTGAGGCTTTACAGAAAACAACTGACACAATGAAAAAGGAAAAGTTGGTCCTTGTTGGGGATCTAAATAGAGTAAGAAATGATTGTCAGACATACAAAAATATATTAGGAAAATTTGGAGAAAAGAGCAAAGCTAATAATAATGGCAAATATTTGTTGGATTTCTGCTCAGGACATGGACTGGTTATTACTAACACTGTGTTCCAACCTAAAAATGTGCACAAATTCACATGGAGAGAAGAGGCAAGGAATAAGAAAGTGTCATTCATTATGTTATTTGATAGTAATGTTTTCTCCCTGATGCAGGACACTAGTGTATGGAGGATTTGAAATTGGAAGTGATCACCATTTAGTCTTGAGCAGGATAAAACTGAATCTTCTGTAGATCTGCCATTAGTCACTCTTTTGGTCACACCTAGAAAAATAGTGACAAGCAAGATTTTCTGAGTGACCAAAATGCATCTAAGTTCAGAATACCCAGACCAATGCCTTATCTAATGGATAGTCTGCAAAACTGTTTTTAAGCTATACCCTTAAAGGAAAATGTAAAGTTCAATCATATCCCATCTAACTCTGAAAACATTCATGTTGCATGCTAGAAGGAATCATTAGAAATTTCTACAATAATATACAATTTTAAGCAGTAACACAAAATTATACCAACCTTATTTCCTGCACTAGGAGGATGGGGTGTACTGGTATGACTACTATGATTTGACTGGCTTCCTTGGGATGCTGTATGTGCATTAGAGGTATGATTGGCAGTATGGATTGTAATTGAGGCAGCTGCTGCTGCAGCTGCCACTGCAGATGATGCACTTGAACCAGTATTTGGACCTGGCATACTCACTTGTACTTGTTCATTTGACTGTACTTCAATTCTATATCCTGGCGGTAAAAATGTATTGAAGCCGACTATTAGATCTGGATGACCTCTGAATAAATTGGATACCCTCTGAATAACTCCTGGTGTATCAATACTGAAATTTAAAGAAATAAAATATTGGATAAACAACATGGAAATGTTTGATGTTCTAAAAAAAAAAAATTAACAATTACTGTTATTCAGCAGATCATATCCAAATTTCAGCACTCAACACAATCTTGAAATGTGTAAAGCAAGCTTCTGAAAGTCCTGCATGAGATTTTGTGAAAAATCTCATATTACATTTATTCAAAATGCAAACTTAATACCTTTTATCTTCAGCATTTCCAACATTTTAGTAAGTGAGAAAAATGTCATTCTAAGAAGTAAGGTGAAAAAATTATCCTTCATATATGCCACTTATAAAAACATCACAAATTCCTCCTCGAGTATCTAAGAGTATTCATCTTGTTAACTTCACTCTCCCTGAAGCACCTATTAGCTCCAAAAAGGATTGCTGTCTAACTTTGTAGGCAGTGATAAATTTCTTTATCACAGTAAAACTTACTGAAATCATTATCAGATTAAAGTTAAAAAGAACTATTAATCATAATCTGATAGCAAATCATGAAGGCTATAAACCCATAGCACATTTTAGTACTACAGGTAGGCTAAGAATTTTCTTTCATTTTTTCATTCATATAATCCAGAAACCCTGCTCTAAAGACTAAATATGGAACTTTTTTCAAGCCACTTCAAGGACCTCCACTTATTGGAGGCCCTTGAAGTTATGAATTCACATCCCACTTAAAGGTAATTATAAAATGTCCATGCCCATGGGGATTCAAACTAACCACTCAGCCAACCAGGCTGCTCTCAATACAAAGAGTTCTTTCCATTCGTTTACATAATGCACATCCAAGCAGGGCCATCATAGCCCAATAAACAACATCTAAGATAATGCTTTGGAGTGAGCTTGGAGAGCAACCATGTTATATCTCAAAAAAATAATTATTTTTCTTGACTTCAGGGGAGCATATACCCTAACAACAGTCATGAATCCAGATCTCGTTTTCAGAATTTAGAGATGTGTGAAGTATAACTTCACACAGAAGTAATTTTTTGATTAACAATCCAGCAACTTCACTGGTCATTAATTCTTGCTCTTGGATGTTGATACCATCATGAATAAAACAGTCTTGACACAACCTGTGTAGTTAACTCTTCAATCATTTTGTCACTTGTTTTTAATTTCTTAACAGCAAAGGAGAAAACAAACTAGTAATCCTTTCCATTTTTTATTTTATGCTTCAAGACTTTTTGTATTACTTTTTAGATGAACACATCTGGAAAATTCAGATAAAATGATTTACTTATGTTCGCAAGGAGAAGAGACAAATTGATTCATGTTGTACTTGACAATTTGTTGTAAGGTTGCTTATTTGGTATAAGCAGTTTAGTACTAGAATGAAAATGACTGTATAATGAAACATCTCCCTTTACCAACAAAGTACTTCACAGATACAAGCAAAACAAAGTAAATTTTGAGTTTAGAAAAAACTCAATGTATATTGTATTTATAGAAAAATAGGATAATTAGAGTGTATTTAATATAATTAAAAACCGGAATGAACACCATACTGCATAAGTTGCAAACCAAACAGAACCAAAGTATTATCATAGCACCAAAAAACAGTGCAGTCCTGTTTGAGATGCAACTCGTGGGAAACAAAGCCTGGCATAAACATGTTAATGTTGAAACATGAAAATAATTTAAATTCTAAAATCAGTCATTGGAAATATCTCAGCAACAGTAGTGAAGTACAATTTCAATAAATAACTAAGCTTATTTGAACACTAAATGAATATGTAAAAAAAATTGCCGAGTATTACAAATTCCTAAATGTACTGCATCCATGTATCACAAATCACTGCTTAATAGAGGTGCTAGTGAGCCATACCATCCTAAAAGAAGCACAGAGTATTTCCAATATTTTGAGAAGTTCTATGCAATCAAATTTATTCATGTTACATTGATTTCAGAAATCAGCTGCAAATTCCAAAAAATGTTTTTCTTCTAAATTTCCTGCAATGGAGCACAGTCTTTTTACAACTGATTCTATGAGCTGTAATCCAAAGCACAGTTGACCATAGCCATGACCGAATTTTATTCTCATTGGCTTAATCCAGTATACAAAATGATGGTACAAAATGACAAAATTTCATGCCGGTTGGAGCATCGCCTGGTTAAACAAGGCCCACGTTGTTTTCGCCAGGGAACCAGGGTGAACAGCGAAAAGTCAGCTACTGGAACAAATCTGAAAGTACACCCCAACTCAACATCACGAGAGTTAAAGATCGGTACTATCAACATAAGAAGCCTGAATGGCAAAGAAATGGAGTTAGCTGAGGAATTAGGTAAGTACCAGATCGACATAATAGGGGTGACTGAAACAAAAAAAAAACCGGTGAGATCTTTCTGAGCAATAAATACAAAATGTTATATTCAGGCAATGACAATCAAGGACAATAAGGAGTAGCCATAGTATTCAACACTAAATATGAGGATAATCTACTTGAATGGCAGGCAGTCTCAAGTAGAGTGATGTGGGCAAATATCAGAATGGGGAACTGGACAATGAGACTTATTTGTGCCTATGGTCCCACAGAAGGTTATACTAAGGTAGAATTGGAGGAATTTTTTGAGGCTATAGAGAAAGCTACCGACACAATGAAAAAGGAAAAGTTGGTCCTTGTTGAGGATCTAAATAGCAGAGTAGGAAGTGATTGTCAGACATACAAAAATATTTTGGGAAAATATGGAGAAAAGCAGCAAAGCTAACAATAATGGCAAATGAAAGAAAAAAAATAAACTTTCAACATCTTTCTCTAAATCCAGAGTAATTTAATAAAACGGTGGCACACCTTTGGCAACTCCTATAGGTAGAGATTACCTCGCCATTGCTTCTGCCTGGTATCTCCACTTTTGGGCCTGGCTCCCACTGAAGAGACCTCAATAAAGGTGGAAACTAGTCTGGGTAGTGGCCCTTCCCTTAACCCATAACATTATACAAATCTGCAAGGAGATGTGTTTGGCATTATCGCAGATACTGAGATAGGAGTGATATTAGCTTGGTCCACTTTTGCTAAGAGTTGCACTACCTTACCCCAGTCCTGAAGATATTTTCAGGTGCAAAGTTTGTTTGCTCACACTTGGATAAAGGATTAAACTAAATTTATTAAGAAAAGCTTGGTGAAGCTGGATTCAGGTCAAATAAAGGCTGTCAAGATCAGATCTTCACTTTACGACAAATAGTAGAGAAATCATGGGAATATAACAAAGATCTGCATTTAAGTTTTGTTGATCTGGAAAATGCATATGACAACGTACAAAGAGAGAAGCTATTCAATATGCTACAGTTATATGGGGTCAAAGGGGCATTATATCAAGCAATACTTGGTCTTTATTCGAGTTGTAAGTCATCATCATCATCATCATCAAATTCCTGCCATGTACCCTCAAGGGGTGTACAGGATATGACAGTACTACATGAAAAAATTACATCATTACTAACTTCCTATCTACAATTTTCCTCCAAATCAGTCTGTTACTTGTCAAGACTCCAACATTATCAGATCTTATATTTCTATCGTCTAAGGCACTTTGTACCATATCAATCCACCTATATCTTGGTCTTCCTCTGGGTCGTTTTCCTGCCAACCTGGCAGAGAACACTTGTTTTGCTAATCTTTCCTCTCCCATTCTATTTAAGTGACCATACCATCTGAGATTAGCTCTGCTAACGCATTCCTGGATGCTGACAATGTCAAGTTCTTTCCTAATATCCTCATTTTTAATATATTGCCATTGATGCCATCTGTTCACGCCTCTAATCTTTCTCAGGACTCTCATATCTGCAGTCTCTAGTCTTTGGTCAAGTGTTTTACTTCTGACCCAGCTCTCAGATCCATAAGTTAAAATTGGTTTGAACACAGTCTTGTATACAGCTAATTTAGTGTTCCGACTAATTTCTTTCTTATTCCATATGAATTTATTCAATTGACTTCCCACGATACCAGCTTTGCTGATTCTGTTGTCTATTTCTATATTTAGTTTACCATCTTCAGTAAAAATTGTGCCTAAGTAGCTGAAATGTTTTACTTGTTCCACAGGTTCTCCATTCACAACACAGTTGACATTTTCAATGATTCTGCCTATTTTCATTGTCTTTGTCTTTTTATTGCTGACCTTCATACCATATCTATTACAACAGCTATTCAATTTAGTCAGAGAATCTTGCAGACTTGTAGCGGATTTATTTAGAAGTATAACATCATCCGCATAAAGCAAAGAGCTGACATTAACATTTCCAATTTTGATATCAGGTTTAATACCACATTCCTTCATAATGTGATCCATATAGATAATGAATAACAGAGGGGATAATGTACATCCTTGTCTCACACCAGATTTAACATTAAACCATCTTCCTGTACTTCCTTCAATTCTAACTGCTGACTCACAACTCAAATAAAGACTAAGTATTGCTTGATATAATGCCCCATTGACACCATATAACTGCAGCGTATTGAATAGCTTCTCTCTTGGCACCTTGTCATATGCCTTTTC
Source organism: Typopeltis vanoorti (assembly GCF_054136105.1). Classification (NCBI taxonomy): domain Eukaryota; kingdom Metazoa; phylum Arthropoda; class Arachnida; order Uropygi; family Thelyphonidae; genus Typopeltis; species Typopeltis vanoorti. Next base: position 121,344,438 of record NC_143563.1, on the reverse strand, counting down.
CAAATCGACAAAACTTAAATACAGATCTTTGTTATATTCCCATGCTTTCTCGACTATTTGTCGTAAAGTGAAGATCTGATCCTGACAGCCTCTATTTGGCCTGAATCCAGCTTGTTCTTCACCAAGCTTTTCTTCCACAATTCTTCTCAACCGTTTCTCAAGTATACTTGCATAGATCTTGCCAGGAACACTCAGTAGGGAAATACCTCTGTAATTCTCACATTCAGTTTTATTTCCCTTTTTATATATGGGTACTATGAGAGCTCTACTCCAATCATCGGGAATTCGTCCCTCTGTCCAGGCTTTCTGAACTATGCAGTGCAGCCACTGTAAGACTCTTATACCACCATACTTCAGCATTTCTGGTCGAATATCATCTACTCCTGCTGCCTTTCCACATTTCAAGCCTTTGACGGCTTTTTCTACTTCAAGTATGGATATGTATTCCTGACTGCATGCCTGGTCAGTGTTTTTTATCACTGTGCTGTCATCACTGCTTGTTTCATTTAGCAGTTTTTCAAAGTAATTACTCCATACTTCAAGGATATCTTTTTCTCCTGTTTTCATTTCACCTTTATCATCTCTAATTCCTTTTACAGCACTCTTTCCTCCATTCCTAAGCTTCTTCAACAACCTCCAGAATATTTTGCCACCTTCTTGATATTTATTTTCTATATTCTTGCCAAAGTCCTCCCATGACTTTTGTTTAGCTAGTTTTACACACTGTTTAGCTTTCTTACATTTGTCTCTGTATTCTGTAAGAGTAAAAGCCGACTTATTTGCCAGGAACTTTTGATATGCTTTCTTCTTTTCCTTCACTGCCTCTTTAACTTCCTGTGTCCACCAGGGAGTTCTGATTTTTTTATCTTTGCACACAACCTCACCACATGCCTCTCTGGCAGAATCAATCAATATTTCCTTCAGAGTTTGCCACTGAATCTCCAAGGTTTGATTCCTGTTCTCAAACTCTTTCATTTTCTTTTCAATAATATTTCTGTATTTTAGTCTACAGTTTACATCTGAGAGCTGCTCAACTTTTATTCGCTTTAAAACTTTCTTACATGTTATTCTTTTGAATATGAAATTCAATTTTATCCTGCTCAAGACTAAATAGTGATCACTTCCAATTTCAAATCCTCTGTACACTCTGGTGTCCTGCACCAGGGAGAAAACATCACTATCAACAATAACATAGTCAATGAGACTTTTCTTATTCCTAGCCTCTTCTCTCCATGTGAATTTGTGCACATTTTTATGTTGGAACATGGTGTTAGTAATAACCAGTCCATGTCCTGAGCAGAAATCCAACAGATATTTGCCATTATTATTAGCTTTGCTCTTTTCTCCAAATTTTCCCAAAATATTTTTGTATGTCTCACAATCATTTCCTACTCTACTATTTAGATCCCCAACAAGGACCAACTTTTCCTTTTTCATTGTGTCAGTTGCTTTTTCTAAAGCCTCAAAAAATTCCTCCACTTCTACCTTAGTAGAACCTTCTGTGGGACCATAGGCACAAATAAGTCTCATTGTCCAGTTCCCCATTCTCATATTTGCCCACATTACTCTACTTGAGACTGACTGCCATTCAAGAAGATTAGCCTCGTATTTTGTGTTGAATACTATGGCTACTCCTTCTTTTCCTTGATTGTTATTGCCTGAATATAACATTTTGTATTTATTGCTCAGAAAGATCTCACCAGTTTTGGTCTTTTTTGTTTCAGTCACCCCTATTATGTCGATCTGGTACTTATCTAATTCCTCAGCTAGCTCCATTTCTTTGCCATTCAGGCTTCTTACGTTGATAGTACCGATCTTTAACTCTGGTGATGTTGAGTTGGGGTTTGTTTTCAGATTTGTTCCAGTAGCTGACTTTTCGCTGTTCGCCCTGGTTCCCTGGCGAAAACAACGGGGGCCTTGTTTAACCGGGCGACGCCCCAGCCGGCATGAAATTTTGTCATGTTGTACCATCATTCTATATTTTGGTTTAACCAATAAGAATACAATTTGGTCGGCTAAATCCCAAATTGCCAGCCCATCCTCGTCCGTTCAGTATCCAAGTAGATACCCAACAGGGTGCACCACGAGAAGGTGAGGATTGGACATTAGGTCAGAAGCCCTGGTCGGTTCTCCGCATTCCTTTAAAGGCTATGTGGAGGTCTCCTCTCAGTTATACAGCTTTGACCAAGTCAGCAGTTAGAATTAAAATACAGGAATATGGTTTACTGTTAAATCTGTGAATAATGAATAATGTGTTAAATCATTATCTATAGGAATAAAATTATGAAGGAAAGTGGTATTAAACATGATATCAAAATTGTAGATGTTAATGTCAGCTCTTTGCTTCATGCAGACGATTTTATACTTCTAAATAAATCCACTACAAGTCTCCAAGAGTCCCTGACTAAATTGAATAACTGTTGTAATAGATATGGTATGAAGGTCAGCAAAAAAAAAAAGACAAAGATAATGAAAATAGGCAGAATCGTTGAAAATGTCAACTGCATCGTGAACGGAGAACCTGTGGAACAAGTAAAACATTTCGGCTACTTAGGCACAATTTTTAGTGAAAATGGTAAATTAAATAAGGAAACAGACAATAGAATCAACAAAGCTGGTATGGCAGGAAGTGAATTAAATAAATTCATATGGAATAAGAGAGAAATTTAGTTGGAACACTAAATTAGCTGTATACAAGACAGTGTTCAAACCAGTTTTAACTTATGGATCTGAGAGCTGGGTCAGAAGTAAAACACTTGACCAAAGACTAGAGACCACAAATATGAGAATCCTGAGAAAGATTAGAGGCGTGAACAGATGGCATCAATGGCAATATCATATTAAAAACGAGGATATTAGGAAAGAATTTGACATTGACAGCAACAAGGAATGCGTTAGCAGAGCTAATCTCAGGTGGTATGGTCACTTAAACAGAACAGGAGAGGAAAGATTAGTAAAACAAGTGTTCTCTGCCAGGTTAGCAAGAAAACGACCAAGAGGAAGACCACGATATAGGTGGATTGATATGGTAAAAAGTGCCTTAGACAATAGAAATGTAAGATCTGATAATGTTGGAGTCTTGACAAGTAACAGACTGATTTGGAGGAAAATTGTAAATAGGAAGTCAATAATGATGTAAATTTTTCATGTATCATATCCTGTACACCTCTTGAGGGTACATAGCAGGAATTTGATGATGACTTCCATGGGGTCAGAGATTCATCGTGGGAGGTACACACTATTGCACACAATGATCATCCAATCGTGCTTTAAACTGATTCAATGTCTCTAATTCACAACACACTCAGGCAATGCATTCCACTCACCATGCAAAGAACCTACTCCTCATTACACTGATCACCAACACCCTCCTTATACAGTTTCTAGCAATGGCCCCTTGTTCTATCCCCCACCTCTCCCATTCTCTGAAAAATCTCTTCCATGTCATCCTTATAAAAAAAACCCTGACTAACTTACACATTTCAATCATATCCTCCCCCTCTCTTCCTCAGATTAACGAGGCTCTGAAACTTACATTCTCTAATTCTGTCCTCATACCCCACATTCCAAAAATCACTGACCACCTTTGTGAATCTTCTCTGGACCCCTTCCAATATATCCTCATCACGATGAAAACCCAGCGACCAAAACTGTGCACAATAATCCATATGTGGCCTGATCGAGTCCTTATACAATGGCATCATAACTTCTCTATTTCTGCATGTCAGGGTCCTCTGCATCATTACCATTATCCGATACGACATCTTCACAACTTTGAATTTGTGGAATCTTGAATTTCAGGTCCTTCACTCCTAGATCTTTCATCTCCTCTACTTCCTTCATTCAAGTTTCTCCACCAAGTGTATATTTTGCATCCTATCGTTGCTTTCCGTTCTAAAAATCTTACACTTTGCAACATTGAACTGACAGTTCCACTTATCTGCCCATTTAAGTAATCTATTCGAGTCCCCTTGTAAGGCCATAACATCCGCTTGACTCTGCATTGCTCCCCCCAGTTTTTCATCATCTGCAAACAGCTGCACATCACTAATTAAACCCATCCCAATATCACTAACATACAAATTGAACAACAATGGTCCCAAAACTGACCCCCCACCCACAGTACACCACTAGTGACCTCTCTCTTTTGGGATACCGCACCCCTACATACAACTTTCTAATACCTATCTGATAGCCAGTCACTGATCCAACTAAGAAGTCTATTATCCAATTGCATCTGTTTCAATTTCTTTAAGAGCTTGTCATGTGGCAGTCTATCAAAAGCCTTAAATTTTTTAAGTAATAAGGTGTCAATACTTGTGAACAGTCAGGTGATGTCAAAACTGACTAAGGTATCTGTACCATTAATAATTAAATTTTTAATAGAAATTTTAAAATTGGTAATTTTTTTTATTTTTTATTTTTTTATGTATGATGTATATGGCCAGCATATGCGGGGGGGGGGGGGGGGGGGGGAGAGAGTTTAAGAGATTTCGCTAACTGAACAGAATGGGAATCAATTGCATTTACTATAAGTCTTGGAGGGATAAAAAGACCTTTGTATATAAGAGTGTGCCAGCTTTGTTCTAGTATGGAAACAGATCATGCTACTCACACCACCATCCACCCTTTACGCTATTAACACAGCCATCAACTCATTACAGTCAGAGCTCTCAGCTCATCTCATCCATGAACTCTGTAACATCATTCAAGAGAATGACATTTCAGAACCCTCTCCTCAGAAAGAATTCTTAAACATATCAGAAAGAACAGACTTGATTGACACATTAACAATGATATGAATAGGTTGAACTTAAGCCATGGATTTAGGATCCATCAAAAAGCATAATGAAGTTTGTCATTGCTGCCTAAAGTCTATCCATAATTTTATATCTGATAACTGATAATAACTGAAATGCACTGAAACAAGTACCAACACTGGATCTGATATTCAACATCAAATGCAGAATCCGTAACTTAGCTCCAGAAATAGCTAGCATCCTTTCCAAATCTCTGCCTCCTAAAAGTAACGGCCAACTCTGTACTCTCAAGAAGCTACGCAATAGTCATCACCAGAGCTGAAAAGGGCAGTGCAGCAATTATCTTTAATGCTAGTGAATACAATAGAAAAATGGATATCATTTTTATTGACTGCTTAGTTTTAGACCTACCTAGTTTTTAGATTATGATCCCACTAAATAATCTCAGATATAAAAATTAAGTCTACCCAAAACAGTTTCTTCTTGGACTTCTGAAATCACAAAAAAAAAAAAAAAACCTTGGCTTTCAAAAAATGCTTAATGGCTAACTTGGCATGACAATAAACCCAAATACATGTTTTCATGGTCTTCACAGCTTGTGTTATATAATATTTCAAGCAAAACAAAAACAATTATGAAAAATAAAAATCGTGCTATTCTGATTCTAAATTCATTATTACTTTTGAACAGTGCAAAAATCAACAGCACTGACTCATCACAGCATGTTGCCCATAGCAAGTGACATTGTTGATGGTAATCTCTCATTTTTTTAATTCTGCAAAAAAGGTGGCACTCCTGTTCACTTAAATTTTTGGAGGAAACTGATAGGCAGTTGGTCTCCTAATCACAAACAAGGCTGAGTGCATTCTTACAGTGAGATAAAATCAGCGTTCCTTGGTAGCTTGTAGCTGCAAACTAGTTTTCCATTCTGCAAAGTACTTCGCATTTATGTAAGGTTACAGACTGAAAGAATTGATTTTTCAATAGCATTCACTCCCCCCTCCCCCATTATAAATCTGAATTGTGAATGATTAAGATTATTCTGTCACATCAGCCGGTAATTTCTTCTGACATGTACAACAGTACAAATATTTTTCCTCTGGATAGTAGATGTAGACAGGAGTCTAAAGTCTATTTGAATTCTATTTATAAGAAACCCTAGCAAAATTAAAAATGTTTTAAAAGCTGTTTCAGCTGAGAATTTTTAATGTAAATATGCTCGAAATACTCCACTAGGCATACCCAGGAAACACAACACAATGACCTGCTTTCAATTTCTCATGTTTTATATATATATATATATTATTTATTTTTTTTTTTTTTTGAGGAATAATCTGTTCTGGCAAGCAGTTATTAACAAACTTATCACAAGAGCATATCCATATTTCAGGCTGAATATGGTTCTTTCAAATGGCTGTTTTCAAATAATGAATTCAAATATTTGCTAGATGTGGCAAAATAGATGCACCTTTTTATAGGCATAGGTTTCTGTGGTTTAACAGTTCATAATAAAGATTCTGGTAATTGGACCACATGTTTATTAAGATAAATAACAATAAAAAAAAATAGACCATCAAAAAAATCCTCAACAGCTCCTACATGCATCTCACAAAAGCAAGATTTCAAGAACGTAATCACACTTATACATCAAGAATATTACAGACAAAATGGCCAAATTACAAAACAAACATAACATCAAGGGGTGCTTAAGGGTCAAAGATGTATAACTGAGAGGAGACTTCCACATATCCTTTAAAGGAACGTGGAGAACCGACCAGGGCTTCTGACCTAATATCAAATCCTCACCTCCTCATGGTGCACCCTGTTGGGTAACTACATGGATACTAAACGAATGAGAATGGGCTGCCAATTTGGGATTTAGCTGACCAAATCTTATTCTTAATGGCTTAAACCAAAATACAAAAAGTTGGTACAACATGACAAAATTTCATTCCGGCTGGGGCGTCGCCCGGTTAAACAAGGCCCATCCATTGTTTTTGCCAGGGAACCAGGGTGAACAGCGAAAAGTCAGCAACTGGAACAAATTCTGAAAACACACCCTAACTCAACTTCACCAGAGTTAAAGATCAGAACTATCAACATAAGAAGCCTGAATGGCAAAGAAATGGAGCTAGTTGAGGAATTAGATAAGTAAGAGATCGACATTATAGGGGTGACTGAAACAAAAAAACTGGTGAGATCTTTCTGAGCATTAAATACAAAATGTTATATTCATATAAGGATAATCTTCTTGAATGGCAAGCAGTCTCATGTAGAGTGATGTGGGCAAATATCAGAATGGGGAACTGGACAATGAGACGTATTTGTGCCTATGGTCCCACAGAAGGTTCTACTAAGGTAGAAGTGGAGGAATTTTTTTTAGTCTCTAGAGAAAGCTACTGACACAATGAAAAAGGAAAAGTTGGTCCTTGTTGGGGATCTAAATAGCAGAGTAGAAAGTGATTGTCAGACATACGTAAATATTTTGGGAAAATTTGGAGAAAACAGCAAAGCTAACAATATTGGCAAATACCTGTTGGATTTCTGTTCAAGACATGGACTGGTTATTACTAACACCATGTTCCAACATAAAAATGTGCACAAATTCAAGGAAAAAGAAAAGTCTCATTGACTATGTTATTGTTGATATTAACTCAACAATAACATAGTCAATGAGACTTTGTTGTAACAAAGGATTTGAAATCGGAAGTGATCACTATTTAGTCTTGAGCAGGATAAAATTGAATTTCATATTGAAAAGAATGACATGTAAGAAAATCTTAAAGCGAATAAAAGTTGAGCAGCTATCAGATGTGAACTGGTGACTAAAATAAACAAACATTATTCAAGAATAAATGAAAGAATTTGAGAACCAAACCTTGGCGATTCAGTGGCAAACCTTGAAGAAAACCTGATTGATTCAGCCAGAGAGGCATGTGGTGAGGTTGTCTGCAAGGATAATAAAATCAGGACTCCCTGGTGGACACAGGAAGTTAAAGAGGCAGTGAAGGAAAAGAAGAAAACATATCAAAAGTTCCTGGCAAATAAGTCAGCTTGTGCTCTTAGAGAATACAGAGACAAATGTAAGAAAGCTAAACACTGTGTAAAACTAGCTAAATAAAAGTCATGGGAGGACTTCGGGAAGAACATAGAAAATAAATATCAAGAAGGTGGTAAGATATTCTGGAGGTTGTTGAAGAAACTTAGAAATGGAGGAAAGAGTGATGTAAAAAGAGTTAGAGATGATAAAGGTGACATGAAAATGGGAGAAAAAGATATCCTTGAAGTATAGAGTAATAACACTGAAAAACTGCTAAATGAAACAAGCAGTGAGCACAGTGGTAAAAAACACTCAACAGGCATACAGTCAGGAATGCATATCCATACTTGAAGTAGAAAAAGCCATCAAACGCTTGAAATGTGGAAAGGTAGCAAAAGTAGATGATATTTAACCAGAAATGCTGAAGTATAGTGGTATAAGTCTTACAGTGGCTGCACTGCATAGTTCCTGGAGACAGAGGGACGAATTCCCGATGATTGGAGTAGAGCTCTAATAGTGCCCATATATAAAAAGGAAAATAAAACTGAATGTGAGAATTACAGAGGTATTTCCCTACTGAGTGTTCCTAGTAAGATTAATGTTAGTATACTTGAGAAACGGTTGAGAAGAATGGTGGAAGACAAGCTTGGTGAAGAACAAGCTGGATTCAGGCCAAATAGAGGCTGTCAGGATCAGATCTTCACTTTACGACAATTAATTGAGAAAGCATGGGAATATAACAAAGATCTAAATTTAAGTTTTGTCGATCTGGAAAAGGCATATAACAAGGTACCAAGAGAGAAGCTATTCAATACACTGCAGTTATATGGTGTCCATGGGGCATTATATCAAGCAATACTTATTCTGTATTTGAGTTGTAAATCAGCAGTTAGAATTGAAAGAAGTACAGGAAGATGGTTTAATGTTAAATCTGGTGTGAGACAGGGATGTACGTTATCCCCTCTGTTATTCATTATCTATATGGATCACATTATGAAGGAAAGTAATATTAAACATGATATCAGAACTGGAGATGTTAATCTCAGCTCTTTACTTTATTCAGATAATGTTATACTTCTAAATAAATATGGATATAAGTCTGCAAGATTTTCCGACTAAATTGAATAACTGCTGTAATAGATTTGGTATGAAGGTCAGCAATAAAGAGACAAAGACAATGAAAATAGGTAGAATCACTGAAAATATCAGCTGCATTGTGAATGGAGAACCTATAGAACAAGTAAAACATTCAGCTACTTAGGCACGATTTTTAGTGAAGATGGTAAATTAAATATGGAAATAGACAACAGAATCAACAAAGCTGGTATGGTAACAAGTCAATTGAATAAATTTATATGGAATAAGAGAGAAATTAGTCGGAACACTAAATTAGCCGTATACAAGACAGTGTTCAAACCAGTTTTAACTTATAGATATGCGAGCTGGGTCAGAAATAAAACACTTGACCAAAGACTAGAAACCACAGATATGAGAGTCCTGAGAAAGATTAGAGGAGGGAACAGATGGCATCAATGGCAATATCATATTAAAAACAAGTATATTAGGAAAGAACTTGACACTGTTAGCATCCAGGAATGCATTAGCATAGCTAATCTCAGGTGGTATGGTCACTTAAACAGAATGAGCGATGATCGATTAGCAAAACAACTGTTCTTTGCCAGGTCGGCAGGAAAACGACTCAGAGGAAGGCCAAGGTATAGGTGGATTGATATAGTACAAAGTGGTTTAGAATTACGTAATGACGTAAATTTTTCGTGTCGTACCATCATATCCTGTACATCCCTTGAAGGTATATGTCAAGAATTTGATGATGATGACATAACATCAAAGTTGCTTTTCTAAGTCTGGAAAAAATTTCAAGATTTCTACATCCCCAAAAACTTCCACATCATCCTTTAAAAAACCAGGTGTTTATAAAATTCATTTTTCATGTGGGATCTGCTACGTAGTTCAGATGGGAAGATCAGGGGAAATAGGCATGAACAAACACCAAAATGATGTGCAAAAAAGAAGAGAACACAAATCAGGTCTAGCATACCATACAACTTCCACCGGCCATAATGTTCTCTGGCAAAAAACGAACATATCTTACATTGAAAAAAATTGTTACATAAGGAAATTTAAAGAAGCTGCAAACATGCTTAGAATTCCAACGCAATGCAACAAAAACTAGGGCCTAATTCTACAACAAGTTTGGTCAGCATTGATAAAAAATATACCCCAGTCAGACCTCTGACAATGTGAATGTGAACAACAGAATCCATCATTGTTCAAACTTAGCACTGCAGTGAATCTGCATTCGGATATTTAATTTAATGAACAGTTAAGTGGCTATAACTGCATAGAATGAACCATTTTGAGTAATTTTCATTTCTTGTGTTTAAACTTTTAGTTACCTTTGACCCCTGAAGATGTAAGTCAAACGACTTATGAAACTTTTAGGTTTGTTTTTTTTATTGTTATTTATCTTAATAAACATGTGGTCCAATTACCAGAATCTTTCTTATAGATGCACCCATAGATGCCTTCTTTCTGTTCATAGTACACATTGACAAATTTCTTCTCTGGGAACAATAATGAAAAGGCTTATATCTAAACTTGCTAATCTCAATCTTGTCAATGAAATCTTGGGTTCTTGATATTATTATTATTACGAAAGACTTCCAAGGAAGTGAAGGAGTCATTGTGGAGTTGACTGATTGATTATAATTTATTGGTGCAAGGAAAGCGAAGGTTACAGTAGTACAGCAAGTAACAATAAATAATAATAAGGTGATAAATCGGTAAATAATGCATATACTGCACAAAAAACAAATTTTAAAAATTTATAAATTAAGCTTAAATAAATTCTTTGTAAAAGATTAAACACATCATGCAATTTTTCAGAAAAGAGCAAGGGAAAAAAAATTTCCTTCCTCTTTTGTAAGAAGTGCTGACGCTCCAGAACTTGACAAACATGTGAACCATAGCTTTCAATAAATAAGAATGTATAAGATGACTGTAATCTATGCAGAGCATAGCAAAAACAACTTCCTCTCTTTGCAGAGCATAGCAAAAACAACTTCCTCTCTTTGCAGAGCATAGCAAAAAACAATTTCCTCTCTTTTATTTCTACATTGACTGTCAGTGCTTCTTTTCAGGCGTAATCTCATGCAATTTATTTGTTAGTACTTGTTCCCATGAAGATTGGCATTGGATAATTAGATTTGATCTTATAGGCTGTCTGGAAATGGAAAAGGTATGAACTAATCTAGTAGCTGCAACTCCTTCCCTTTATTTATAAAGTCGTTGAATCCAGCATAACCAAACATCAAAATTAAAGACCTTCATTTTAAACAACATTTGCAAAACCTGCACAGTACTGGATGTGGATTATACAAAGGAAACAAGATGGCCTGTAATAAACTCAATGAATCTCAATTATTATTGAGATTTTTCAGAAAGTGTCTCTTATACACACACGTTTGGTAGCAATTTTCTTATATATGCAAGAAGCTGAAGAGCATGTAACTTTGCTGTATAATTACTGCAATTAAGTGTATTTGGTGGGATATAATAATGTCAGGAAACAGCAACAGCACAACCAACAGAGGTCTCAGATCTTGAAACATCAGTACAGATGGGCAAGAAATCAGAGTGGGCTACCATGGAAAAATGCTTTTATGTTTAGAGCCATTAATGTTGTTAACATTCATACCAATATCTTCCATAATCTCTTTAACAAGCATACCAAAGGGACGTACGGCAGTCTAATGTGTGTGATAATGAGCTCACCAATGCAGCAAGAGATACCAGTCCAGTTAGGATTCGCTAGAAGAGACTATTTTTTGGGCATAGTTAAGAAACAACTGTTTTCATCTAAGACAGAGCATGTTCATTTGCTTCAACGTAATGCATAAAAAGCACACACCAGTAGCTATTCGTATACCCTGATGATGAATAGGGTTCAACCATCAGGCTTTCCCGTGCAGAATTGTAAACCTGGAACCCATGATCACTCTTTGAGTGTAGAAGTGCACAATAAAGGCAGAGCAAGGTACAATGATCAGCATCCCATTCTGTACAGCAGCGTTTCTCAAACTTTTCCTATGACGGAACACTTCACAAATCCTGAAATTTTAAGAGAACGCCTTGGTTAGAGTCAAGTAACATCACTTGTATTCAATGCGAAGCTAAGTGCACACTATCGCTACAGCAGGCTGTATCGCATCGCAAAAATGCAAAGTGCACGCTACAGGCATGCCGGGCTGTAGCGCATCACATTGATGTTTCCTAGAATAATACCTCTGTACTTCACTCGTGCTTGGAGGTGTTGACAACCGTGGACAGTTGTTAGCCAGCACGTGCTGGCCTTAATAGCACAATCTACATGCAAAGTGAGGAACACCTGATTTTCAAACATGTCTGAATTTGTTGCAGCATTTAAAACCATTCCAGGCTTGTATTAATTTTTCACAGAACACTGGTGTTCTGTAGAATATCGTTTTTGAAACACTGATATAGAGGAGAGAGTGTGAAGGAGACTCAATGCTTTTTTGTATTTGTCCCTAGAGTTGATGAATGTTAAAGAATGTAAGCTTTCTGTCAAAGATGAGCCCCATGAGCCTGGCTTCTGGTGCTGCTGGAATAATGCTTTTTTTCCCCATGATGAAGACTGAACCAAGATGTTTCACATTCAGAAAGTGTCTCTTATACATGTTTCTAAATGGATCAAACAGTCTAATGTTAATTGGTATCTAAGAAAGCCACAACGTACATTGGAGAGAAGTTTGCTGCTTTCTAAATACCAGAAAGCCTTGCATTTACAATTTTTTTCAATATCTTACAAAGAAAGCCGGTCAAAGTGATAGGTCAGTAACTGTTTACTGTGTTGATTCCTTACCAGGTTTTGGTATGGCAATAACAATTAACTTATGCCAAGCATTTGGAAACTCTTCCTTTGCAAATATTAAGTTGTATAATTAAGAAAAGGAGACTCACCGAAGATGTTATATCATCTCATAATGAATGTCATGAATGCGTACTACACTGGCATGCCAGAGAACAGTGCTTTTTAGTTCCCTCTGAATGAAAGGCTGATTGTAGGGTCTATATCACATTAGGAGAAAAGTTTAGCTTCTGTTGTTACCCTTTCAATATCAAAAGCACAAGAGGAGAAGAAGCTGTTGCTGAGATTCTAGGGAAACAGACAAAGTTCTAATGCAGAATAATACAAGCAAGCAGGTATATGGAAATATCAATTATTATTAAGAAGGGAGAGGTCATGACTCAGTGATACAACCCCATCTATTTTTGTTGTCACTACCACAAGGAGTACTGTGTCCATTAATGTCACCCATGAGATGTATGCCTGATATACTATTAGAAGGGGAAAGGGAAGATGTTGCACTGGGGAGAGGCCACATGTCACACACGCCACCTGTTATATCTTCCTTTGAATTTGTTCACATTCTGCACTCAGCACCACCACCATCAAAAGGAAAGCCCTTCCAAACCTGCACCATTATATGAGAGAATAACCTAACTCTTATCCTTCCATGCAGTAGGCCAGATAAAGTCATGGATGAAGGCATTAAATTTAGATATATACCTTGCAATGTTATGAGTCAGGGAACTGATTGCAAGAAAAGCCTGATTTGTGAATTTCTGATGATCCATAGATCTGTGGGATTATGGGGTGTTTTGATGTCAAGCAATCTATTATTTCTTTAGGTTATTTGCATAGGTCTTTATTAAAATGATTAATTATAGTGTATGGTCCACTTCCAACTGTTTATAGATAAGTCAATGATTTTGCATCTATAACTGTATAGTAGTGAACAAATTAATCCAAATATTCACATTTTAAACAAAAATTTTAATTTCTCAATTACACGAGTACCAAAATTAAACCCCAACTTTACCTAATAATTTATATGTGCTCCTCTGTTCCTAATGAGTTCATTAATTTGCTTGGGTATGGACTCTACCAATGAAAAACCCATTTTTCTTATTTCTGAATCTCAAAACCATCCTTTTATACTGGATTGTATTGGGTTATCTTTTGTATCATAAATTAATTTTCCAATCTCTTTTTCACCATGGCTCTCAAATTTTCAATGAGGTTAATGTCACGAGAGTTACTTGGCAAGAACTTGACATTATTAGCATCCAGGAATGTGTGAGCAGAGCTAATCTCAGGTGGTATGGTCACTTAAATGTCAACAAGCTGGACAGAAAAGGACCCAGAGAAAGATATATATGGATTGATACAGTAAAAATGCCTTAGAAGACAGAAATATAAGATTTGATAATGTTGAAGTCTTGACAGATAATAGATTGATTCAGAGGAAAATTGTTGATAGGAAGTTATTAATGATGTAAGTTTTTCATGTAGTACTATCATAATATCTACACTCCTTGAGGGTACATATCAGGAATTTGATGATGATGAGTTACCTGGCCACTGAAGCAATTGGAGGTTGTAATTTTTGAGAAACTCTTACTTTTTTTTTGAAGTGTGGTATGGAGTAAGATCCTGTTGGAAGATGAGTTCTTTTACTTTCTGGATCTGTGGGACCACTCCTTTCTCCGATATTTTTATGTATTGGTCACTTTTCATCATACCATCAACAGGCACAAATGATCCTCGACTGTCACGTGTAGAACAACCCCAGAACATCTTTTTAGCTGGGTGTTTAAGAGCTTGTTGAAGGAAGGCAGAAAAGGTCTTCTCAGCCACTGATTTGCAAACATAAGGGTACTTTCTCTCCTTGGACAAAGAAATAGCACTCATCTGACCTTCTACTTCAACAGTCCAATCTTTGTACGCCTTTGCACTAGAGCCTCATTTTCTGCATAGCTTTTGTCAACAGTTATGTTTATTATTATTGTTTTTTTTTTAAATCTGCAGGCAGTCCTCCTTACTTCCAACAATCTTCGACAGACACATCAATTCCACTAGCAGCCGAGTCTAGTGGAATTGATGTGTCTGGGAAGATGTCTACAGCAGACAATATTCAATTCATTTCACTTTTCTTAACAAGTAAACAATCTTCAGTAAGTGTAATTCAATCTTCAGTAGTTTTCCTTTTTTGTCAGGAAAAAAGGTTCCCGTCTTCCTAAACCTCTTTAAAATTGCATTAACAGTACTCAAACCAACAACCCACACTCATTGACAATTTGCCTTTGAGTCGTGGATGTCTGTGCTGAGAAAGAGTATATATTTTTGAAAGCTTTCTAGGAGATGTATCCATTGTATAGCTAAACCAAATGAATAAAACACTACAAATGTCAACTTGTTTACACTATTAAGAAACATTGTAGAGACAGTTAAAATATATAATCCTCAATCAAAATACTGAACTAAAACCAAAACCTAAAATAGTAAACCAAAAGTAAAATCATTGTGAAAAAAAAAAAAAAAAAAAAAAAAAAAAAAAAAAAAAAAAAAAAAAAAAAAAAAATTCGGCTTGTTTGGATTAATTTGTTTGCTACTGTATGTTTATAGTGTCTTGTTTTTTTATGTGGTATTAAATATTTTATTGCTAACTTTTGTTTCCTCTTCATTTTTCATCAGAAACATTTCTGGTGTTATTCAATAAAAATTCTTTCTCAACATACTGACCAAAACCACACCAGTGACATTGAGGATTATAATACTTATCTTAGACCAAAACTTGTCTACATCTCCAAGTTCCAAGGGTGATCAATTTGCATAAATTTACATTAAAAGTCAAATTTCTTGTTAACTAATATTTTAAATGTTCTATAAATTTCGATTTCATTAAGAAGAAGCATTTGTTATCCACACCCAAATATAGGTTTCTTAAAGTTCTTATATTGTTAACATAAACAGCATTCTTTTAAGCAGATTAACTATAGATGTATGCATGAATAAAATAAAACTAGTGTAGCTGCAAACTATTCTAAAAAAGTACTTCGCATTTTATAACGATATAAACTGATCTTTCATCAGGCTTGGTCATATCAGCAGATTTAATAGTGTCTCAATGCAAGTTCTTGAAGAATTTGTTCCAGTAACTCAAAAAAGGAAAAAAGTAAAAAGTGAGAAGGTACAGAAGGCAAACCAGACAGGATTAGTAAACAAGCCATTCAAATGCTAAGTGGTAATACAATTCTTCAAAGATACCACTTAGCATTTGAGTGACTTGTAAAAGGGACAATGGCAGATGGAAGTGGGAACCTAATATTGTAGAGACATTAATACAAAGGCAGCTACTTGAAACGTTTTTGCCTATTTTTAGCTCTAGCTTTTTAATGCTGATTTTCACATCAAATTTATCCCAAAAATTATTCAAATTATTCAGCAGGGAATCCTGCAGATTTGTATTGCAGGACTGAAAGCAGAGATTAAAATTCAATTTCAAGAAATTGTAAATATATTTGGTTGAGAAAGAAAGGAAGGTAAAATGAAGTTCGTGAATCACACTGTATTTACACATGCTCATTCGATACAGAGAGGATGAAGGAACTTTATGTGCTTGTAGGTACAAGCACATCAAGACCTCTCACATTTTTGGAACAGACTGGATATATGACAGGTCATAAACATCCCTCAACGCACCGATATAAAAAAGTATAAAAGAATGATGATATGATAAAGGTATTAGCCCTGTAGCAAATGTTTTAAATATAACTGGAGAGACACATCATGACCAGAAGACTTTAGTGTCTAAATTATTCAATAATCATACAGTGCTAAGATTCTGGTGTGCTGGGAGATAATTTTCCTTGGTCATTAATTCACAAGCTGGAAGGAAAGTGATCCCAGGAGGTAAGCTTTAAATCTTTGGGTGGCAAATGGATGAGAGAGAGAGAGAGATGATAATATAGGTGATCAGAATGCATTTGATGGTCTTAGCAAGGGACCAGAAAGTATGGTTTCCACTTGTTGGACAGGAGGCAAGGATTTCTTCTGATGGCCTTTATGAAATCAGTTTGAGATCTGCTGGTGACTTCTGCATTTGTTGCATGATCTCGCATAGGCCAAGCATGTTGGTAAAACATACTAGTTAAGTTGGTCTCATTAACAGAATCCTTGCTTGTTGGAATAAAAAAAAGTCTTTATACAGTTTTAGTTGCTGATCAGGCCAGTCTTGAATGATGGCTCTCGGCTTTGATTACCCAAATTTCAAATGCATCATTTCTAGTAAATTGGCATCTGTTGGGCATAACAGGAGAAGGAGAGAACCGAAGTTTAAAAACAAGTCCATAAAGAGTATATCCTCTGTCCAAAAAGAAACCGAACTTTTCGAAAATAGAAGAAACTAGTGGTGCCACCTGTCATATCTTTTTGTTGTCGACCTTCCTTAGTGTTGTGTCAATTGTTTATGAAATTTGTTTCATAAACAATTGATGGCAACCTTCATTAGTGTTGTGTCAATTGTTTATGAAATTTGTTTCATTAGAAGCCGAGTTATAGTGCCAAGAGTGACAGTGTTTTGACGAAAGGTTGGAAAATGAGTTTCAAACAGAGCTGGATTGATTTTTCTGTTAAACTTGGAAAAAATTTTACCAAAATGCAAAGCATACGGCATTGAATGCTTATCCCGTACTCAAGTTTACGAGTGGTTTAAGTGATTTTAAAGTGGTCATGAGATGCTTGAGGACGACGAAAAACCAGGCCGTCCAAAAACTGGACTGAGTGACGTTAACATCCAAAAAGTGCGTGATTTCATCAAAGAAAACCCGAAATCGTTCATGAGATTGATTGAAAATGAATTGGGGATTCCAAAATCAACTGTGTTGATTTTGGAATCCCCATTTTGGCCGCGAGTTTGAGCCTTCATAAATTGAATTCGCGATTTGTTCCCCACAAGTTGACCAACAACCAAAAAAATGCATCGAATTGAACATTGCAAGGACCTCATTAAAACCACTCGTAAGGACTCAACTTCCTTGAAACATCATTACTGGTGACGAAACGTGGTGTTTTGAGTTTGAGCCTGAAACAAAACACCAGAGTGCTGAATGGAGACTACTAGAAGAGGGGAATCCGAAAAAAAACTCGCTTGGAGAAGTCAAAAGTAAAGACAATGCTGATTTGTTTCTAGAAATCCAAGGACATTATACATAAAGAATTTGTTCCACCTGGCCAAACGGTCAATGGTGAATTTTATCTCGAAGTTCTGAAGCGATTGATAGAGAGAATTAGCATGAATATCGTGATGCAGACAGCTGATCACTTTTGCATGATAATGCACCATCTCATTGTTCGAACACCGTTTGAGCAAAAACTAAGTTTGTGTGTTGGATCACGCGCAGTATTCACCTAATTTAGTACCCAGTGGCTTCCTCCAACTTCATTTGCCGATGAAAGGAAAGCGATACCACACCGTTGAAAACATTCAAGCGGCAGTAACCAGGATCCTCAACAGTATCCCAAAAACCGATATAAAAAACTCATTTAACAAATTAATTGACCATGCCAAAAGCTGTATCGAAGCGAGGGAGAGTATATTGATTGAATTAAATTATTTGAATAATTATAATTGGCCTGTGTTTTATTTTCTATCAAAAGTTCAGTTTCTTTTTGGACAGAGGATGTATAATGTAGATATCTGGACTCCCTTGCACCTACCAGAGGACATACAAATATACCGAATAGAAGCTCAATTTTTACAGTTAGGGTTGAAAACTTATGAAATGGCCTCATCCTAAGTATTGTATCTATACGAAATGTGAATAAAAATGAACAGCTTTAAGAATAAAATAGTAAAATGTTATGGATGGAGAGTAACATACAAAACATAAAAAAATATTTAAAATAAATTTGTGTATATTACATGATAGAAATCAACCAGCTCATATATTTCAAATTACCATTTTAATCAATTGGGAATAATGGGGATCATAGCTTAATTCTCTCCTGATGCCTTGAAAGATTAGTATTACTAATTATTGTTAAGATTTCTGTTTGGAGGCATTAATTACGCGATCAGTTTATTATTAATTAATAAAGAATGCGATATAAATATTATTGATAAATTTTGAATGATAGTTATCACAATGTATAGTTCACTTGGATATTCTGATATATTTAAGAAAAGTGATAAGACATTTGGATGATAATATAATACATTATTAGCAGTGAACACAGTTAATATTGGGTTAAATCAAGTCAAATATTGATTTTCCTTTTTCACTAGGTGTCCGAATTTTTCCTCTCAACCAGAGAACTGAAATCTTTTGGTAGAAGGTAGAAATATATACAATATATGTACGTATGTATGTACTAATATATTGTTTGTATTTCTCTTTTCATGTTATGCACCCAAAGACGTCTTCTAAGAAGACAAAACTAGTTGTGTGTGTGTGTGTGTGTTCAAATAACAAATAGTTTGTTCTATTTGCATCCCTCGGCTTGAAGTCATTAAAGTTCTTCAATATATATAGATTTAAAAAAAAAAAAGAGTGAATGAATAAAGAGAGAATAGAAATAAGCAAATTAGGCAAATATTTATGAAAATATCTCAAAGAATGTTATCCTGCTTTCAGCTAAACAACAGTCTACCGATATAATGGATGAAGCATTGTGCTTAGATTTGTTGTTTAACTAAACTAAAAAATATAAAGGACAAATCAGTTTATATAAGGATGCTAAAATACAATAAAGAAACATACCTCTGAGATTTAAATTCCTTCATGATATCCAAAAAATCATTATAAACCTGTGGTTGATTGCCAAATTGAATTTTTACTTGATCCAAGTAGGATAATGCATCTTCAACTTTTAGCCTTTGAAATTGTTGCTGCTGACCTTGCATCTGGGCAACATGTGCCTTAAGAGAAAAAGGGAAAAAAAAAAAACATTATTATACAAGCTCCTAATGATTACACAATGCCTTAATACCTATTACATCTCACTGAAACACCCAGTGGTAGTCTATCCCACATTGCTACAGAAAATGATGAGAACTTGGATCACATGCTTTCTAACCACAACTCGACTCAATTTCCAGGGATAAACCACATACCCTGAGCTGTAAAATTTCAGCTGTATCTACCATGTCCATTTATATATTTTCAAATGAATAAGTCCACATGCCCAATATGAATTTTACTCATCATTAGATCTTTTCAACTATCTTCTCATCACCTCTGAACTCTAGTGACTATATCTCAGCAACAGTAAAGATGCAGTCCTATCAAAGCAGAAGAAATTCATTTGTCATCTGATGTGATGACTTAACACCTGACAATTACTTGTGCTAACATCGATAACCATTTGTACCAATTTACCTTTAGTAAAATATTCTTTTAGCAACATCCTCAAGCCAAAATGTCTACTATTACATTTTCAAGTCACTTCACACCCTACCAAGTGATGATGTTATTCATCTCCTGCAATAAAAGAAATTCACAAACGTTCATGCCTATAAGGATATCCAAACTCATGATCTATTTGGATGAAGATAAGACTATCCCCCCTCATTAACAAGGAAAACAATTTATTCAACCTGCAAAGATCCTGTTATCAGAAATGTGCCTTAACACCTTCCCTAACTTTGCACCTTCATCAAATAATTGTATATATCACTGTCTGACCAATATTCTTAAACATTGGAACAATAATGACTCAGGTCACTGTGACAACACATTTAATTGACTCCTTTTAGATTCTGAACATTTACCAGAACTTGTCACAAGGCCACTTTGCACATAACTTCATTCAATTATGTGTAACAATATCCAGTGTGGAAATCTGTCAAATGCTTTGACAAAATCTAAAAGCAATGCAGTATATTCATTTGCCTTATCTATTTCTGTAGTGACCATTATATAATATAGTTGCCAACTGTTAAAGCAAGACTTGCATTTATCACCATACTGACCGCTATAGCAGTCAGTTCCATCGACCTGTATCTAGACACAGATCCTAATTAGCCTCTCTTAATGGCCACTCCATTGATACTAACTGGTCTTTTAATTTGCTTATGTGCTGGGTTGTTCCACTTAAGGTCGAACAACTTCAACACCCCACTTGTGTGAATATACCAACCAATACTACTGCCATGTTCAAATCTAGCCCTTGAAATAGCTTTAATATTTCAGTTAATCCATATCTATCCTTTCATCTAGTTTCAACTTCACAGCTTGAGAATTAATGGGATATACACCTTACTGAAGAGATCGTTTAACTATTTCAAAAACACCTGACACTTTCCTACCTTTGCTCTGGTTCTTCTTCTACAATCACTGCTCCTTTTATTTGCCCCACACAGCATAAAAATTCAGATTTCTTTTTTGCCTGTAAGGCTAACTGCTTTCCTCACTGTGGAAATATTAATATTTATGAAATCTCCAGAACTGTCATATAGCTATAATAATAATTAAAAACCTCACTTCAGTCAATTTCCTTTATGTACATTGCAGAGGAAAAAAGAAAACAGCAAAAATAGTGGTGCTTAATGTAGGAGAATGAGGAGGTAACTAGCAAAGTGTCCCAAGGCCTATACTAAGGCCACTACTGTTTGATTTTTGTATAAATTATTGGGCTGGTTGTTTGCCGAGGCAAAATTGATGAGGGCAACAGCAGTTGATGTAAACATTCTACAGGATGATTTAAATAAAGTGGCATGTGGTGAATGATAATGGTTGTCAATTTAATGTTGCAAAAGTGCAAGGTTATGTACTCTGAAATAAAAAGCTCACATACTGTATATTACATAGAGTACCAGATCACATGAAAATAATGAGGCTAGGGATTAGGGAATAACGGCAAACATAATTGAAGTTGAAAGGGCACATTATAAAATGTTGACAAAATACTTCAAAAGGATTACTTGAATATAGTAGAACTTACAAAGAGAACTTGTATTTCTTACAATGAAGAAGTTGTGGAAAGGTTTCAGAGACAAGAACAATCTGAGGGACATCTGTGGAATGCTCTCTGTAAGAACAGAATGAAGGTGTGCGAGATGCAAAGTTTAGCTGACTAGCAGAAGAGGACATGATAGAAACTTGTATGTTAATACATGAGATCTATTACAAAGATAGAAAGAAACTGTTTCAAAAAGAGAACTTTTTCAATAGATGTCAAGTAGGTAGAGAACTAGGAATCAGCCCTGGAAACTTTAAATGTGATTAATAAGGATACAAGAACTAGGTTTTTTGTTTGGTGGGATGAGTGCCATGCCATGAATGAGTTAAACAGAATTATGATAAGTATTATGTGAATAACAGTTCCTATAGGCTTCCACAATGAGTGTCCTTGACATACAAAGGTGTCATTTTTTTCATTAGTTCATCCCCCCCCCCCCCCAAATAAAACAACTAAGGACAGTAGGAGAATAGACTGTGGGTGATTTAACTCTTTCTTGGTAAAGATTGTTATATATAGGCTTGCTTTCAGTCAGACAGCAGAAAAGTGCAGCTAGCTTGTACAGACAATACAGAATGTTAGTTCTGAAATGCAACTTTTGAGAGAACAACTGGTGAGAACACTATCTGAAACAATACACCTTTTGGTACCAAAGCTATAAGTTTTCTAATGTCTTTCTGGTGAAAAAAACAGAAAACAAGCAGCGAACTGTTCTTGGTATGGTGGAGGTTATTTACCATGGTATTTTATACATTAGCTGAAGGAGAAAATGATGCCAGGTCAACCTTATCTGAGTAATGTTATTTTACAACGATATCATCTGGATGAGAGAGAGAGAGAGGGGGGGGGTAGAAGTATAGAAGGGGAAAAGATGTGCCTAATAGTCTAGTTTTCGTAGACAAGCTTATACATTGGTTAGGTTATGCATTACTAAATCACTTAAGGAATTGACAACATATATAAGAATATAAATTAAATTACACTTTAATAAATATTTCCGATATTTTGGCAAGCGTCACATTGCCATCTTCAAAAGGAACTCACAAAAAAGGCACGTGCACGTAGGCATTACAACACAGTAACTGAGAATGAAGTGAGGAAGCTATTGTTCTCCTAAAAGTCCTGATAGTGCCCCCCCCCCCCCCCCCCCCAGTTGGCAGATTTTTGGAGATGTGTCCAAAAATCTGCCAACATTATTTAATATGTAGAGGTATCGAATGTAAATTTGGTATTAAGTTTTGAATACACATTAGCTAATGACTTGTCTTATAATTTAAAATTTTCTATAATAATTGTGAATAATTTAAAACATTTTTGAAATATTTAATATATAAGTATAAATCATACCTGAGTTTGGGCTTGGTGTACAACTTGAGGCTGATGAGCTTGTGTCTGGATGGGATGAGAGTGATGGACAGTGGGGGTATTATGGCTATGACTAACTTGGGGAACTGCCGTTGTACCCACTCGAGGTCTATAGTAAAACACAACTTATTTGATAAATTCTTTATAAAATACATTCAATCAATACAGTATAATACTTAAAACTAACAATGATACAAAGACAATATATCAATTATTGATGGAATCCTAAGTTCCATCAATTTTGGTATTAAATCATATGATTAATAAAAACAATCTAATGAAAAAATAAGCAATTCGTAATTACAGTCAACTCTTACTAAATGAGTCTCTGGACTTCATGAAGTTGTCTGTACCTTATGGTACAGACAACTTCATGAAGTCCAGAGACTCATTTTGGAAGGCCCACATCAACCATTATTCCCATCATATTTCTTCTCATCATTTACTAATAAAGCACTCATTAACCTCTAGAAAACCCATTCCACTTGTGAAGCAAGATACTCTCAGACCACTGTTAACCAAGGCTCATATGCAATTTCCAGGAATGACGCCTTGTTCTCTCTCTCCCTTCCTGCTAGGTACTGAAAATTTACTTCATGAATCCTGTAAATCCCTACAGAGGTTTTTAGGGTTGATGAAATATCCACTCATTCCCACTTATGAAACCAATTTTGACAAATGATAATCCTGATTTTTTTTTTTTTTTTCCTTCATAGGAAGCATTCCACACCTGTCAGCATCTTGGTCTCATCTAGATCCTCTTGACCAATTTCTTCATCCATAAGAAATACAGAGAATACAGGTCTCATAATAATGAACTATTGAAATGTCACAAACGCGGATTTCACAATAGCATTTTTTTTAAACAACCACTAAGACAAATTTTAGAAATTTATTATTAGCACACCGTATTTATCAGCAAAAGATTATGATTCATGGTGAAATATTTTCAAAATGAACACATGCCTTATAACGAACAAAAATTTTGACTAACCATAATATTAATGTACTACAAGTTTACAACTTTTCAGTGGTGGGAGTCAAATCTACTGCTACAAGAAAAGAATGAAGATAAGCCACATATCAAAGAAGACATGCGATGACTTTCTTGAGAGAGAGAGAGAAAGAAATGGCAATACATGTGATTGCAAACACTACAGACAGCAGATATTAGACGTCACATGACTACGATAGTTTCATAGCTTTAAAACATTCATATAAGGCAGCATCACATCCTGCATTTTTTTTCAAGAGGGGAACTCACTTGAAGGCATATTATATACCTTCTTTATTGAGTGGGTACATTTTTTACAAATGTTTAATATATACGGCATGCTAATTTGAATGTTTTTGATTAAATTTTAAGTGTAAAATTAGAGCAGGAAGCAATCACCTTACCATTTCCACCTCTGTCAACACACAGGAGATTAGTATGATCTCTAGCTACCATGCATTAATGACTGGATAAATTGAGGATGTGTTAGATAACAGCCATCATGTGACACTATATATACTGATTGTATCTGGAATGTATTAGTGGTACAGAGTTACTTGTTTTTCTTTCATTTGCACTATGTTGTCTATTAGAGAGGAAATACCTATCATTATATAGGTAGAATTTCATTCATCTTCTGAAATAATAGGCAATAGTGGGCAAACCTGTTTATTCCTATATATAAAATCAAATCCTTATATGTTTTATGACAAGCACACCAGTTGCATTAAATAAAATATTTCCTAATTTATGATTTTTCTACCTCTACGTTATATTTACATATTAATAAAAGCACTCTGAAAAGGCTATAGAATGGATGTTCTTCTGCCTGGAAATGTTAGTGTTGTATGTCAGTTAACAAAAACATTGCTTTTGTGTGGAGATGTGGGTATTATCATAGATGCCACAAGGAGAAGTGTGATTTAAAGACCACATTGTAGTGGAATTAAAGTTGGCAAGGGTGAATTCTAGTGGTGTTGCATTTAGGTTGGGTGTGTTGTTGTGTGGCTTATGCAACCCACACTACAAAATTCATGTCAATTTGACTGTGTACTTGCATTTTTATCAATATATGAAAGTTTTAAGGGTGCATAGTGCATCAGTACTGATCTTAATTTGGTTTTTACTTTATTATATTATGTACAGTCAAATAAATACTTCACCAAACAGTATACAGTAAGGACACAAACTGTCTAGTGAAACTTTTATTTCTGTTTATGCTTTTCATTTCTCCCCAATGGAGATTGATGCATTATCTCTAGGATTCCAAGCAATTCGTGGAAAAGTGAGCGTGAGAACACATTCTCGCGCGCACACATAGGGCCAAAATGTAGTTGAGTCACAAATACTACATTTTGTCAAAAAGGTTTGATAAACACTGATCTAGAAAGAAGCATCACTGAATATTAAAAAACGTTTTAGATGAGCATTCTATTTCAATGTTAAAAAAATAAATAAAAAAAAAAAAAAATTCTAGTGTTAAGGGAGTAAACACAATAAAATTAATTATTATTATTCAGAAACAAATGAAGGAATTATATTACTGGAAACTGCATCAAATAAAAACGAGCCAAATTGTTTTGATAAAACCAATTTTTATGACATTTAAGAAAATAATTTCACTAGTAAAAAAGGAATGTGCTTATATCTCCTAATCTGAGATTACATGAAGTAAGACAATATTCATGTCACTGTAACAGAGGATAGGTACACTTACCAAATGTATAATACCTGAAGGGTTCTTATAGAATTTAAACTTAAGATTTTTAAGAACTCAAAAATAATATAGCATTATAGTGGGAGAAATAAGATAATGTGAACGCAGTAACAGGTCCATCAACAGCTTTCTTATGTCCACTGCTGGGCGAATGCCTCGTCATTCTTCTACCATTTTGATAAATGTTATGCATCTCTCCATCATAAATGTCCACAACATCTTATCTCATCATCCCATCTTGCTGTTGGTCAACCTGGTTTCTGATAACCAATTTCTGTTGTCCTTTCTGTTTTATTTGTCCATCTGTTGTAAGACATTCTGATCACATGTTATGCACAGCACCAGTTATTTTCCATTGATGTTCTACCATTTCTGCATTGAAATGTCTTATATCCTCTCTTATCTTTTTTATTTTTATTGTTTTACAAAGTTCAGTATATTCAATGATTCTTACACCATGTTTATATTTCTTCATTTTTTTCTATTAGTTCTTTAGTTTTCTTTTTTAATTTGTCTATTTTGCTCTTATATCAATAGTATTCATTAATTTGTAAAATGATTCAGTAATAGTAATGCAAGTCAACATACGAGTGTTAAATCTGAGATTTCATTTTAGTCATAATTAGAAATCTGGAATCAAACATCAGATTTCTCATATGTACCTTCAGGGGGAGGTATACAGGATAATTACGATATTACCACATGAAAAAATTACACCATTACTAACTTCCTATCAAGAACTTTCCTCAAAATTAACCTTTTATTTGTCAAGATTCTGATATTATCAGAACCTACATTTCTGTTTAAGGTATCAATCCACCTTCATTTTGGTCTTCTTCTGGGTCTTTTTCCTGCCAAAGAACTGTTTTGCTAATCTTTTCTCCCTCATTCTGTTTAAGTGACTATACTACCTGAGATTAGCTCTACTAACACATTCCTGAATGCTAATGACGAAAAGTTCTTTCCTAATATCCTAATTTTTAATGTGATACTACCATTGTTGCCATTTGTTCATGCCACAAATCTTTCTCAGAACTTTCATGTCAGATATCTCCAGTCTTTGATCAAGTGTTTTTATTTCTAACCTATTCTCTAATCCATAAGTTAAAATTGGTTTGAACACAGTCTTGTATACAATTAATTTGGTGTTTTGAAATTCTTTCTTATTCCATATAAATTTATTCAGCCGACTTCCTACCATATCCAGCTTTATTAATTCTGTTGAAGTTGAAAATGAATGCACTGCCTTGAAAAAAGATCAAACCTTCACATAGTAGTCCAAGTGAGGTCACATCAAGGTATTATTATAGAGGCAAATAACTTTAGCTTACAAATCAGTGTTTGTTTTTGCACTGATTATCCTGCAAGTTGCATGTTCAATCTTTGCTATATGGATCTTGAACTGCAATTTATATCTCCTAAAATTCAAAAGATTCTCTGCCTGATAATTTCTCTAGCATAATTTCTTTTATGCTTTCTTTTGGTTTCAGGGTACACTGTGAATGGACAGTAAATTTAGTGCTCTTGTAGAAGCGGTAATTTTTATCTATATTATTGTTTTAATTAGTGTTTTATAGTTTATTAATGTAGTTTTGTATGTTTAGTGTTTTATAACATTTTTATTAAGATATTGCAGCGATATTAAATATAGTTTAAAATGATGCCAAAACCACAGAAATGTAATGCTAAGGGCAGTGAATTCAAGAACAAGAAGGCTTGCCCTGCTAAGGATATTGAAAATGAGTTGCCCTCCAAAATAAAAGTTAAAGCAGATTATTAGATAGATGACACAAAAATTACAGAAAGTCATGCAGCATTTAAATGAACATATGAGAATAAGTAAATTAAGCAGCAAAATAAGAAACAAAGCATGGAATCGGGTAAGTAACGATGGTAAAAAAGGATATCAATTAGCATGTTGACTATCACAAAACATGCTGTTAATGAGCAGGTTTTCCTGCAGCAAAAATTGAAAATAAAGCACATGCAATTGGAAAACAGAAAACGACGATGAAAAAGATTGTAATTGTAGTAGGTACTAACAAACTAACTAGCAATAAGTTCAGTATGAGAGAGGATATGAAAAAAGAACCAAGAATGAAAGTTGGAAGAAGCAATAGTGAAGAGTGAGGATGTGAAAATAGTAAGTATATTACCTAGATATGATGATAAAAATGAATTAAGAAAAAGGACTATGATGCAAATGATTGATGCATAGCCTGTGTAGAAGGAATAAATGCAAGTTGTAGATGCGTGGAGTGAGTTTGAGAGATTAGATTTGTATAAGATGGACAACCTATACTTGAATGTGTTTTGATATCAGGAGTCTTGATAAACTAATAATTGGTGTGAGATCTAACACAGTCAGGGAAACTAAATTATGATGGGAGGAATGGTGAGAATTTGTGTGTAAGGGAAAATGTTATATAACTGTTTTAATAAGGAATGAGGAATATCTTGGAAATGATTATGAGGAGAGATCAATTGATTGTGTTTGTCAGGTTTGGACCCATCAAGCACAAGCAAAGATGTCTGCATAATGTGATTGTCTGTGGAAATAGTAGTGGTGGTGGTCGGCGGTAGATGATGTTCGTGTAGTTGCAGTCAGTTGGTGGATTGAGTGGTGGAGACAGTTGTAGAGCAGGCCCTCCCTCAATGAGTCTTTGGACTCCCTGGAGGTGTCAAATAATAATAATAAATAAGACACTAGAGAAGAATAGAGATCTGCAAGTCGTCCAACTCGCACTACAGACAAGAGAATTAAAAAGCAGGTAGTTTATGTCTATACACGAATGCTAGGAGAATTAGAAACAAAGTGGTAGAGTGTTGTCTTGGTCAATACGTTGGTAACTCAGATTTTAGTGATTGCGCATTAGTGAGACTTGGCAATAAGAAGCAGACAGACATACTAACTGATGATATTGAGTGTAAAGGATACAGTATTTTTAGGAATGATATACAGGATAGGAGGGCTATCAACCTGGTGCATTCAACATTCAATTCACTACTACCTCTTCACTGGAAGAAGAAACTCAGGTGTTCGAGGAGGATGTATTAGTGCTGTTGCACAAGCTGAATAAGAATTCAGCAATAGGGACTGATAGGATATCAGCACAGTTGCTAAAAGAGTGTTCAGCTGAAGTGGCTATTTGTCTGACGAGACTATATAATTTGAGTTTCAGAACAGGGAAAATTCCACAGGAATGGTGCCACAAGGGTGGTGCAAAGACCGATGTATCCAACTATCGATCAATCAGAATCTTAGGAGTGGTGGCGGTAAAGATTTTGAAAAAATTGGTTAGGGCTCGCATTCCGAAATGGTTTGCCAGAGAATCTCTAATGTGCAATGAACAGCATGGGTTTATTAAGGGAATGTCATGTTTTATCAACTTGCTCACATCCTATAATAATGCTACCAATGAGCTAGACAAAGAGAATAGATACACCATGATCTTCTTCTAAGCGTTTTTAGAGCTACTTCTGGGTATAGGTTTCTCCCAATTCTGTCCAACTGTTTCTATCCTGAGCTTCTTGGTGTCAAAAGGGTTCCAATGTTTTTTTTATATATCATCTAACCATCTTTCAGGTCTTCCAGCTGATATGGCTGCCACTCCAGTAAAACTTTTGTCCATCTATTGTCATTGAATCTTGCAATGTATTCCACCCATTTCCATTTATTGCATCCCAACGTTTGGGATGCAATAGAAAGACTCACTGCTTCTCGAAATTCCCCTCCAGAAAACAAACCACATAGCAAGGCTCTCCTTGGTCTGAAGGAGGACCGAGACAGTCTAGTGAGACTCCTGAATCCCTTGGTGCAAAGCATGCTACAACATTGTGAGAGCTGCATTCTAGTTCAGAGTGGACATATTCCATACTTAAATGTCTCTCTGCATAGTTTTCGGTAAGCGCTGCACATTAATTTATGAACTATGTTTATAGGAAATTTACAACTTTTGCAAAAAACATACCGTAATTTAATTTCTCTGAAATGTATAACACGTTTTGTGTGTAATAATTTATTTGTATGCTGGCAATAAATTTATGTCCACATTTGGCTGTAGTCACGAAAATTTTTCATTTAAGATAAAAATGTAGTTCGTCCTTAGCTTTTGGACACCGCTGTACTACTAATATGGGAAATTTTGCACATCCATTTTATATAGTACAACAGCATTCCCAGGTATTGCTGATCTCTAACCTAAATCATATGTTCAAGCCCCATATCACCTTGCTTACTGTAGGATTAGAGTGGCTTGAAAAAGTGTTTAGAGTCTGGAGAAGGTTTCAAAAATATCTATTACTTATATCACTTGCAGAATTAATGTGCTTTGGTTTAAAACAGTGCATGAATGCAACATTGCCAGATCAAGCTGATATATATCAATAGAGAAGTATGGTAAAAACCT
This sequence comes from Typopeltis vanoorti, assembly GCF_054136105.1. NCBI lineage: Eukaryota > Metazoa > Arthropoda > Arachnida > Uropygi > Thelyphonidae > Typopeltis > Typopeltis vanoorti. Next base: position 121,314,307 of record NC_143563.1, on the reverse strand, counting down.
GCAATATTAACTAAAACTGCTTAAATGTGAAATTATAAAATTATGAATATAACAGGAATTCAATGTGAAAAAATAAATTATGAAACAGTTTCTAACTGGAAATAATCTAGCCTATATTTCACTTTTTTCTGTTATCCTGATTGTCAATAAAAATTAATATTAACCTACATATCTATTGGAATTCCAATTATTGAGTAATCACTAAATTATCTGACCTTCAAATGAATGATCCTTCAATTAACTAACCCTTGAACCCTTATTATGTCACCTGACTTCCAGTGGAGCACCCTATTCAATTATACAAATTACAAACTTCTCTCTCGCAGTAGTTGGATAACAGAGGGATTACTGTACTCTCTTTTTCTCTGAGAATAATGGGAGGGGGGGGAGGGGGAGGAATATAAAGGTAACTTACTGATAGCCTGTCTGAACTGAATATTGAACACCACTCTGCATTTCACTTCCAGAAGAACCAACAGCATGGACTGTTTCTTGAATAAGTGCCAGTGGCTGTCGTATAAGTGGCTTGCTTATTCCAATTACAGATGATCCTGAAAGTCCAGTGTATGTCCTGCCTTGATGATGAAGAGCTAAAGTTGAAGTTGGAGAAGCAGTAGTTTCTGCTGCAGCGGTACTAACACTAGGAACTACCACGCGTCCATCAACATCACTTCTAGGCGAAGTACTATGAAGAGAATTAGATCCTGTGGTCCCAGAATGCACAGAGAGTGGAGTGGTTGAGTAGACAGTGGTGTTTACACCTGGATGATCATCAAGATGCCGTCGCATTATTTCTCCATATGTTGATCTGAAATAAAGACCATCAGATGCTGCTACTTCGTATGAAATACTTCTAGAAAATTATATTAATGATACTAAACAAAAAAAAAATTACAAGATAACTAAAGATATTCTATAACATCAGTATGGTTTGAGATAAGGATTGATGTGAAATATCAAACACTAGCACACATGAAAAATCAAAAGTAACAATTATAAGACAAAAAAAAAAAAAAAAAAAATAGCCTTAAATATGAATAAAAGGATCTTAAATCAAACAATAAATGCAAGAAAGAAATCCAGGTTGACCAGCAGAGAAGAAAAAAAAGTTTACATACCTGTGAGTTCCATCTGCTATTTAATACCATTTCATCAGACCAAAATAAACAAAAAAAAAAAAAAAAAAGATTAATTGGCTTATAGTTTGCTCATTTCAAATGAGAATCTTCAGAACATAACCACTTGTTAAGATACTCAAACAACACTGATTATAGCAAATAATTCAATCGTAAATGACAATGGGCCCAAAGCCCAAATAAGGCATCCTCTAATGCTGTTTGGCTGAAATTAATCTTCAGATGACTATCTCTCCAGATTAATGCAGCCTATTTCTTGAGAAAAAGTGTTTCACAGCCACTGTTGACTAGAAACAAAGTCTCTTCCACTTGTAATGACTTCTATGTAACAACAATGTCTTTCGTCATTTAATGTGAAGGAGTATCCACAGCTAGTCTGCAGTCCTCACTTGCCATAATGATGGCAGTGAATGCATGAGGTAATCAGGACAAAGAGTGAAAAATGAGATACTAAAATAATTACATAAATAAAAATAAACATCTTCAAAGTTGTGAGTGGAATTACATCAGGGAATAAGGATGAGCAGGGTAAACCCAGGAAATGGAATAGCCATAACCATTAATAGAACTAAAAACAGACCCCAACAAAAAAGTTGTTTGGAAATAGCTGAAGAACCCAAGGCTATGAAGGCTAAATGTACACACCAGCCTTTCGCGTTTTAAGAGAAAACTTCCTACCACCTCCAATGTAAAAATGATTTGCAAAAGAAATGAAGATAACAGACAAATTACAGAAATATGATTAACATAACTTGGTGTGGTGGCTATGAATAAGCCACATTAAACTTGTGCTCCTACATTTTATCGTTTTTAAAAGTGTTTTTCGTGCAACAGTAAACGGAAAATTAACAAAGGGTACTAAGGAGATGATTACTTCAGCACAACTTGTAAGTATCCATAGTCCATCGAATCAGTTATCTTTACAATTAAAAAACATCCATCTGAAAGCACCTGCTATGCCTACCATACAGAATAAAGATGGCGGGAACAAAGGCCAACAACAAGAGTACTTCGAGTCCCGTCAGTGTAGCCCTGCTGATCAACAAACTGAATGACAATATGAAGTGCCGCAGTTGTAAAACCAAAATTACTGACCAAAAAAAAATGGTATGTATGGCTACATGCTTCCTGCACAAAAATAGATGAATTGGCACAGAAGCTTTCTTCTGTTCGATGTGCCTTCCTTCTGTAAAACAGCTAATGAACTTAGGCAAAAAAAAGTCAAAAGCCTGAACAACACCTTGATACTATGATCGAAACTTTCTCTTCCAAAATCCAAGCACTCCTAAGTCGAGTGTCATCGAGTTTCTCTTAAGCTTGAGATACTCTATGACAAGCAACCGAATGAAAGTGTACCCTTGCCTGCTAACGAACTCCTCGACCTAACTGCATCAAATAGTACATGAGTCAATCGAGACTGAAAACAAGAAACTTAATGCCATTATTCTGAACTTTCCAATAGAAAATGGTAAATCATTAAAAGAAGATGTCAGCAAATTGGCAGAAGAATGCAACTTCGATCTCAGAAACATCGTCAAATGCCATCATTTCAGACCCATAAACAAAAGAAAGGACAGAACAAACTTTCCACATTTCCTAAAAGTGACCCATGACACACCGCTAAGCGCATCCAAATTAATAATGGTGATAAACAAGTTAAAGGACACTTGCCCCCAATCGTGCATGCGTGCTTGCCAGCCTTAAAATTTGCCCAGAGGGAATAAAAATGGCAAAATGGAGACAACAGTTGGATCACATACTACAAACAATCTAAACTAGGGCAAAAATCAAATGATGCCTCTAGTAGCCACCAAAGAAACCAGTATGCAATAGAAACCATAGCAAAAGTGCAAGACCCTTGCATATCCATTTAACCAAATGCCATGGCCTCAAATCCAACTTTAATAGTGTCCACTACCATCTCCAGTCCACCAAACCGCACTTACTCTTTAGCAGAAACTCAAATCTCACCCCCCACCCCAGCACTATCCATCTCAGCCTTCAAAAACTACACATTGTTTAGCTCCTTTCGACATAAGGGTAGCGTCTGCACATACTACAACATAACCTGCCAGAGAGCACCTAACCTAGAATCACCTAACTTTGACATTCTTTGGTTGAAAATATCCCTTCTCCACTCAGTCAAATTCATCTGCTGTTTCTATTGTTCCTCTAATGCAACCAACCACTCCGAGCTTTTAATTTCCGCTCCTTAAAAGTTGATTTTCTCCAGTCCCGCTCTGACAGCAAAATCATCCTCCTAGGAGATTTTAATGTCCATAACACCAACTGGCTTTCCTCCTCCAGTTGTACGGATCTTGCATGCAGAGATGTAGAAACATTTGCCATCACTAACAACCTTACACAAATTGTTCACACGCCAACCAGAATAACAGATAACATGTACTCCTCAAATACTCTAGATCTCTTCCTTACCAATGCTTCCAAATATGCAGTGAATGTAGTGAGCCCCATGGGTAATTCTGACCACAATCTAGTGCTTATCTCCTCCCCCATGCAACAATGCTTACACAGTCACTCCCACAATAGTTTGGCACTGAAACAGCACCAAGTGGAACAGCCTCCAAGACTACCATGCTTCATTCCCATGGTTAGACTATTGTTTCCAGTCTTCCAATCCAAACATATGCACAGAACGTATCACCAAAGTGATCCTCACTGGCATAGAAACATATATTCCCCACAACACTCTGAAGTACCATCCCCTATCTAAACTCTGGTTCTCCAAAAGATGTGCCAAGGCTGTGCACAAATGAAAAAAAAATCAAGAACTCCATCTACCTTCGGTGCTTATACTGAAGCCCAAAACCAATGCAAGAAAACTATCAATGCTTCCAAAAGAGAATTTAAACGGCAAAAAGCAGGAAATTGCAGCCTGCCCAAAAGTCAGTGGTGCATTTTGGTCTCTTGCCAAAGCAATTGGTCTCAACTTTTTTCCTACATACCCAGATGGGTCTATTGCATCATCACCCACAGAAAAAGCTAATCTCCTAGCTTCACACTTTGCCTTCAATGCACGTAACTGACAATAGCAAATGTCCCCCAGTCATTCCAACTACCCAACCTATACAATGCCCTCCTATATTCTTTTGCCAGAAAGAGATCAGAAACCTATTTTCTAAATTAGACAAAAAAATCTCCTGGTCCTGATGGTATTCCTCAATTGTCCTGAAGGTCTGTGCAAGAAACTCCTATCCTATGCCACCTGTACAGTCTCTAACTCCACTGGTATATATCCCAAAGTCTGGAAATTAGCCCATATTCAACCCATTCTTGAGAAGGGTGACAAATCACTCCCATCTAACTACCACCATCAAAGTGATGGAGAAAACAAACAATTCTCAACTCCTAGACTACCTTGAAGGCACCCAGCTATTAAGTGACTACCAGAGTGGATTCCGTTGCTGACGATCAACAGGAGATCTACTCTCATATATCACCCATCTCTGGACAAATGCCATGGAGAAATTTGGCAAATCTCAAGTGGTTGCACTTAATATCTCTAAAGCCTTTGACTGGGTCTGGCACAAAGGCTTACTAAGCAAACTCCCATCATTTAGACTATCTCAGGACTTGTGCAGATGGATTGCCAGCTTCCTGCCTGGATGCACACTATGTGTGATGGTAGACGGCTCCCTATCCTCTCACCATCCAACTAATGCTGAGGTTCTAGAAGGTTCTGGTCTCTCACCAACCCTCTTCCTTCTGTATATCAACTCAATACACAGTTTTGCAGATGACAGTGCATTCTGCACTCCTCCCTTTCATTTGACAAACCTTACTCTACACACAACATCAACCACCACTGCCCTCAATTCTAACCAAGCCATCCTTCAATGGGACTCAGATAACCTCATCAACTTCACTGCTAATATAGCCCAGTTCTGTCTTATTTCTCACAAAAAAGAACTATTATATATTATTTTTGATAACACTCAAATTTCCAGACAAGATGAGATTTCTCTTCTTGGAATTACCCTGATATCAGGCCTCTCCTGGCATAAACATATCACAACCATTGTGCCCTCAGCTTCCAAAAAACTATGATTTCTGTTTCGCACAGGACATTACTTCACCTCTAAACAGCTGTTAACTTTATACAATCATAAATCCGCCCAGCTATCGAATACTGCTCTCACATTTGGAGTGGGGCTCCTCAAAGCTCCCTCAAAATGCTTGACTCAATACAGAAGAGAGCAATCAGGTTGATAAATGACCCATTCCTTACAAACTCACTCTCCTCACTTTCACACAGACATTTAGTCTCTGCAATTTGTGTATTCTACAAATATTTCCATGGCAAATGTTCATCTGATATAGCATCAACAATTCCCAAACTCAGTACTAAGCCCAGTGGAACATTTACAGCTACTGCCCAACATCCCTTCACAGTACACCTTGAAACCCACAGAACAAGTTTCTTTTCCTCCTCCTTCATCCCTGCTACTGCTGTACTTATGTATTTCCCAAGAAATATAATATACAGACTTTTAAAATCAAATGTAAACAAGTTTCTACTTTCCCAATCCACTACCCATATATGGTACTATAGGTTGATCAACCAACCTTTCATGCATGGGCCCAACATAAAAAAACCTAGTAAAAAAAAACTTAGTAATACCAGATATCAGGCCAGGAGAGGCCTGATATCTGGTATTACTAAGACTAAGATCAGAAAAGGTGGTATCCTTCTAGGTAAACTGAATTATTCAAGAAAAAGGAAAAGCAACAATAACAGCAAGTACAAAATAGGAAGATATGACTGTCACAAGCAGCAGACAATTCTGGGCATAGGTATATGGGTAAAACTGGATTTGAACAGTAAATTTTATGTGTCAACAGACAAAGAAAAATTTCATAAATGAAACTGAGGAAATCAATCACAGACAGAAATGTTCTTCTGGAAAAATTTGGGTAAAAAAAGAGCAGGAAAATAATAGCAAGAATCTACTAAATTTCTGCTCAGGATAAAGACTAATTGTTAGTAACACTGCTTCAACTTTTTCCACCCTCTCCCATAAGAGATGTCCAGAATAAAAGAGTGAACACATCAGATTCTTAATTTTTATGTTGTTTGTCAACCTAAATTTCTTTGACATTCATTCAAATGCTTATAAAATGGCTTTTGTACTATTTGTATATATTTCCATACCAATGTTTTCAGCTGTTTTACATATAATAGCTAAAATTTCGCTTGTATGTATGTCAGTGTTCTGATATTAAAGTTCCCATTTGAATAGCCCACATCTCCAAAAACTGCCTCTTGTTCCTCTCCTTATAACCTTTTTTTCATAATCCAATCAACAACAATATAAAAAGTAGTTGTTTATCGTGCACATTCTGATGTCTGCAGCATGATAACAGCTTTTTTCCTTTACATCTTTTCACTATACTCACTTCATTATCAGGAATTTCATAATTTAATAATTATAAAAAAAGTATGTCAAAAGGCAAAACCCGCAATTTGGATCATTCATTCTAAATTGAATGAATGGAAAAACCGAAGAAAACAATACTGTACAGTAATCAGAGATAACAAAGGTGACAAAAACTGATGATCAATATTCTGGGTGTCTGGAGTAATTTCATGAAAGACTAGTAAATGAGAACTGAAGCACCGGAATCACAGTACTAACAAATCCAAAGCAGACTTTTCTTTGTAAGGGTCACAAATGGCAAAAGTTTGGCAGCCAAGCTTTATTTCCACCTCTCCACACCCTAGATAATCCCATGGTGACAGCAAAAAGATAATGCAAACCTCTTTGCAATCTTTTCTTTCAACTCTTGAACAGATGACTAAGATAAATCACCTACATTACAACTGAGTTGCACATACCCACAAACAGCATAAACCTACTATAATATACTATGGATCTTTAGCCAGGCTCAGGCAAAAACCTACTTATTGTGTTAAAAACCTGTGCTGCGAAGCTAATACTCATCCTGTATCACCTATACAAGTTATAATACTAGTCTGGCATCAACCAACAACATGGAAATAAACCTTTACCAGCATATCCATAAAAAATATATATAAGGTAGGGATCAAACTACTGTGCCATTTCACTTTCTAAAAGATGACAATCATTAACAATCATTTTCATAATTATTAGACTAATACGGATTCTACAATTCTTTCTGCAGCAAACGAACATACTAATCTTACTCACGTTTGGACAAAGACCATGAAAATATCTGGAGAACCTTAAGTGGATGTTGTTAATATATCCAAGGCATTTGATTGTGTCTGTGAGAGGAATTCTTATCACAATACCATCTTGTAATCTTATTACAACATAAATTGTCTGTTGTAATAAGATTACAAGCTTCCACTCTGAGCAATTTAATGCATGCCATGATGGATGGCTTCTTCTTATATCCCTTGATTAATGATGGAGTATCCAAGCCCATGCTATTTCTTGTAGACAATGATTTTCTCAAACATCAAATCCTATATATATAATTGCTGATTACACTTCCCATTTTGCTTCATTTGAGAAACCTTTTACTACTGAAATGTTGAAAGATCTATAAGTTCAAATAACAAACAGGATGCAAGCGAGATGGATATGCAGTCTTATTAAGCAATAGATCCACGAGAAGATATATCGTGAGAACAACAGTAAGGAGTTGAAATATATAAAGCACAGGCAAGAAGTTATGAGTATTGTATGGAAAGGTAAATTAGCATACAAAAAGAAATTGGCTATACAGGCTAAACATGCAACCCAGAAGAATTTTATCGTTATGCTTCAAGTAAAGGATGAATAATTTCACTAAATTTAGACAGTAAGCCTGTGTCAGAAGCAAATGTGATAGTTTAAATAATAAATGTTCACTAAGCCAAAATCTATCAACTTGGTGTATGTAACACAGCACACACATTACTACCACTACAATGGAGGGTCTAGAACTGAATTAACCTGAATAAGAATTCGGCAATAGGGACAGATGGGATATCAACATGAAAGCTAAAGAAATGTTCAGCCAATCTGGCTAGGCCATTGTCAAGTTTGTATAATTTTAGTTGAGGAAAGATCCCATAGGAATGGAAAGAATTTGATTGCACAAGGGTAGAGCCAAGATTGATTGAACTATTGACCTATCAATATATCTGGAGTAACTAAGGATTTTAGGTCCGCACGGTTAGCCTAGTGGCTATGCGCTTCGCAACCATATGCCTGGGGAAGGAGTGTCCTAGGTTCAATTCCCGTCGGTGACGTGAGGAGCTGAAGGATCTTCCTCAGCCATAGCCAAGTTAGCCAGTCTTGGGCGTGGACAGCAGGGTTTTTTCCCCAGTTTATTCTGGAGTTTTTCATCCTGCAAAGCAGGCAAACTGGCCTTGAGAACTCAACACTACAGGCCATAGGATACACCGGGGCATAAGGCTGACCACCTTATCCTGTAAACGGAGGCGAGGTCCGATGATCAATGGACCCTCGACACCGCAAGGTAAAAGAGAGTATAAGGAAGATGATGATGATGATGATGAAGGATTTTAGAGAAGGTAACAAGAACTCGCATAAATGAGTGAACAAATAACATGTACTTTGCGAAGAACAGAAGGAGTTTACTAAAGCGAGATCATGTCTGAGAAATTTGCTCATATTTTATAATAATCTTATGGCTGAGTTTTATATAGAGAATAGATACAGTATAATATACTGCACTTTGATAAGATACCACATGAAAGGCAGTTCCACGAACTGGAGAATATGAGACTTGAATATAAACCATTGGCTTAGATAAGTGAGTGACTAAAGGACAACTATCAAAGAATGCGATTGGGGGATGTGAATGTCAGATTTAATGTGCCTGGTGATGTGCCCCAAGGATCAGTCCATGGACCACTGTTTAATAATCTATATATTAATAATATCTGGAAGCCTCAAGAGGAGATCATTTATTTGCTCGTGAAGCAAAGATATGCAAGTCAATCAGAGATACTATGATATACATTTAACAATTTAACACGATAACACAAGGAAAAGTGAATAATAAATTTTAATAGCCAAATATTCACTTCTCCTTTAACTTTCGCAATTAACACAGTAACACAATAAGTTGTGTTACTTTGTTAAACCTTATGGCACAAGTATCACTGAAACTCCACTTACTGAAATACAACATTTTACAGGGTGAACTGAATAGGCTGGAAGTGTGGGCCATTATCATTGCCATTAGCAAGAGTACAGTTATACACTTCGGCATGTTAAGATAGCCAATGGCACATTATATTGATGGGATTGTGCTTGGAGCAATTACAACGAAGAGGACAACTGCAATGTTGAAATAAACACCGAGATAAGAATATGGAAGTCATTTTGCTTTTTACAAGACTTTGGTAGGTCTGTATCTGGACTATTGTGTAAGATTTGGTTTCCTGAGAAATAAAGTTGTGGAAAGCCTGCAAAGAAGATTTCAGGATTATGGAATGTAGATTATCATGATCGACTGAGAGCATATGTACTGTAGGCTGGTCAACAGGAGAAACAGGGGCAAAATTATGAAGTTCGATAAACTTCTGATATCCTAATAATATTAGGATATAGAAGTGGAGAGGACAATTGGGAAATCAGTGGAAGCTAAATGTGTCTGCATTTAAAAAGGAGGCAAAATGCTAGATTTTTCTCACAAAACTATTAGTAAATGGAACAGTTTGCTTGTTGAAGTAGTGTGTTAAAGAGAAAATATGACAGCTAGTGTAGGTGCAGTATTGTCATCTTCAATGAGTTCTAGACTCCCTGGAGGAGCAGTAATAATGTCTTAAATAATGATCTCACCACTCTCAAGTGTCAGATGAAAATCTAGGACACTGTTGTGTCATAGGTTACATGATCTCTTCTGTGTGGATTAATATAAAAAATATTCAAAGGATATGAAATTGGGATTGCACATCAATACCCCAAGATGGGGGGGGGGTAAAATAAAATGTCATAAAACAGAAATGTGGAAAAGCACCTGAAGTAGATATTTCACCAGAAATGCTCAAATATGGAGGAATAAAAATTTTTACATTGGAACAGGTTGCTCACAGTATCTGTCTGTAGGCTATCAAGTATATCCAATACAGATGTTCTACAGAATTTTTTTTTGTAAATTAGTGTAAACTTCAATACTGTTTCACATTACCATTTTCAGTTTAGTGCATTTATCTTTGGAGAAATGCATGATTGTGTATGTATGCTTCATTGTTGTGCACTGTTTTCGTGTTATGTTAATGTGTAGCATAATTTTTTAATGAAATTAATTTACTTGATTGTAATTTGGTCTGACCTAAAATTAGTCTTATAGTTTAATGTTTATATACATTTAAACTTATTTAAGTGTCTGAAACTGAGATTTTACCTCTCTCAAACCAAGTACCATTTACAGTGCATGTAAGGGCAATGTCTTGTCTCACTTCATGATGGAAGCAGAACCAGAAGTATCATATGCATTGGAGCATGCACAAGCGAAAAGAATATGGTAACTAGTAAACAGCTGGAGAGAGCTGTATAAGTGAGAGGGATAAAGATATCGAAGAATTTTTGAAACGAGTCAGAATTCAAAAAGAAAGATGTTTTGAAAGTTATTTAGCTGTTATGTTACAAAAGTAACGGGCGTGGAAAAAATTTATACAGAACTTGATACATGAAGTTTCTCATATAGGAAGATATTAAAGGAAGACTTTAATATTTATCGGACATTAAAGGTCCCATTAATACAGTAATAATTTAACAGCTGTTTCGGAGAATGGATAGCGAATTAATCTTTAAATTTTTTTTTTTTTTACTTGGGAATTCCTTCATACAGGAAGAGGAAAAACATTGTGAATCTTGAAAATGAATGTAGAAACATTTGTCGGATTTTTCTAGAAGACATTAAAAGGAGGAATGATAAATAGTGTTCAAGTTTGAGGAATTTATTCTCAAGTGTGAACTTTTCATATCTCTAAATTAAGGGGATAAAAATCCCCTATTGTTTTTCAGCCAGTAAGCGAAACTAAGATCGAACACTACGATCTGTAACGTTTCATGCCGACGAACTGTCAGCGTATCCAAGCGTAAGTGACCACTTGGTAGTGCCACACCACGGCAACTCGTTGCAAAGGTGAAGCAAGCTTCCTCACTGTTCTTGATATTTTCCCATAATGTAAAACACAGCTCTTAAGAGATGTAGTACTGTTTTACATTATGAGGAGAGGTCACTACCCAGACCAGTTCCAACCTTTTTTTGAGGTCTCATCCGTGAGTAGCTAGACCTAGATGATATCAAAGTTTTAAGTGAAAAGAACGTACATACCTTCGCTATACGAATGCCAGAAAGGTGTGCTACTATATTGTATTATAACATATTATAATTAAGAAAAGCCAAATGGCTAATTTTTTTCTGGCGAAGTTGATAAAAATCAAGGGCATAAAAATCCCTTATTGTTTTTCAGCCAGTATGCGAAACTCTAAGATCGAAAACTACGATCTAAGCATTTCATGCCGACGAACTATTGGCGAATCCAAGCGTAAGTGACCACTTGATAGTACCACACCAAGGCAACTCGATGCAAAGGTGGAGCAAGCTCCCTCACTATTCTTGATATTTTCTCATAATGTAAAAACACACAGCTCCTAGGAGATGTAATACTGCTTTCAGCATGAAATGCTTAGATCATAGTTTTCGATCTTAGAGTTTCGCATACTGGCTGAAAAACAATAAGGGGTTTTATCCCCTTAATTTATCAACTTCGCCAGGGGAAAGAAAAAAAAAAAAAAGCCGTTTGGCTTTTCTTAATTATAATATGTATAGTGGCACACCTTTCTGGCATTCGTATAGCGAAGGTATGCAAGTTCTTTTCACTTAAAACTTTGATATCATCTAGGTCTAGCTACTCACTGATGAAACCTCAAAAAAGGTTGAAACCGGTCTGGGTAGTGACCTCTCCTCATAATGTAAAGCAGTATTACATCTCCTACTAGGAGCTGTGTGTTTTTACATTATGAGAAAATATCAAGAATAGTGAGGGAGCTTGCTCCACCTTTGCATCGAGTTGCTTTGGTGTGGTACTACCAAGTGGTCACTTACTCTTTGATTCGCCGATAGTTCGTCGGCATGAAACGCTTAGATCTTAGTTTTCAATCTTAGAGTTTCGCATACAGGCTGAAAAACAATAAGGGATTTTTATCCCCTTAATTTATCAACTTCGCCAGAAAAAAATAGCCGCTTCGCTTTTCTTCTTTTTCATATCTCTTATTACGAATAGCAAATCTACAGTAAATTTTAAGATTTTCATAAGAGAAAAGTGGTATGCAAGATAAGTTAACTATTTCTGCTAAAAAGTAGCAAAACCATTTCAATGTTTATTGGAAGTGCAGATGAGTTTGGGAGAAATTATGTTCTTTTTAGCTAGCATATTATAAACCCAGATAAGATAATATTTAGTGAACTATAATTTTTAGATATTAAGATGAGTTACATATTTTTCAATGACTTTCAGTAGTATTAACCTGTTTTCTCATTTTTATAAATAAAAGTGTGAAGACTCAATTTCCTTAATTTGTGTTAAAGTTAAGATCAATTTTTGAAAATATGTCAGAATAATCATAAATAAATATATAAATAAATATATATATATATATCTAGGATCTCACTTCTGTGCTTAGATTTCAGTACAGAAATGCAATAACATTGATAGCCTCTCTCTCTTTTTAACAAAAGATGCAATCAATGATCAGGATTTAATAAATAATAAATTAAACTGTTTACAAATAATAAACATTTAAAACTTAACAATTCACAGGAACAGGAAAAACATTGGTTGCATTTCAATGGTGAATCTATAGATCATATAAATTATTTCAACATAGCAGATGATTGGAGTAGAACTCAGACAATTCCCATATATAAAAAGAAGGAATAAATTTGAATGTGAGAATTACAGAGGAATTTCTCTAACAAGTATTTCGGTTAAGATTTATGCAAGCATACTTCAAAATTGGCTGAGAAAACCTGTGAAATAAAAACCAACAAGCTGGGACTAGGCTAAACAGAAGTTATTAAGATCAGATTTTCACTTTATGAGAAATAGTTGAGAAATAATAGAAATATAACAAGGTCTATAAGTATCATAGACCTTAAAAGGCATATGACAGCTTGCCCAGGGGAAAGAACTTCAAACACTACAGTTATATGATGTAAATGGAATATTATACAGGGCAATACATAGGCTACATTTAACTTGTAAGTCAGCAGTTAGAATTGAAGGAAATACAAGAAGAAAGCTTGATTTAAAATCAGGAATAAGACGAGGATGCAGATTATCTTCAGTTTTATTCATCACCTATATGGATTGCATTGTGCAAGCAGCATAAAACCTGACATTAGGATCAGAGTGAAGCAAAAAAATCTGTATAAAGTAACCTTAGCTCTTTGCTTTATGCAGATGTTGTATTCCTAATACACATCCAGTGCACGTCAGCATGATTCTCTTTAATAACAGCTTTAAAAAATCTAGCATGAAAATCAGCAATAAACAGACCACAGCAATAGAACAAGCAAAATATATCACCTGTTTAGGCATGGTTTTTAGTGATGATAGCATATTAATGGAAACAGACAAAAAAATATGCAAAGTTAGTATGGTGGGAAGCCATTTGAATAAACGTATACTGAATAAAAGAAATTAGGCAAAACACTAAACTAGCAGTATAAAAGACAGTGTTCAAGCCAGTTTTAGTTATAGATCTAAGAGTCAGGTTAGAAATAAAGCATAGAACCCAGATATGAGTTCTGGAAAAAAAAAAAAAAATATATATATATATATATATATTAGTCCTGAACAGATGAAGTAATCAGGAAAGAACTTGAGAATGTTTGCATTCACGAATATGAGAGCAAGCCCAGTATTAAGTGGTATGGTCACTTAAACAGAATGGAAGAGAAGAAAAGGTCAGAAAGGAAAGGAAAAGAAGAAAGATCAAAACAGATGTTTGATGCCAAGATGACAGGAAAAAGAACCAGAGAAACACCACGGTCTGAGTGGATTGATTCATCAAGAAGTGCCTTAGAAAAACACAATGTTAGATATGACAATATTGCAGAGCTGATAATTAACAGACTAATTTGGAGGAAATTTATTGACAGGAGATTAATAATAATATAAACTGAATCGTGTAATACTGTCATAGCAGCCTAAATGCCCCTTGATGTACATATCAGGAGATTGTTACATAGACAATTTTTAATGAAGCAAATATGGACGTAGACAATAGAATAATTATCCATGGGACTGGTGTAGTGCAAGTTAAAATGGACAGGATGAAATTAGCCAAAAATCTGAATTTAAGTACACAAGACAGTGTTCAAAATCAATTTTAACTTGAGGATCTGAGAGTGGACATAAAACAGTTGATCAAAGAAAACCAACTGCAGAATAAAAGGAGAGTGAACAGGTGGCATATATAACTAAATTATTAAAAAAACAGATATTATAAACTTGACATCATTAAGCAAGAACGCATATGAAGAAGTAATCTAAGCTGGTATGGACAGTCAAAATGGGACAGGATCACGAAGATCAATGTGGATTAATCCACTTTAGACTGAGATCAAACATGGTATGCTATGACAAACATAGTGAATAGGTAAAATTGAACTCTTTTATACTAACATAATAAAAATGATGCGTTATAATATTATGAGAATGTCATCCAAGAGTAAAAGAAGCTTGTAGAATGTACTGAACAAAACTAGATGAATTATCCTGATAATCTAAAGTAGCATTACAATGATTTCGATCACTGGAATATTCTAATCATAACCACTATAAGAGAAATTAGTACATTAAGTATTCTGTAAACATCCTTAGAAACTATAATAATCTGATTTTCAGCTGTTAGTCAAAGATCATAAAATTCAATAAACAGTAAAAATAAGGAAAAACAATCAATCAGAAAACTACTATTCACTTCAAAGAAATTCACAAAATACATTTAACTGTTTTTCTCCCAAAACATTTAAATTTCTCTTTTTCTTAATTTTTAATGATTCAAATATTTCCATGTGTAACAATTTATGAGAGAAAAATTAGGCCTGAATGGAAATATAGTCATCCCCCGCCCAATGTTGGGTTACGTTCTATCCAGAAAGACGTAAGTCGATACATTAAATCAATAGAGTTATAGGGGTTAGGGACTTAATAATTTTTAAGCCTTATTAGAAAACAAACCCCAACTCAACATCACCAGATTTAAAGATTGGTACTATCAACATAAGAAGCCAGAATGGCAAAGAAATGGAGCTGCTGAGGAATTAGAGAAGTACCAGATCGACATAATAGGGGTGACTGAAACAAAAAAGACAAAAACTGGTGAGATCTTTCTGTGCAATAAATGCAAAATGTTATATTCAGGCAATGACAATCAAGGAAAAGAAGGAGTAGCCATAGTATTCAACACTAAATGCGACGTTAATCTTCTTGAATGTGCAGGCAGTCTCAAGTAGAGTAATGTGGGCAAATATGAGAATGGGGAACTGGACAATGAGACTTATTTGTGCCTATGGTCCGACAGAAGGTTCTACTAAGGTAGAAGTGGAGGCATTTTTTGAGGATTTAGAGAAAGCATCTGACACAATGAAAAAGGAAAAGTTGGTCCTTGTTGGGGATCTAAATAGCAGAGTACAAAATGATTGTCAGACATACAAAAATATATTGGGAAAATTTGGAGAAAAGAGCAAAGCTAATAATAATGGTAAATACCTGTTGGATTTCTGCTCAGGACATGGACTGGTTATTACTAACACCATATTCCAACATAAAAATGTGCACAAATTCACATGGAGAGAAGAGGCAAGAAATAAGAAAAGTCTCATTGACTATGTTATTCTTGATAGTGATGTTTTCTCCTTGGTGCAGGACCCCAGAGTATACAGAGGATTTGAAATTGGAAGTGATCACTATTTAGTCTTGAGCAGGATAAAACTGAATTTCATATGGAAAAGAATAACATGTAAGAGAGTTTTAAAGCAAATAAAAGTTGAGCAGTTCTCAGATATGAATTGTAGACTAAAATACACAAAGATTATTGAAGAAAAAATGAAAGAGTTTGAGAACAGGAACCAAACCTTGGTTCCTGTTCTCTCCATGGTGGACACAAGAAGTTAAAGAGGAAGTGAAGGAAAAGAAAGCATATCACAAGTTCCTGCCAAATAAGTCAACTTGTGCTCTTAGAGAATACAAAGACAAATGTAAGAAAGCTAAACACTGTGTAAAACTTGCTAAACAAAAGTCATGGGAGGACTTTGGCAAGAATATAGAAAATAAATATCAAAGAAGGTGGCAAAATATTCTGGAGGTTGTTGAAGAAGCTTAGGAATGGAGGAAAGTATACTTGAGAAACGGTTGAGAAGAATTGTGGAAGAAAAGCTTGGTGAAGAACAAGCTGGATTCAGGCCAAATAGAGGCTGTCAGGATTGGATCTTCATTTTACAACAAATAGTCGAGAAAGCATGGGAACATAACAAAGATCTGTATTTAAGTTTTGTCGAATTGGAAAAGGCATATGACAAGGTGCCAAGAGAGAAGCTATTCAATACGCTACAGTTATATGGTGTCAATGGCGTATTATATCAAACAATACTTAGTCTATATATGAGTTGTTAGTCAGCAGTTAGAACTGAAGGAAGTACAGAAAGATGGTTTAATGTTAAATCTGGTGTGAGACAAGGATGTACATTATCCCCTCTGTTATTCATTATCTACATGGATCACATTATGAAGGAAAGTGGTATGAAATATGATATCAAAATCGGAGATGTCAATGTCAGTTCTTTGCTTTATGCAGATGATATTATACTTCTAAATAAATCCGCTACAAGTCTGCAAGATTCTCGGACTAAATTGAATAACTGTTGTAATAGATATGGTATGAAAGTCAGCAATAAAAAGACAAAGACAATGAAAATAGGCAGAATCATTGAAAATGTTGACTGTGTTGTGAATGGAGAACCTGTGGAACAAGTAAAACATTTCGGCTACTTAGGCACGATTTGTACTGAAGATGGTAAATTAAATATAGAAATAGACAACAGAATTAGCAAAGCTGGTATGGTAGGAAGTCAATTTGAATAAATTCATATGGAATAAGAGAGAAATTAAATCAGAACAGTAAATTAGCTGTATACAAGACAGTGTTCAAACCAGTTTTAACTTATGGATCTGAGAGCTGGGTCAGAAGTGAAACACTTGACCAAAGACTAGAGACCGCAGATATGAGAGTCCTGAGAAAGATTAGACGCATGAACAGATGGTATCAATAGCAATATCATATTAAAAACGAGGATATTAGGAAAGAACTTGACATTGTCAGCATCCAGGAATGCGTTAGCAGAGCTAATCTCAGGTGGTGTGGTCACTTAAACAGAATGGGCAAAGAAAGATTAGAAAAACAAGTGTTCTCTGCCAGGTTGGCAGCAAAATGACCCAGAGGAAGACCAAGATATAGGTGGATTGATACAATAAAAAGTGCCTTAGACGATAGAAATATAAGATATGATAATGTTGGAGTCTTGACAAGTAACAGGCTGATTTGGAGGAAAATTGTAGATAGGAAGTTAGTAATGATGTAATTTTTTTCATGTATTACTATCATATCCTGTACACCCCTTGAGGGTACATGGCAGGAATTTGATGATGATAAAACTGTACTGTGCATTACTGCCACTATAAAACAGGAGAATAATCACCCAAATCTTCCGCCACAATCCCATCTTCATTACCTTCCCTACGTGAAGTACCATGCTGCGGCTCTTCTGGTGTAGCCTTTGTTTTTATTTTTATGAAAATGTCCAATGTGCTTTGCTTATTCCTGTTCTTCTTTTCATCATAAATTTGTTTATAGCAAGCAAACGCATCATGTACTTTAGTTTCTACTAATAAGTAGTGTTCAACATTGGGGTCCATGTTTTCAGCCATTTTGAGAACATGGCTAACTGCAGAGAACATTTCTGTAAGACCCTTCACTGTGAATTGTTTAACTACCTCTTCTTGTTTCTCTTTTCCTTCTTCCTCTTCTCCAACACATTGTTCTCCAGTTTGACTAATTCTTCGCTGGTCAACTCTTCTGAGGCGCTCTCTATGAGTTGAACTGTGTCGTCATTCACTTCAAGATTCAGATTGTTTGCTATCCCCACTATTTCTTCACTCAATTTAAAAAGGTCTTCATTTTTCTTTTTTTTTTCTCAAACTTTCAAAATCGGGCAAAATCTTTTTAATGTCTTTTTCCATATGCCACTCATATACCGAGAGGTCGTTTCGTCCCAAGCCACAACAATATTTTTAATATCATGAAAAATATTGAATGCTTTCTGGAATTGCACGAATCTGGTCATTTCTTTCAGTGGGAGAAATGGCTTGTCCATCGGTTGGATCAATGAAGTAGTGTGTGGAGGAAAAAATATGACCTTGAACTTGATGAAGATCACAGATATAAGACGGATGACCTGGAGCATTATCTAGAATTAGTAAAATTTTAAATTCTACATTTTCTTTCACACAATAGCTTTCCATTTCACTCATATATCAGCTGATTAAAGCATCCACAAACAATTTTTGAGTCATCCATGACTTCTTATTGCTCCTATAATGAACTGGAAGAGTATACTTCCTAATGTTTTTGAAGGCTCGTATATTCTCACTGTGCCATATCACAAATGGTTTCAGTTTATATCCAGCCACATTATCCCCTAACAGAATCATAATACGGTCTTTAAGAGCTTTGAAACCAGGCATAGATTTTAGCTTTTTGCAGATGAATGTCTGTTTGGACATTTTTTTCCTACACAAGGAGGTCTCATCCATTTTAAATATTTGTGTGGCAAATAAATTTTCCTCCATAATTATTTTATCCAATTTCCCTACAAACTCCTTGGGAGCCATCTCATTGGCCCTTGCAGATTCACCATACATTTTCACATTATGCAGCACAAAACCCAAACACTACTTGAATCTTGTGAACCAACCGGAAGAAGCACTGAATTCATAGTTGTAATCGGATCCTGCTTTCTCCTTCAACACCTTACTTTTTTAATCTAACAGTCAAGCTTTTGATTTTTAATGAAAGTATTTCATTTCAGATATCAATTTTAACTACTCATTGCTTATTTTTGGTTTATTTGAATTTTATATGCATACATGACAGACAACTGGCAGTGAAACTAATATCTACATGTAATGATCAGGGCAGCTATGTAGGAGAAAAGAACAAGGCATCTTTTGTCTATCCCATTCTTGCTAAAGTAGAATAAAAGTTACTGATATTTAAGACAGAACTTTCAACCATAATTAAATTCTTCAAAAAAAGCATTGCTCATGTCTTCTATATCAGAAAAGCCCAACTTCTTTTTCTTGAAACCTGAAGAAAATATTTTATATCAATACCTAGACTTCTCAATCAGGTTGATCCATGCACAGATGAAAATATAAAACCATAACATATAATTTTTCAGAAAATTAGTTCTTGATTTTTGTTACTGATGTAAGCAGAATTTTCAGGAACATCATAAACTGAGAAAAGTCAATATTCATAACTCAAAATCAACTTTAAAAAACTTTTTTACTGAGTCTCACAAGTAGTTATTTAATAAAAGCAGTACAAAATATTTAAATATGACTATATACTTACACCGATGTGCATGTTTCAGAATCTAAGAGAACATTTTTTTCCCTATCTACTGGTCACATTTCATTGCCACAATTCTTTGAGTAAATGTTCCACCATGGAAAAACAATTATAAATTCACCTAAAGCAAAGAGGATAAATTACAGAAAATTACTAAGTGATATTTTAAACTTATTGTAATTATATTCAAGTAATTTGATTATAATTTATTAACTGAACATATTTGTTCACATTCAGTGATACATACCTTATTATACAACTTTGTGAAAGTTTTAAAAATTATATGCTGTTACCTACACCAGTTTCTACCAATTTAATGCATATTGTAAGGTGCCAAATGAAAAAAAAACAGACTGGCTGAATGATAAAGCAGACAAATGTACAGAAGCCTATTTACATCATGACTCCAAATTTCTCTACTGATTGCCAAAGACAACATTCCTTCACCTCTCACCATGAAAGATTTGCAAGACAAGGTAACTGGAAATATTAGAGAAACAGAACACATCTGGTACAATTAATTCTCCAATATCTCTAAAGATAAGATTTCACCAACATGAACTGCTTGGAAAAAAATGAACAGCATTTGCTGTGATGACTGCAGCAATTCTACAGGGCATACTTTCCATGATGTACGATAGCAATCAATGGGAATTTTGCCCACTTCCTGTAGGCATGTAACGAAGTCCTTAACTGTTGTGGGAGAGATGTCCCTTGACCTTCCAAACCCTCCAGTTCATCCCACAGATGTTCAATAGGGTTGAGATCAGTGGAGGCACTGTCTTTATTATTATTATTATTATTCAGGCCTCCAAGAGGTCAAAAGACTCATCGAGGGGAGATCCCCTCGATGATCACTTTCTTCTGCACAGCTCAAATTCACCGCCACGTGCTACGGCGACGCTAGTGCCACTCCTTTGAAAGGGAATGGTCAGTTCCTCATGTTGGAGGTTTAATGGAGTACAGACAGCACTAGGAAAGGATTAAAAACTAATTTTAATATTTCCAATATTTTGTCTCAGACACCTTCAGGAGGGACAAATAACACAGACAATAAAATACTTAATGAAACATGTAGGTGACTAAAGTTCAATCTAGGTGGTGTGCTCTCTACGGGCATTTGTAGGCAGCCTTAGATGTAAGCTGGGACTTCTGATGATTATTGTTCCCCAAATTTTGGGAAGTTTTATGCAACGATATTTGTTTAAATTAAGTTGATTTCTGAATGTCACTGCAGATTCAAAATACAGTCTTTCCTTTTTAAGTTTCCTATAATGGAGCATGATGGTTTTCTTAAAGAAGATCCTGTGAGTTGTATACAATACATACAACATGGTCTGCAACTCCAGACTAACCAGTCTTGAATGCAGATGTAAGATTTCTGTACATCTAAATGGATAGTGGCTGATCTACTTGACTGTCCGAAATAAGCCAACTTGCATGAGCAGGGCACATACTCTAACTCTAGTCACAGAGAGGAGGAAGCTGATCTTTAGAAGAACAAATAAGAGTATCAAGTTTCTGATGAGGCTTAAAAGTTATGTAGAGAAGCTTTTAAGGAATTTTGTTAACTCAGTAGACTATTGGTTCTTTGGCTTAACTACCATTGTATGGAATTCCTTGTAAAGAATTTCCATTTTTTTTTCTCAATTTTATTTTACAGATGAGTAATTAGTAGTGTGGCATTCATTATACAGGGTGTTCGGGATAAATTTGACATATTTATAATTAATTATATTTTTCCGTAAGTTACATGTATTAACACACACTTCTCTTCATTTAAAAGTTTGGACCCTTCTTCATTCATATACAAGATGTCAGAAAGGATGGATAGCTGGAACCCACCTGAATCATGGAAGAGAATAACTTGTATCATGATGATTCGTGCCCGCCATCAAAATAAGGATATTACGACTGCTGCCCAATGCTCCCTGAATACAGTAAAAACAATCAGGCATGAACTAGAGACTTGCAATGGTGACTACGAGGATGTAGCAAGAAGAAAGATCCCTAGCAGACGATCTGATTGCGTTCGTACAGCAGAATTCCTCGCAAATCTGCAGGAACAGGTGTTGAAGAACCCTGGCATTGGAATTCGGGCTTTGTTCGTGGAGTTGCTAACTGTAGTCAAGCCCTGGATAACAAGGGTAGCCAATGGTAGGCCGTATGTATGGCAGCAGGATTCGGCCCCTTGCCACACCTCTGGGAAAAGTCAAAAATGGTTGTCTGAAAATTTCTACGACTTCACCAGTCCAAATGTTTGGCCTCCAAACTCCCCAGACCTTAACCCCATGGATTATTTTGTATGGGGCGCAGTTGAAAAAGACACCAATCGCACTTCCAGTAATACAAAAGCCCAGTTAATGGATAAAATTAAAACAGTTTTTGCGGCCCTTCCCAGGGAGACTGTAGCATCAGCTTGTTCGAGGTTCCGAAGCAGAATTGAAGCTGTGATCGATGCTAATGGTGGTTATTTTGAGTAAATCTTGTTGATAGTATTGTAATTAACTCTGCCTGTAATGTTTTTTTGTCAATTCATTAAATTTAATAGATACAAAGAAGATTTTCTTTTTCCTTACGAAACTGTCAAATTTATCCCGAACACCCTGTAAATGATGCCAATGATATCGAAAAAGTCAGGGTTATAATTCAGTATCATTCCAAGACAAATCAGTATATACTACTTTGAAGATTTTTTAGTAATGTTTAAATGTTTTTAAAAATAAATGAATAGCATTTTGAAGAAAATAGTCAAAGAAGAAGGCTTAAAAGACAAACTTGAGAATCATTATTTGGGGAATAAAGTTAAAGCCACTGAAAGACAAAACAAAACATTTTCTTATTTAAACAGGATCAAAATTGAATTCTATGCTCTTTGAATTATCTTTTAATCATAATCGCATTTAATTATCAATATCACCAGGTCTAACAGTAAAGAACAAAAAAAAATTGTATAAAATTGTGTATACAATTAATTGCTGACAAAAAGTTGATATAGTGTGATCACCTTTGAAGTAACTCTCTCCACATACAATGCAAGTTCCAATCTTCCTTCCATACAGTATAACAGGACTGGAAGTCCTCTTCTATTAACTTGTTTAAGACCCTGTCAAGGCTCTTTGGAAGTTTTCTACAGGCTAAAAATAAGTACCATTCATCTTGTTCTCGAGCTTAAGGAAAAGAAAAAACTCAGCTGAGTATGGTGGCTGTTCCAACATAGGAATGCACATTTTAGTTAAATATTCATGAACTGACAGAGCAGCATGAGAAGATGCATTGTTGTGATGCAAGATCCACTCATTCACAATCTGTGGATGCACTTGTAATATACATTTTTGCAACTTGGAAGTTCAAGGATTTCTTTGTGGTAAATTTGAGTCGGTTCCAGTAGGCTTCAAATTCTTGGTGGGCCATGCCATTGTAATCAGAAAAAGACTACAATCACCGTTTTAATTTTGGACTTGCTTGTGCACACCTTTGGTCTTGGAGAATTTTTCATGTACTGCTCCTAACTTTGGCATTTCACTGAAACATTTATGAAACACTTAATTACATGATAAAGAATTTTATCATGTAATTAAATGCTCTTTATATTTAAGTAACTTAATGGGTGCACCTTTTGGACAACTCGTATAGCAAAGTATATAAGTTCTTTTCGCTATACCCTTTGGTATTAATTTGGTCTAGCTACTCACTGATGAAGCCTCAATAAAGGCTGAAACCAGTTTGGGTAGTGACCTCCCACCATAATGTAATAACAGCGCACATTTCCTAGGAAATGTGTTTTTACATTATGGAAAACACCAAGAATAGCGATCAGAACTTTACCACCTTTGCAACGAGTTGCCCGTGTTTGTATTACGTTCTAGGACTACTTGCATTTAGCTCACTCTAGTATTTGCTGATACTTTTATAGTTTTTTATACTATATATTCGGCATGAAACTCTGATTCCAATCTTTGAGTTTCTTATTCGGGTTTAAAACAATGTGGGATCTAATATCCCCTTAATTTAATTTAAGGATAAAGAATCATTGCCATACATCCACTTAATTTTAATGGACCATTTCAGCAGTACTATTGTTCAGTTTAATTCAAAATTTAATTACGCAATGTTGTTTCTGATTTCACTTCTCCATTTTTGTGACAAACCCACAAGACATACCAACTGAAAACACAATAACTCGACAGGTGTTTACCCTAAAATGAGAAACTGGTACTAACGGTTTTGAAACATACGTCATCGTCGGTTCAATTGTGCTGCTAATTGCTACAATAAAAAAAATTTTAAAAAATAAATAAAAAATAAATTATGTTTCTACTAGCCCTCATATATAGATATAGAAATTTATATAAGTTTATGATTAAATATTTCATTTAATCATAAAGCAAGATTAACTAAAATTAAATGTAATTTTAGTTAATCTTGCTTTATGATTGAACTCTGACACTTATGTCAGAGTTCAATTAAACCACTTCAACAGACACAGAACAGTAAAAACATAATGGTCAGGAAAAGAACACACAATAACATCCACAATCAGTTTCGCATAAAATTTAACACAAGGTTCAGAGAAAAATCAAAAATCGCTAACAGGTCAAAATGCTAATAAATTTATCTTAATAGAGAACCAAAAAAAAAAAATACAATATTAAGCAAATAATTCAATTTGACAGCTGCAAATTAACATATACAGAGTGCTGGAAAAACAATGTCATAACTTATTATTTTTCTTGCACTTTCAGTGTATGTTACTAGGCAGCAATTAAATCCAATTATAAAGCTCATGATAAGGTAGGTCGTGACCATGATTTAATCACATTTTAAATAGTGTGAGAGCAAAGTTAAATAAGGGGGAATGGCTACATTTCCCTGCATACATCATTATGCTGCTGGATTTTGCAAAGGCATGTGACTAAAAATTGCATAGAAAATCTTTCAGACATTGGAACAAATGGAAATGGATATCAAGCTAGTAGCATGAACCGGGGCAATAACTGATAATAGTGACAGATATCCTATAGGATGATATAAATAAATTGGCAATGTGGGAGAACAATAATTGTAATTTAATGTTGCAAAATGTAAGATTACACACTGGATCTAAAAGGTTACATACTGTGTATCATATCGATGGTAACAGATGGGAAACTGATGAGGATAGGGACAAAGATTACTTGGATATTAAAAAATGTTAACAAGTAAAGACAGGGAAGTTATTATCCCTATTTATAAGACTATGATTTGGCCATGTCTTGACTATTATGCACAGAATTGGTCATCTGGGTTTCTGGGAGATTAGGAAGTGATGGAAAGGATTCTGAGACAAGTGATCATGCTGGTAAAGGTCTGTGGAATACTCCCTATGAGAACAGGTTGAAGGTGTGTGGATTGCAAAGTTTAGTTGACAGGCAGAAGGAAGGAACATGATAGAAACTTAGGATATTAAAGAGGTTTTATAAGATTGTCACAAAGGAAATTTTTCAATACTATACTCTCTCATGCCAAAAGATCGACCTGTGCCTTGAACTGATTCAGTTTCCACAAATTTTTTAAGCAATGCATTCCACTTACCAATCATTCCATGCAAAGAACCTGCTTCACTCCCCTGAATCCCTTTACCCTATGTCTGGTAACAACCCTGCACAAACCTATATCCCAATCAAATCCCTTTTCTATTCACAATGCGCTATAAGTTGCATTCCATCTAATATCATTCCCTAATGATATTAGATGCAATTAATGTTCCTCCTCAAAAAAGAGGATACTCAGAGTAGTGTACTAAGAAATAAAACTACATTTCAAAAGGTAATCTGCCAGGCATTTTTGGCAACAACTAGAAGAGAAAGTCGGCAAAAACCAATGAACATTCTTTAAATATTGATTAAAATTTATATTAAAAACATACATGATAGTCTGCAACACTTCAGAATTTCATACTGCCTTGAAAATTTATTTTTCACTTGGTCAGACTATAATAAATTTAGTTTAATCCTTTATCCAAGTGTGTGCAAACAAAGTTTGTGCCTGAAAGTATCTTCAAAACTGGGATAAAGTGGTACAACACCAGGCGACTCCTTGCAAAGATGGAGCAAGCTACCAACACTCCTATCTCAGTATCTCCCATAATGCAAAACACATCTCCTTGCAGACATGTATAATGTTATGCATTAAGGGAAGGGCCACTACCCAGACTAGTTTCGGATTTAGAGAAAGATGTTGAAATTTATTTTTCACTTGGTTTGTTTGCACACACACTTGGATAAAAGATTAAACTAAATTTATTATAGTCTGACCAAGTGAAAAATAAACTTTCAACATCTTTCTCTAAATCCAGAGTAATTTAATAAAAAGGTGGCACACCGTTTGGCAGCTCCTATAGGAGGAGATGACCTCTCATTGCTTCTGCCTTGGTATCTCCACTTGGGCCTGGCTCCCACTGAAGAGACCTCAATAAAGGTCGAAACTAGTCTGGGTAGTGGCCCTTCCCTTAATGCATAACATTATACATATCCGCAAGGAGATGTGTTTTGCATTATGGGAGATACTGAGATAGGAGTGGTTGGTAGCTTGCTCCACATTTGCAAGGAGTCGCCCGGTGTTGTACCACTTTACCCCAGTCCTGAAGATACTTTCAGGCGCAAACTTTGTTTGCACACACTTGGATAAAGGATTAAACTAAATTTATTATAGTCTGACCAAGTAAAAAATAAACTTTCAACATCTTTCTTTAAATCCAGAATAATTTAATAAAAAGGTGGCACACCGTTTGGCAGCTCCTATAGGAGGAGATGACCTCTCATTGCTTCTGCCTTGGTATCTCCACTTGGGCCTGGCTCCCACTGAAGAGACCTCAATAAAGATCGAAACTAGTCTGGGTAGTGGCCCTTCCCTTAATGCATAACATTATACATATCCGCAAAGAGAGATGTGTTTTGCATTATGGGAGATACTGAGATAGGAGTGGTTGGTAGCTTGCTCCACATTTGCAAGGAGTTGCCCGGTGTTGTACCACTTTACCCCAGTCCTGAAGATACTTTCAGGCACAAACTTTGTTTGCACACACTTGGATAAAGGATTAAACTAAATTTATTCATATTGCCTGATTAAAAAAATATCTGCTGACACTTGTGAACATTTAAAAGTGAAATAATAAATAAATAAAAAACAGCAGATAGGAGGGTTATGTAGAGAATTACATGGTGCAATGGCATTTCTCAGAACTGAATGAAATACAATCTGATGAACTATTTTTTTCATCTATTAATAAATTTCTTTAAGGGCAGGGATTGAAAATAAAGGGATGAAGGGACAGAGAGGAAATTTAGTAAAACTGGTAGACTAAGGATTACATAATCCAGTTTCCTGCTCTGCAGACTAAACATTTTTTTTTTAAATTCCAGTAAAGCCAAAATTGAGTAGGATGATTTACTGTCCAACTTAGCCCATTAATGTGAATATATTAGTCAAATTTAAAAACTTTCATGAGCAGGATTCAAATACAATCCCTCCAAGAAATTTTATTTCTTTATTTAGTTTTTTTTCCCCACCCTCTCAGTAATACAATGAGTTACTGGATTTTGTGTTAGTAAGACAAGAGTCACTCTGTTTCATTGAGTACTTTAATTATACATAAATCTCCATCTTTCTTTTGTTATTTTCATCACAAGTGATAAAAAAAAAAATATTTTTAAATCAGGCAATATGAAATGAAATTTGAAGTATCAACACACAGTTTAAAATGTTATGATTAATATGACAAAGTATTCACAAAAAAAAATAATTATTTTATTATTACAAGTATCTGCCTGAAATTAAAATAAAAATACAAAATAATAATTACCGTATTTGCCGGGGTATAAGACTCACTTTTTTTCTTAGAAAATAGGTCTGAAAAACAGGGTGCGTCTTATACACAGATACTCAGTTTTTTATTACTTTCATTTATGGAAATTTTCTCTGTTCTGAGTTAAGTGATTTCTTCCTTGCGGTGTGTGAGAGCATTCCAGTTACGTAGAGTTCAGTGGATTGGCATGTGCTGTCATCAACGATCCACAGCTGTGTTCCTGTCGTTTAAACTTTCCAATTGTTGTCGTGGTTATTGTGAACGGTGATAAATTTCTGCTGTTAAATTTTCTCTAAATTTCTTGGCAAATTATGGTTGAAAAAAAGTCAGCATTGCTACAATATTGCATACAAGCTACGTGTGATTGTTGCGTATACTAAAGAACATGGAAATAGGGCTGCAGAGAGGCATTTCTGGCCACCCCCAACTGAGAAAAGAATAAGAACTTGACGGAATCAGGAAGAGGATCTAAAAAAAAAAAAAATCACAGTAAACATAACCTATGAATGGGAACTGCAAAATGCCCAGAACTTGAGGCAGAACTGAATACTTGGATTTTAGACTAAAGAAAAGCGGGACTTTCAGTGTCTACAAAAATGCTTATTCATCAAGCGAAAGCGATAACCACTAACAGAGGGATTGCCAACTTTACTGGATCAATATCCTAGTGTTCAAGATTAATGAACTTTATTTTATATTTGAAATATTGTAAATTCATTATAATATTCAGTGATAAAGTTTTTTTCCTAAAAAAATGTGTACAAAAAAAAAGGGGGGGGTGCATCTTATACACTGGCAAATATGGTACATAAATAAAAATAATTAAAATGAAATGAGAAAAAAAAAAATGACAGAGATTACTGCTTGCCATTTATCAGATTGACTGCCAAATCTTTGCATTGGATACAGACATTTCTGATTTAAGTTTGCTCAGTGTAAAAGTGCCTTAATACTCCAAAAACAACTACCCAAATTTAAACTGACATCAATGTAAAAGTCATGTACTAAACCAGACGCTACTGTGGTCAGCACCCATTGTGGACGAATGGTCTCCCTGCAGTCAATTTTCAACTGAAAATCATATTTGTCCAAAGTATGAGTGGAAGCACTCACAATGAACCTAGTAAAAGCATCTTTTGTTTAGCGTAACCAAGAGATTTTTTTGACAAGGTAGAACTTAAAAACTAAACTATCTTTTCAAGATCATTGAAACTGGGACTCACCATACAAGTTGAGAATTCCTGTATAGGAATTCTCAACTTGTATGGTGAGTCCCAGTTTCAATAAGTGTCACAGATGTGTAAATCTCCCTTGAGGTGTAAACGATGATTTGGATAGTGTCAAATTCTAGTCAGATTTCAAGACTGAAACAAACAATATGCACTTTATTGAAAATCTGAAGCCTATTTTTTTTTTTTTAGATGAATGATGGGCTAGATCTTGTATGTGGAATTGGGTTTATGATTTTTATTTATTTATTCATGTGGGGGCCCCCTGCATTCCTTGACCACCCCTTAGGATTGGTTGAGCACTCCTAATGAGAGATTCAGTATGTATTTTTGACTGTAGCCTGTGTGTTCATGGGGCTGGTTTGCATGCTTGCAGGATGAAAAACCCTGCTGTCCATGCCCAAAACCGGCTAACTTTGATATGGCTGAGAAAGATCCTTAAGCTCCTCACGTCGATGGGAATCGAACTCCTTCCCCCAAGAATATGGTTGTGAAGCACACAGCCACTAGGCTAACATTGAGGATGGGTTTACAATGAACAGATGGGAAAGGTAGATGAACTGATGCCTGGATAGAAGTTAACCTTGGTCAAGAAGGTAAGAAGAGATGCTTCAGATTCAGACCAAGATGGTGAATACATCATCCACAAAGCATACCCAAAACAAAGGTTGTGACTGTATTGAGAAGAATAAGTTGCTCTAAGTAAAAATAAACTAAAGCAGGAAAAAGGGGACTTTCCATAACAAGTGCTTCAATTTTTTGTAGATTTGGTTTCTACAAAAGAACTAGTCTGAATGCATGACAATATTTTTGGGGGGAATTCTGATGAACTTTTACTCACATGGGGAATTATTGAACCAGAGGATTAAGAGTGGCCTGTAGCTAGGAATTAGTACCTCTCAGACTATGGATCCATAAGGAAGAACATCTGTGTGGATTTTTTGCTAAGCCATAGATGAGGTTCTCCCAAAATGGGTCTTCAGTTTTTTGATAGTGCTTTGTCCCAGCTGATCAGATCAGACATGTCTGCTCCAATCCCTGACCAGAACTTGACACCATTCAAACCATCACAATTCTTGTGAATGTGCTTCTAATAATTGTTACTAAGTCACAATGTCATTAAAAACTTGTTTCATGTAGGTTATTATAATATACATAATCTCATGTTAATGGATGTTTACGAAAATATTTGCTGATTTTTGTCAAACTCTTACAGAATGCTCTCTTGCAATAGCCACTATGACCATTATATAAATGCACAAATTTTGCAAATGGACTGCAAATTTCCTCTGGGATTTTTCCAATTTGTCACATGGAATCTTTTTTTAAAAAAAAATAAAAAAGGAAACTAACTCATACCAAGGCCAGGGATACCAGAAATTTACACTCTTCTTCATAAATAAACTATTACTACCTTCAAATCCTATCCATACTTCTGCAAATGAGAGTGCTCTCCATTCCTTTTAATCATTGACAAGCCTAGAATAACTAAAAGATCTCCTTGCCATATTTCAGTGAATAAAGATAACCTTGTAAACTTTAATACCATCATGTGAGAAAGAATATTCATCTCCCCTAACCTTTGATAATATCAAGATCTCCATATAACATCAAATCTCTTCTTGCAAGTCTAGTCTCTCCTGGCAGAAGCACACCTCATGCATACTCACCTCTTCCTCAAAAAAATCTAAATGTTCTTCTCCACTCAAATGATTACTTTTCACATTTACAACTCCTCATGGTGTAGTACTCTCAGTACCTGCCTTAAAAACTATTCTCACCTTTTGGTACACCAAAACTGAGAAAGTGCTCTGCTGTCTAAAAAAAGAGCAATACAGTTAATTGGCTATCTCCTCTTACATTTGCACCAGCTTAATATCATTAATACTGTTTATACATTATTTCTCTCTTACAGGTATTTCCATATTTTATTCAAGTCCTGCTCAAATAATATCTAAACACAGAAGCAGCAGTTTGACACCCATTCACAGTACAGCACTTAACATATCGAAGTAACTTTTCATTTAATAAAAAAAAAAAAAAAAATTTAAATATATACAAAGAGAATTTTCTGGGAGACTTGTAAATTCACCAACAAAATTTCAAATTTATTATATTCAAGTTTGTAATTTATTATGTATAGCATATGTAGTAATAACATTCATGTCAATATCAAAATTTAAGAGGAATCACCATATATAATCAATATATATTAATTTTTATACACTTACACTTACTAATCACCCAACACCATTGTAAAATTAAGTTGCCCATGAGAATTAAAACTGATTTCTGTTTCCAGAAGCAGTGATAATCCAAAGAGCTAACAGTAGTGGAATTACATTAAATAACATCCTGCCACTATCCCATTCTATGCTGAGAGAGAGTAAAAGATCTGTCCCCTACAAGTTTATCTTTCCTCTTATTAAGTTTCCATGTTTCATCTTCACAGGGTACTCAGAATAATGATACTTTGTTATTCTAATTTTAAGTCAAAGTTTGTATTATTATTATTCCATGTAATTTATTCAATATTATCCAATAAATTTTGATCCATACCTGATAGTTTCCAAGTTTGGAGCAGCTATTACAGAAGACCTGAGCAACTTGATTTGGGTTGACAGTATTTCTTGCTCCTTTTCTATCCTCATTTGCATATTACTTTGAGCATTAATTTCCATCCTATGATTGTGACATTGTATTAAATCCATTAAGTTTGGATTTCATCAATAATAAAGATAATTTCATATGCATATTTTATATGGTTCATCCATCTTTTTATTCATTGATATGGCAATCTATTCTGAGTATATATAATAATTAAGGAGAAATAGATCTTGCATCACTTTTTGGATTTTATATTTTTCAGTAGATAACACGTTCTAGGTTTGATGCTATACTGCAAGAGGCCAGTTTAATTAACACTTCTTTAAAATATGTGATTGTGTTTTTTTCCATAGAAAAATTCATGTTTTATAGTATACCGTTGATTTTCATGTTTTTTTATTGTATTTCAGAACATATTTATCAAGATATTATATTAAAGCAGCGCTGTAAAATGGCAGCAAAAATGTAAAAGAACTGAGAGGGGGAGAAAAAAAAAAAAGAAAGAAAGAAAAGGAATGCTAACATGAATAGTAAACTTGAAAAACAGAGTTTACCCCACTAAAGAGAAACATGAAGATACTGAAAGTGAATTAACTTTCGAAATCAACATAAAAAAAATTATTAGACAGACAATGCAGAACTTATAAAGTCAAAGTTGAAAGGCATTTAGAGAAGCACAGGAAGAACGAGGTTAAGCGCAAAAGCAGACAATGCACTGAAGCTGATATTTATTATTATTTGACCTCCACTGAGTCAGAGACTGATCATGGGAGGTGCACACTATCACACAAAAGGCTCATCCAACTGTGCCTTAAACTGATTCAATGTGTCTACATTCACAACACACTCGGGCAATGCATTCTACTCACCAACCACTCTCCATGTAAAGAACCGTCTCACTCCTCTGCAGTTTCCAGGGATGGCTTCTTTTTCTACTCCCACCTCTCCCTCTATGAAAACTCTCTTCCATGTCAACCTTATAACAACCCCTGACTAATTTATATATCTCGATCATATCCCCCCCACCCCTCATCCTCAGATTCACAAGAATCTGCAACTTATATTCATCCCAAAGATCACCGACCACCTTTGTGAATTTTCTCTGCACCCTTTCCAATATATCTTTGTCATCATGAAAACCCAGCGCCCAAATCTGTGCACAATAATCCATGTGGCCTGATCAAAGCTTTATACAATAGCATCATAACCTCTTCATTTCTGCATGTCAGTGTCCTCTGCATCATTGAAATTATCTGATGCAACATCTTCACAATTTATGCAATGTGACCCTTGAATTTCAGGTCCTTCATCACCACCATGCACAGATCGCTCTCTCTCTTCTACTTCCATTAAAGTTTCCCCATCAAGTGTATGCTTTGCATCCCATCATCGCTTATCAAAATTCAAAACCTTACACTTTGCAACATTGAACTGACAATTCCACTTAACTGCCCTTAATACACTCTATTCAAGTCCTCCTGTAAGGCCATAACATCTGCTTCACTGTTCATTCTTCTCCCCAATTTTGCATCATCTGTAAACAGCTACATATCACCAGTTAAACCTATCAATATACAAATTGAACAATGGTCCCAAAACTGGCCCTTGTGGCACACTAATAATAACCTTGCTCTTTCAGGATACTGCACACCCATATGCAATTTCTTATACCTATATGAAAGTTGCCGATCCAACTCAGAATTTTGTTATCCAATTCCATTCTTTTCAATTCAGTCAGAGACTGATCATGGGAGGTACACACTCCCATGACTGATTTAACAGCAAGCCGTGTGCAGTCTATCAAAAATTTTTGAAAAACCTGAGTATACCACTGTATATGCATCTTCCTTGAACAAGACATATTACAGTTACATAAGTTAGTAAAACATGATCTCCATTTAATAAATCCATGCTGATAACAACACAGAATACTGCTTCATGAAAAGTTCTTTCACTTGGTTAGAATATAAATTAAAGATGCCAAGAAATTATATTCTTGGTTTCATCCTTTATCCAAGTGTAAGCAAACAGTTTGCAGGTGAAGTCACTTCACAACTGGGCATTTGTATATAGAGGCTAAAGCCTTCACATTACATCATATCCCATAATGCAATGCACATATCCTTATGGACATGAAATGCTATGCATTATGTTAGGGGCCACTACTCAGACTGGTTACAACCTTTATTAAGGTGAAAAAGTAAAGGGGTGCTCATCATAGGCCTAGAGTTGTGCAAGAGAGCCTGATAATATTAGTAGAAAGAAAAAACTGATTGTATGAGAGATAAAAAAAAAAGGCCTCAGCTCTTTTATATCATCATATAGCCAAAGGCTATCAGTGTTCCTTTTTCACCTATCTCATATAGATGAACAATCAAAAGATCAATTGAAACCTAAAGCTCAAAGATGACTCATACCCAGGTGGTTAGTCATATCTGAGTTAACCACCTTGAGTTGGCCTTCTCTGACTGGGAATGCTCTCCAGTCATCCCTGCAATTGATATAAGGCCACATTGAATTAAGAATGAGTTCATACAAGACAACTTCAAGCACTTATATGAGAGAGAGAGAACTTTAGGTCAGATTGTGTCCTGATTATAGCTCAGAGGGGGTGTTAGTGTCAGAACAGAAAAGTAACAAAATGCACAGATGTTGCACTCTGAAAAGGATACATTTGGAATTAAAAAGCAGAAAGTTACAACCAACTGAAAATACTAGGATCAGTTTCATAGTATCATTTGCTAGGTGGGAAGGAGATAGAGAGTGCATGGTTACATTAAAAAAAATAATAATAAAAATGAAAAATAAAATAAAAAACATCAGGATGCAACACCTAGTTCGAATATATAAACAGGACTGATATGGATGTGCAATCTTATTAAGCAAGAGATCCTCAAGAAAAAGCAAGTGTAGAAAGATGCTGTTGGTTATGAAAATTACAAAGCTCAGGTCAGAAAAGTATTATAAAGAAAGCCAAATCTGCATATGAAAAGTTGGCCCTGCATATCAAAGATAACTAAAAAGAATTCTATCACGATGCTACAAATAAAAGAAAGAATGACCATGGAAGAATACCCTTACTGAATGTGGATGGTATACAGGCGATAAATGCAGAAGTGACTGCTCAGCTAACGAATGACCAATCAAAATGAGTAAATGATATCCTAAATATATTTTTTACTGAAGGTACTAGAAGTAAACAGTAAAAACGAAAACAACATGAACATGAATTCGATACTTATAGTTAAATAAAAATTATTTGATGAAAACAAAAAGTCATTTATATTCCAGGTATAAAAATCTAAATATGTAAGAAGCATCAGAGCTAAGTGCAAATTTTGTGGTCATTTTTATGGCAAGTATAACACAAATAAATATTTTAAAAAGAAATATTTAAAAAAAAAAATAGATACACACACACACACACACACACACACACACACACACACACACACACACACACACACACACACACACACACACACACACAATTTACGTTTTTTTTTCTTCCCCCCAACCATTTCTGAATAACACATTTCCAGAACAATGGACTGATAGATGAACAAGGGTTGCTCAATCTAAAGATTTAACACCTTAAGATTTTTATCCAAGGGATGTCTAATGTTTACCATAATAAACTGAGAAACAATGTAAAATGGAAACATACTTAGGATGGCATCATAACTATTACACATTTGTACTGGAGGGCATCATTGAAGAAAATGAATGCAAAATTAGATTTATATGGATCACATTATAAAGGAAAGTAGCTTTAAGCCAGATAAAGCACTTGGATACATTC
This sequence comes from Typopeltis vanoorti, assembly GCF_054136105.1. NCBI lineage: Eukaryota > Metazoa > Arthropoda > Arachnida > Uropygi > Thelyphonidae > Typopeltis > Typopeltis vanoorti. The sequence continues at coordinate 121,279,016 of NC_143563.1, read as the reverse complement.
AAACAACTTTTTTTCCAAAATAAATTTTCTGGAATCCCTAATTACAACAAAGAATTGCTGTAACAAGTTTGGTATTAAAATCAGCAGTAAAAAGACAAACAATCAAATAGACATGGAAGAGTGAAAACATCAACTGCATCATGAATGGAGAACCTACAGAACAAATAAAACATTTCTGCTATTTAGGAACAATTTTTAGTGAAGACAGTAAATTAAATATAGAATTATACAACAAAATTACCAAAGCTGGTATATTGTAATAAGTCAACTGAATAAATTTACTAAAATTAATAAAATAAAATAAGAAGTTAGTCAAAAGACTAAAGCTGTATACAAATGAGTTCAAACTTATTTTAACTTATGAATCTGAGAGCTGGGTTAGAAAACAATGAATCAAAGACTAGAAACCACTGACATCTTAGAGTTCTGAGAAAATTAAGAGTAAACAGACTGCATCAGTACCAGAATAATTAAAAATAAGATATAAGAAGGAATATGACATCAGCATTCAGTAACGTGTGAGCACGGATGACTTAAAGTGGTATGGTCATCTAAACAAAAAGAAAAGATTAGCAAAACAACTGTTTTGTAATTTATTTATTTATTCGTATGGAGTTTGCTCCCTTTTTCTCCCCCGTCCCTATTGGGGCAAGTTGAACCCCCCTCATGGGGGTTAAGTATTTATGGCTGTAAATCCATATGTGTTCATGGGGCCGATTTGCCTGCTTACGGGATGAAAAACGCCACATAAACTGGCAGAAAAAACCCCACCGCCTGCGCCCAAGACCGGCTATCTTGGCTATGGCTAAGGAAGATCCTCAAATTCCTCACGTCTTCAACGGGAATCGAACCTGGGACATTCCTTCTCCTTCGAATAATAAAATATAAGATCCGAGAATACTGGAACACTGACAGATAAGATTGATTTGGAGAAAAACTATCAATAGGAAGTTATTAACCCTTTAACTGCTGAGAACTTATTATGGGTTCAGAAATACACGCCTGCTTTGCTGAGCCTGTATATGTATGGTTGGCACAACTCCCATATTCAGAAAATTTTTTTAGTATGGAAAGAATCGTTGTAAGATATTCAAACTTCGCGAGTAGGTTCCTCCATCTATTGCCAACCAATTGATATTTATTTGACTTGAGTTTCTGTCCTTGTATGACATCTAAAGAGAAAAATTTGAACTGGTGCAACTAATCATATGCAGCATGATGCATATACCACATGACTGCAGGGATTTCAGGGATGTCACAATATGGCATCTACCAGTAAATATCCGCATTATCTTACTGATGATCAAATTGATGAAGTGTTAACAACAAATGAGTTAGGAGAAGAATTGTCCGAGTTAAGTGAATTGTGTACTTCAGATGAAGAAGATCCTGGTGATGTAAGTGTTACAAACGAGCAAGATAGTCACAAAAGTCTCGATACGAACGTGGTAGGCGAATACGTACCAAAGATGTATTGTTCATTTATTCCAAGTGTACACAAATTTGATAGCAGTAATTCAGGAATAATTACATGATGATACTTCAGCGTTAGATATTTTTGAACAATTTTTTTACCATAGAACTAATGACAACAATAGCTGACAAAACAAACAAGTTTCATATCTTCACCACAAATAACAGACCATCTACATGACTAAAGCAGTGGAAAAACACCACCCCTCAAGAACTTTACATTTTTCTAGCTATTACACTGCTAATGACAAGGGTAAAAAAACTTAAAATTTCAGAATATTGGTCTACAGATCCTCTGTTCTCAACCCCACAGTTTTCTATTTGATGGCCCAGGACAGATTTTTGTTGTTACTTAGATTATTGCATTTTAGTGATAATGAAAATCAACCTGAAGGAGACAGATTATATAAGTTGAAATCTGTAATTCAAAGCTAAGAAAAAGTTTCAGTGAAATGTTCTACCCCTTTCAAAATTTCTATATAGATGAAAGTCTTGTTCTTTTCAAAGGTAGATTATCATTTGCCCAATACATTCCTTCAAAAAAGAAGTCGATTCAGAATAAAACTATTTCTCATCTGTGATTGTGAAACAGGTTTCATCACATATTTCATATGTGAACGCTGGGAAGGACACAGACATCCTCCCCGAGCGTGACCTTGGTGTGTCGGGTACAGTTGTGAAAACAACTATGATGAAATATTTACATAGTGGTCACACACTATGGATCGACAACTGGTATTCCAGCCCTCTACTTTGACTGGTTGCATAAAAACAAGACCAATGCAGGTGATACAGTCAAGAAAAATAGAAAGGGAATGCCTAAATTTTCACAGAAACTAAATAAGGGACAAATACAAGCAAAACATACACACAATATTCTTGCAATAAGGTGGCTAGACAGGAGAGAAGTTTCTATGCTGACAAGATTGCATGAAAATGATGTTACACAGACGGACAAAAAAGATTGACAGACAGGAAAGAATATTGTGAAACCACATTGTGTAGTGGATTACAATGTCAACATGGGTGCTGTACACAGGACAGATATGATGGTCATCACTTCTGTTGAGGGTATGAGAAAAACTATGAAGTGGTACAAAAAACTATTTTTCCACCTTCTGGATATGACCTTACTAAATTCCAACTGTCTCTATAATGTAAAATTCGTAAAAAACACAAACTTAGCAGACTACCAACTCATGCTTATTAGGGAAATAATTCAAAAGTACCATATTCCAAGAATAACAGGGAGGTTGATCTCCAGGTGAAGGATGTCCATCACCTGGAGATCAACCACTGTGTCTCAAAGAAAGGCATTTCCCTTCTCTTGTACCTTCTACTAAGAAGAAGAAGAATGCAGCTCGAGTTTGTTAAGTCTGTTCCAATATCACTCTTGAGCAGAAGAAGCGTCGTGAGAGCCAGTATATATGCACCAAATGTGACGTTGGACTCTGTACAGTCCTGTTTTGAAAAATATCATTCCATGCTAAATTTTTAGCATCTTCATACCTTGGCACTTGGTAGGCTTAGTAATAACTGTGTTGTAAATAATAGTGCTCTTTATATATTTTAATTAATTTCTACATAAATTAATGTGTAATTTGCACAATCAAGTGGGCACCTCTTGATTATGCAAATTTTATAAAACACTATTATTGCCATTTTTGTGAGTGAACAAGTGCATATCAAGAATGTATGATGCTGTCCGGACTTCTTACTTCAGTAAGAATTTTAATTGATTTTATTTATAAATTTTTTGCAAAATTAATTCAGCACATTGAACAATGTCAGTAGAATAGAAAATCAGCAGTTAAAGGGTTAACAATGTATCACAATATTCTGTACATCCTCTGATGGTACTTACGAAAAATTTGATGACACTGGGATGGAAGACACAGCAGTTTGCTAGTGTTAGCAATAACAGGCAAGATAATCAGATATGTGACCGACATGTAGTTTGCTGAATGCTTTGAAAAAGCTGGAAATGTGGAGAAGTGAACATGTGCAAGTTCATTGCATATTTTAAATAGGCATCCTTGGTGAGAATGGAAGTGGCTCAAGAAAATATGAGAGCTAGGTTTCTCTTTGGGTGATGCATGACAAATGGTGTGAATGAATTAAAGAAAAGATATGCAAGCTAGTATGTGTGATGTATATACTCTCTTCCACTGTGATTGGATAATTGAAGGACGTACTACTTACCTGTTCATCCCCCTCCACCAGCGACACAAAATACCATGACAAAGAATAAACATTTATTACCATAATTATGGGAAATCATATCTGACATACTTTGGATAGCTCATCACACAAAACTTAAATGGCAAAGTACATACAGTGCTCTAGCGTAGACATTACAAGATCAAGAGAAAGAGACAGCAACAAAGCCATCCTAATTCTTAAATATTACTGAGTAAATATAACAAAAATCTATAAGACAGTTCTATAAAAATCTATACGAGTTCAGTTTTAAAATGAAAATCAGCATTAAGCTTTGTTTTATCCAACATTACAGCATGCCAAGTGAGACATCACTTCTTTTGGCTCTCAATTGCTAAAACAGTGTTAAGCTGAACTGGTTATTCCTTTGGCCAGGCTAAACAATTTGACTCTGAGGGCAAGAAAGATTCTGCAGGAATGGAAAGAATGTATGGTAATTCCATTGCACAAGGGTGGTGCAAAGATTGATGCATCCAACTATAGACCAATCAGTATCTCAGGAGTGCTGGCGACGCTTTTGGAAAAATTGGTTAGGGCTCGCATTCAGAAAAATGGATTGACAGTGAATCTCTACTTTGCAATGAATAGCATGAGTTTATTAAGGGAAGGTCATATTTTAGCAACTTACATTCTATAATAATGTTAGCAATGAACTAAACCAGGGGTCAGCAACGGCAGCCCGCAGGCAGCATGTGGCCCAAACATACATTTTTGGCGCCAATAAAAGTTGACCATACTTACATGGCACGTGGCCCGTAAAATTTTGTCATCAAGAAAAGCCGTCATGGACATTCAAGAGGACATTATCTACTACTAAACTGATGGATGGTTAAGTATAGGTGATGTGCTAAAAAGTTTTTAATTTACATGAAGAAATAGATATTTTCATGACAGAACATGAAAATACTATCTCACAAATGTCAGATAAAAATGGATTATGTCTCTTGCATTTATGGTACACATTACAATTACCATAATGAACTTAATTTGACCCTGCAGGGCCAAGGTAAATTACCAGAAGAACTGTTTTTCTGACATAAAAGCTTTTGAAGGCAAACTATGTCTGTTGAAAAAAATGTATGGAAGAAAATCTACATCATTATATATTGTTGCAAATCAGCATCTACAATTGGATGGCAAACACAAAAGGAAACTTTTGTTGGTATTACTGAAGATTTAGAAATGGAATTTTCAATACGATTTGTGGATTTTCATAAAAATAGCATGGAAGTGCGATTATTTTTGAACCCTTTTAATGTCGACATTGATGACGTACCAAACCGACTATAGACAAAAGTTTTGGAATTACAACACGATGAAACATTAAAAGGGGTGCTTAAGGGTCAAAGCTGTATAACTGAGAGGAGACCTCCACATAGCCTTTAAAGGAATGCAGAGAACCGACCAGGGCTTCTGACCTAATGTCCAATCCTCACCTTCTCGTGGTGCACCTTGTTGTGTATCTACTTGGATACTGAACGAACAAGGATGGGCTGGCAATTTAGGATTTAGCCGACCAAATTGTATTCTTATTAGTTAAACCAAAATAAAAAATAATGGTACAACATGACAAATTTTCATGCCGGCTGGGGCGTCGCCTGGTTAAACAAGGCCGCCATTGTTTTCGCCAGGGAACCAGGGTGAACAGCGATAACTCAGCTACTGGAACAAATCTGAAAACAAACCCCAACTCAACATCACCAAAGTTCAAGATTGGTACTATCAATGTAAGAAGCCTGAATGGCAAAGAAATGGAGCTAGCTGAGGAATTAGATAAGTACCAGATCTACATAATAGGGGTGACTGAAACAAAAAAGACCAAAACTGGTGAGATCTTTCTGAGCAATAAATACAAAATGTTATATTCAGGCAATGACAATCAAGGAAAAGAAGGAGTAGCCATAGTATTCAACACAAAATACGAGGCTAATCTTCTTGAATGGCAGTCAGTCTCAAGTAGAGTAATGTGGGCAAACATCAGAATGAGGAACTGGACAATGAGACTTATTTGTGCCTATGGTCTCACAGAACGTTCTACTAAGGTAGAAGTGGAGGAATTTTTTGAGGCTTTAGAAAAAGCAACAGACACAATGAAAAAGGAAAAGTTGGTCCTTGTTGGGGATCTAAATAGCAGAGTAGGAAATGCTTGTCAGACATACAAAAATATTTTGGGAAAATTTGGAGAAAAGAGCAAAGCTAATAATAATGGCAAATATCTGTTGGATTTCTGCTCAGGACATGGACTGGTTATTACTAACACCATGTTCCAACATAAAAATGTGCACAAATTCACATGGAGAGAAGAGGCTAGGAATAAGAAAAGTCTCATTGACTATGTTATTGTTGATAGTGATGTTTTCTCCCTGGTGCAGGACACCAGAGTGTACAGAGGATTTGAAATTGGAAGTGATCACTATTTAGTCTTGAGCAGGATAAAATTGAATTTCATATTGAAAAGAATAACATGTAAGAAAGTTTTAAGGTGAATAAAAGTTGAGTGGCTCTCAGATGTGAACTGTAGACTAAAATATACAAAGATTATTGAAGAAAAAATGAAAGAGTTTGAGAACAGGAATCAAACCTTGGAGATTCAGTGGCAAACACTGAAGAAAACATTGATTGATTCTGCCAGAGAGGCATGTGGTGAGGTTGTCTGTAAGGATAAAAAAATCAGAACTCCCTGGTGAACACAGGAAGTTAAAGAGGCAGTGAGGGAAAAGAAGAAAGCATATCGAAAGTTCCTGTCAAATAAGTCAGCTTGTGCTCTTAGAGAATATAGAGACAAATACAAGAATGCTAAACAAAAGTCATGGGAGGACTTTGGCAAGAATATAGAAAATAAATATCAAGAAGGTGGCGAAATATTCTGGAAGTTGTTGAAGAAGGTTAAGAATGGAGGAAAGAGTGCTGTAAAAGGAGTTAGAGATGATAAAGGTGACATGAAAACCGGAGAAAAAGATATCCTTGAAGTATGGAGTAATTACTTTGAAAAACTGCTAAATGAAACAAGCAGTGATGACAGCAGCACAGTGGTAAAAAACACTGCCCAGGCATGCAGTTCAGGAATACATATCCATACTTGAAGTAGAAAAAGCCATCAAAGGCTTGAAATGTGGAAAGGCAGCTGGAGTAGATGATATTCGACCAGAAATGCTGAAGTATGGTAGTATAAGAGTCTTACAGTGGCTGCACTGCCTTCCTGATGATTGGAGTAGAGCTCTCATAGTACCCATATATAAAAAGGGAAATAAAACTGAATGCGAGAATTACAGGAGGTATTTCCCTACTGAGTGTTCCTGGCAAGATCTATGCAAGTATACTTGATAAACAGTTGAGAAGAATTGTGGAAGAAAAGCTGGTGAAGAACAAGCTGGATTCAGGCCAAACAGAGGCTGTCAGGATTAGATCTTCATTTTACGACAAATAGTAGAGAAAGCATGGGAATATAACAAAGATCTGTATTTAAGTTTTGTCGATTTGGAAAAGGCATATGATAAGGTGCTAAGAGAGAAGCTGTTCAATACGCTACAGTTATATATTGTCAATGGGGCATTATATCAAGCAATACTTAGTCTTTATTTGAGTTGTAAGTCAGCAGTTAGAATTGAAGGAAGTACAGGAAGATGGTTTAATGTTAAATCTGGTGTGAGACAGGGATGTACGTTATCCCCTCTGTTATTCATTAGCTATATGGATCACATTATGAAGGAAAGTGGTATTAAACATGATATCAAAATTGGAGATGTTAATGTCAGCTCTTTGCTTTATGCGGATGATGTTATACTTCTAAATAAATCCACTACAAGTCTGCAAGATTCTCTGACTAAATTGAATAGTTGTTGTAATAGATATGGTATGAAGGTCAGCAATAAAAAGACAAAGACAATGAAAATAGGCAGAATCATTGAAAATGTCAACTGTGTTGTGAATGGAGAACCTGTGGAACAAGTAAAACATTTCAGCTACTTGGGCATGATTTTTAGTGAAGATGGTAAATTAAATATAGAAATAGACAACAGAATCAGCAAAGCTGGTATGGTGGGAAGTCAATTGAATAAATTCATATGGAATAAGAGAGAAATTAGTCGGAACACTAAATTAGCTGTATACAAGACAGTGTTCAAACCAGTTTTAACTTATGGATCTGAGAGCTGGGTCAGAAGTAAAACACTTGACCAAAGACTAGAGACCACAGATATGAGAGTCCTGAGAAAGATTATAGGCGTGAACAGATGACATCAATAGCAATATCATATTAAAAACAAGGATATTAGGAAAGAACTTGATATTGTCAGCATCCAGGAATGCGTTAGGAGAGCTAATCTCAGGTGGTATGGTCACCTAAACAGAATGGGCGAAGAAAGATTAACAAAACAAGTGTTCTCTGCCAGGTTGGCAGCAAAACGACCCAGAGGAAGACCAAGATATAGGTGGATTGATACAGTACAAAGTACCTTAGATGATAGAAATATAAGATATGATAATGTTGGAGTCTTGACAAGTAATAGACTGATTTGGAGGAAAATTGTAGATAGGATGTTAGTAACGATATAATTTTTTCAAGTAGTACTATCATATCCTGTACATCCCTTGTGGGTACATGGCAGGAATTTGATGATGATGATGAAACATTAAAGAATGCATTTTCGTTAGAAAATATCCAAACATTTTATCGATGCTTATAAAAAAATTTGAAGGTTTAATAATTTGTGCAAAAAAAATGATAGTCTCATTGAGAAGCACATACGTATGCAAACAAGCATTTTCTGCTATGAGTTTTAGAAAAAAAAGAAATTTTCTTCTCGACTGACTGACGAACATTTGCATGCTTCGATTCGAATTTTCACCTCAGATTATCAAGTGGATCTAGGTAATTTGGCTAAGGGAAAACAATCACAAAAGTCACATTAAGCAGAGAGACATACATATTGTGATGCATAAAGTATATTACTTTGTTTTTTCTTTGTTTCATATCTCATACTTTAAATATTTCTGTGTGTTTTAAGATTGATATAATAAAAATTGATAACTCAAGTATTTTTTCACTCACTATTTTCTATTAATTAAATGCTTGCGACCCGATTATTAAAAATAAAAGTTAAATGTGGCCCGCGAGTCTGAAAAGGTTGCCGACCCCTGAACTAGACAATGGGAATGTATACACCATGATACTTTTGGATTTTGCTGAAGCTTTTGACAGAATACAGAATGAAAGACTTGCATAAATTGGAGAATATGGGTTTGGATTATAACATGGATAAATAAGAGGATGACTGACTGACATATCAAAAATGGTATATGGGAGATGCGTATCTGCAAGATTTAAGATAAATAGTGGAGTACTTGTTTAACAGTTATTCAATCTGTACATTGATAACATTGGGAAGGATTTGACAGGCAACAAACAGCTATTTGCTGATGATATAAAGATATGTAAGATAATCAGGAATGCTGCTCATATGAAGTGCTTGTAGAATGATTTGAATAGGCTGGAATTGTGGACATGGATGTCAGTAAAGGCAAAGCCATGCACTTTGGCATGATTAGATACCCAATGTTGTATTATATTGGTGGGTCATGCAAAAAAAAAAATGATAAGGCTAAGGATATTGGAGTGTTAGTAGATAGCAAGTTGAAGTTCAGCACCACGTGGCAAAGACTGCAAATACAACTCAAAAGATAATTGCAATGCTGAAATGAACTTTCACATGTAAAGATAAAGATGTCATTTTGCCTTTTGCCAAGGCCTTGATATAAGACCTTGCTAGGACTATTGTGCACAGGTCTGGTTTCTGTCATGATTCTGATACAGTGCAAAGGAGTTAAAAAATGATATCAGGATTGTGGAATACTGATTATGAAGACAGACTGAGAAAATGTAGACTGCAGGCACTAGCAAACAGATGAAAGAGGGGTGATATGATTTAGACTTAAACTTCTGAAAGGTTACAGGATTTCAGTTGATGGAATTTTTCATTTTATGTAGGATGGGGAAATCCTTAGAGGGCATCCTTAGAAGCTGAGAATGAATGCTGCTAAGAAGGGGCAAGGGCTAGATTTTTCTCTCATAGGGTGGTGTTGATTAGAATGGATTGCCATTGGATGTGGGTGCAAGTAGTGTGAATGAATTCAAGAATAAGTACGATAGTTGGTGTGTGTAGTATGTGACAACCTCATTGAGTCCATGACTCCCTGGAGGTTTCTCTTAATTCTTAAATGTTCCCACTAATATTTGTCTAAATTCCTTGAATGATAAGGCATTGCAAGTTTGAAAGATGCTGGTTTGAAATCTAGAAAAAAAACTAGCAGCTTAATAATCTTTTTTTTTTAAGCATCAAGATCAACTATTGCCAACATTTAAGCCTTTCGCATATTTGTCTTTTCCACTTTCCTCATCAGTTTTACATAGCCTCCTTAATATATTTATATACTATTGAAATTCCTCTAAATTTTTGCATTCACTGAACAATCTGAAATTCAACCTTCAGGCTGTGCAATATACCCAATGTAAAACCCTTACCTCTATATTTAATCATTTATGTTCAAATATCTATCTAATACATGATTATTATGCAAGGTAACCTTGAATGCTTTCAAATCTGTTCAGCAGCTTTTCCATGTTTCTGATAACTTTTTTTTTTTTTTTTTTTTACTTCACAATACTGGAATGATTACGTCCTTCCTAAATATTGTCTACAACTGTTCTATCACATAACTTTTCCAAAGGTGAATACTACTGATTGCTTGGGGAAAGAGTAAAAGAAGCCACGTATACAACGATATGGTAAAAAAAAGCTGGCCTTATAATGACATCTTCTATGATGTTTGAGAAAACAGAATTAAGAACAATAAGACAGTAACTTTTTGCTAACTTAAATCATGTTTCTTAAAAATTATTCAAATTAGCAACAAAATAGTGTCTTATTAATCTTATAGGCCAGTGTAAAAATAGTCAGTAGAACAAAAAATATTCATTTATATAATCAAATCCATGATATACCCTCATGAGAAGGGAGGGTTTTTACAAGAAATGATAGGACTACATGAAAATGTTACAAATTACTAACCTTCTCTCAACAATTTTCCTCAAAATTAATACTTTAGGATTCCAACATTATCTGATCTTACACTTTGGTCTTCTAAGACACTTCTTACCAATCAATCCACTTAGATCTTGGTCTTAATGCTGGGCTTATGCCATTCTGAAAAAAGAAAAAAAAAAATTGCTTTTGCCAACCATTCATCTCCCATTCTGCTTAGATCACTATACAACTTTAGATTAGCACTGCTAACAAATTACTGAATGCTAATAATGTCATGTTCCTTCATAACATCCTGTTTTATAATATCATACTGTCATTGATGCCATCTGTTCTCAGAACTGCGGAATCTGTCTCCAGTCTTTGATCAAGTGTTTCATTTCTAACCCAGCTCACAGATCCATAAGATAAAATTGGTTTGAACCTCATCAGTTATATGCATCTAATTTAGTGTTTTAACTAATTTCTTTATAATTCCATATGAATTTATTCAGCTGGAATTATAAATTTATTCTGACTACCCATACCAGCCTTTGTTAATTCTATTGTCTACTTACATATTTAATTTGCCATCTTAACTAAAAATTGTGCCAAAATAGCTGAAAAGTTTTGCAAGGTACACCATTCAGAATGCATGTAATTACACCGGATATTTTCTTCAGTTTTAATGTCGCTTTTATCATCTGATTCATTTTACAGTACCCTTTTCCTCCATTTCCTAACACTTTATTTGTCTTACCAAAGTTTTCTAATGCCTTTTGTTTAGCTTTACACAGTGCCTTGCTTATATCATTTATTTGTATTCTTTCAGAGAACATGCTGACTTACTTGCCAAGAACTTTTGATAACTGTCTTCTTTTCCTTGACTGCCTCTAACTTTCTAATTTTTATCCCTGCAGATAACTTCACAATCTTCCCTGGTAGAATCAATCATTTCCTTTAGGGTATGCCAATGAATCCCAAAAGTTTTTTATTTTCTTCAAAAACTCTTATTACCTCTGAAATGTATTCAAGCTTTGATTTAAACAAAACAAAAAAAAATTCTTACACAATTTTCCTTTTAAGATGATATTCAATTTTATCCTGCTTAAAACTAAATCACTTCTGATTTCCATTGACAGAGATTTCTTGCTAAACCAGAAGCAAGAAGAGCAGGCATGAAGAAGCAATGAACGATGAAGTTAATTCTGGAGCAGTTTCCAGCACAGTAGTGAGATGCCATTAGATAAGATGACCTCTAGATATCAAAAACATTCAGGAGAAATTATAGGGGAATTAGCAATGTTTAATAACAGGTAATTTGCTGTGATCATCTATCCGGTCTGGGGTCTTTCCCCCAGAGGCAAAGCTACATGCCACCGGACGGGTCCCCAGGTTGCGGGTCGGGGAATGGCCACCAGAGATGGTGGCTAACTGCGAATAGCCAATAAGCAGTCCCAGACAAGAAGTGGCAATACTAACAGGACGTGGTGGGTTGGTGGACAACTCCAGTAACTCTATAAAATGACACAGAAGTCCAATGATAGTACTGCATCAAGGCGAGCTTAGGCCACCCTAAGCCTAAATCAATATGCTCCTTCTGATTCTCTCTCCCAAGCTCTTCAAGGGAGACTAAGGGTCTGTCAGATAAGCGTCAATGTGCTGACAGTAAAAAGAAAACACGATTGAAATCCGATGCCAAAGTACTAGAAAAAGGACTCATGCCGGCTCGGACGTTACCCGGTCAAACAAGGTTCGCGTTCCCAATCAAGTAATCAGGGTTGGATTGAAAAATCAGTTACAAAAACAAAGACAAAAAAAAAAAATCAAGCTCAGGCCTGTAAAGGATGGAATATCAATTGGCACATGGAATGTCCATACACTCTGGGCAACTGGAAAATTGCAGTTGCTTCAAGAAGAAATACAGATGTGATATATTGGGTATTTCAGAAATGAGATGGGCATTGTCAGGAGAATCAAATGGTGGAAGAATTCTCTGGTCAGGAAATGAAAGTAAGCAAGAAGCAGGCGAAGGATTCCTGCTAAGTAACAAAGCCTGTCAGGCAATGATAGGATACAAACCAGTTAGTGAAAGAATAATGGTTGCAAGATTCAGTGCCCAACCATTCAAATATATACGCCCACTGCAGAGAGTGCAGATGAAAACATTGAGAGATTTTACAGGGATCTACAACTAGTAATTGATGAGCTGCCGAAGCAGGATATACTCATCATTGGAGGAGACTGGAATGCAAAGATTGGCAAAAATAACACAGGACGGGAAAAGGTTATGGGAAAATTTGAATATGGAGAAAGAAATGAACATGGAAAGATGCTTCTGGAATTTGCCACGGATAACAACCTGATGATTTACAATACCAAATTACAATAAAAAGATTGTCGTAAATGGACATGGCACTTCTTGGACGTAAATGGACGTGGCACTCCTCAACCTGTGGTCTGCAGACCACAGGTGGTCCGCAGACAGACTTAAATTAATTGAATAAATATATAATTTTTAATTATCCAAACAAAACAAATTAAAATTGAATAAGTAAAAATTATTGAAATCAAATGGAGACTTAAAAAAACCAACAAATAGCATTAGAATGTTCAAAGGCAGAAGCAATAAAACATTGTTGTCAACTTCACCCTTTTTATTATTCGTCATTCTGCCGCTAAATTTGTAGCAGCAAAATGATGAATAATAAAAGAGGGGTGAAGTGAACAACAATACAGTTTTATTGTCATATACAGTATGGCAAGATTTCTTAAATGCAAAAAAGCGCTGCCTGGGAGGTGCTCCCCTCCCCCCAGTTACGCCTCTGTAACTTAGTGGTCCATAGAATTGTTTTTGGCATTTTACTGGTCCTTGGGCTTAGACAGGTTTAGAAACGCTGGTGCAGATCATTCCAAAGAGCTGATATTGATTCAGACCACAGCTTAGTGATTGCAAATATAAGACTAAAACTGAAACAGAAGTACAAAGGAAAGTTCCAGAAAGCTAGAGACATTTCAAAACTAAATGAAGACAGGCTAAGAACAACATATCAGAACATACTGGAAACTAAGCTTAAGACCTCAAGTGAAAAACAAAATATAAATACAAGAGCAGAACGACTGACTACAGTGCTAAAAAAAGCAGTAGAGGAAGTAATTCCTGAAAGAGAAAAGATCAACAAGAAAACTCAGGAAACCCTAAAATTGGCACAAGAGAAAAGAGAACTGAAATTTAAAAAGAGATAATTCAGAGGCAGCAGATGAGTTATACCATCAAAAATGCAATGAAGAACGGAAAGCAGCAAGATCTGATAAAGCCAAATGGTTGGACGACCAGTGCAAAGACATCGAACAGTACTGTGGAGAACACAAAACTAGAGGTCTACAAACTTATAAGAAATGTCAATAGGAAGTGGCAAACAAGATCAGTAGCAGTCAAAGATGAAAATGGTAAAGTATTGATGGATAAGACAGAAATCATACACAGATGGACAAAATATTGCAGTGAACTATATAAAAATCAACTAAATGATACTGCAACAGAAGTAATCAAAGAACTAGAAGCAATCTCTCCACCAGCAGCGATCTTTGAAAAGAAGGTGATTAAGGCTATAAAACATCTTAAGAATAACAAGATGTCCTGGAAATAACAACACAACACGTAAGATGCTAAAATATGGAGGAGAATCAGTTGCAAAAGAAATACATAAGCTATGTAATGAAATATGGAGATCAGGGTATGCCCCCGAAGATTGGAAAAAATCAGTCTTGGTTGTTCTTCATAAGAAAGGCAGTACTTCAGAATGCGCCAATTACAGAACTATTGCATTAATGAGTCATCTTGGCAAAGTGCTGATGAAAATACTAACAGAACACCTGAAGGTGCATATGGAGGCACATCTTCTGGATAAGCAAACTGGATTTCAACAAGATCTAAGTACAATGCAACATATACTCGCACTAAGACTAATAGCAGAGAAAGCTCGAAGAAAGAACAAAAAGATATACTGCTGTTTCGTGGACTTCCAAAAAGCATTTGATAATATTGACCAAAATATAACATGGGCTGTCTTGGAATCCTATGGTGTGGACAATAAATTGATCCGCCTGCTGAAAGATATAAACAGCCAAGCACAAGCAAAAATCAGAATAGCAGGTGAGACTGGAGATTGGTTTGCCACAAGTCAAGAGGACCCAATATCAAATCTGGGAAGAACACTAGATAAGGTTAAAGAAGAAGGTGGAGGCATTTCAATAAATAGCATGAGAATAAACTACCTCTGCTTTGCAGAAGACATCGTCCTGATTGAAGAAGACACAGCAAGGCTGGAACAGACATTGCAAACACTATACACAGAAGGAAAAAGATATGGACTAAATGTCAACTTTGAAAAAACTAAAACAACGATATTCGGACAACATGAGTTACTGAACAGAATTACAATAGAATTACAAAAATTACGAACAGAATTACAGAAATGAATGATGCCACATGACGCATGAATTGGACCCCAAAAAAAGAGAGAAAAATTAGAATAGCTAGAGCAACAACTATTTTAAAAGCCATGGACAAAATATGGAAGAGCCGAGCTATAAAGATGCAAACTAAACTGCGCATTGTAGAAACCTGTATCTTCAGCAGCATGCTCTATGGATGCGAGGCCTGGGTACTTCTGAGAGAATCTGAAAGGAGGATATTGGCATTTGAGAGGAATTGCTATAGAAAGATCTTGAGAATAAGCTGGATACAGGAAGTGAACAATGAGGAAATCTACAGACGAATACAACCAAAAGAAAACCTGATCCAGAAAATAATCAAAAGGAAACTACGTCTATTTGGCCATATATGTAGAATGAATGATGAGAGAAAATTAAAAACGTTGCTGTTTGGAATGATTGAAGGAAAGAACAAAAGAGGAAGACCAAACAGAGAATGGGGCAATGACATCGTCAAATGGTGCAGAAACTCTATACACAATTTGAGTCATCTTGCACAAAACAGAATGCAATGGAAGAATCATATCAAGATGGCAGCAGACACCTACGGGCATTGGACCCATGGTTGCTGATGATGATCTATGCAAGATCAAAATGCTATGAAACTTGGTTGAAGTTTGGGTAATATGGTGATTGTACCTATAGGAAGAGGAGTGAGCAAACAGTATCCAACAACCATGATAATATTAGATGGTCTGACATCAATTTCTATGCATGTTTCTTTCAAGATTAGATATGAATTTTTGAGTGTTCTGCAGATGTGTGAGCTGCAATCAAAGCTTAAGGCTAAGCTTGAATTTTGGTTTTAAGCCACTTGCAATGTTTTATTATTATAACATTACACACTATTTTCATAGTCCAGAGACTCTACATAGGAGACCCTAAATATTATACACACAAAACCTTTCATATTGCTGGCCTGGTTGGCCGAGTGGTTAGAGTTCGCATGTAGAGGGTTAAGTGCTGTGAGGACATCATGTTGGAGACTTAATGGAATGTATACAGCAGCACTCAGAAAGGATTAACATAGGTTTAATACTTCCTATATTTCGTCCTAGTCACTAGGACATCTTCGGGGATTACAAAAACAACTAATGTAACATGAACACAAATATTATACAATACTAAGCCCAACCATGTGGATGACAGTAAAGTCCTATCTAGGTGGAGTGCCGTCTAAGGGCAGTTGTAGGTGGCCTGGAATGTAAGGTTGGACCTTTGGTGATGAATGTTTCCCAAATCTTCTGAAGCTTAATGCAACCGTATTTATTGAGATTTGGTTGATTTCTGGGAGCTTCTGCTGCTTCGGATAGTCTCTCTTTCTTGAATTTGCTGTGGTGGAGCATGGTGGTTTTCTTCCAAGAGACCCCGTGGGTGGTGTCCAAGAATCGTAAAATGAATATTATCTTCCGAGATAGCACTACCTACATCCCGCTAGAACACGACCCCCACAAAAACACAAGTTAAGAAATTAAAAATCTTACTTAAAATAGTATCTTCCTGGACCCCTCACATCACGAAAAAACTTAAACCTTTCCATTCCTGTCCCGCCCGAATATCGAATAAACGGTTTACCAAAATTCCACAAACCCAATTCCCCACTTAGACCTATAGTATATGCCACCAACGCACCTTGCTACAGACTGTCTAAACAGCTGGCCAACTCTGACCCCCACCCTCACTGGAAGGTCCACATCCTACATAAAAAACTCTACCACTTTAAAGCCCTCATAGAAAATTTAACCTTGAATAACGCAGACATACTGGGATGCTTTGATATCTCCTCTTTGTTTACCAATATTCCCTTAACTGACACCTTATCTCTCTTAGAAAACCTTTTTCCATCTGACATCTTAGATCTCTTTTCCTTTGCCATTAACTCTGGGTATTTTTCTTGGAAGAACAAAATCTACAAGCAGATAGAGGGAACTGCCATGGGTCCTCCCCCCCACCAATTTTTATATGGAAGATTTCGAAAAACGATCAATAGACTCAGCCCCACTCAAACCTTCTATCTGGCTAAGATACGTAGATGATGTGTTCTCTATTTGGCCTCATGGCCCAGACACGTTAGACTCCTTCCTCAGTCATATCACCAGCCTGCATCCAAGAATCCAGTTTACTATGGAAAAGGAAAAGAACAATTGTTTACCCTTCCTAGACACCTTAGTTACACGCCTGCCTAATGGTACACTTGCCTTCACTGTATACAGAAAACTCACACACACAGGCAGATACATTCACAAACTCTCCCACCACCACCCCTCTCAACAATATGGCATTATTAAAACTCTTACCAAGAGAGCCCACAATCTTTGTTCCAGTGGAACCGCCCTCACTACTGACCTTAACCACATACGCAGCAGTTTCCTCTCCAATGGCTACAGCAATCACAGTATCAAAAAAAATCAGTTCCTCCCTCATTCCCTGTCCTTCTCAACAAGAGATTAAAAATGCCATCACCATACCCTACATCCATGGCACATCTGAAAAAATAGCCAAGATTCTAAAAAAGTACAACCTACACACAGCATATAAAGCCCCACCGCAAACTTGCTACCCTTATCCATTCTATGAAAGATCAGCTCCCTCCTCTCTCCTCCTGGAGTTTACAAAGTACCCTGTTCCTGTAAGCTGGCATACTTTGGACAGACAGGCAGATCAGCATCCATCTGCCTGGAGGAACACAAGTCTTACATCTATAAACACAACTATGGTCAGTCAGGCTTGGCTGTCCATATCTTGAACACCACCCACAGGTTCTCTTGGAAGAAAACTACCATGCTCCACCACAGCAAATTCAAGAAAGAGAGACTATTCTTAGAAGCAGCAGAAGCTCCCAGAAATCAACCAAATCTCAATAAATACAGTTGCATTAAGCTTCCGAAGATTTGGGAAACACTCATCACCAGAGGTCCAACCTTACATTCCAGGCCACCTACAACCGCCCTTAGAGGGCACTCCACCTAGATAGGA
Organism: Typopeltis vanoorti; assembly: GCF_054136105.1. Taxonomy (NCBI): domain Eukaryota; kingdom Metazoa; phylum Arthropoda; class Arachnida; order Uropygi; family Thelyphonidae; genus Typopeltis; species Typopeltis vanoorti. The sequence goes on along the minus strand of NC_143563.1, from coordinate 121,260,831 downwards.
CTTTAGTGTCACCCACGTGGTTGGGCTTAGTATTGTATAATATTTGTGTTCATGTTACATTAGTTGTTTTTGTAATCCCTGAAGATGTCCTAGTGACTAGGACGAAATATAGGAAGTATTAAACCTATGTTAATCCTTTCTGAGTGCTGTATACATTCCATTAAGCCTCCAACATGAGTGGTTAGAGTATCTGCTCTCCAGCCAAAAGGCTGCGGGTTCGAATCCCACTGTGGGTATGGATGTTGGCGACTGTCTGTAAAAATATTAACAGTGGTGGTTGGAGGTAGATGCCATTGGTGTAGATGACAATGTTGATGGTAGTTGGTGGATTGAGTGGTGGAGGAGGAGAGTTATGGAGTGGGTGCCCTCCCTCGATAAGTCTTTGGACTCCTTGGAGGTGTTACATAATAATAATATCAGGGTGCTTAAGGATCAAAGCTGTATAACTGAGAGATCTCCACATAGTCTTTAAAGAAATGCATAGAACCAACCAGGGCTTCTGACCTAATTTCTAATTCTCACCTTCTATGTCATATAGTATGACCAACTGTCATACTTGTTCTTGAATTCATTCACATTACCTGCACACACACAACATCCAATGGCAATCCATTCCAATCATCCATCACTTTATGAGAGAAAAATCTGGCTCTTACCCCATTGTTGACATCATTCCTTCTCAGCTTCCAAGGATGCCCTCTTCCTTTTCCCACACTCAATAAAAAAATAATAATAATAATTCCATCAACTGAAATTTATAAGTCTCAATCATATCACTTTTCTTTCTCCCATTTACTAATGTCAGCAACCTAGAAAATTCTTTACCTGTTTTCATAATAAGTATTCCAAAATCCTGATATAATTTTTTTACACTGTCCTTTGTATACCCTCTCCACTGTATCAGAATCACAACATAAACTAGGAGATCACACCTGAGCACAATAGCCCAAGTGAGGTCTTATCAAGGCCTTGTAAAGAGGCAAAATGACATTCTTATCTTTACATGTGCAAGTTCGTTTCAGCATTGCAATTATTGTCTAAGTGGTATTTGCAATCTTTGCTACATAGCCCTTGAAGTTCAATTTCCTATCTACTAAAACTCCAAGATCCCTAGCATGATTAGTTTCTTTTAGCATAATTCCACCTGAAGTGCAGGACTTTATTAACATTGAACTGACAGCCATTTTTCCATGCCCACAATTCCAGCCTATTCAAATCATTCTGCAAGTACTGCATATCTCTGATTACAATCCTATTTTTGCATCAATAGCATTTGATGAATAACAGATTGAATAAAAGTGGACCAAGAACTGATCCTTTATGGTACACCACTAGTTACCCTTAAATCTTGAAGATTCACATACCCCATTCACTTTTTGATAACTTTGTCAGCCATCCTCTTATCCATGTAAATATAATTCAATCCCATTTTCTCTGATTTATGCAACAGTCTTCCATGCTGCATTTTGTCAAAAGCCTTAGCAAAAATCAAAGTAATATGGCATATCCATTTCCCTTTGTCTAGCTCATTAGAAACATTATTATAGAATGTGAGTAAGTTACTAAAATATGACCTTCCCTTAGTCAATCCATGCTGTTCTTTGCAAAGCAGAGATTCTCCGTCAGGCCATTTCAGAATGCAAGCTCTAAGCAACTTTTCGAAAATCTTCACTACCTCTCCAGAGACACTAATAGGTCAATAGTCGGAAACATCAATCTTTGCACCACTCTGTCCAATAGGATTACCATATATTCTTTCCACTTCTGTGGAATCTTCTCTGTTCTAAGACTCAAATTATATAGCCTCATCAAAGGAATAGCCAGTTCAGCTGAACATTCTTAGCATCCATGCTGATATCTGATCATTTACTATTGTCGAATTCTTATTCAGTTTGTGCAACAGCTCGAATATATCCTCCTCATACACCTGAGCTTCTTCATTTAGTGAAGAGGTGGCAAAGAGCACACAATGTTGCATACACCAAGTTGATAGCTTTTAGCAAAATGGGCACTCGTTTGTTGAACCTCTTTTGCCATCCTCTCACCATCTGTATACAGTAGTTACTCTTTGATATTCATTCTTTCTTTTACTTGCAGCATAACAATACAATTCTTTGAGGTTGCCATACTCAGATTACGACTTTGCTTTCCATACAACAGTTCAGGCCTGATACTTTTTCATAAAAGACATCATCCTTACGCACAGAGTATTCCTACCACTCATGCTTTTCTTACGAATCGCTTGTTTAATAAGATTACAGACCCATTTCACATTCTGCTATTGCATCGTTTCAGTATTTTTTTTAAACATTTCCCATGTATTGTCGATATCCTTCCCATCCAAAAACTGCTACCATGTTGAAAAATCAGCATACTTCTGTTTGTCATAATTCCCTGCTTTGTAGTTCAGCATGTAACATTTTCTGAATATTACATTAATAAACTAAGCCACTTCCCAAGCAAGTACTACATGGTTGAAGTATAATCAAATCTAAGCATTATTTGACCTAAAGTTCCTTCTTTCATAATACATCCTCTGTCCAAATAGAAACCGAACTTTTCGAAAATAGAATAAACTAGTTGCGATACCTGTTGTATCTTTTTGTTGTCAAAAACGGCAACCTTCATTAGTGTTGTGTCAGCTGTTTATGACATTTGTTTCATTAGAAACCGAGTTATAGTGCCAAGAGTGACAGTGTGTTTTGAAGAACAGTAGGAAAATTAGTTTCAAACAGAGAGCTGCGATTGACTTTTGTGTTCAACTCAGTAAAAGTTTTACTGAAAAGCAGACGAAATCAAAGAGCATACGGTGATGAATGCTTATCCTACTGAGGTTTATGAGTGGGTTAAGCGATTTCAAGGTGGTCATGAGACGCTCGAGGACGACAAAAAGCTGGGCCATCCAAAAACTGGACTGAGCGAAGTTAACATCCAAAAGGTGCACGATTTCATCAAAGAAAACCCAAAATTGTCTGCAAGATTGAATGAAGATGAATTGGGGATTCCAAAATCAACTGTGCCCAACATTTTGACTGAGAGTTTGAGCCCTCGTAAATTGAATTCGCGGTTTGTTCCCCACAAGTTGACCGATGACCAAAAAATGTATCGAATTGAACACTGCAAGGACTTCATTAAAACCATTCTTAAGGACTCAAATATCCTTGAAACGATCATTACTGGTGATGAAATGTGGTGTTTTGAGTTTGAGCCCGAAACAAAGCGCCAGAGTGCTGAGTGGCGACCACCAGAAGAGGGTCATCCGAAAAAAAGTCACTTGGAGAAGTCAAAAGTAAAGACAATGCTGATTTGTTTCTATGATTCCAAGGGCATTATCCACAAAGAATTTGTTCCGCCTGGCCAAAAGGCCAATGGTGAGTTTTATCTCAAAGTTATAAAGCGATTGATAGTGAGAATTCGTTGCGTATGACATGTATATCTTGACAACCAACCGTTAGTCAAAACACACTGTCACTCTTGGCACTATAACTCGGCTTCGAATGAAACAAAAGTCATAAACAGTTGACAACACTAATGAAAGTTGTTTTCTGCCTATGAACTAAACATTGTAATCCACAAACCTCCCTATCCTCATAGGGAGCATTCTAAAGACCTATTACAAGCATGATTACTCTGAATACAATCTACTACATCCTAATTTCCAAGTAAAGCAGGTGACTAAATATGCACACAGTAGTTGAGATGTGGCCGAATCATAACCTTATAAAAAGGGATAAAATCTTCCCTATCTTAACTTGTGAGCATGTTTTTTGAAATCCAAGTATTCCTTTGAGTTATTTTATCAATTTTTGCAATATGTCCTCTGAACTTACAACTCTGTCCACCATTATACTTAAGTAACTAGCCTCATTAATTTCCTGCAATTGAGTACCCATCAATGTCATACAGTGATATAACCTTGAATTCTGCAATATTAAATTAACAATCATTATATCCTTTGTCCACAATGCCAGTTTATTTAAAATCATTCTGCACGATATCTACATCACCTTTATCAATTTGTTGCAAGTTCTTTCACTTGGTTATACTATAACTTAAAGATGCCAAATACCAAGGCAATTGATGTGAAGTCATTAGCCTATATACATGTAGCATAGTCATGAAGTTACTTCGTGTGCAAACTTTATTTGCTTGCACTTGGATAAAGGATGGAACCAAAAATATAATTTCTTGGGATCTTTAACTTATACCTTTATCAACTATTGTCTTCCCCAGTTTTGCATCATAAGCAAATAACTGAATATCTCCCTTAAATCTTTCTCTATATCATTGACATACAAATTAAATAGTAAACCTGTTACAGAACCCCCGAGGTACTCCACTAGTCACCTTCATTCTCCGAGATTCCACGCCACCATATACACTCTATGGTGTCTGTCAGCCACCTTCCTATTCATGAACCTAGCTTCATATCCATTTCCTAATCGCTCCGACTTTTGTCATGGTTTTTCATGTGGTATTCTGTTAAATGCCTTTGCAAAGTCCAGCAATATCCTTATCGATTCTGCTGTTACTATAATAAAATGTGAATAAATTACTAAGACAGGACCTACTCTTAAAAAAGGCTGTGCTGCCTGCTATAGTATCACATTCCTATCTACCCAATGTTGGATTTTAGGTTTAACCAACTTTTCCAACACTTGAACAACTACTCCTAATACATTAATTCATCTGTAGTTTGCTACCTCTGTCTTGGAGCCAATTTTTTTTTTACCTTTATGCAATGAAACTATCTTATTCTCATTATCTTATCCTCATTCCACTCATCTCCCCTGAAACCCTGCCAGAGCTGAGACTTGGAACAACTTCATCAGAATGTTCCCATTCATATTTTTCAATATATTGAACACCTCTTCATTTACCTCAATTATGATATGCATCTCTATCACAACAGCAAACACAAATTCACTTGGATGATACCTTTGCAAAATGATCACTCAGCAACTTAATTTCTTTTGCCTCTGTTACCTTCGTATCATGAGCACTGTTCAGTTATCCTACCATAGTCATTTTTTGCTCTTACTTGCTACATAATGAAATAAGCTCTTTGGAATTTACTTTGGCCTGCTGAGTTAATTCTCTCATAATCTGATTTGGCTTTTCTTAAACTAGTCAGTCCTCTTGCTTGCACTTTGCATACTGCTCATGAATATGCTCGATCACCTTTTTCTTTATATTCCCTCCACTTTTCTTTTTTGAAGCTCTTGATATATATCTTAGTTTCCACTTGATTTATCCTCCAGAGCTCGAATATGCAGTGTGATACTCCTTTTCTCGAACTAACTCTGACCACTTCCCATTCACTACTGGCATTCTTTCCTTGTGGCTTCTCAAGTTATGGCATTGCTCATGACGCCTCCTAAATCTGTCTTAAGTACCAGCTTTGTAATTCAACATAAACTTTCTCTTGACAGAAAATTCCACATGTTCAGCAACTTCCCAGAACAAGACTGAATAATCATTCTCTCCAATTGGAGGCAGAACATTGGTTATGGATATAGCTTCTGATGCTACTATGAAATCCAACTCTCTCAAATCCCTTGTCCCCCTCTACAACATTTCATTTAATTATCCCTTAGCAACTGTATAAATTCCACTTTCATCTTGACATGCCCTATTCCTCTCTCTAATCTATGTCACCTATAATGATTGTTCGGCCAGCACTCATCATGCTAATCTACCAATACATGGTATTTGTATCTTCCTGTGGCCCTCAACAATATATTTTGTCTTATTGACCTTTATCTCATACCAGACAGCCTCAAATGAACCATCTCTCCTGGACCAAAAATACTCTAGCTTCTAATTCTATTGTTTGAAATTCTTCAGCTATCATCAAAAATACTCCACCTGTCCTATTCCCTCTACCCTCCCTGAAAATATAATATCTTTTACATTTTATCCCTGTAACTATATCAATTTCTGTCAACCAGGTCTCACTGATGCCTATGATTTTTAGCAAAGTCTAGCTGATTAATGCCATCACTTTCCACTGTAACAAGAATAACTTGATTCATAACCCATCAAGCATTTCCCAATTTTGAAAAACATCAGAAAAATACTGAATATTCCCAAACAAACGTGAAAATGTCTTCCAGGATTAACAATTCACATCTATTCTATGTTTGCACAAGCTGCCTACTCATCTATCCAAAACCATGAAACTAAACATACACACACACACACACACATATATATATATATATATATATATATACACACACACACACACACACACACACACAACACAATAAAGAAAATAACCAGCCATCAAAAACTACCATTCAATTACTCTTAGCCTCAATTTTTCTAGAAAACAATGAAGATGGTCTCCCACACTCAACCTCTTCTCTACCTGAGACCTGCCAATACAGATTCTCCCAATCTTCTAATCCTGCAGTAGATCACCTAGCCAACTCGGCAGGTTTCCCCACCAAGCCATAGTACAGGACTGACACTGATGGGGAAACAAATGATCCTCCCACTCAAACATTAAATCTATTCACAATTTTGCTGTTAACATTATATTGATTATTTTTTTTTTAATTTTTTTGACAAACCATGAAGTGCTCAAATAAACGAAGCACAGAGAATCTCAAACTAAACATTAACTACTGATTGTCCTGATGTTGGAAGGCAGACACCATGTCCAATGAATTCGAAGGATCAAATGATAATGACTCTTTTAGGAGGTAAATTTTCTGTTTTTTCCTTTTGAAATATGATATATCAAACTTAAAACTTATTTTATACCCTACTCCAAAACTTGGAATGATATGTAATCAATAAAAAGGTTACTTATCACCAAAGGTATATCAATTCCTAATACATACCCTGAACAGCTATACAGAATTTTATTATGTTGGAGGTTTAATGGATTTTTTTACAACACTCAAAAAGAATTAAAATAGAATTTAATACTTCCTATATTTCGTCCTAGTCACTAGGACATCTACGGGGATTACAAAGACAATTAATGTAACATGCACACAAAAACTTACAATACTAAGCCCAACCACGTGGGTGACAATAACGTCCTATCTAGGTGGAGCGCCCTCTAAGGGCAGTTGTAGGTGGCCTGGAATGTAAGGTGGGACCTCTGGTGATGACTGTTTCCCAAATCTTCGGAAGCTTAATGCAACCGTATTTGTTAAGATTTGGTTGGTTTTTGAGAGCTGCTGCTGCTGCTTCTAAGAAAAGTCTCTCTTTCTTGAATTTGCTGTGGTGGAGCATGGCGGTTTTCTTCCATGATACTCTGTGGGTGGTGTCCAAAACGTGGTCAGCCAAGCCTGAATGGCCATAGTTGTGTTTAACGATGTACGACTTGTGTTCCTCCAGGCGGATGGATGCTGATCTGCCTGTCTGATTAAACACAACTATGGCCATTCGGGCTTGGCTGACCATGTTTTGGACACCACCCACAGAGTATCATGGAAGAAAACCGCCATGCTCCACCACAGCAAATTCAAGAAAGAGAGACTTTTCTTAGAAGCAGCAGCAGCTCTCAAAAACCAACCAAATCTTAACAAATACGGTTGCATTAAGCTTCCGAAGATTTGGGAAACAGTCATCACCAGAGGTCCCACCTTACATTCCAGGCCACCTACAACTGCCCTTAGAGGGCGCTCCACCTAGATAGGACGTTATTGTCACCCACGTGGTTGGGCTTAGTATTGTAAGTTTTTGTGTGCATGTTACATTAATTGTCTTTGTAATCCCCGTAGATGTCCTAGTGACTAGGACGAAATATAGGAAGTATTAAATTCTATTTTAATTCTTTTTGAGTGTTGTAAAAAATCCATTAAACCTCCAACATAATGTCCTCACAGCACTTAAGCCTCTACACAAGAAGAGCTATACAGAATATATATACGGATGTAAAATACACAATTTGGTTTATTAACTGCCTAACAGTTCTTGTTCTCTTGCAAGTTTATTCCATTTGTCAGATCTCCACACAGTCATATTAAACTTGGACATAGAGCACTATCCACTGCAATCAACCAGATATTGGTCTTCCATCTCTTCTTGGCATTTCGACATCAAATCCTCATCTGGCTAATCTTACCTCTCCTCGTTCTGTTTAAGTAACAAAACCTTAGTTATGTCCACACATTCCTGAATGATAACATCTAGGTGCTTTCTAATATCACTTTTAATGATTCTGTCATTGATTCTGAGAACTCTCACATCTGTAGCCTAGTTTATGATCAAATTCACAGATACACAAGTTCAATAACTGGTTTGTTACATGCAGCATTACAAGACAAATTTTAGCATATGAATTTGAGAATTTTGTTAGAAATATCCGCTGATCACCACACATACTGCCAAAACAAAGTAAACAGTATTAATCACTTAAGCTCTCTTTAAGTATATATAAATAAACACTTAAAGAATTTCTCTTAATTTGTGAGGAATTCTTTTTCTATATAAATTATTACCATCAACATCTTGATATCTCAATCATTTCAACTCTCCTGCTGAGGTCTCCTGTTAATAATAATATAAGATGGTGCTATGTAAAAATCAGGTAGAAGGCAAAAAAGGTATACATCCCCATTGTCAGCCCTCTATACAGAACAATATTCAGGGGAGTGAAATTAAACTTGATGTGAAACAAAGAAATATTTAGCCATGATTTTATTGTACACAGATAAGTTATATTCTAAATATCCATCTTAAAGCAGCTGTTGTAAACTTAGTATGATGATTAGCAATAAAAACTATGAAAAGGGCAAGAAGATGAGAAAACAACTACATTTAATTCAGCTATTTAGGTACAATTTTTAGGTAACAACAGCAAATCAAACAAGGAAATAGATAAGAAAAGCTGTTGTAGTGGAAAGACAAATTTATATGGAATCAAAGAGAAATTATTTAAACACAAAAGGAATTTAAATACAAAATGTTATATTCAGGCAATGACAATCAAGAAAAAGGAGGAGTAGCCATTGTATTCAACACTAAATATGAGGCTAATCTTCTTGAATGGCAGGCAGACTCAAGTAGTGATGTGGACAAATATCAGAATGGGGAACTGGACAATGAGACTTATTTGTGCCTATGGTCCCACAGAAGGTTCTACTAAAGTAGAAGTGGAAGAACTTTTCTGAGTCTCTAGAGAAAGCATCTGACACAATGAAAAAGGGAAAGTTGGTCCTTGTTGGGGATCTAAATAGCAGAGTAAGAAATGATCGTCAAACATACAAAAATATATTGGGAAAATTTAGAGAAAAGAGCAAAGCTGATAATAAAGGCAAATATTTGTTGGATTTCTGCTCAGGACATGGACTGGTTATTACTAACACCATGTTCTAAAATAAAAATGTGCACAAATTCACATGGAGAGAAGAGGCAAGGAATAATAAAAGTCTCATTGACTATGTTATTGTTGAAAGTGATGTTTTCTCCCTTGTGAAGGACACCAGAGAGTACAGAGGATTTGAAATTAAAGTGATCACTATTTAGTCTTGAGCAGGATAAAATTGAATTTCATATTGAAAACAATAACATGTAAGAAAGTTTTAAAATGAATAAAAGTTCAGCATCTCTCAGATGTGAACTGTAGACTAAAATACACAAAGATTATTGAAGAAAAAATGAGTTTTGAGAACAGGAACGAAACTTTAGAGATTCAGTGGCAAGCCTTGAAGAAAACTTTGATTGATTCAGCCAGAGAGGCATGTGGTGAGGTTGTATGCAAGGATAGAAAAATCAGAACTCCATGGTAGATACAGGAAGTTAAACAGGCAGTGAAGGAAAAGAAGAAAGCATATCAAAAGTTCCTGGCAAATAAGTCAACTTGTGCTCTTAGAGAATACAGAGACAAATGTAAGAAAGCTGAACTCTGTGTAAAGCTAGCTAAACAAGTCATGGTAAGGCTTCGGCAAGAACATAGAAAATAAATATCAAGAAGGTGGAAAAATATTTTGGAGGTTATTGAAGAAGCTTAGAAATGGAGGAAAGAGTACTGTAAAAAGAGTTAGAGATGATAAAGGTGACATGAAAGCGGGAGAAAAAGATATCCTTGAAGTATGGAGTAATTACTTCGAGAAATTGCTAAATGAAACAAGCAGTGATAGCACAGTGGTAAACAACACTCAACAGGCATAGTCAGGAATACATATCCATACTTGAAGTAGAAAAAGCCATCAAAGGCTTAAAATGTGGAAAGGCAGCAGGAGTAGGTGATATTCGACCAGAAATGTTGAAGAATGGGGGTATAAAAGTCTTGCAGTGGCTGCACTGCATAGTTCAGAAGGCCTGGACAGCAGGTCGACTTCCTGATGATTGGAGTAGAGCTCTCATAGTACCCATATATAAAAAGAGAAATTAAACTGAATGTGAGAATTGCAGAGGTATTTTCCTACTGAGTGTTCCTGGTAAGATATATGCAAGTATACTTGAGAAACAGTTGAGAAGAATTGTAAAAGAAAAACTTGGTGAAGAACAAGCTGGATTCTAGCCAAATAGAGGATGTTAGGATCAGATCTTCACTTTACAACAAACAGTGGAGAAATCATGGGAATATAAGAAGGATCTCTATTTCAGTTTTGTAGATCTGGAAAAGGCATATGATAAGGTGCCAAGAGAGAGAGAAGCTATTCAATACACTAGTTATATGGTATCAATGGAGCATTATATCAAGCAATACTTAGTCTTTATTTAAGTTGTAAATCAGCAGTTAGAATTAAAGGAAGTACAGGAAGATGGTTTAATGTTAAATATGGTGTGAGACAAGGATGTACATTATCCCCCTCTGTTATTCATTATCAATATGGATCACATTATGAAGGAATGATATCAAAATTGGAGATGTTAATGTCAGCTCTTTGCTTTATGCAGATGATGTTATACTTATCAATAAATCCACTACGAGTCTACAAGACTCCTTGACTAAATTGAACAAGTGTTGTAATAGATATGGTATGAAGATGAGCAATAAAAAGTCCAAGAATGAAAATAGGCAGAATCGTTGAAAATGTCAACTGCATTGTGAATGGAGAACCTGTGGAACAAGTAAAACATTTCAGCTACTTAGGCACGATTTTTAGTGAAGATGGTAAATTAAATATGGAAATAGACAACAGAATCAAAAAAACTGGTATAGTAGGAAATCAATTGAATAAATTCATATGGAATAAGAGAGAAATTAGTCAGAACACTAAATTAGCTGTATACAAGACAAGTGTTCAAACCAGTTTTAACTTATGGATCTGAGAGCTGGGTCAGAAGTAAAACACTTGACCAAAGACTTGAGACCGCAGATATGAGAGTTCTGAGAAAGAGTAGAGGCGTGAACAGATGGCATCAATGGCAATATCATATTAAAATTGAGGATATTAGGAAAGAACTTGATATTGTCAGCATCCAGGAATGCATTAGCAGAGCTAATCTCAGGTGGTATGGTCATTTAAACAGAATGGGCAAGGAAAGATTGGCAAAACAAGTGTTCTCTGCCAGGTTGGCAGGAAAACGACCTGGAGGAAGACCAAGATATTGGTGGATTGATACAGTAAAAAGTGCCTTAGATGACAGAAATATAAGATCAGATAATATTGGAGTCTTGAAAAGTAACAGACTGATCTGGAGGAAAATTGTAGATAGGAAGTTAGTAATGATGTAAATTTTTCATGTAGTACTATCATATCCTGTACACCCCTTGAGGGTACATGGCAAGAATTTGATAATGATGAGAGAAATTATTAACTAAGTCAAACTAGCAGCATGCAGGATAGTCTTGAAACCTATATTAAATTATGGATCTGAAGTGCGACCTGTGAGAGATCTGAAAATAGGGAAGTGATCAGGTAGAAGAATCATGCTAAAAATGAATATAAAGATATCAAGAAGAAATTTGATATCAGTAATATTCACATATGTGTACACATGGTTAGTCTAAGCTGCTTCTTTTCAGTCTCTTTCCATCCACTACTTCCCAGTTATTTCTGTCCTTAGATAATATCTACCATTTCAAGTCAGACTTTAATAAAAGACCTTCATGTTCTTTGATGATCACTCCTGGCAGTATCTACTCAGTGGATAATTTTGTCAATCTTCCATTGCCAGCCGATTTCATTTACATGCTTTACAATACTTCAAGTCCGCATGGTTAGTCTAGTGGATTTGCACTTTGCAACCATATGCCTGGGGAAGGAGTGTCCTAAGTTCAATTTCTGTTGACGACATGAAGAGCTTAAGGATCTTCCTCAGCCATAGCCAAGTCAGCCGGTCTTGGGCATGCACAGCAGGATTTTTTCTGCCAGTTTATCTGTGGTTTTTCATCCCACAAGCAGGCAAACTGGTCCTGCGAACATACGCGGATTACAGTCAGGAATACTGACCCAGCCATAGGTCTGGTTTGACAGCTACGCCAGTTCCGAAGCCCAGATAAAATTTGGGGAGAACTGATGGTGCTGTACATTCCTGTAAAAGGGAACTCACAGCCACTCTATTATCATACGATAATTAATTAATTACAATACTTCACAATATCCTGTACCCCTCATGTTTTCTCTCTAATTCTATGTACAGCATTCTTCTTTTTTTCAAGACTCTTGGCTACAAATAACCAGTGTTTCTTTTGTTTTGTCTCACTTGCACACTGGAATAATGCACACAATTTTTCTTTAAAGATAATTCATTGTCCAAGGTAAATATACAGCATCCACAATTTCCATAGGATTATCTGCTAATTTAGTTTCACATGATCAGAATTCACAGATTGTTTTATGTCAATTTTTAATCTTTTCTTTTCTGCCAAGATCATTTAGCATTTCCAGAGAGTTTTTTTTTTTTTTTTTTTCTTTTTTTTGCAAAGTACTAGCAAAACAGTTATTTCGTATCAGGAATAAGGTTAGTGTTAGTTTCATGCAACACAATTCTCTTAAAAAAGAGAATCTTCCTTGTCAAGTCTCTCAGGCTGGTCAAGTTTTCACCTTCTAAAAAATAACAAATGGCAAGAACATAAAGTATAAATTATTTGATATAATATTTCATCCATATGGCTGTTTGGGTGGCTAACATATATATAAGATATGACATTACTGGGATGGCCTCTTATTGCTGTGTATAATGATTCAGGCAGAATCACTACTAATGCCCTAAGTTGTATCAAAACAATCAAGGCTTAACAAGCTGTGGTGTTTGCAAATCAGTGTTTGTTACTTTCAGCAGAAAAACATGTGAATGGAATTTAGAACAGCATTTATATCAAGTTTTGTTCAAAATTGGTAACATCACAAGTGAAACTAGACATGTTAAGAGTAGCTTCTGGTGATGATGTCACTGAAATATATAGCATATGCGAGTGACTAAGAGGTTTAACCACTCAACCAGCCACATGTATCAAATATATCAGTTACACACTTTATATCCATATCATTTTTTCTATAATTGGCACTAATGTCGTGAGTGATAGTGCATAGTGTGGCTTTTTATGAATTGTGCTGCATTTTTTCATACTGGATACAAGTGTACTTCAGTAGTATTGTTGGAATTTTTGTTTGTTTATATTGTGTTTTGCTACTCGTTTCTTCTTACTACTTCTGAAAAATGGTATCTGCACATCAGAAGCATTGAAAGCCTCAGCACAAAGATCAAATTCAGGCTTGGATTTTTCCCGGTGGATGTGCTTCAAAAATTGTTATGTAAGCACCGAAAAATGTGAAAGATTTGTGGACTGTTAAGGTAAACAAAAAAAGGAAAGCGTTAAAGTATGTGGAAAACGTGTTGATATAATGGAGCGATTAGAAATGGAAATAAGAGTTGGGACAGTAGTAGAGAAGCTTAGGCAAGAGTTAATGAAAATGAAAAGTGAAATGAAACATCTGGAAGATAACATTAAACATCTAAAGAGACTAGCTGATAAGAATGAGGAGGAGGAAGAATAGTATTACAAAGAAAGAGTCATGGTGCCGACATGTGAGGTCTCAATCATTAGAGGTGGGATGACTAATGAAGTGCACAAAACATGCTTTCGTGGGGGGACAACAAAACAAATAACTGGTGCATTGCAGAAAAGGAAAGAGTATGCACCAAAATTAGTGGTAGTTGTGAGAAAAAGAAAGAATTTTGATAGAGACTTAAGGAAATTGTCGTGACGGGTAAAAGATGAGTGTTGTTCAAAAAGTTGTTAGCATGTTGCCCACATATGACAATAGTGAAATGAAAAAGAGCAGAGATAATGAATATGAGTCATCTGAATTGTATGTAAGGCAAAGGGGGTTCACAGTTTGTAAATCTATGGAGTGAACTTGAAGGAAAGTTGGAATGGCTTAAAGCTGGTGAATTGCATTTGAATGGGTTGTTTAAAAAGGATATTATTATTGTTGGGCATTTAAAAAGGATATTATTTTCTGAGAAGGCACAGTCAAGAAGTTAAAGCAGTAAATGATCAGCATCTACTTGTGAAGCAGGACAGCACAGATAAACAGATTACACAACACAAAGATTGATACAAGATTGAAGATGTGGTTGCAGGATATAGCAGATGGAATAGAGCATGTTGGAGCTGGTAGAACAATCGCTGTGTCGCCTCAAAGACACAGCAATTGTTATGTTCATATATAAATGTAAGGAGGAGTATTCAAAAAAATTGGAATAAGTGAAATTTGGTTGTCGGAGGAGGATGTCATGTTGGAAACAGAAATGGAAGGATAGGAATGTGAAAAGGGAGGGAATGCTGTTAATAATTGCAGAGGAATGGTGTCCATGAAGTGTGGAAGTTCATAGTATATACACAGATTTTGAATCTGTATTTAAAAATCTATCAAAATTCTAATTATCCATGTCTCACACAAGTATCTGCCAATGATAATCTAATCTTACAACGAAGAATAAAACCTTTGTACTTCTCACATAAACATCATGGGTGAAGCATAGCTATTGTTCATTTGACCTTTATGCTTTCCATATTTCAAATTATATCAATTGATAAATTAAAGGATTCAAATTTATCATAGAATTAATTACATCAGATTAATTAAGATGAGAGTTGATGTGCTATACACTGTTAATTCATACATAGATAAAATTGTAATCATACAGTTATGCTGATGTGAATTTTGTAGTGTGGGTTGCATAAGCCACACAACAGCATGCACTCAATTTAAATTGAGCAAGCAATATATAACTGAATACCAAGGGTTAAGCAAAATGAACAGTGAAATCAAGCAAGCTGTTTTGTAAAAGAAAATGCTATGGAGGAGATACAAGACAGTTGGTAGTGACCAGATCCATGAAGAGCATAAGGTGCAGGCTAGAAGGTGAGTAGCAAGGTATAGAAAGAAAAGGTGCAGTATGAGACGAGATTGACTGGTCAGGTCAAGGTTAATTCATGGGAGTTTTGTGTCAATGGCAAGCAAGAGAAAGAATTATGGCAGGTTCACACTGGTGGAGTCATGGCAGCAGAATGACATTTGCAAAGAATATAGTGGAATTATTGAACGAACACTATCAGTGTATACCATACTGGTGTAAATGATGTGGTCCATTATAGAGAAAGGAGACAAATATAAGGAGAACTGGAAGTGAAAGAATCAGGTGTATCAGATGTTAATTTTAGATGTTAATAAGGCTATGGGAATGGATGACATATCACCATGTATTCTTAAGAAATATGCACAACAGTTAACTATGCCCTTGACCTGGTTGTTTAACGAGTCTTACAGGTAGAGTTCCTAAGAAGTGGAAGAAGGCAAAATAGTACCACTGCACAAGCATGGCTCTAGGACAGAAGTTTCCAATTATAAACCAGTCAAGGTATTAGAGAGATTGGTTAGGAATATAATACAGGATTGGGTTAATGGACATAACATTCTTTATGATGGTCAGCATGGATTCATAAAAGGTATGTCTTGTTTTAGCAATTTACTTGCATTTTATGATAAAGTAATGAGTGTATTAGATAAGGGAGAATCATGTACAGTGATATCCTTGGACGCTGTAAAAGCATTTGACAGATTACCATATAAATTGGTGTACAAGCTGCAGAGGATAGGAATAGATAGTATATTGGTTAGATGGATCAGAGATTGGCTCTCTGAACAATATCAGTAGCTATGTATGATGAGGAAGTGTCTCAAAAAAAAAAAAAGGGAAGGTAACCAGTGGTGTGCCCCAAAGTTCTGCTCTTGGGTCCCTGCTGTTTAACTAGTTTGTAAATTAAATCATGTGGACTGACTAGGGATCTTCAGTTATTTGCTGATGATACAAAGTAGGGGAGAATTATAAGTGAGCACTGCTGACGTTAATTCCCATCAGGAAGATTTTAACAGACTTCTGACTTGGACAACGGAATAGGGTTGTAGTTTTAATATTAATAAGTGCAATTTTTGCATTTTTGAGTGTAGAATTATAAAGCTGTGCACTATATTGATGGTGCTGTGCTGCAGGAAGTAGATGAGATTTGGGAGTGATGGTTGACAGTAAACAGAAGTTTGTTGCAAAAGCTGCACATCATAGTGCTGCTATAACAAGAAGTGCTCTAACATGGTAGGGATTAAAGAAGTGATTGCTAATATATAAAACACTGATCAGAACACACTTGGGTTATTATACTCAGATTTGGTCAAATGGTTTTCAATGTGATGTGAAAACATTGGACAAGGTCCAGAGACAAATGACTAAGACAACATCAGGACTTTGAAATGCTGGTTATGGAGAGAGATTGAAGGGATGTGGATTGCCAAGTTTGGTGAATAAGAGGAAAAGAGGTGATATAATGGACATTTAAGTTGGTGAGGATTTTATTGGATTAATCCAGAGGGGATTATAAAAAGAGTAGACGGCAAGAGGGAAAGAACCAGGTGCCATTACTTATGTACGAATGTGAAGAGTAGATTTTTTACATGGAGAATCGTCAGTGAATGGAATGCATTACCAGAATGTGTTGTTAATGTAAGGAGTGTTAAGGATTTTAAGAATCAATATGATAAATATGTAGTCAGTTGAATGAACCTCCTACGATGAGTCTGCTGATTCCATGCAGGGTGCAAATAATAATATCCAATTGTCATATTGACTTTAATGGACTTTTCACATCCATGTAATTATGGATGTATACACATGTCTAGGCTGATATGGTGGTTAAAGAGGGACAGGAAGATGTGAGAAGAAAGAGATGCACAACCACAAATTCACTGAATATGTGAAAATGTGGAAAGTGTTGTAGTTAGTTCAGTTTGACAAACTAGTATATGGTTAATGACTGAAAAATTAAATTTAGACAGAAACAATAAGGAAAATTTTGATGGATGATCTAGGAATGAAAAAAAATTTCTGCAAAGATAGTTCCGCAAATCATGAATAAAGACAAAAGCAGTAGTGGCTTGATGTATGTTTGTTCTTTCTTTAGAATGGGTTGTTTTTCACTTATTACTGGTGATGAAAGTTGGTTCTTTCAGTACACTCCTGAAGCAAAATGCTAATGCTAGAGTATAAATGGAAAACATCTTCGCCAAAATTTTTTGAACTCAAGAGTTCAAATTCGTTAAATATGAACAAAAAAGTGAACCAACTTATACAGAAATTGCTGGCAAGATTACATGGAGCTATTCATTAGAAGAGACCAGAACTTTGGCCAACCAATTATAAATTAGAGATACCAAGAAATCACGTTCTTGGTTTAATCCTATGTGCAAGTGATTGACTTCACATCGATTGCCTTAATATCCCATAAATACACATCCTTTAGGGCATGTATAATGCTATGCATTATTGGAAGGGTCACTATCCAGACCGGTTTCTACCTTTATTGAGAGCTGGTCTGTGGAAGCTAAACCCAAAAATGATACTGAAGTTGAATACCAACATTGATGTGAAATGATTGACCTCTATTCTCTCAGGGGCTCAAATTGGTGAGTACAGCATGGCGATACCCAAGCTTACTTTCTACAATCTTTCTACTTCGTATACTATATCTGATGATGGGTCTTCTACTCTTATTTCCTCTACTTCCTCTAACCTCCTACCCCCCCCCCACGCACACACCCCAGTGCTATTAGAGGACGAGGGAGTGACTCTTTCCTCTCAAACTATAGTTTCCACTATCTAAAAACATTACAGTGTCTGACTACTCCAGGTTAGGAGTAACTTCAAAAGGCATCTGTTCCTCATTTTAGAGGTATCCTATCTAGGAGCTGGCAGGAAACTAAAAAATACATCTCCCAAGACATCTGGTCAATGTGGGAGAACCTATCCCCTCTCAATCTATGCCACAGAGAAAAAAAGAAGAGCCACACTGCCCACGGCCAAAATGAACTAAAACTGAACTTGACAAATCTTCTCAGAAGAAATGATAGTGTTAGCTCAAATCCTTCTGGAAGGACTTCACTAGATGCAAAAACTGGAAAAACCACCAACTTATACAACTCTAAAAGCTAGAATGCTTAAATCTGAGGAAAGATTGCTAAAACTAGAAGAACCCCTTAAATTTACAAAATGGGATATAACTGGAATATCAGAAGCTTATCTGAACAGATACTTAAAAGAAACTCTGGCATGATATTTTACCATAAAGGTGAAACCATGGATCTTCATGAAGTGGGATTCGTAATAAAAAAATAAATGGAAACAACATAGTAGAATTCAAAGGATACTCAGAAAGAATTGCAAGCTTGAAAATAAAACTCAAACAAAGAGATCTTAATTATTCAGGTTTATGCCCCTACCTCAAGCCATAGTATGGAAGAAATAGAAGTTCTTTAATCATCTATCAAGTATAATTTCACAAGTCATGGGGGACTTCAATGCCACAATAGGATAAAGGACATCACAACAGGATAAAGGACTGGGATCATATGGATATGGTTCTAGAAATGGGCAGGGAGAATTATTATTTAACTCAGCAGCAAGTCATAATCTAACAAGAAATTCAGTATTCAAAAAGAAGTTTAATAGATGGTAGACCCATATTTCTTCTGATGGTAATAGTAAGAGATCGACTTCATTCTCCACCTAAATATAAGCCTATTTACCTCTGTAAAAGTGCTCAATTTTAAATTTAGTGCAGATCAGAGAATGGTGAGAAGAATGATCTCATTATCAAACAGAAAAACAGGATCAAGTATATCAAAACCAAATAAGCTAAATGTTAATACAATAACCAACCAAGAGAAAAGCATAAAGAAATTTGACAAAAGTGATTGCTTCTCAAATTCTGACACAGTCAGAAACTAATGTTCAAGATCTTTGCAACTCTATTGAAACTATTAGGTCTTCAATTAAATCTCTAAATAATTCTACTAGCAGGAACAATGATAAGATCTCTCAAAAAACTAAGATAGTAATAGATGAACAAGAATTACTAAAAAGAAAAACAAATTATATTCATCGAGAGATAAGATTAAATTTGCAGAATTTGTCAAAAGAGAAACCTAAAATGATTTGAGAAAATTCAATACAAGCGAAATATCCAAGGCAATAGAAAATGGAACCTCACTAAAAATGGCCTTTCTGAAGGGGGTAAAAAAAAAAAAAAAGACTCCCATCTTTTAAATAAAAATGGAAACAAACAATAGAAAAGAAATTCAAGGCATCAGCAATGATTTTTTACAAATACCTTTATATAAGCCATATAACTGGATCAAACTCAAACAATAGGTAAGTGGAAAATGTCACTAGTCCACCTATAACACTAATAGAAATCAAAACTTATGAAATGAAACAGAATTAGTGTCCAGGACCAGATGAACTGCCTCCTGAGTGTTTCAAATACAGGTTAGACATCATTACTTAAACTGTACAATAGAATCCTGAGGGATCAGATTTTCCCTAATCAATGGCTGAAATCAGAAATAATTCTTCACAAAAAAAAAAGGCATAAAATTAGATATAAACATCTACAGGCCTATAAGTTTACTCTCACACAATTATAAAATTTTTACAAAAATAACCCTCAAAAAAATTTATAACCATCTGAATTATGAACAAGCAGGTTTCAGGAAAAAATTTTCTACAACAGACCATCTACGCAGTTAATCAAATAGTAGAAAAATATTTAGAATACAATACACCTTTATATAAGACCTTTATTGAGTATAGCAAAGCATTTGATTCCATAGAACATTACCCACTTTTCTTCTGTGCTTTGAAAGACATGAGATTTGAGGAAAAATATATCCAACTACTTCAAACCATTTATGAAAAATAGTGAGGCATCTATCAGGTTGGAGGGAAACAGTGAATTCTTTAGGATGGAGAAAGGCATCACACAAGGTGATCCCATCGCTCCTAAATTTTTTTACAGCAGCCCTCTAAGCCATTTTCAGGGACTTGGATTGGTATGACTATGGTATTAATGTTTAGGGGAAGTTGTTAAACAATCTATGTTTTGCGAATGATGTTGTTCTGTTTGCTGAAGATGGCGCTCTCAACTTAATCTGATGAATGAATTAAGCATAAAAAGCAAGGTATGTCTAACAATAGACTATCATAAAACAAAAAAATGACAAACCATGAACATATTTCTACTGATGCTGAAAATACTATAATAGAATATGTAGAACTACAAATACTTAGGACAAATGATCTCCATGTCAAATTGCTTTGACTTTGAAATCCAGTACAGAATCGAGAGTGCTCGGAAGAGCTACTGGAGAACGAAGTATTGCATGAAAGGACTTGGGCACAAACCTGCTGGCCGAGTGGTTAGCGTATCCGCTCTCCAGCCAAAAGGCTGTGGGTTTGAATTCCGCCACAGGCATGGATGGCTGAAAGTACTAGGGTGGTCAGCCTTCTCTCGATAAGTCTTTGGACTCCCTGGAGGTGTGATATAATAATAATAACAACAACCACTACACATAAAATAAGGAACAACAAGGACTTAAGAGCCCTAACAAAAATAAAAGACATTGTTTGGTAAGCTAGGAAATCAAAATGGGATTGGATAGGCTGCTTGGAAAGATATCAAGATGACAGATTGTCAAAGAGAAAAATGGAGTGGCTTCCAAGAGAAGGAGTCAGAATTCCTGGAAAACAGAAAAGGATGGAGAGGACATCGAAAAATGTCTTGGTGTCACATGAACAAGAGTGGCCTTTGCCCTGCCAATTGGCCTCTACATACAAGTAGCTCGTCGTGAAGATAACTTCACACACAAACTTTGCTTGCTTACACTTGGACAAAGAATTAAACCAAGAATATAATTTTTTGGCATCTTTAATTTATAGTTAAGCCAAGTGAAAAACCTTTCAACAGCCAAAACAATTATTAAGACTTAGATGCTGGTTTAAGCACATAACTAAGTATAATAGAATGAATAAAACACAGAAATAATTTAAAAGGTTAATAATAATAATTATAAACTTTAAGGGTAGTCAATAGTGTCCAAAGAGTCTATAGTCTCCCTAATTATGAGCTCTAGCCAAATAAGTGAATCCTCCATCATGACAAAGTCCTTGCACATGATGAAATAGCTGGTTGCAAAGTTTCTGGCTAAAAAATTCAATCACAAATTGGACCATCCTTTGTATTTATCAGCTGTAGCCTCTTGTGATTTATGCTGGAAAAAATGTGTCCTTTCAAAGCCATTTTTCTGGAAGATGAGTACAGATGTTTTGAACAACTGCATCATCATCTAAGTGCAGATGGCACTAACCAATAGTCTACAAGTAAGCAAATATAGCTTTTACATGTGAATTCTGGGATTAATTGTTACACTTCCTATATTTCTTTGGAGGAAAGCTTATTAAGAAGTCATGTTCAGCATATCCAGGTTTTAAGGTGGAAATTCTGGAAAATATTTTGGATTAATTAAAAATCAAACATTTTAATGTTTAAAATATGCTTAATTAAAATAATGTTTAATACCAAGTACCAATCATCACAGCAGCTTTGCAATCATGGACAAAGTAATTAAGGCAACTAAAACAACCAGGAAGAAAACAATTAATGGACATCTCTTAAGTAAGTGTTTTCCTAGCCAATGTGCTTATTTAATAGAATATAACTGCTGCAGCTTCAGAAAATACTAAGTTACTATAGATATCACTGATATTCAAAACATGAAATCAAATGACTTAATATCTGAATATTTTCAGAAAGAACAGCTACCTTTAATAAATATCTACGAAAATGCAAGAAACCAATCAAATAAAAAAAAGGAAAATTAGAATTCACAAATATTACAATTTCTTCCCAGCTGAAAGATAGTTCAACCCAACATATTAGATAAACTACAAAGAAAAAGAAGGTTAAATCAACTAGAATAATGAACATTCAACTTAATAAGGTACGTGAAATTAAAAAAAAAATCGAACAAATATTATATATATATATATATAATATTAAAGGATGAAAACTGCTACACCAAAGGGTGAAGAAATTTTTAACAGAAAAATATTTTTAAAAAAAGTTTAAAAAAACGGTGTGTATGAATACCAAATGTATTTTTTGCTAATAACATCTATTAATTAAAGAATAATAGCCCATAAGAACACTTAAAATCTTACTATTTTGAATTCCAGTGAGAGAAATCCTTCAATCCAGATAAAATTACTGCACCAAGTACCTGTAGATGGATAAGAAAGAAAGAAAAAAAAAAATGAAAACATTTTATGAAAGCTCTTAACAGAATTATTTCATCATTTTTAATAAGTTAAAAGGGCACACAGCGTGTCAGGTGTTAAATTTGTCATGTGTAGAAACACTGTGAAAGGCAGTGCTTTATAAAATAAAAAATACAGCACAATTGAATATAAAACCAAACACCGATAACACTAACACACCAAAAATACATTCTTCAAACAGAGGAGCACAAACTGAATATGTAGCGACAAAAATCTGCACTTAAAAAGACAAATGATGTAGTTTAATTAATGAAAATATTTGTTTTCATCTTCATATCAACGAGAGGAGCAATATCGTAATCAGAATGAATATGATATCAAAAGAACTTAACCAGTACACCATAAGACATTTTAAAATACAGTACTGAAGAATAACAGTCAAAAAAGTTAAATGTAAGAATGAAAAATGATTCAATATTGATACTAAGTATGCATAAAAGTCAATACAGTGATCCTGCAATTAACCATCAATAAATGTCTGGGAACTACTCATATCATTCGTAAGGACAAACTTACCTTATTACATACAGATTAAAGATTTTCTAAGTGTAACAACGCTTGCCTTTTAATACATATAAATAGCAATTTATTTATACATAACATTAGCCACTTATTTACATTCTCAAAAACGAACACTGCACACGGATTTACACTCGTAAACCATACAAGCGAATATGGCCGCGCAGAAAACGCAAACAGTCGTGACGAGAGTGGACGCAACCATAAACGATTTCTCACAGGGAGGGTAGGTTACAGTAAAAAAAAAAAAAAAAGAAAAGAAAGAAAGAAAGAAAACGAAGTGAAATGTTTCCACTGCGTCAAATTAAACCTAACAGCACGAACGGCGTTCAGTTAGTCGAATTCCAATGAATTCAACATTAAAATACTGAAATGCTTTCATTTCCTATAACTCTATAAGTTTATACATAACGGTGTAGAAATGCAACACTATGATTTAAGGTATCAAGAAAAAATAAATGAAGAAAGAACGTCATAACAAACAGAAAATGATGGAAAAGGCACACCTATCACTTTCGCTATGGAATATAGAAACAGAATTAGAGTTTACTGGGGATGAGGGACGGAATGATATGAAGCATTGCATTTTTAACCCATACCGTAGGTATTTATTCATGTTATTTATTCACGTTATTTAACAGCCTACAAAGGCTGTTAAATAACGTGAATAAATATACACAGGAAATCAATTCAGTAATTCAATTCATTAGTTGAGTAATTCAGTTTAATTCATATTAGTGTGGTGCAAAAACATCACCAAAATAATATTTTTTATTAAATTCACTTTATTGGAAAGTTGTATTTAACAGGTGTCATATTATACAAGGAAAATCTCATGTCATACAGGAACATGTAAAGCACGCGTACACACACACACACAATTATATATACTGTATACTATATATAAACAGGAACGTGATGTATACATACACACACAACGTTTGTGTTTATGTGTGCAAGACAAACACATGCATTATTATACTGAGACATAAACGCACGTTATTATATCTACGAGTATTATTATAGTGTAAAAGATTTAAAGGAACGACACACACAAGTCACATGCGTTCAGCTGAATGCGAAGAAATTATAAATTTAATAGTTGTCAGATATAATTATATTTAAAACTACTTACAGTCTGATTTACCCATAACGGAGGGTCCTGAAAATATCACTAAAATAATTTTAGAGGAAATATCAAAATAGCCTGATCTCCACAACTTCAATACATAACTGTCAGTTGCCTAAATAAACGAAACTATAATTACAATTGTACAGACAGCTGGCTATAACAAAATAGTAGCAGACTGCACGAGAACTTCATTAGCATTTTATTGTCAATGATAAACGTTTAAAAATACTTCCATTTGTACGAAAGTATATTATCGACAACATCCAACTCACATCTACTAAACATTATTTAGTTCGATTTCACCGATAGGAAATACGCTTATACACAAGACGCACTTAGACGCTCACTCCGCCATAAAAGTACCAATCACTCACAATACAACGTCACCGAACTTGGAACGAGGCCAAACCAATCAACGATAGGTTTATTAAACTTCCAAACTTTCCGCGGGAAGAAATTAGATTGCCATCTAACGGCAGGAATTTTAATTGACTTTCATTAAATGGAAATTAAACATATTCAGATATCATGAAATAAAAGGGGGGGGGAATAAAAATAATGGTAAATGTTAATGATTATTTACGATTTCTTTTTTTTTTCATGCAGCTCCAAGTTAGAAAATTAACAACAAATAGCAGAGCTTTTATGGTAATTGCTAGACGCCCCTGTATTTCAAAATGAAACTAAAATTTAATTCTAGCTAATTAAAATTTTTATATAGAAGGAAGAAAATAATATGCTTGAATATTCTTGATGAAGTAATGACACGGTATTTGGTGGTGTTAATCTAGACCAGCTTTTCTCAACCTTTCTAAGCCCAAGAACCCGTAAAATACCTAAAACAATTATACAGAACACTAAGTTATGTAATTTAAAAAAAAAACTATGTGGGTATTACCAACATTTGAGAAAAACTGTGCCATTTATAACATAATAAATCTAAAAGCATGTTTTGAATACATACAGAAAAATAATTACTTAAAATGGAAGTAAACGTTTAAAATTGTATCATCATTGAACAAAGTTTTAATTTTTATTAAACAAATAAATAATATGACATAATTATTTACTATTGATTTTTACTGAGATAGTTGGCTTCTCGGCCTTTGCAGAATTGATGGGTATCTGGCTCAATATTGGTCAACTTCAGTCGAAGATCGGCACACACACACACACACACACACACACACACTCTAACACGATTTCTGTATTTTGTTTTTGTTTGAAGGAGCGATGAAAATCCTTTCTCACAAAAACACATATGTTGTAGAAAACGGCATGACGATTTTCAAAGCTTCTTCGGATAATTTAGTAAATTCACTTCTCACTGAAGGCGAGATCCAGAATCGAGCAAAACCAGGATCAGTGAATTGCATTTTAGGCCCACTGCCAATTGAAAGCTCAATTAACTGTTCTTTTTCCGATAACGAAAGCTTCTTCTTCTACAGTCGTTCTCGTGACTGTAGGCCTCAAATGGATCGCTAATTCATTCCTATAAATTTATTCGGAAAATATGTTTCAAAATTCTGTTTCAGAGTTTTGAGGTGATTAGAAACCCTTTTCAGAAACTCAGAATCAACAAAAATATCATTTTCCACTAAAATGGATTCCGATGTTGGAAAATTGACAAATTGTCTGTCTTTTATATAACTAATCAGTAACACCAGTTTTTTCTCGAATGCCTTTATTTTGTCGAAGGTATCAAGAAAAATTGAAGAATTTCCCTGAAGGGAGAGATTTAGTTCATTTAATTTCAAAAAAATTTCTAAAATATAAGACAGTGTTGAAAACCATGCTTCGTCATCAAGGAGTAATACAAAATCAGAATTACGTTCATTTACAAACAATAAAACTTTCTCAGAGTACTGAAAATAACCTATTATTTAACGGTCGAGCCTCAATAAAATTAACTAGCTTTACGGCGTTGTATAGCACACTTTTAAATTCTGGTGGCATTCCTTTGGAGGCTAACTCTTCCCTATGTATGAAACAATGTATCCAGTACATATCTGGAGCTACTTCAACCTTTGAAATAACCCCACTATGCCTGCCTGTTAGGGTGCGAGCTCCATCCGAACAGAAGCCAAACATTTTCCCCAGTGAATCCCTTTGTGAATTATGTAATTACTGAGAGTGTGAAATATTTCTTCTCCACCTGTTTGGAATGGCAAAGTTCTACAAAACATAATATCGTCATGAATGTTGTTATCGTGTGCATATCTTACGTAGCATATTAATGCGTGTCATCTGTAACATTAGTAGTTTCGTTCATTTGTAATGCATAATAGGGGCTCTTCTTAACTATTTCGATTAACTGAAATTCTACGTCTCCTCCCATATCATTAATTCTGCGAACGACAGTGCCATTTGAAAGATGAATCAAATCAATATCTTTCAGTAACTTGTGCCAAGCATAGTTTTTATCACATCTTTTATAGCTGGAAATAGTAATTTTTTCTAGATAGGAGAGGTTTCTCTGTTTTCGCTATGTGCAAACTTAAGAGATGGGATGCTTGCATTGCCTAGCTATTAATCAAATCCATGGCCAAAACTATATCTTTCCCATGATTTAATGTCCCTAAGCGTCACTGAAAAAATTCATTTGGCTTATTTTTCACATCACAATTTTTAGTTTCTAAATGTCATCGGAGATTTGCAGGTTTCATGTACTCGTTCGACAGCACTTCATAACACAAAACACATTGAGGTTTCTGTTCACTTTCATCTCCACATCAAGTCAACCCGAATTCCAAATATGAACTGTTATATTTCCTACTATATTTTTTCTTTGAACTACTTGTTTCTTCTACTTTAATAGTATCAGATTTACTTGCCGTTAAAACACGTGTATCATAATTAGGGTTATCATCACCTTTTTCATTTGCTTTCCTTTTCAAAGTCCGAGTTCTAAGCAGTTTTCCATTATTAAAAAACGTTTCAGAAAAAATATATAAATACTGGAATTAACTCACGACACACTTTCTCCAAGTATTACTTAACACTTCTGAAGGTATACTGAGCCTTGGTTGAAGGAGGGAAACCTCAATAATAAAAATCAATAAATAACAAGCAATTGGTTGAAATGTGGATAACACATGTTTACTTCAAATCTCAAAAAACAGCAAGGGAAGGTGGAAGCAATAAAACCATATTTTTCTTCACTTCGCTTGGGTTCCACAGTTGCAGACCAGCAAGGATACCCATGATGAGAGCCACACATCACAACCAGTGCCTCACATGGGAAAAGTCAGCAATAGAACCTCTACAGAAGGAAGAGGGTCTCCTGGGTGTTATCTCCTGTTTCCTGTGGCACCATGCTGATGGCTGGGTTCACATTATTGCATAAACAGCATGAAGTTCTTCCCCTGGTTGCCCAGATGAAGTCCACCAGGCCGGAGGAAATAGAGTAATGATCTGGGGAGCATTTTCCTGTCACGCTGTAGGTCCATTGGTTATCATCCCACAAACACTAAATGGTGAACGCTAGAGGGCATCTCAGCTGAACATCTTCATTCATATCTGACCACAGTGCCATCTTTCAACGGGACAACGAATATTGTTGTCGGGCTCATAGATCTACTGAGTGGTTGGAGGAACACGACAAAGAATTCGTCCGATTGCTTGGCCCCAAACATCCCTGAATGTATCCCAATTGAACATGCATGGGATATGCTAGAAAGTGGGAGTGAGAACTGCTGATCCTCCTCTCCTCCACGAAATGAGCATGAACTGATGGAGTTGCTGCAGCGGTCATGGATCAAGTTATGCATGATGTTCGACACCTTCTGGAATCTGTTTCTAGGTGTCTTCAAGCCGTGACTGCACAGAGAGATGGGCCAACGCGTTATTAGGAGTGTGTTACTAAAGCATAGCTAATTCAGCGTATACATGATAAATGAGATATGAATAGAACTAGTAACAAAGCAAAATTAAAACGTTTACCAGCTAAAAACAAGCGAAGGTAAGGGAATAAAGAAACTTGAAATATATGAAAAGCCCCAGCATACCTGTGAGCTATCTGATTCGTGAGAATCATCATACACAAAAAATAAATGTAACTTAATTTATCTTGTTTAAATGCTAAAAACATGTAAAGTAGTGTCTTATCATTATAGTGTACTGGTTTGTTTCTCATCGCTAAAAATTCTAAGCCAAGTTATTTGCTTTCATTTTCTTGTAAATCAATAAAGTAACTTTTCATATTTCAGAGGTGCATTTTAATTGATCTGCATGTGATGATATTTAAATAGGTAGATTTTTGTTGATATTATGGTGCGTTTAACCCCCTCCCCCCCACGTTGTGGTGGAATATATCGCTATTCGAAGAACAAAGGAGACATTGTCCCATTCGATTTGGATTCAATTCGAAGGTCAATTCTCGTCCATACAGAATCTTAATTTTGTTGTTGTTGTTGTTGTTGTTGTTGTTGTTTTTGCTTTTCTTCCTGTATAAATTGGCGCAAATAAGTTGTTTTGAGAAGAACATATACAGTATCAAAGGAACGCAGAGTGCTACTGTTGTAGAGGGTGAAGTTTAACGCTTCTTATATTCCTGGCTGTCTGATAAATAGAGAATATTGGTAGAAAAAAAAATTACGAGCATATAGCTCGCCCTATGAGGACAAACGGGGTAAACGACATCATTAGGGAGTAGAATGTTTTAGGTTTTCTGTGCTAGTAGACATCGTTTCAGCTGTAATCTGCAACTTGTTCTACCAGTTGATTAGAAAGTGTAGTCGCTTTCGAACAGAACTTTTCTGCTAGAGAGCGAAGGAATGAGGAAATATATGGGATATTTATGTACCAGCGAATCTGTTCAATTCAAATGAACCACAGGGCATTTATTATAAAACGCAAGATTTGTTTTGTACTCACTGCAATTTAAGTACGTTGACATTGGAGGTATGGCTCCAAGCTGGATAGGCACATCTAATTATAGGACGAATCACTATCCGATAGAGTAGTACTTTGTTACTTGTGTTTAATGTGCTCTGTGTATTAATCAAAGGGTGGAGTTGAGCGATAGTTTTAGATACTTTTCCACAGATGATCTTAATATGGTTGTTGAAGCACAATCTTTTGTTTAGTAGTATTCCGAGGAATTTGGCTTGAATTTTGATATCAAATAGAGCGATGTTTCTTTTCGGAAAAGATTAGCATCTCATCTCGTGAAGAGAATGGCTGCACTTTTCTATGGGTTCACTTGCATCCTGCAGTTGGAAAACCATTTAAAATGCTATCTTGTAGTTTTCTGGATATAATATGATGAAGGATTGATCTAGCTAATACTATCTTGTCAACTACGTAAAAAGCTGTGATGGACTACATGGGTTCTATGGGATCTCTTCCATGTAGATTGCGAACAATATCGGGGGAAGTAAGGATCCTTGTGGAACTCCAGCCAAAATTCCATTTTGGGTTTAGATAGTGTGTATATTTTGACTTGCATCTTTCTGTTCATGAGATATGATTTAATTAAATGCATCATCTTCAGATATATGTTAGAAAGAATAAGTTTATAAAGCAAACCATAATGCCAAATTTTGTCAAAAGGCTTTGCCATGTCAAGGAACATAGCACTGGCATGTGGTTTCAAATTGTATCCCATAGCAATGTATTCAATAAGAAGATAAGTTTGTTGGATGGTACTATGGTTTCGGCGAAAATCAAATCGCTTGCTCCGTATGATATTTAATTTGTCAACTGATTCTTGAAGTTTGCAGAGGATACTTTTTTAGCAATTTTTCCTAGATTTGATAGCAGGCTAATGGAGCTATAGTTTTGAGGTAAATGTGGATCTTTGCCTGGTTTGTGAATTGGAACAATGTCAGCAATTTTCCAAGAGGGAGGGAAATATTACATTCTGAGAATGCATTTGTAAAGTTGATTAGGTGCACCATAGCTTTGCAGGGCAATATTTTGATAATTTTGTTTGTGATGACATCAGGACTTGAAGCTTTATTATTCTTGATATACTTATTGATGTTAATTATTTCTCTTGCTGAAGTAGGAGTAATCAGGATGAAATTCTTGTCATTTGTTTCAGTGTGCATCTAACATGGAGATGAGCCTTATGTATGATTGATGTTCAAATTTTCATATGTAGAAGTGCACTGTTTTTTTAAATTAATTGTTATACCTTCTGCTTTTTCAACATCAGTATGTGTGTGGTAAACCCTGATCTGATTGGATGGGAGGAAAGATTTACGTTTTTCTGAGATTTTTTAAGAATATTCAAACGGAATGATCATTAGGGTTTGTAGATGAAACCTATTTTCCCATTGATGGGTTCTGTGATTTTTGAGAGCTTCTCTGACTGAAATGTTCAGTGTGTTGAGGAATTTTTTTTATCTTTAGGAGAGCGTGTATTATAATATCTTTCCCTTTCTTTATTTCTCTCTCTAAGTTTATTCATGATATCTTCTGGAAGATACTTGGGCTTAGAGATAGTGGTAGTTTTCGTAACTGCTGATAGGGCTTTATTGATTTGATTGGTGAATTTAAGTTAGGTTAGGTTTGGTAAAGTTAGTGATAGTAGATAAGGAATGCGATAGTAGACCTAATCTCGGATGATATGGACACTTAATGTTCTCTGACAGGATGGTAGGAAGAATACTCAGAAGACGACCAAGCTGTAGACGGAATGATACAGCACAAAGTGCCTTAAAAAGATAGAAATATAAGATCTGATAATGTTGAAGTCTTGACAGATAACCGATTAATTTGAAGGGAAATTGTTGATCGGAAGTTGGTAATGATGTAACATTTTCATGGTGTACTTTCAAATCTTGTACACCACTGTATATAACAGGAATTTAATTATGATTAATTCTATTAATTTTTATGCACATCAGTATTATTTTCAAAGTGAGTAATATTATACTTCATCACAGAATAGATGTAATAAGCTGAGCTCTTTGCTGCATTCACATATACTATCAAACATGTCTCACACCCCTCGCTGAGGGTACACATCAGGCAATTCTGGCACGTACAAGCGGGTTTTTCCTCCCGGAAAATCGGGTTTTTCATTCCGTGAACTCAATCTACCATAGTACCTACATCATTTCAGACAGTAACATATCCTGTTAGGGTTAGGTACCAAGAGATGACAGCACTTGTTTGCCAGCCTCTTCGTCGGTGGCTGCTATAATTAATGATAGACATGGGCCAGCTATCTCTGAGTGGCTACGTGGAGATTGAACTACCCACTGTCTACAAAAGATAAATAGGGTATAAAGGCCTCGCCTACATCCTGAAAGAGAATGAAGATGTTAGCTGATTTATTTATTTATATTTTTATATACTGTATATATAAAAATATATGATATTTTTATATATACGTATGTATGTATAAAATGTATATATGTATGTATATATGTATATGGCATAACGGATGTTCTTGAATGAGAGACATGTATATTTTCTTGACTGAGAGACAAATTTAATTAAGTAGGTTGCACGACTAGTTTCGTGTTCATAGAAGACTTCTTCGGGTACATAATAAGTGGGAACAACCGACAAAAAATTGCGAAAAAACAAAAAATCTATACGTTAACATATTACCATTTGAATCTATTCTGCGTATTTCCTTATTGTTGGGCGTGCGCATACTTTCAACATCTCGTGAACGCCAAAGTTGGATGGTAGCGCAATGGCAGTCTGAGAGATTAGAGATGAGGTTGGTGTTGAAATGTATTTGAATGAGAATCCAGATTTTCTTTGGATTCCACAGTTTCTTTCTAGTTCATCATATCTTCGAAAGATATTTTGAAATTTGTCCCATAAGACTCATGAATGAAGTCTTCTTCATCAGAGTCAGCAGAATTCAAGACATGGTTCGAGAGAGCACTCGATCTGGTTCTGCCGTGTGTGAAGTCTTTTTTATGTTCATCAAGACGTACGTCGATGGATTTTTCTGGCTGTCCAAAGTAAGGTTTATTGCAGTTGTACCAAATTTGGTAAACGCTGGGATATTTCAGGTCGCTGTTTTTGTTTGGTCGTACTGAGCAAGGAACGGAGTTTCAGATGAGGGGTGAAAGAAGTCCGGATGTTGTACTTTTTTAAGAACTTAGCCAATGTTGGCAAAACAGAGCTGATATATGGTATGGATATGAAGCCTTTTTCACTATTTCTATCTTCAGTATTGCAAAGAGGTGGATTGAAAAGTAACTAATAAGTTACTGTTTGTTTCGAAAATTATTTTGCTGAAATTTTGTAAGAAGAAACTGAAGTTCTTTGATAATTTCTTCTTCTTAACACAGGAATGAGCGAGCAGGTTTGTATATCGTAGAGATAATACCAAGTTATTGAGGTGCATAGTGATGGGACTGTGCATGGTGTTGGTGTGAGCTGGTTTCCTGTAAATACAGATTTTTAATTTCTCAGAAATAGGAGTGAGTTGGACATCCAGAATGGAAGAGAGTCATCAACCACTAATTATGCAGTAAATTGGACTTTTCGTTTTTGACTGTTGAGGTGGTCAAGGAAATTCTTTAGCCCCTCAGGACTGTGGCTCTAGATTAAGAAGATGTAGTCAATATATCTGTTCCACAATTTTGGTTTTAAAAAAAAAGGAGGAGATATCTTTTTGTCCAAAAGATTCCAAATATAGATTTGCCAGTATAGTCTATAAGGGATTACCCATGGCTAAATCAGAGTTTTCCAAATAATGTCTTTAAACTGCAAATGGTCAGAATTAACACAATGGGTTAATAAACACATAACTTTTTTGATAATTTATCTTTTAACAGAATAAGAACTTCTTCTGAAGGTATATTTGTGAACTGTGTAAAGACATAAAACCTAGCCGTAATTTCTTCTTTTTTAATATTTATGTTTTTGATATTTGAAACAAAATCAACAGAATGTTTGATAAAAGAATTGGTCGAGACGAATAAGCACTGAAGAGATTTTGCTAAATACTTGGAGAGTTTATAAGTAGTGCATGCATGCCTTCTACATTTAGTCTTAGTGGAGTATTTTCTTTATGAATTTTTGGTAATCCATATATCGGGGGATTAAAGGATGAAGTGAACGAAGATATAAACGAATATTTCTAGGAAACTGTAATTGTCCTAAGAAGGTTGTTTGTATGGTTATGTATTTCAAGAGTTGTATCTCTGGCAAGAATCCAGTAAGTATCTGTTTGTAACAGTTTGAACATTTTGTTATTATTAAATTCTTCAGTATTCAGGATGACATTGGCGTTACCTTTATCTGGAGGAAGAATTATTATATCTTTATTTTTTGTAGTTTAATTGCTTGACGTTCTGCTGGAGAGATGTTGTCTCCACGGGATTTCGCATAGTTCATAATAAAAGTAGATTCCATACGGAGTGAATGAGCTTCTTGAGTAGGAAGGAAAGAGGTGGCCTTTTCAATTTCAGTAAATAACAGCTCCTTTAGGATGGGTTTTGGTGTTTTCACGAAATGAAAGCCATTATTCAGAATATTCTTTTCGACAGCGAAAAGGTTGTAACTCGATTTGTTTTCTGTAATCTTCTCAGGACAGAGTTGAAACTTAGATTTCAGTGATTGTTGTTGTTGTTTTTGTTTTAGAGCTTCGAATTTCAATTTGCTGTTAGTTTGAGTCTTCGAAGTTTGATATTCAATCGTAACTTTGATAACTTTCCAAGTGTTTCTATCTAAAGTATGATCAATACTGCCAGATAAAGAAGCTTTCTTAGTAAATAAATGAGCCAAAGTAGGTTTTGTATTATAAATTTTTCCATTCAGAAGAATTCGAAACTCGAAGAAGTCTTCTATGAAGAGGAAACTAGTCGAGAAATTTACTTAATATAAATAGTATTTTATAATTTTATATCTCAGCTTTCAGTCATTTAATCTTTTTAAAAATATGTCTCTCAGTGGAGTTAATCCATTATGCCATATCTATAGCATAAATTTGCGCCTGAAAATATCTGACAGTTCCAGAGATCGACTAACTCGGGCACTGGTCAAAGAAAGGATCAGAAAACGTTCCTCCAGTCGGCCGTGATTCGGTTCGATCTGAGTCTCTCTTCGTGTGGCCTAATGCAGAGGATGCAAGTGTCACTTCCACTGAGCTACATGACCTATTCAAATAGAAAACTTCTGATTTCTATTTGAAGATTTTCTATTTTAATCTAATCAAATTATATTAAATTATGAACTGTCATATCCCAGATAGATAAATCAAGGAGTCTGACAGGGATGTCCCCTTACAGCAACTTTTTTTAACAGGTGAATCCTTTATACCATATCTAGCTTTGTGTAAGCTAGAGTGTAAGAGCACAAGAAAGTTGTTTACAGTTATGTGTGTGAGAAAGTTGTTTGCGAGCTCTGCACATAACTCCTTTAAAGTTAGTATCTAAGAGTGCTGCTAGGATCAGTCAAGTTTCTGCTGACCGGCAAGACAAAATAAAGGGAGTAATCGGAGGAGAACAAAGAGCGGGTCGAACTTAAAAGAAGATGAAAGAGTCATGCCGAATTCTTTGGGTTAACTATCCTTAGTGCAAGATCCCTAGATCGCAAAATAGAATGGGACTGAGATGAGCATAAAGAGGCTTGCAGTCATCGGCAGAGGAGAGGCAATCAGAACACAACAGAGGACAGTCAGAACTAGAGCAGTCGCGGCTGAGAATGAGTAGAATTGAGGCCCTGCATACTAAGCAGGATAGTCCAGGCCCATTGTCATTGTCACCAACCGGAGGCAGAATAGTTACATCTTTAACTGAAATGCCCTCTGACACTATAATCAAATATAACATTCTGTGACTTTAAGTTTTCTGTCACATGCTGCTTTAGAAAGTTGTACCACAATAGTTCAATAAATGCATTTTAATTCTTCTCATGAGATTCTATGAGCGCTCATCTTTTCAATTTGGTGATCCATTTCTTCATCACTAGCAAGGGATCCACCATGTAGCTTAAAATTACATAGTGGGTTGTTATTACACAACACCCCACTATGTAATTGATCTTGTTAGATTTTGCCTCACACCAGATGGATTCAATCTCACTGCCACATGAAATACTGTTACTAGAACTATTACAATCATATACCTGAATTCTCAACTGTAACTGGATTCAAGTCATCCGATATCATTAGCACCACATCCCCTCCTCTCTTATTCTTTCTAAAAATAGTGTCCCCTTGACACTCGATACTAGTTAGTATGTCTGATTCTGATAGCCAGGTCTCGCTAATGCCTTCATTCTGAGGTATCAACATATTGCCTAAGGCAACAAACTCCACCCCTTTGTTTTTGATACTCCTAGCATTCGTGAACAGACATAATAGTCTACCTGCATCTTCTTTCGTATACTGTTGTGTGCAGTCTGTATGACACAGTTGGACAATTTGCAGATCTCTGTTCTTCTCTGGTGCCATATACGTATAGGCACATTTTCATACGTTTGTTGCGTCCAAACCGGACGAACACAAAGTCGAAATTGTGCTCTCCTTGTCAACATTTCTATGACAAAGCTCATTCCCGTCATTAACACAGCTATATGACATTGTCTCTCTTACACTCATATTCTCACCATTCCTCCCTTTATAATTTAGTTACCCTGACTCTCTGTGTTGGGTCTCATACTAGTTATTAGTTTTTCTAGATTCCTGATACCAAACGCATTCAGGTATACGCCTTCCCTCTTACACAAATCCAATCTTCCCTCAAACTCACTCTACACATCCAAAAACTAGCATCCATTCCTTCTACATAGCCTACGTATCGAATTGTTTGCCATCATAGCCCTTCTTCTGAAATCATTTTTATCACAGCGAGGTAAAATACTGATGATTTTCATTTTCTCACTCTTCATTCTCGCCTCTTCCAACAACCCTTTCATGTCCTCTCTCATACTAAACTTATCACTAGTTAAGTCGTTAGTATCCACTGCAAATACGATTTCCTTTAGTTTTCTCTATTTGTTTTTTAATTGCTTCCTTTATATTCTTAATTTTCGCTCCAGGAAAACTCGAAGTTATAACTCCTCTTGAATAGCATGTTTTATTATAAAGCCACCAAACCAATTAACGTCTTTATTATTACAAACAACGTCACTTACTTACCTACTTTCCGTTACTTCCTGACTTTCCTGTTTCCCTGCACTGTTGTTTCGTATATTACTGTTTAATTTTCATTTTCTCCCTATGTTCATTTAATCATCTCTCGACTTTTTGTAATTCCAGCGTAATTTCTTTGATCGTTTGCTTCAATTTTGCTATTTTCGAGGTTAATTCATTTTCACTAGCGTTCTCCACAACACCAATAACCTAGTTAGCAGAGTTCATTTAGTTAGCCGTCTTTTCTTTTTCTCGCTTTTGATGCTCTTCTTAGCATGACTTTTCTTGTGCGTATTTTGCGCCATTTTGAACTAATTGTTAAAATATCTTAATAAAAATATGCTATAAAATACTAGAAGCACTAATATCATCGTTAATATACTATGAAACACTAATTTTCTAAGAAAACAAAACACAATAAATCTGACAAAAATCACCAATTTTACAGGCTAAATTCACTGACCAACCACAATGTATCCTAAAACCCTCCTCCTATATAATATATATTCATTAGTTGTCTCTTTTATTCCTTTAAGTTTCTTTTTAGTTTCTGTAAGAACTGAAATTTCTATATTTTCAAAATTTTATATTTTATCTATTTCTTCTTTGTGTGCTATGCTTCTAAAGTTCCATGCAGTATATTTCACCAAGTTTTTCTTTTTTCGAAAGTTTCTTAACCTTTCCCAGTTAGCTGTCTCTAAGTTTGTTAACCATTTCCAGTTTGTGGTCTCTTCCCACGTTTTCTGTCCAGTTTGGATTTTGTCAGGGTGCAAATCTCGCTCGCCTCCTCGTGGTGCACCCTGGATAATGCTGAATGAGCTAGAGCAATCACGGCAGCCAGTCTATCCACGAATCTCCTAGCTACTAACTACATGCAGCAATCAGAAGTGAAAGTTCCTTATAAAATCCATTTGAAAAACAACTGACTAGAAATCTCAGACCTCAATTCCGAATTTATCATCTTAACGTTGAAGGAATCAGCAAATCAGAATGCGAACACCTTTCAAAATTCCTTCTTGGCCAAAATATAGACATCGTACTCCTCCGGGAAACTGCCACTGAAGAAGACTTCTAGAGAAGAGGGAGTATATGCGACTACCAGCTAGTAGGAGCAACCTATTATCATGTGTAAGGCATAGCGACATATGTCCGTAACAACATCAAGCAAATCGAAATTGTTACAGCGTGAAGTGATGATGATTTTAACCTGGTCGTGACTAAGCTGAGCGAACTGACGTTTGTTAATGCCTACAAGCCACCAAACCTTCGATGGCCTCAACAAGTCCTCTCCTTTTTGAATCAACCAACAACACACGCGGAGATTTCAATAGCCACGTGAGTTATGGAAGTACGAATGATGAATGTGGTATAGCGCTCACCATTTTTATCATTTATCAACGGGATGTTATACGCCACTGTGCTGAGGCCTTGAATTTCCAGTTGAGCTCTTTAGCAAAAGAGCGTGGTACCTTCAATTCAGCAGTATGGAGACGAGACTGTAATTCTGAGCTCTGATTGTCACCTCTAATAACATAAATGAACCTCTACCTATTCAAAGAAGAGTTCTTAATGACTTCCCTCACAGCCAACACAGGCCTGTCCTTCTTGATGTAGGCATAAAAATACCTCTAATCCGATCACGTCCCTGCCCGAGATTGAAATTTCGAAGAGCGAATTGGTAAAAATAAGCCACTGATCTTGACAAGTAATCTCAATAACTACAACCGATTTGTAGGAGCTGTCATTAATATCGCTAAAAACATTTCCCTGTAGAAAGGAGAATATCCCCGGATGGAACGAACTAAGTGAACAATTTTATGAGAAATTTCTGGAGAGCGGTGATTTGGAAATCGCAAACGATCTCCTTCTCGAATGGGATGCAGCAAGACAACAACGCTGGAATGAGTCAATTGAGAGATTGGACCATATGTACTTCAGTAGGAAGGCTTGGAGTGTGTTAGGGAAGTTGGGGGCGCTACAATGGTGACAACTGAAACGACAAATGTGAAACTAAACAAAATTGCTAATTATATTATTAAAATTTCGAGATGCCAACGTGATACCATCGAAGTTAAAAGAGAAGCCAGAGAATTAAAGGGAATACTTCAAGATGAATCAAAATATGCGAGACCTTTCAGCGACGAGGAAATCAACAATTCAGTAGCCAATATAAATACGGGATAGGCCCGACGGTTCGACAGCGTTCATTCGAAATTTCTTATTACTGCTGCAAAAACACCAAAAAAAAAATGGCTTTCCCGTTTCTTCTCGGAAATAATGAACACCGTCATGTTACCGAAAGAATTTAAGAAAGCTAAGATAATAGCTCTTTCCAAACCTACAAAACCAACGGACGGTCCCCCAAACTATCGACTAATCGCATTATTACGCTATGCATGTAAGCTACTCGAAAGACTATTGTATAACCGCATAAGCACCACGATTAGGCCTAATCGTAGTTGTGACCAGGTTCTGGCGCTGACGTCATAAATAGAAGCTGGCTTTCAATGAAATCTAAAGAATTCTGCAGTTTTCTTGATCTAACTGACGCATACGACACTGTCTGGAGAGAGTGCATGCTGCGCAAATTAATGAAAGTGCTACAATGTCGGAAAAACTAAACAACTTAATAATATGCTCAGCAATAGATATTTCCGTTTTGTCCTTGGAGAAAATATAATAACCAGAAGAAACTTAACAGCAGCCTACCACAAGGCTCGGTATTGGCCCTCTCTTATTTAGCTAATATGTAGCTTCTATGCAAGGTACAGTATCTAGAAAATTCTGCTAGGCCGATGACATAGATCTAGCCACCAGAAATAGAGAACTAAGACGGATGAGGAGACCCTCATAATTGATCTTGCCTCCATCATACTTACTTTAAGAAATGGAGACTACAACCAAGCCAAAGTAAAACTGAAGTGTCAACTTTCCATCTCAATAATAAATTGGCACAAGACGTGTTGTATGGCAACACGTCTTGTGCCAACATCCCATTCGAAACTTCAGTCCTATGCAACAATAAATAAATACCCAATTATGGCGTAGGACTGAATATAAATTATCTGGGAGTTACTCTAGACCGTACCCTATCATATAAGAAACACCCTGAAAACGCCGCTGGAAAAATAAGAACTAGAAATAACATCATTCAGAAATTGTGTAGCACTTCCTGGGGTGCAGTAGCAAACACATTACGAACATGTGCCCTCGGCCTTATTTCTTCGGTGGCGGAGTAGTGTGCTCCAGTCTGGTTCAAGAGCTGTCATACTAAACTAATTGCCCATCAGCTTTAAACCACAATACGACTTATATCTGGAACCATAAAAACAATTTCTGTTTATTGGCTTCCAAAGCTGAGTCGCATAATGCCACCAAATCTACGAAGATGTGACGCTCTATTATAAGAATATGACGAAATACTCAGAAACACTGAATTGCCTATACATAACGACATATCAGACCTACAGCTTAACAGATTGAAATTAAGAATCCCCCCTCTTCGTGAAGCTAAACATCAGAGAATGACTAACTATAATACCAAGGCTACATGGAAACGAGTGTGGACCATAAATACAAATGTACAACTCGAAATTTGGTGTGATAGGCGCTGCCTCAACATCCCGGGTATGGAATTGAGCCGAAAGACATGGATAACATGTCTTTTCTGATAACACTGAACAGGATTCGTATCGGTCATAGAAAATGTGCACGCTTTCTGTACATGTTGGGGAAAATTCCCTCACCGGAAAATGACTGTGGACACCCGAACCAATCAATCCATCATATTTCCACTGAGTGCTGTCTTCGCTCATATACAGGTCAAAGAAGCAATTTCTTGAGGGTACAGCGCCTGTTGTAGACTGGATTAGAGAACTTGATCTTAACTTATAAGTGCTTTGTCCACCGAAAGAGTAACTGTCTATGTTTCACTTTAATTGTTTGTTATTTACATTTTATATTTAACTTTTACATATTTATTATGATTATTATTCCTGATACCTCCAAGGAGTCCGAAGACTCATCGCGGGAGGACATCTTCAACTATCTCTACACCTTGCCTCAACTACGAATCAACGCCATCTACCGCCCACCTCCAACACCACCACAACTAGTAATTTTTGTCTGTAAATTGCGTGTGTTCTGAAGGGCCGATTTGTATGTATGCGGGATGAAAAACCCGAGTTTCCGGGAGAAAAAACCCTGCTACCTCCGTATGAGATCGGCTAACTCACCATCGATTGAAATCGACCAGATAAAGATTCCTCCCGTCGAGACGAGAATCGAACTGAGGCCTATTCCAATCGAAGGGCGCAATGTACCGTCGTTCTTCCAATTGCGCTACGGAGGCGCTTGTACTGAATTATGTACATGCACTTTTATAACTGCATATAGATTGCCATACGATAAATAAATAATAAATTTGTTGAGACTTGAAAGTAACCTGTGGTTTTCCTTATGTCGATTGGTATCCTAGTGGTGGGGCTGCCACCTTAAGGCAACTAAGTTTGCCTTTTTTTTTTTTTTTTTAGTAGATAGTGGAAACTACAATTTGAGAGGAAAGAGTGAACCTGTCGCCCTCGAATTGGTCTAAAACAATTAAATATCGCTCCTGATGGATTATAAGACAAAAATATATGAAAATCTCCAACTGCTATTTTGTTTTTATTACAAGAGAAAAATTAATGCCAAACGATAACATAATAATATTAATTAAATGTTTACCCTACGGGTAAATCGCACAATTAAACTGTTTACAAGCTCTTCTAAATTTAAATTATAGTTTATAATAATACATAAACTATAATTATAGTTTATATATTATTGTTCATAATATATAAATATTATGAATATTTACAGATATAGTTCCTAGACCAACCAATCTTTCTTGGGCCATTGCTATTCGTAAATAATGTTTAATCACTTTAAGCTTTTAAAAACTTATTTCCGCACTTGCTACACTAACGAGAATTGTTAGCGTAGCGACTTCGTGTACGGTAATATGGCTGAGCGAGAGCCATTATTAAGCCGAGCCGTGAGGCAGGCTGCCTGTATGCTACATCCTGTCGACACTATTGCCGTTGCCGCTCATTGAAGTATTTTCAATGCACCAACAGCAAATGTGGTAGCTGTTGTGATTGTTGGTCAGTAATTCGAGCAGCGACACATCGTGCTGCAGAGCCAACATAATACACTGAGGAGAATTATCGAGATCCATCAGTCGTAAGTCGCCCTGTAGTAACTGCTCCTGTGTTGCCGTGGCGATGACGGCTACTCCATTCCCTTCCTCAAAGACCTAGACTATGAGTCTTCTAGTGAACTTCTATTCCTACCTGACCCCAGCATGGTCACGAAGGGGAGATCAACCACATGGTGCACTTACGCCCCCTTTGCAGTCCATTCTTGGTTGATATGTATGCCAAAATAGGGACTGAGAAGTTCAACTACCTTAGAAATAATCAGACACAGCTGAGGGCAAACAGCTATATTTCCTTCAGGGACGCCATGGGTAGCCAGGATTCTGATCTGTGTCAAATGGTAGTGCTTTCGTCATCCTTCACTGTGGGACCTCTCTATATGCATGAGCGGACTCAAGACGCCACGACATATCTCTGCCCCCCCCCATGGCTGTCCTGATCCGTTCAACACATCACTAGTAACCCGAGGTGGAAGGGTAACACAGATGCACTGCTGCCTGCACAAAAAGTCCAATGATCATCACCACATCATAGTCAGGGTGTTCCATCTTAAGGAGAAGAAGATGATGGCTCTCTTGAACAAGAGTTTTGGGGGAGTAGTGAGATGCTTCCTATACTCTGTGGAGTGCCAAAACCGGGGTCTGCCTTACATCCACATCTTGTTATGCTAGAGCAGCGCATATTTCCCGACATAGTCGACAAAGAAATCTATGCTGAACTACCTGACCCTGAGCAATACCTTCTCCTCCACAACATTGTCAAGGCCAACATGAATCATGGGCCTTACAACCCTGTCCTGTCACGTATTTTCGATGGTCACATCAATGTAGAAATATGAAACTCTATCAAGTCATGTAAATACATGAACAATGGCTGTGAACAGATGACTTTTGCCCTGGAGAATGAGCGCAATAAGGTGAAATTGTACAAGAGTGGGCGGTGCATCAGTAGCTCGGTTTGGAGGTCCTTGGCGTTCCCCATTCATCAGAGGTAACCCACTATCTTCCATCTCGCTGTTCACCTGGAGAATAGTCGGCATGTGTACTCCAACTCCAACAACTTGGCCGAGGAGCTCAGCAACATTTCTCAGACAACACTCTTCGCTTTCTTCTAGCTATGCAAAACTGACGATTTTGCTATGCAAAACCATCCCGTATCTGAGGTCACTTTTTACTTTGTGTGGATGAATAACAAGTTCATGAGAAGGAAGCAGCAAAGGATGTCGATAGCTAACCAGGAGTGAAGAAGGACCACGCCAAGAAGGACCATCCACCCGAAGAACAAAGTTTTATAATCTTTGCCTGCTGCTACATGAGGTTCGAAGTCCAATGTTCTTTTCAGAGGTGAAGACTGTGAATCGTGTCCTCCACATTCCAGTCTACACGCAAGGCATTAGGTATGTTGAAGGATGACAAAAGGTTTGCTGGACACTGACTTGAAGAAAGGTGCCTGTGTGAATCTCCCTTCAAGTTGTGGCAGTTCTTCACAGTGATGTTGGAATTCTGTCAACTCTCCAATTCTCTGAGTCTTTGAGAGAAGTACAAAGACGGTCTCTCAGAGGACACCACATGGC
Source organism: Typopeltis vanoorti (assembly GCF_054136105.1). Classification (NCBI taxonomy): domain Eukaryota; kingdom Metazoa; phylum Arthropoda; class Arachnida; order Uropygi; family Thelyphonidae; genus Typopeltis; species Typopeltis vanoorti. The sequence goes on along the minus strand of NC_143563.1, from coordinate 121,217,767 downwards.
AGGTAGAGAGTTGCAAGGCAGTGCGCAGCAGGTGATAAACGAGGTGTACAACAGATGCCTCGTGCTGACTGAGGATGCAGTCCTGGTTTTGGGAGGACAGAGCTTGCTGCAGTACAGCCTACCTCAGCAAACAAGATCTTGGGGAACAGGGACTATCTGCAAGAGTCGAACATCGACACAAACGCCTTAGCACAAGTGGTGTCGAATAGAGAGGGTTCACTGACAGATGAGCAACTAGCTCTCTATTGCCAGGTCCTTAGCAGCATCGAGTCAGATGCTGGGTAGGTCTTTTTCACTAGATGCTCCCGGTGGTACTGGAAAACGTTCCTCATCAACTTGCTTCTTGGAAAGGTAAGGAGTGATCGTGGCATCGCCTTGGGTGTCGCATCCTCTGGCATAGCTGCTGCACTGTTGTATGGAGGCATGATGGCCCATGCTGCCTTCAAGCTACCTCTCAACCTCATTCATGCAGGAACACCCCAGTGCAGCATCTCCAAAGAAAGAAACATGGCGACAGTACTGCGGGACTAAGATTATTGTTTGGGATGTGTACCATGGTGTACAGCAGGAGTTTGAGGCATGGACATAACCCTCAAAGACATCTGGTGCAATGATGGAGTGATTGGGCGAATCACTGGGCTGGTGGCTGGAGACTTCCAGCAACCTCTGCCAGCTGTGCCAAGGGGAACTCGAGTTGAAGATTAAGGCATGCGTCAAGCAGTCCTATCTCTGGCCCTTCATCTGGAAACACTCTCAGGAAGAACACGAGGGTCAACTTGAGTGGTGGTGTCTCCACAGAACAATTCTTCACGCTACTACTACTACTCAAAATAGAGCACGGAGTGTATCCCAATTCCTAGAGAAATGTCAACATCTCTGCAGGCCTGAGCTCAGTGACGACCCTAACAGACCTCACAGCCAGGATATACCTTGATATATAGCCGATAACACGAAGTCAATGGACTGGCTATGCAAATGTGCTATTCTGATCCCCCAAGAACTACAAGGCTGCCATCATTAAGGACACTCTACTTAAATCGTTTGAGGGAGCAGAAATGGAGTATAGATCTGTGGACTCGGTGGTGCAGTCCACTACCCCATGGAGTTCGTAAAAACACTTAATCCTTCTGACTTACAGCCCAAAAGTTTCTCCTCAAAGTGATGTTTCTGCATACCTGCCCAAACTCTGCAATGGCACCACCCGCCGCGAGTAAAGGCTCTCAACGGAAACGTCATCTAGGTCACAGTGCTCACAGGCTGTGCTTATGGGTATTCGTAGTATGAACACCGACTACCCATAAGCACAGCCTGAATACCCCTTCGAGTTGAAGGGGCTGCAATTCCACCTCAAGGTCTGCTTTGCTATGACCATCAACAAGTCCCAGGGACAGTCACTAAAGGTGGCAGGGATTGACTTGAGGACAGACTACTTCTCACACGACTACTTCTCTAGAGCAGGCCACTGCTTTTGTGTGGCATTCTCCAGAGTGAGCTCCCCCAGCAGCCTGCTGATCCCAGAACCGAAGGGCAGAACCCAATGTGGTATACAATGAGATCCTTAAGTAGATAAAAAAAAAGGCCGTAGGTATTTTTGCATAATTTTTTCACTACAGAATTCTCTTTTTTATTTCTTTCTCAAATATTATATTTTTTCGAATTTCACTTAGTTTTTCCCTATCAAGACGATTCTCTTTATTCAAACTATATACTTTTTCTTTATTAGCTTTCCATTACTTTTGTGAACACCTTTGCAAAGCACATGTACTCTGCTGTTATTTCACAAAACCAATTCAAAAAACAAAAATAATAATTCACAATACAAAATATGTTATACACCCAGAAGTATTATAATTTGAATGCTTTTAAATAACAAACATCTACAAATTTCGAATTCTATGTAAAATGTCTAAAAATATAATGTAAGGTATCAAATTAAAGGGAAATTCGACCTGAACATGAATTTGGTGTTGGTCATGTTATTCGATGAAACCATGAGTGCAATTATTAAAATAATTGCAAGGTGTTGCCTGACATGAGATAGTTGTGCTAAATTTCAGTTTTTCATTGCAATTAAAGGATAGTTTATTGGAGTCAAACTGGATTTATAATAGTTAAATATCATAGTGAAGCAAGGGAATCAAGTTAATTGAAATATAAATGTAAATGACAAAATGCAGAATAGAATTATGTTTATATTTATATAAAATTATTCCTCAATCAATATCGTTAATATAAGTCTGCATAGCTCAGTGGAAGTTGCGCTTGTATCTTCTTTGCTAGGCGGCTAGAAAATAGACTTTAATAGTTTGAGTCTAGTCGCTTCTGGAAGAACTTTTTCTAAGAATTTCTTTGAGAGATTCCGGTGTTAGTCGATTTCTGTCCAGGGCAAGCGGGTTTTTTCTCCCGAAAACGCGGTTTTTTGCTCCTGTAAACTGGAAAAATCAACCGCAGACCGAAATTATTTCAGATAGCAACATCTGTTAGGGTTAAGAATTAAGAGATGGCAGCACTTATTTACCAGTCTCTTCATTGGTGTGTGTGTGTGTGTGTGTGTGTGTGTGTGTGCCTATAATTAGTGATAGACATGGGCCAGCTATGATAAATGAACAGCCCATTCAGTCTCCAATCGCTAGATAGGGTTTAAAGGCTTCGCCTACTCCCTATAAGGGAATAAAATGAATTAGCTTATTATTATTATTATTATTACTACGAAAAATATCTCTCTGTTAACACATTAAATGAATCATTGTAAATATATAATGGAACCTCGGTTGTCGAACATCATTCGTTTCTAAAAGATGTTCGGAAACCGATTTGTTTGGAAACTGAAACCATTTTCCCATAACAATTAATGTAAAATGAAATAATCCGTTCCCGAACCCCAAATAATTGCTTATTTAAACGATTAACCAAATAATTGCTTATTTTACAACAGTACTTCATGCATAAAATCGTATACAAAAACAATGAAAATGCATAAAATCTTACATAAAAAGAATAAACAATAAATAGATCAAATATAGACGAAAAAGCGTTATCTCTTTCTACAAAACGTTGCACCTTACCCCATTTCACACACACATTTCTTTGATCAAAGAACTAGGAATCCTCCCTTCCTTTCTGTCTCTAAAAATATTTCTTCACCTACCATCTTTTGCTGCTCCTGAAGGTGTTCCATATCTTCCATGTTGAGCTCATTCCTATGGTCCTCCACATCAGCATTGCCAACCTCCAAGCACATGCTTTTGTCCAGAGACAACATCATCGACAACAATAACATACTCAGCCTCAAAGGCGTCAATGAGTCTGTGTGTGTGCTACACAGTATGACCACACTTTCCTCCATGTCGAGTTTATGGTCCAGCAAGTCACTTACACCCAGGCGTTGTCAAGAATATTAAGCAATGGAGGATATTGAAGTGATTTTTCCAGAATTCTCTGAGTGTTAATTCTGTGTCAGAGGTCACTTCAAAACACCTTTGAAACAGTGCTTTGGTATGGAGTTTCTTAAATTTCGAAATGATCTGATGGTCTATGGGCTGGATTAGAGGACTCCTGTTAGGGGACAGGAACTTCACTGTGATAAAAATCAAGCTCCTCCACCAACTCGTCCTCCAAGCCTGGAGGGTGAGCAGGAGCATTGTCCATCACAAGAAGGCATTTTAATGGCAATTTGTTTCTTGAATGTTTCTTTTTTTAAAATGGGGCAAAGACTTGATTACCCAAGTCTTACTATTAGCACCGCTCGTACCAGGGTTTTTTAAACAGGTCATCATGTAATCGCCTCGCTTTTTCACAAACTACAGCATAAAAAACACTATCACTAGCGCTAACTATTTCTCGTTTATCCAAATCAGCCAACAATTTTTCCACTTTTTCAATCGTCTGAGATCTTGGTTTAGTAAAAACTTTCACTCCTTTTGCAACATCAACTCCCTTGATCGCCTCTTTATTTTTGTGTATTGTACAGATCATCGATATCACCATACCGAACTGCATAGCAACATCCGAGACACGAACGTCATTTTCATGTTTGGACGAGATTTCTTTTTCAACCCTATCGTGTTCTAACTACTTTTCTTTTCGCTTTTCTGCTATCACTATCATTTTTCGGTCTCATTTAATAATAATTTATAAAAAAAAATTCAGCAAAACACAAAAAAATTAAGAAAAGGAACTGCAAATTCGAGCAGGTGTCTGGATTGAGAGGAGGCTGCGGCGTAAGTGAAGCTCTCCCACCTTACATCTCAGCCAGCGAAACACGTGGTTGCCAGTTTGCCTGTTCGGGAACTGAGATTCTGTTCTGAAACCGGTGCGTTTTTAGTTCGGAAAATATGTTCATGAACCGATTTGTTCGAGATGAGAGGCGTTCGACAACTGAGGTTCCACTGTATATGTGAAAAAAAAAGCGAAATATATTGTTAGTATTATTATTTATTCCCATTTAAATAAGATATTCACTTACCATCATGTAATGAATATTTGTAGGAAACAAAAATCTAAAAGTAACACTTCAATTGTGTATTTTCAAAAACAACCTTTTCAAAAACAACAACAACCGAATATAATAATAATAATAATAATAATAATAATAATAATAATAATAATAATAATAATAATAATAATAATAATAATAAGTTAACACCTTGCCTAATCTCTGAAAGAGATTAGGCAAGGCCTTTAAACCCTATGTAGCTTATTTTATTTTTTTAAATAACGAAACCTGCGTTGCGTTCATAATTAGAAGAAACACCTATAAACCACAGTGAAAATTATTTAATTGATATTTCATCCTAAGTATCTTAGGACATCATCAGTACAGTATTTAAACAAATGAAAATTATTTAATTTTTAATTTGTTTAAAATATATAAACATAAACAATAAATAATTATTTAATTATTTATTGTTTAAATACTGTACTGATGATGTCCTAAGATACTTCGGATGAAATATTTACAATTAAATAATTTTCACTATGGTTTATACGTGTTTTCTTCTAATTATGTAGCTTATGGAGATTGAGTGGGCAGTTCAATCTCCACCGGTAGCCTATCAGAGATAAATCGCCCATGCTTATCAGTAATTATAGGCGGCCATTGATGAACAGACCAGCAAACAAGTGCTGCCATCTGTTGGTACCTATCCCTAACAGGATATGTTACTGTTTGAAATGAGTTGAACAATCATTTCTGATTCAATCACCTGCATATCGTCTGCATTTAGTAAAGCTATTTCTTCAAATTCATTCTTTCTTTTACTTGCAGCATAATGATAGAATTATTTTGGGTTGGCTTGTCTTTATGAGATTGAGTTTCTTTTCACACTCGAACTTAGCTTTCTGTACAACACTTGTGACTCTTCGGGCCTACGATATTCCTACTACATCATCTTTTTCTTAGGAATTTCTTGCTTAATTCAATTACACATCCATTTCACTCCTATTGTGTTCTTTGATTTTAGGGAGACATTGTGATATCGCATCATTTAATGATTTTTTAAGCACTTCCCATTCAGTTTTCATATCCTCCCCATCCAGTAACTGATAGCAGGGCACAAAACCCCAGCATACCCTTCAGGTAGACATAATTTCCTGCTTTGTAGTTGAGCGTGTAACGTTTTCTGAATGGAACATTCATAAACACTTAGCTACTTCCTAAGTGACTTCGATTTCGAATTCCATCTGTCACATGCTGCTTGAGGAAGTTGTTTTGCAACAGCTCGATAAATTTAGTTCCATTATTTTTTTATGAGATTTTACTGGTACCCAATCAATGCTTGGAAATTAAATTATCCCCTTATGATCAGTCTATTAGACAAATTGATACACAATTTGTCAAATATGCAATTGCTAGTACATATTGGTATTATTACGTTTGTTTGATGGCTCACATTCATTTTTGTTGTTTTGAAGTCTTATTTTTTGATGATGTAATTTGGAGTGCTTTGGTTTGCAGCCTCTGTATGCCTTCTGAGCTTTTGATTTGTATAGATTTTAGAGCTTGTGTCTTCCTCAAAACTATCTCAGCATCTCTGATCCACAATATTTTATCCATTTTTTTCCCTTTTTGCTTATTTTTGCTTTTCTTGCTTCGTGCAAGAGATTTTTTTAGAATCCTGTAAGAAGATACAACAGTGTAAAGACTAGCATATTATCTGGCCATGTATACAAGCCCATGGCAATTGGCTTTTTAAATCTTTCAGTTTTTTATGAGATTCTCTTGTTGACTTGCTTCTAAACAGAACTACGACAGGAACTACGACTTGAGGCAAGCTTGTCTTTCGCTTTTCTGGGGAAAGAAACTTTAAGGAAGATTATTTTTCTCCTTGTACTGCACCAACAAAATATCTCCGAAGAGACTTAGTTTTCAAAGTTCTATTGACATCCCTTCACAATCTAACCAAATTCAGACCTGTGAAGCGGATAATGACAAGATTTTTATATTGTTGTTGATATAAAAGTTCATATTGTTATTTTTAGCGAATTATGTTCTTGACCGAGTTCGGCCAAGAACATAAATCGGCAGATTATATTGCTGTTAGTTAGTACATAAACACGATTTTTTACATCTTTTACAATTTGCAAGGCTTCTGCCACCAATAATTTATTATATTTATACTCATCATCATCATCATGATCATCGTCAAATTTCTGACATTTACCTTCAATACAGGATATGATAGTACTACATGACAAACTTACATACATATTAACTTCCTAACTGCAATTTTCTGCCAAATCAATCTGTAATTTTTGAAAGCTACAATATTGCCAGATCTTATATTTCTATATTCTAAGGCACTTTTCACAGTATCAATTCACCTATATCTTGGTCTTCCTCTGGATCTTTTTTCCTGCCATCCTGGAAGAGAACACTTGTTTTGCTAATCTTTCCTCGCCCATTCTGTTTAAATGACCAATCCAACTGAGGTAAGCTTTGCTAACGCATTCCTGGATGCTGACAATGTCAAGTTCTTTCCTAATATCCTCATTTTCAATATGATATTGCCATTGATGCGATCTGGTCACACCTCTACTCTTTCTCAGGACTCTCATATCTGCGGTCTCAAGTCTTTGGTCAAGTGTTTTACTTCTGACCCGGCTCTCAGATCCATAAGTTAAAACTGGTTTGAACACTGTTTTGTATACAGCTAATTTAGGGTTACGACTAATTTCTCTCTTATTCCATATGAATTTATTCAATGGACTTCCTACTATAACATCTTTATTGATTCTGTTGTCTATTTCCATATTTAATTTACCATCTTCACTAAAAATTGTGCCTAAGTAGCTGAAATGTTTTACTTGTTCCACAGGTTCTCCATTCACAATGCAGCTGACATTTTCAATGATTCTGCCTATTTTCATTGTCTTTATCTTTTTATTGCTGACCTTCATACCATGTCTATTACAACAGCTATTCAATTTAGTCAGAGAATCTTGCAGACTTGTAGCGGATTTATTTAGAAGTATAACATCATTCTCATAAAGTAAGGTGCTGACATTAACATCTCCAATTCTGATATCAGGTTTAATACCACTTTCCTTCATAATGTATTATATATAGATAATGAATAACGAGGTGATAATGTACATCCTTGTCTCACACCACATTTAACATTAAACCATCTCCCTGTACTTCCTTCAATTCTACCTGCTGACTTACAACTCAAATAAAGACTAAGTATTGTTGAGATAATGATCCACTGACACCATACAATTGTAGCATTTTGAATAGATTCTCTCTTGGCACCTTGTCATAAGCTTTTTCCAGATCAACAAAACTTAAATACAGATCTTTGTTATATTCCCATGACTTTCCAACTATTTGCCGTAAAGTGAAGATCTGATCCTTACCGCCTCTATTTGGCTGAATACAGCTTGTTCCTCACGAAGCTTCTCTTCCACATTCCTTATCAACCGTTTCTCAAGAATACAGGCATAAATCTTACCAGGAACACTCAGTAGAGAAAAACCTCTGTAATTCTCAATCATCTGGAATTCGTTCGTTTGTCCATGCCCCTCTGAACTATACAGTGTAGCCACTGTATGGTTAGACCAGAAATACACCATACTTGAGAATTTCTGGTCTCATGTCATCTACCCGAGCTGCTTTTCAACATTTCAGACTTTTGATGGCTTTTTCTACTTCAATTATGGATATGTATTCCTGACTATATGCCTGTTGAGTGTTTTTTTACCACTGTGCTATTACTACTTGTTTCGTTTAGCAATTTTTCGAAGTAATTACTCTATATACTTCAAGGATATCTTTTTCTCCTGTTTCATATCATCTTTATCATCTCTAACTCCTTTAACACGTTCGCTACCAAGCATACTCATTAAATTTGATTTATTTGTTCGTTCTGGTTATCGAACATTTCGTAAACAATAGCTATTATAGTTGCTTTTAGTTTCTAAACCGTTTTTTGCTAGTAGTACATTTCAACGAATTCAGTGTTTAGGGGACATATGTATTTTTATTTATTTATTTTCTGTTTAGCATCTCGTTTGATTCTGCCCATGGGAAAATGGACTGCACTCTTAATTTATATCCTGTTGCTGGTGATTTTATTCTTTTGTTCTCCCTGCAGTAAAGCCACTGGCATTCATTGTGTTCTGTGTTGGGTTTTCTTCGGCAGAATTTTTTTCTAAAAAGCAGGAGCATATAAAATGGATATTCTTAAGTAGTTTTCTACACGTTGTATGTGATTTCCCTCGGATGATAGATGCTTCAGGCATTTCTTAAACATCATGACTCGCCTTTCTTTCCTTGAGCAACTGCAGTACGACTGTAAAAAATTGCGTCGTCTTTTGTTCTTCGCTCGTTGCTGTAAACATCGTGCTCTGTTTACAAATTCCAGCACATAAAATTTAGATACTACTTAGCCAATTTCGATGAATTATACATGTCCGCTTTCAGAGTGACAAGTATAATTACCTTCCAGCAATTTCAGCTGAAAAACAGGAAACCACTTTAAAACTATCAAAGCGGGAGCAGCAATAACAACTGTGTACACCAATTTCCCCACAGAGCACCCCATAAATAACAATGAATTTTGTTTAAAGCAGATAACCAGTCTACATGTTGAATGACAGAACAGTTTAAATGTTCATTGCTCACAGACACAGCAAAAGGCTAGGTGATATATGAGCGTACATTTCTCTTCATCTTCTTCTTTGAGTGCCATCTCCTATCCGAGGTCGACGACCACCTTGGCAAATTTTGAGCGATTCTCAGCAATTCTGAGCAGTCTCTCAGTGTTCATACCAGTCCACTGTCTGATATCTGCTAGCCAAGATTTTCTTCGTCTTCCTTGTCCTCTTCTTCCATTTATCTTCCCTTTTATAATCAGTTGAAGTATCTTATATTTTTCATTACGAAGTAGGTGACCAAGATATGCAGTTTTCCTTCTTTTTATGGTATCTTTCTCTTCATAAAAGATGAAAATAAGGGTGAGAACCAAAATAACTATGACACTAAGAGACAACAAGAAAGCATTCGCCTCCCTCCCTCCCACACTCTTGGATCCTAAAAGCGACAAAAATATTTGAAATTAGCAGAAGCCTATGTTTCTTTCTGGCTGCTGTTATGAAATCAATAAAAACAACTTTAACAGTTTCTCATTCAGGGATATTAGCATCAGAGTGATGAAATTTTCCATGAAGATACTCTGTCACTTACTATTTAGTATTTTCTTTGATACCTTTGTTCCTTTCATGGTACCAGTCCAGTGGTGAGTAATGTTAGCTACAGTGTTAACGGCGGATCTTGAATGCAAGAATCCGTACTGGTGGTCGCTGATTAATTTGTTTGCTTTTAAGTACTGGTGGAATTACTTATGCTGATTCTCTCCATAATTTTGGAGAACAGAGAGGTGATTGCAATTGGTTGGTAATTTAAAGGTAGGACTTTTATCTCCCTTTTTTTTTCGTCATAGGATGGATATAAGATTGTTTCCATGCACTAGGATAAGTGCCAGGTAATAAATTATACAGATGATGCTGGATGGGTGTTAGTTCTAGATTAAATTGTTTTTGATGAATTTGAGTGAGAGAGAAATATACCATCAGGTTTACAAGACAGGCATCCAAGCTATGTAGCAGTTTTCTGATTTACTATAATATGCATGGGTTTCTTGGATTTCGGTATGATAGGAGGTGATTTCTCTTGGTCATCTGTGCAGGAGCCCGAAGAAAAAAGTGATTCCAGGAGGTCACCTTCATCTTTGGCTATCAGGATTTTCTTCAATTTGATATTTTTTCAGTGGAACCAGGGCTTGGAAAGTGAATGAGGATTATGAGTTGAATAAGGGATGAAGGCATTCATATGAGTGAAAATAATTTCTGTGACTCGTTTGCAGCTGGTGAATGGAAGCTTTAAGCAGACCTCTGGAGGTCATCCCAATTGGTCCTTTGTAGTGCCAAAGGATGCGAGTTCGGAAGTAATTGCAGTAAGGGCTTTCCATAAAAGAGTTTTGTCTGAGTTGTCTTAACTAACTAGATTGTTGTCTGAGTTTCCAAGAGTGGAAGTGGTGTCTATGATTTATCTAGAAAGGGAATTGGTCAAAAAGGCATTAGCTGATTTTTTTTTTGTTAAAAATAAAATAAATCAGCACACGTGTTTTATTCACTTATAGGTAGTAGACGAAGCCCTTTTAGCCCTATCTAACTTTTGGAGATTGATTGGGCAGTTCAGTCTCCACTGGTAGCCAATCAGAGATACTTGACCCAAGGCTATCACTAATTACCCGACAAGCAGTGAAGAGACGGTTAACAAGTGCCGTAATCTCGTGGTGCCTAACCTTGACACAATATTTTTAATGTCAGAAAATAGTGTGGGTTCCACAGTCGATTTTCTTAAATTTATGGGACGATAAAACTCGTTTGCCCATGTCAGAGATCGACTAACTCGGGAACCGGTCTAGAAAAGTCTTAAAAAAAGTTCCTCTAGGCGGCGAATGCAATAGTACTCGTGACGCTCTTTCTTCAGGCGGTTTAGCGCTGAGAAGTGTAAACAGTTGCGCACTCAGGAAGAGGGACAAAGGGTCCTTATCCCCCAAAAGAAAAGGAAAAACACTAGAAAATTTTCCAAAAATCTTTTCCTAATTAAAATTAATTTTTTTTTATTTATGTTGTGTCGTGTCTTCTATTTCTAAACTACTTATGAATTAGCGTTCACATAAGGTGGGAATACCCTATAGCTCTCGGTATCACGGTCGCTATGAACGCAAGGCGAAATAAGCATTGCTCGGTCGGACCGAGTGCTACTTCGTTTGCCCGAACCGGACCAAAGGAGAACATGGGTATCATATATTGGCGATCACTGCAGTGCTCAGTCATAGGTCGTATGCAATGCGTAGTGTGTATTCGTAAATTGTCTACCTCGACCCTCCTCCCCAAGATTGAATCCTGAGTGTAAACACCACTTCCACTGAGTTACAAAGACCAAGCAGCATGTATTTAAACATGGAAATATTCATGAATTATCGGGAATTTTCATTCATCGAAAAAAATGATGATGATGATGATAAGGATAATGATAAGTCAAGATTGGAAATGTCTCTTCTTATCTAGTGTGATCCTGGCTAAGGTGAAGGCAAAGTGTCTATATAGTTCTAGAAAGTGAGATAGTTCAAAAATACTACCTGATTTCTTAGGATAATAAATAATAATCAACTAACCTTTTATTCCCTTATAAGGAGTACATGAGACCTTTCAATTCTATCCAGCTTTTGGATACATTAACAAGTAGAAATAAGGAAATTGTTAATTCTCTTTATTAGGTCTTGATACGGTCACATCTGGATTACTGTGCTCATGACTGGTCCCATGGGTTTCTTGAGATGAACAAGCGATGGAGAGGATTCAGACCAAGATGGTAATGGCCTCTGAAATGTTCCTTATGAGGCTATATTGAAGGTGTGTGGATTGCAGAAGTTGGTTAATATGAGAAAAATAGGAGATATAATTGAAACATTTAAGTTGCTTAAAGGATTTTATAGGATAGATGTAGGGGAAATATTTCAGTACTTAGCTAGAGGGTTCAGAACAAGGGATCATCCCTAGAAGTTGAATAAAGGTGTGGTGAATAGGAGTATGAGGACTGGATTTTTGCTTGGCGAGTTGTGAATAAGCGGAATGTGTTGGCAGAGTCAGTTGTGAGTGCTTTGTCTATAATGGGTTCAAGGAGAGGTATGATAGATTGCTTGTATAATTGGATCTCCAGCGTAAGTCTTCGGCTCCATGGAAGTGCCCGTATAATAATAATAATAATAATAATAATAATAATAATAATAATAAACTAAAAATATGAAATAAATGCTATTTTTGAAAAATTGCTAAATTTTCATTAATAAAATAAAATAATATGTTAATACTTCAATATTGTCACCTCCCACCAAATAAAACAAAGTATGTACATATCACTCTGGGTACTGTATGTGAATATAGTGTTAAACTTAGTTGATTTATATAATGATTTAACCTGTTAACGTGGCGGCATCATGGCAGCCTACAGCAAAGTTAGCGTGTTTTCATTGCTGTATTTCATAATTTTTGTAAGTCCATTTCTTTTGGATAGAATTAAATTGCGTACACTAGTTTAGACGCGAAAGTCTGTTATTTATGTCTTAAAGAACTGAAATGAGTATCGAAATTTGGTTAATGAAAATGTTTACATTTTATATGTTCAAGAACACGTGATTGTTTGATGTGCAAGCAGAAACGTGTTGCCGCTGCCTTTTTAAATACTTTTTTTTTTTTTGAAGTTGTCGAACCCTTGCATTTTTTAGATAGAATTCCTTTCTGAAGTAGTTTTAATACGTTATATTATTCATTGGAAAGGAAAGTAATTTATACTGAACATGTACATATTTGTGTTCATTTATTTTTCCAAGCGTGAGCAACACGTTTTCAAGTGAGACATCTTCACGACTTTCCCACTTATTTATAGAAGTTTACTTCACGTATTAGTTTTTCTATTATCCAATAACACTGTGAAGTCAAGGGTTTCTATATGCAAGTTATATAGAAACATATATAAGTAGCATAGTTGTATGATATTTCACCTGCGAAAGTGTTGTTTGCGCACGCATGGGTAAAATTAGGATGAACAACAAGAATTTATTATGTATAACGTGTTTTCTTCCCACTGGAAAAACTTTCTTCTGTTGTCTCTTCTTTGTCATATTATGATAATATGGTGCTACACCGTTTTGCTACTTGTATATGGAAATAACACTTGCCATTAATTTAGCTGTAGAGATCTTTCTTGCTCCTCTCTTTGTGCCTGCTTCATTAGGAATCATCCATCCAGATAGTGCTTAGAGTGGACATATGTTTGGCATAGTGGATTCCTGCCTGTCATTCACTGAGTAAAGCAGAGGTTTGGCACAATAGAGCTAAATTTCCTGGAGTAATCCAATAGGGTTTACATTCATTAAGTGTTCCATTCAGGTCACTTAAAGCAAGCAGTGCTTCCAAAACTTTCATTATCTGCATACTCCTTTTAAAATTTTAATAACACCTGTTTACCCCCTCTCAGGCAAAGGCAATTTGTGAGAAGTTATAACATTTCATTCAAACACAAATAAGTATAATGGTGTTTATTTTTTAGCATTTTCATTGTGATAAATTACAAACATGTGAAACAATTGTTTTATTTATTAAATACATTTATAGTTTTATTTATACAAATCCAATACAGTAGAGGCCGAAATTATGACATTTAAATTTTCAATAATAAAAAAGTTTGAGACAAATGAAATTTAGCAGAGAGTTCTAACTTCCTTGTTCAAACAGTTTGAATTTAAACTTTTAACAGAAACAGTTTGAACCAAGCTGATGAATGTGATTGTGCCATAGTCACAGCCCTAATAGAAATCATTCAATACATACCAAGAGACATGCTTTCTTAAAACTTCCTTTAGATTTTTGAGTTATTAAAAAAATTATTTATAGAATAGACTAGCATTATTAATTTGCAACAATATGGTGACAAAAATATTAAAGGGGTAAAAAAAAAAAGTAGTGAAAAAATAAAGTGTCATACATATACCCTAAAGATCTTTTGCATACCCCTAGTGGTACGTGTACCACTTTAAGAAATATGGACTTAAAGAATACTGACAGTTCTATTAAACCTTAATAATTTCTAGGGCATCTCCATGGAGTCACTTATTTATTTGGGGAGCTTGTAGTACTTATTAACACAAAACCTATCATATTTCTTGAATTTATACACCAATAAAGCAATGACAACTACCTCTGGGAGCTTTATTCCACCCATTCACCACTCTTCATGAGGAGAAAAAACAACAACAAATAAATTGTTCCTTACACCTTTGCTAACTGCATGCTGGCACAATCCTCATAGAGAGCATCCCATTGATGATAGGCTTCAAGTCAGAATCTGTCATGTTACTCACTGATCACTCATCCAAGTGACCATATCTAGGTGCAGCAATGTTCAGACATGGCTATATTAAAGTCTTATAAGGAACATTAATAAACTCCCTGCTTTCACTGTATTCAACATCCAGAGAATCTGATGAGCTATTTTGGTCACCTTAGCAAGATCCCCCTCTAAACTTTAACTTCCTGTCAAATAGTCAGCCCAAAATTACTGTCCTCATCAATTTCTTGCAGTCCTGTTCCATCATTGTAATGCACATCTTGTGATCTCGTCATCCCAAAGTGCTTAACCCTACATCTTGCCTGCCTGCTGTTATCATTTTCCTGTACTGTGTCATTCTACAAGATCTCTAGATGTGTGTATCATCTTCATTAACTATTGTCCAGTTTTGCATCATCGACAATCATGCAGATATTTCAATCTTAAACGAACTTTAATCATTAAAGAACTTAAATCAGTTTTCTTGAAATTAAATTTGGTAGTGTTGCTCATGTCCAGAGTCCTGTGATACACTAGTCACCTGCCTTTTACAAGCTTCAATCTCACCACTACCATATACTACTCTTTGACACCATCAGCCAGTCTGTAATCTATATCACTAGCTTCATGTTCATCCCCATTTACTCCAGTTTATGTAACAGTAGCACGTAGTAGCCAATTGAATGCCTTTACAAAGCCAGCATTATCACTATGTAGCTGTTTGCTATATTCTACTCAGTTGATCAAATTAAATTTTTAAGGCAAGACCTACCTTTCACAGAATACTTCTGCCCCTTCTCCATAGAATATTGTTTTCCTGTACATCCATTCCTGAATTCCTCCTTTTGCCTACATCTCCAATATCCTAATCATCCCCTCCTGAAGTACCAATGTCTTTAATTTGCTGCCTCTGTCTTATTCCCCTTTATGCAGTAGAACTATTTTACCCTTTCCATTCCTTGAGCTGACACTCAAGTTAAACAGTCTGAGAACAGAGGCAGTGCCAATTCCTTTGCATGTTCTCATAATATGCAGCCTGATATCCTATCTGATTTAATGGCCATATTTGCATACAAGTTTCTGGAAGCAGGGTGCTTAATGGTCAAAGCTATATAACTGAGGAGACCTCCACATAGCCTTTAAAGAAATGCAGAAAACCAACCAGAGCTTCTGATCTCGTGTCCAATCCTCATCTTCTCTTGGTGCACCCTGTGAGGTATCTACCTGGATACTGAACAATTGAGGATGGGCTGGCAATTTGGGATTTAGCCGACCACATTGCATTCTTATTGGGTTAAACCACAATATAAAATGATGGTACAGCATGACAGAATTTCATGCTGGGTGGGACGTCGCCTGTTGTTTATGCCAGGGAACCAGGGTGAACAGAGAAAAGTCAGCTACTGGAACAGTCAGGGTAACACAGAGGATTGCTGCAATAATGAGATGGACACTGACCTGCAAAGATAAAATGGTTATCATTCCATTGTATAAGACTCTGATCAGACCACACTTAGACTATTGTTCTCAGATCTGGTCCCCAGGATTTGAAGGGGGATAAATGAACTGTGGAATAGGTACAAAGTCAGATAACAAAGATGGTATCAGGAGTGTACAATGTTAGTTATGAGGATCGACTGAGGGAGTGTGTTCTGCAGAGTTTGGTGGATAGAAGGAGAAGTGATGTGATTGAGACAGACTTTTAAATTGTTGAGAGGTTGTTACAGGGTTGACACTGGGGAGTTCTTTCGCTTGGTTGAACAGCGGAAAGGAGTCATGACAAGGGGCCATCCCTGGAAGTTACGAAAGGAAACTATGAGAAAGAGGGTAAGGAGTGTTTCCTTTGCATGGAGGGTGGTTGGACCATGGAATGCATTGCCTGATGGAGTGGTGAGAGCGAGAACGGTCAGTGCGTTTAAGGAGTGGTATGATAGACTTTGTGATTCCTAGGAGGAACCTCCCTCGATGAGTCTTGATGGACTTGTGTTTCTTAGAAAGGACCTTCTGCGATGAGTCTTTTGACTCCATGGAGGCCTGAATAATAATAATAATAATACAGAGACAAATGTAAGAAAGCTAAAACACTGCAAACCGAGGTAAACAAAAGTAATGGGAAGACTTTGGTTAGAACGTAGATAATAAATGTCAAGAAGGGGCAAGATATTCTGGAGATTGTTGAAAAAGTTCAGAAATGGAAAAAAGAGTAAAAGGAATTAGAGATGATAAAGGTGATATGAAAACTGGAGAACATGATATCCTTCATTTATGGAGCAATTACTTCAAAAAATTGCTAAATGAAACAAGCAGTGATAGCACAGTGGTAAAAAAAACACTCAACGGGCATGTAATCAGGAATACATATCCATACTTTGAAGTAGAAAACCCATCAGAAGCCTGAAATGTAGAAAGGCAACTGGAGTAGATGATATTCGACCAGAAATGCTCAAGTATGGAGGTATTAAAGTCTTACAGTAGCGACATTGCATAGTTTTCAGAAGGCCTGGACAGAGTGACGAATTCCAGATGATCGGAATAGAGCTCTCATAGTTCCCATATATAGAAAGGGACAGTGGCGCACTCAGGATTTAATCTTGGGGGGGGGGGGTTTGAGTAGAAGATTTGAGAATACACACTATGCATTGCATACGAGTTATGACTGAGCATCTGCAATGATCGCTGATACACGACACCAGTGATCTTCTCTTGCCCAGCTCGGACAAATGAAGTAGCGCCTGTACACTACTTCGTTCGCCTTGCGTTCACAGCGGCCAGGATTCCTGAGTGCTTATAGGGTATTCCCACCTTATGTGACCACTAATTCATAAGTAGCATAGAAATAGAAGACACGACACAACATAAATTGTTTTAAAAAAATGAATTTTAATTAGGAAAAGATTTTTGGAAATTTTTCTAGTGTTTTTTCCTTTTTCTTTTTTTTTTTTTGGGAGGGGGCATAGCCCCTTGACCCCCCCCCCCCCTCCCTGGGTGTGCCAATGGAAAGGGAAATAAAACTGAATATGAGAATTGAAATTGAAACTGTACACCTTAATGAGTGTTCCTTGTAAGATTTATGCAAGTATACTTGAGAAATGATTGAGAAGGATTGTAGAAGAAAATCTTGGTGAAAAACAAGCTGGATTCAGGCCAAATAGAGGCTGTCAGGATCAGATTGTCACTTTATGACATATAGTTAAGAAATCATGGAAATATAACAAAGATCTGTATTTAAGTTTTGTAGATCTGGAAAAGGCATATGACAAGGTGTCAAGAGAAAAGCTATTCAAAATGCTACAGTTGTATGGTTCAATTGGGCATTATATCAAGCAATATTTAGTCTTTAATTGAGTTGTAACTCAGCAGGTGGAATTGAAGGAATTACAGGAAGATGGTTTGATATTAAATCTGGTGTCAGACAAGGATGTCTATTATCCCCTCTGTTATTCATTGTCTATATTGATCTTGATCACATTATGAAGGAAAGCAGTATTAAACCTGATATCAAAATTGGAGATGTTAATCTCAGCTCTTTACTTTATGCAGATGATGTTATACTTTTAAGTAAATCCAGTGTAAGTCTGAAGATTCTCCTACTAAATTGAATAACTGTTGTAATAAATTTGGTATGAAAATCAGCAGTAACAAGACAGAGACATTGGAAATAGGCAGAAACACTGAAAATATTAACTGCATCGTGAATGGAGAACCTATAGAACAAGTAAAACATTTCTGTTACTTAGTCATGATTTTTAGTGAAGATTATTATTATTATTACATGACACCTCCAGGGAGTCCAAAGACTCATCGAGGGAGTGCACCTACTCTACAGGTCTTTCTCCACCAACTACAATCATCATCTACAGCAACGCCATCTACCGCCCACCACCACCACTACTAGTATTTTCATTGACAATCACAATCCATCCCTGCGGCAGGATTCGAACCCATAGTGTAACTGCTCTCCAGCCTTTTGACTGGAGAGCAGTTATGCTAACCACTTGGCCAACCAGGCCAGCAAAAAAAGATGGTAAATTAAATATGGAAATAGACAACAGAATGAACAAAGCCATCATTGTAGGAAGTCAACTGAATAAATTTGTATGGAATAAGAGAGAAATTAGTCAAGACTAAATTTGCTGTATATAAGACAGTGTTCAAACCAATTTTAATGTATGGATCTGAGAGCTGGGTTAGAAATAAAACACTTTACCAAAGACTAGAGACAGCAGATATGAGAGTCCTGAGAAAGATTAGAGATATGAACAGATGGCATTAATATCAATATCATATGAAAAACGAGGATATTAGTAAAGAACTTGACATTGTCAGCATCCAGGAATACGTTAGCAGAGCTAATCAAAGGTGGTATGGTCACTTAAACAGAATAGAAGAGGAAGATTAGCAAAACAGGTGTTCTGTGCCAGGTTGGCAGGAAAAAGACCGAGAGGATGACCAAGATATAGGTGGAGTGATACAGTAAAAAGTGCCTTAGAAGATAGATATATAAGATCTGATGATTTTGGAGTGTTGACAGGTAACAGATTCATTTGGAATGAAATTGTAGATAAGAAGTTAATAATGATGTTAGTTTTTCATGTAGTACTATCATATCCTATACACCCTTTGAGAGTACATTTCAGGAATTTGATGATGATGTTGTTTCTGCAACCACTTCCAATTCATTCTAGCTATTCTTGCATTAGTCAGCCACATGTGGCAAACTAATGTCTGCAGTATCATCACCTGGATGGTACACCTTGCAGAATATTTATTCATTGACTCAACTTCTGTTACCTCCTTGTCATCACCACTTGTGAAAGCGATCTTTTCATAGTCATTTTTTCTTTTACTCACTACATGGTGAAAGAACTTTGGGATTTCATTTGGCTTGATTAGCTAGCCTCATTGCACAGTGTATTTTTTGCCTTATCTTATTGGTCACCCTTTTGCTTGTACTTTCTACTGTTCTTGAGTTTGCTGATCACCTTTCTTCTAATATTCTCTCAAGAAGGGAATGCGTTATGGGATACTAGGACAACTTGCGGTGAATTCAGTTAACTTTGTACAAAATTAGCCAAGTTGTGAGGATATTTCACTTATAAACATTTGTTTTGATATGTTTTGGTAAAATAATGATAAACAAGCCAGGAGAGTGACTAGTATGGTAAGGAAGGTGAAACTGGAATATGAGAAGACATTGGCCCTAAGATCCAAAGAAAATCCCAGGGAATTTTTTAGCTATGTGGCCAGTAGGAGGAGAAATGATTGTGGAAGAATGAAATTGTGGGATAAAAATGGGAACAGAGTGATAATAAAGTTTATAATATAATGTTATTATAATATAAAAATATTATAATAACAGAGTTTATAATAAAGTGACAAGAGAGCAGTGGATGAGGGAAAGGCATATACTGCCATTTTTTTGGATTTTGCAAAAGCATTTGACAGGGTGCCACATTATAAGCTGATATTTAAGTTGCAGCACATGGGTTGAGATGTCAGGTTAGTCAACTGGATTCAGGATTGGCTGTCTGATAGGTATCAGGGAGAGTTGTGTATTTTGGAGTAGTATCAAGGAGGCAGAAGGTTACAAGTGGGGTCCACAGAGCTCAGTACTGGGATCTGCATTGTGTAACCTTTATATCATTGATGTCAACAGATTGCAAGTGGGATATTCAGTTGTTTGCAGATGATGTGAAGCTGGGAAGGGTTATTAGTAATAGTACAGATGTGGTAGCCCTGCAAGCGGATTTTAATAAACTAGACAGATGGGCAAATGAATGGGGGGGTGTCGGTTTAATGCAGCAAAATGTAAAATCTTGAAGTTTGGGATGCATCAGTTGGAGGCTGCATACTCGATTGGAGGAGCTGTAATGGTAGAAGTAGGGGAGACAAGAGATCTTGTGGTGATGATTGATAGAAAACTGAAATTCAGGGAACATATTGCAAAGGCGGCGATGGTAACCCAGAAGATTGCCGCAATATTGAGAAGCACGCTGACCTGCAGAGATAAAAGGGTTATGATTCCATTGCATAAGACCCTGATCAGACCACACTTAGACTACTGTTCTCAGATTTGGTCCCCAGGATTTGAAGAGGATAAATTAACTGTGGGAAAGAGTACAGAGGCTGAGGGAATGTGGACTACAGAGATAGAAGAAGGAGAGGTGATATGATTGAGACTTTTAAACTGTTGAGAGGTAGTAACAGGGTTGACACTGGGGAGTTCTTTCGCTTGGTGGAACAGCAGGAAGGAGTGATGACAAGGGGCCATCCCTGGAAGTTATGAAAGGAAGCTATCAGCAAGAGGGTGAGAGTGGTTTCTTTGCATGGAGAATAGTTGAACCATGTGTGTTGTCTGATAGAGTGCTGAGAGCAAGAACGGTCAATAAGTTCAAGGAGTGGTATGATAGACTTTGCATTTCCTAGGAAGGACCTCCCATGATGAGTCTCTTGATTCCATGGAGGCCTGAATAATAATAATACTCTAGAGCAGCGCTTCCCAAACTGTGGGCCGTAGGTTTTGTCGAGGGGGGGCCTTGAAATAATGAAAACAAATTTTAAATGTTTTAAGACTAAGTAGATTTTTTTATTTTAAAAGAAACGTATTTAACTTTTATTTTTTTTTGTTATTTTTTATATTTTAATGGAAAAATTCACACATTGGTGTTGGTTCACAAACTTTGCTTCCTGCGTATTTCGGCGCTTAATGAATATTAGTAAATATTGCTTATTCATATGTCTCATTTCAAAGCACTGGTTAATTGTATTTACTTCGAATGCTCTCCAGGGAAGCTCCAAATCTTCCTCTCCCTTTCATCACGCGTGCGTTCGTAATCAGGGACTGTTGATATTGATTTTATATACATATCAAAACTCGTTTTATATTATCACTGTCATCCAAGCTAGTTTTCTGTTACCAATAAAAGTTTCGCATATACTTCACACATGAAAAAAAGCTTAAACAAGTTCATGTGGGGAGATAGTAACTCGCTTGCAGTTTACCAATAAAAGTTTCGCATATACTTCACACATGAAAAAAAGCTTAAACAAGTTCATGTGGGGAGATAGTAACTCGCTTGCAGTTTACCAATAAAAGTTTCGCATATACTTCACACATGAAAAAAAGCTTAAACAAGTTCATGTGGGGAGATAGTAACTCGCTTGCAGTGGTAAACAACACCCCTCCCTAACAGCCACTATACTGCAGAGGCAATAAAAACAAGTACTTTTATTATGCCAGTGAACAATGTACGAGGAGTCTGTGTAGTATATTTCTCAACAAATAGTGCAATTAGAGACAAATGGGATAAAAACACACTAATTAATGAATCACATGTCTCCTCATACAGAAACTATGCTGTATAGACTGAAACAAAACCACATGTTGCAGCAAACACAGTATCTAACTAAAAACTATTGTTATTAATTAGATGTGGGTGAGTTCGATATGTTATGGCAGTTTCGCATATGGAATTTGGTTGAAGAGAGTTAGCATTTCAACTCAATTGTCAGCTATGCTTTTATCTTTCGGTTGCGCGATCTTTTATTAATACCGCACCAATCATATGCACGTTTTAATAACCTGTTTCGCGTTAGGCTTAATTACCTTAAAAGGAGAAAAGTCAAAAGAGAAAAATGTTCCTGGTCTGGGGATTCCCTTATTCAGGTAATATTCACTAATTTCATGTTATCAGTCTGTGGTATGCCAGTATCGGTAAGTGGTGATATTATTTTATCTATTCTACATTAAAATATTTAATCCTGAGATGGATAAGTGGCTGATAAAAAATAAAAAAAATTCCTGCGAATAATCAGAAGCAGAAACAGACTCAAAAAAAGGACAGTATTTCATATTTTACCAGAACAGCCTGCATCGTCTTCCGAACCAAATGGTAAGAGGCAAAAAATGTAATATATGCATTTGATTTTTGCAATATTCGCTGTGTTTGTTTTGTATTGAATATAAATACAATAAATATTATAATAATATATCTCTCTATTACGATTTTTTTCGAGGGGGGGGGCCTTAAAATATTTTCATTTTTGCAAAGGCGGCCCTGACATCCAGAAGTTTGGGAAGCACTGCTCTATAGAAAAAACATGGCAAGGCCACTCTTATGCCTCCAGTAAGTCGGATGGCAATATTTCACCTAGTAATGAAAGACATCTACCAACTACAGGTTGTTACACGTGATATCTTGAGATCATAATATTCTCCGTTATCATGGTGTAACATGAAAAATAAATAACATAAATAAAAAAAAAACCTGCATAAAAAGGATAATTTAATTAATAAAATATTCTTGCATCCAGTATAAATTGAGTAAAATGTAAAGGTCTATTATAAATTAAGATAACAAAAGAAAAGAATGTATTAAGATGTATTATGACTAAACAAGGAATTTGTATTAAATAAGTAGCTAACTAAGAATTAATATAGTAATGCGATTAAGAATGAAAGAGCTAAGTACATAAGTATAAAAGAATGAGTCATGAAATACGCTATGTAAGAGGCTACAGATTAAGCATTCAGTAGAATTCTGAGAAAAGGTTTAAAAGGGGGTTAAGATAGAGGCTAACAAGAGAAATAACGGAATATCGCTTAGGGCCTATACCCGGATAGAAACTTCGTTACGAGTTGCCGATAAAAATGACGTATGGCGGCAAAATGCTACCCAATTGGTAGACAGACGGAAAACAAGTAGGAGGCTGGGAAAAGAAGTAAGAAAGGGCGCCGTTAGGGCAGCAGCTATAAAAGGGTTGGTAAACCCCCCCCCCCCTCGAGGCTGTTCGAAGAGTAGGCTCTTTTGGGTTTAGGAGAAGACGTTTAGATAGTCAAGGGGGCTTGAGGCCTTTTTGCCTTTTGCCAGAGGAGAAGAAACGTTTGGATAGTCGCGGTGGTTTTAGTTTGGTTTTCTAGTGGATTTCACGGTGTTCCTGAGTGGAGAGATATGGCTTATATCCCCATGCCATAACAAGGAATCGAAGGTGAGCAGGAAAGCTATTCCCGTATTCCTATGTAGAAAGCGAAATATACCATAGAGTCATAGGAAGCTGTGAAAATATCGATGTCCTTGTTTCGGATAGTACAGCCGACGGCGCAGATGTTTATATAGCCCTGAATTGCAAGAAGTTATGCATGCAAGTTCTTTCAGTAGAAGGTAAAGGCCCGTAAGTGAAGATAAAGAAAGGTATTGTGAATTTTGTCTTATGTTAACTAGAAGTTGTTTGTGATAGGTACCATTGTCATAATACGGAACTGTTAAAGTGATTAGGGAGAAATTATAATAGGACTTTAGAATTTGATAGAGAGTGTTATAAGTAAGCTAGCTAGTGTTGATGATTTGTGAATAATTAATTGTCCTATGAATCTTGAGTGCCTACTATATTGTAAAAGGAAAGTTAATGACATAGTAGTGTGTTAATGAAGTAAATGGTTTTGTTAATATTGAGTTTGATTAGTGTGAATTGAGTAATCAAGTAGCCTGAGGAAATTGAATGCCTAGTGTGATGTGTAGAGAATCGGAATTGTCATAAGTTTGTGCTAGAGTAGTTAATGATTTTGTTAGTGTACTTGAAGTTGAATAATCTAATAGTGTGTGGTAATCTAATTTGTCCATGTTAAGTGAATTCATGTTTTGTATGAAATTTTGTGGCGGCATGATCGTAGTAACTTTTGTCGAATCATAGCCCATCTACTTGTATTAAGCTAATTTTAGTGTGTAAGTAATTTAGTTGAGTATTTTGATATGTACCATGTTTAGAGAAATAATAAACCTTTTGTTTAATGATAAAAAAGTTGTCTGATATTGCTAATCCAATGCACCGCTTAGAAACATTCGAGCCTAATCACGCGGGGAATTAATGTTAAGAAACGGGAAGTTTAAGGAATTAATGTTGAGTAACAAGAAATAGTGTCACGACTGCAATAGTTACACTTTCAGATATTTGAGTTCCTTTTCTCTGTTTATGTATAAAATATCTTAAACTAAATATCCCAAAGGGCGCAGTTAAAATACAAATACTAGGGATACTATGGGGAACAATAACTCAGATATTAGTAGAAAATTTGGTGATGTCTTGAATGTAGAAGTTAGAAGAATATAGACGAAGGCAAGTTTGTAAGACAAACAAAATCTTAGGATAGAAAGGGACATAACAAGGTGTAGTTGTCATTTCCTCCAACTAGAGAAGGTATGATTTTAATGAAGCAATTTAATACTTACCTTGCTAGAGCTACATTTGTGAAAACAGTCCATACTATTGGAAGGTAGGATGCCTTGGCTGGAAGAGGCTATATATTGCTAATGCTGTATAGCATTGCAATATATATGCTGTATTACGTTAAAAATACCAAGAAATTTTATACTTGGTTTTAATCCTTTTCCCAAGTAAGCAAGTTTTGCATGTTAAATATATTCATGTCATGTGCAAAACTTTGCTTCGCTTTCTTGGGAAAAGGATTAAAACCGATATAAAATTTTTTGGTATATTTAACTTATAATAAACCCAAGGCAAAAGACTTCCTACATCTTTCTCTCATCAAGAGATTTTTGTTAATAAGGTCAAGCACTTTTCGTCTACTTGTATATGAAATATATATGACTTCTGCATTACTACAACGTTGATATCTTTCCCAGGTCTGACCCTCACTGATGAGACCTCAATAAAGGGCGAAGCAAATCTGAATAGTGACCTTTCCCGTTATGCACTGCATTATAAACGGCTGAAAGGGGATGTGCTTTGTGTTATGGGATACATACTAAGGCAAGTGATATGAAGTCGTTAGCCTCTATATAAGTAGCTCAGACATGAATATATTTCATGTGCAAAACTTTGCTTTGCTTACTTGGAAAAAGGATTAAAACCAAGTATAAAATTTCTTGGTATCTTTAACGTATAATAAACCCAAGGTAAAAAATTTTCTACATGCCGTACATATATATATATATATATATATATATATATATATATATATATATATCTACCCTATAAATATAAAATGATAAGCCTTTTTATGTAAGGTTTCTATGTAACGTTTTTGTGTCATGTTTTTTTGTCTGGCTTCTTAATATAACATATAATAATTAATAATAATAATAATTTGGTATGAGTAGTGTAATTATTTTTATATAAAAATTTTGAGGAAATAATAAATTTTTTTTAAAAATAGAAAAATATTAAGCGTTGCACTATTTTTATAGATATATAAGACAAAGCTAATATTGAACACAAATGGCTGTTTTCAAGTCTTAGCAAGTAGTGCAACAACAAGACGACTCGGAAGTAGTGCAAGAAGGGGCAACTCACGGCAAAGGTGGAGCAAGCTCTGAGCATCTGATCCAAAAATAACCAGCTTACTAGCTCAGAGAACCGGTTCCAGCCTGGAACGGGGCTGGTTGGGCGCTGTAGGCACCATGGGGGGGGGGGGGGGGTAGAACCTCCCACTTTCGAGTTTTCAAAATTTGAGTCATCAGAATTCAAGGAGAACCGACCTACCAGTCCGGAATAGGGAGGGGGGCGCCGTAGGTGCCAGGGAGGAGTGGAATCCCTTTTCTAGTCTTCAAAATTCGAGTCATCAGAATTCAAGGAGAACTGGCCTACCAGTCTGGAACTCGGGGGAATTAGAGGCCGCAGGCGCCACGGCTGGACCCCCCTTTCGAGTCTTCAAAATTCGTGTCATCAGAATTCAAGGAGAACTGGCCTACCAGTCCTAAACTTGGGGGGTTGGGCGGCATAGGCATCGGGGGGGGCGGTGCCCCCTTTCAAGTCTTCAAAATTCGAGAACCGGCCTACCAGTCCGGAACACAGGGAGTTGGGTGCTGTAGGCATCAGGAGGAGTAGCCCCCCTAGTACACACACACACACACACATACGCGTGCATTCAGCAGAAACGGTTGAAAGGGAAAATAGTAATTGTATTGACCAGATATGACTGTGAAATTGAGGAGAGAGAGGCAATAATGAATGATAGTAAGAATGTGTCAAAAGAGAGGTCTGTAATATGTGGATGCATGGAATGCATTTGAGGATAGAATAGAGCTGGATATGTGAATGTACTATATTTGAACATGAAAGGACATTGCCATTTGGAAAGTTGTTGCTATCTGAACAAGTGAGTGTGTGGCTTGTGGGGTTAATCCTTTGGGAAATGGGAGAATTTATGGTATATTACAGAGTCGGTGCTGCACGGAATAATAATGGAAATACGAAAGTCTTGTAAGAAGTATTATTTTTGGGATAGTATGCAGTGATATGGTGTGATGTTACCTTTGTTAATAGTGACATGACGTATGGATGTAATATCGTTTTAATTTTCAGCATTTAGAGCTAGCAAAGAATGCATACACTGGCACCTATTTCACAAAACAAGTGCTAGTTTTAAGTGATGAGTTGTAGCCTTTTAGAATAGTTAATATAGATGGGGATGGCAGTAGTTCTGAAAGTATATTGTGTGAGATGGGCAGAAAAGTATTTAGTAGGATGTTGCTATAGGCCAGGTGACACAGAGAAGATGATGAGCAGTAAATGTTTAGGCAGCAAGTTTTGTAAAGTGAATGATGATTATGAGAGATTTTAACTATAGCAGTATAAACATGCAGTAGTAAGGGAATGGAATTTCTGAAATTCTTGAGAGACAGATGTTTCAGGCAACATGTAGTGGAGGGAACACAAGGATCAAGAGTTTTAGATTTGGACCTAGCAGCAAGGATCTGATTGTAATCAAGTTGTCATCCTTGTCCCTGGTTAATAAGAGTGACCATCGAGTCTTGACTTGGAGCCTGAATTCGTCACCAACATGCGTAATAACGTGCTTTATACGCAAAATAGTTACCACTTTAAAAACTAGAATTTTCATAAAATAAAACCTAATTTTCCGACATATAATGATAAACACTCATTCCACGAAATGCATTGATTACCCTATTATCGGGATGGATTCACCTTCTGTCATGTGCAGAAATGTCGAGGGGTCTCGCATCTGTGGTTATACAGCACTTTGGCCTGCATAGCTAATTTTTTCTCATGATCTGATTTGGCCTTTCTTACCAAACTAGTCATTCTTTTTGTTTGCACTTTGGATTGTTCGTGAATATGCTCGATCACCTTTTACTTTATATTCCCTTCACACTCAAATCAGCGCAGAGTCCTGACCTCTTGCTTTATATCTATACTAATCCGCTTAACTGTCACTTGGTTTGTCATCCAGACCTTGGTATGCAGTCTAATACTGCTCCTCTCAAACGATTTCTGACTACTTCATATGCACTACTTACATTATTTCTTTGTAGCTTCTCAGATCATGGCACTGCTCCAACATAAACCCATTTTGACAGAGAATTCCACATGTTTGGCAACTTCCAAGAACAAGACTTGCAAGGTCATTTTCTGCATTTGGAGGCAGAGTGACTCTCTGTCTTGGTTGTTGATATACACTATCTACCAATAATTGTCTGGACACTTGAGCAATTTACAATTGATACCAACAGGCAAACCCTAATATCAGATATGTCCCCCTCCTGCATCCTTTGAGGGAGGCTTTCCACCTATGTGCGGCAGCTTCAAGTAAAAATTGTCAGCAGCAGATTGAGGACATGCTGCTCTGGACCTCAATCACTGCTCCAATTCGTTCCACAGGTGTTTGATGGGATTGAGGTCAGGACTCTCGCAGGTCAGGACAGTTGTTTAATACCCATCTTTTCATACCATTCCATAGCAGCTGTCTTGACCTGTGCAGAGTCCTGACCTCAACCCCATCGAACACCTGTGGAACAAATTGGAGCAATTGTTAAGGTCTATAGCAGCATATCTTCAATCACAACAATGCTCCATGCTGCAAGGCCATCTTGATAGTAACACAGGTTTGTTCCATAAAAACTCCACAGCGTAGGCAGTATCTAATTATCGAATATCAAGGTACTGAATTGCCTTCATGGAACCATAGATAACAACCAGTGGTGTCACTCCAAACCAGCTAAATGCACCCCATACCTTTTACTCCTCTACCACCAAACTTTGAGGTGGACTATGCCCACAAGCATTCACCAGGCTGCCTCCACACCCTGCCATCAGACTGGAAACAGGTGAACCTTGATTGTTTATTTTGGAATACTGTTTTCCACTTGTCAATTGTCCAGTTCATACAATCTTTGCACCGGGCCAGATGAGCTGCTGTGTTTGTTGTAATGTTCGGTTTGTGTGTCACCGCTCTTCTGTGAAAACCTAGTAAATGGAGTTCTTTCTGTACAGTATTAGTGCTCACCATCGTGTAATCTGGAGCTCTGGAACTCATCACGGATGGTCTGTGCCAATTGTAGCTGGTTTTTGCATGCCACCCCCCCCCCCTTTCCTACCTCTAATCTATGTCCTATAGTTAAAGTCTCCCTAATAAATGGTATATATGGCATGCTGATCCTGTGGACTCCCGTCCCCCAGCACCCAACAATATATTTTGTATTATTGGCCTCTATCCCACACGATACGGACTCAAATGAACCATCTTCCTCATACTTAAAATCCTCTAACTTCTCATTTTGTTGTTTATAATTTTTAAGCTATCATCAGCAATACCCCACCTCCTATCCTATTCTCTCTCTCTATCCTCCCTGAAAATATAATATCCTTTACATTCTATCCTTGAAATTATCAATTTATGTCGACCAGGTCTCACTGATGTCTATAATTTTTGGCCAAGTCAGCCTGATCAGTGCCAAAAACTTCTTTCCATTATTCCTGATACTTGCGTATGTGTACATGCATACATCTTATACCCACAAGGAACATGCTTTATTCTTTATATTAACTATCCCATTTTTTTTTTTTTTTTACTGATGGTACTATCTTAAGCACGTTTTGGACATTCTTACACTCACTGGGTTTCATTGGTATCACTCAATAGCTTGGTATCACTCTCCCCCTCCCCCAAAGCACTAGTTTCTCATTTTGCATGATTTTGCACCTCCAGTTTTACTTTATTTAGCAGCAAGCTTATCAGATTCTGAACACCAAATCTGTTCAAGTGCAGACCATCTGCAGTGTAAGTCCTTTTCTCCATTGAGTCACTCTGTCCATCCACAAACATCATTCCTCCTACATAACCTTGACTTCTTCTCAGCCATCCTCTTCCTTTTGCTCTCTTCTGTCATACTGTTACAGTATCCACTGTCTTAATTCTCTTACTCTTCTCTTTTGCTACTTTTAGTAACTCTTTTATATAATCCTACCATATTTGTCTCCTTCCAATCATTCATTCCTACTAAAACAATCAACTCTTTCACACTGACCTTCTACATCCTAATAGCCTTGCTAAGTTGTTAATCTTTGTATTCAGGAAGCACAGTTTCTTCACACTCTCATCAAGCATTCCTCTTATCATGGAATCACCATACAAATTCTTTCCTTACTTTTCCTTTTTCACTTAGTTGAGCATTTCTTTCTCTTTTCTTACACCTCATCTTTCTTTCTATTCTCGGCTATACCACTTTTTAGATGTTTCTGCTTTCGCTTAAGCTCACACTTCATCTTGTTAAGGACTCTGCATAAGCATGCTATTTATGGCCAACTCTTCATTCTTCACATCTTTCATATGACTACTCTGCACTTTTACTCTCTCCATCTGTCCTATCTTCTATCACATTTTTGCACCTATTTCCTGTTATATCGACCACTTCAATATCTGGACCTGAACTTCTGGCATCCACTTTCATTACGTTTCGAACCAAAGTCCATTCACTGTCAAGAATATATTTTGCAGACACTGCATTGCATGAAGTCCTTCAGCTTAAAACGTTTGAGTAAGGATGTTTATGGGTGCCATTGTTTTACTTTGCATCAGTGCCATGTGCCACACCATGAAACAAGCTGTACAAAATAAATTATATTTTAAGACAAATTAACCCAAATCTTATTGCAACCACATATAATCTACTTCTAATTCAATTTATAACCAATACCACTAGGTTTTTAAAAACTCGCCACTGAATTTTCAGTGCTCTCTAATCACAATATCTTCTGCTAGATGCCACCTATTGGATTCTAGTGAAATGGTGACTTTAGTCTTCTGTTTTATGTACTGAACAGATAGTCCTTTTACTTAGACGTTGTCAGGTCCAGTGAACTCACTGTGATATAGGAAGTCCCTTAACATACTCCCAAGCTAAACAGTTGTCCTAATAGTCAGTCGGACTATTCACAGATACCTCAAATATCAATACAGACTGTTGCCCTTTTAAATAAAAAATCACACAACATAGAGAAATATATCTTCTTCTTTTCAGCCATTTTCTGTTCACTGCTGGAAGAAGGCCTCATCTAGTTTCTTCCACCTTCCTCTGTTCTTGGCAATGGTTGACCATTTTTTCCCAACAAAATTTGACAATTCATCACTTCACCTTCTTTTAGGACAGGGGTTGGCAAACATTTTAAGTGTGTGTGCCGAAATCAAACCTTTCATGCAATATTTTCTCATGTGCCAGCCGAAATTTTGGGGAACATATTATTATTTGGTGTCTTTTAAGTATTGGGAGAACCTTTCAAATAATCAAAAATCACTAGAGCGGTAAAATCAAAGAATATTGTAAGAGTGATTATTGTAAGTCATGTAAGATTGAATGAATGTAAAAATTAGTGATGAATTTTTACTTAAGTCCTTCTACCCTATTGACAGAGTGGATATTTTTTATTTGCCTGTAAGTGTAATTCTAGCTGCCATATACAGCTACACAATTTAAAGATGCAATTTTTAAGATCAGCAATGGAGTAAACAATAATTCTGAATATTTTGTTTTTTATAAAGATCAATCAGATAAGTTTTTTCAAGTTTTTCCAATATGTCATGGTCCACAACTCATAATTGTTTTACTCGACTAAAGCACAATAAAAAGAAATAAAATTAAAAGATATTCTTTTGCTAATTCTTAATCCCTTACAAGTAATACATAAAAATTTCAGATAAAATAAAATATTATTTTACCTACATAATATATTAAACAGAAGTTAATCTTTACCATTTTTTAGCAGAAAACATTAAATCGAAACTAGAGAAAGAAAAATAGTGGACATTTTATTTATTTAGCATCAATGAGACTTCTGCTGCTGCCTCATCACTGATGACAGATAACTTATATCAGGTTTATATTTTGTAACCTTTAGAGATATGCATGGGCTACTAGTTTTATCTGTAAGGCTACTCCTATTATGATGAGACTTAACAAAGTTCATCACTGAGAACAATTTTAAACATACAAAAGTTTCTGGAATAGTATTCCAAGCCCTAAGTACCTTGTTTTCTGCACTCTCTCTGTTACTCCCATCTCTAATTGCTCCTTTTCAATATTTTCCAAGTTAACTCTGTGGTCAACAAATTTCTGCTCCCAAATTGAGCTACTTTGAAAATCAATCAACTGCATTTCAAAATCATCCATATTTATCCACGAAAATATTTGCAAGTTAAATTCATCCAGTTTTATAGTGATTGGAAACTTAATGAATTTTGCTGTCTCTTCTAATTCTCTGAACTTAACAAATTAGGGAACTGTTCAACAGTTAACACAGTGACATTTAAAAATAGCTTTTGAAGACATTGGCAGTCTGTTTTGTCATCCTTTTGGAAATCATTGATGTATTTCTTTAGGTTTGGAAAGTATCTAAATCTCTCACTGTTTACATCCCTCTTAAAAACTCCTAGTTTCCTTTCAAATGCCCTTAATGCCCTTATGTCATCAAACATAATATTAAGAGTCTTACCAGAGTCCTGTAGTTCAAGGTTCAAGTCATTTAAATGTTTGCAAAAATCTGCAAAAAACATCAGTTTACAAACTTACATGATGTCATACATTTCTTTATAAGACATTTCATTGATTAGTCAAAAAGAGATTTATCTCATCCAGGCATTCAACAAATCATTTCAGAACAAGACCTCGACTAAGCCAATGAACATTGTTGTACATTATTAGTCCTTTGTACACTGAATCCACCTCATTCAATAGATTCTGAAATTGTATTTTATTCAAAGCACCTGCAGAAATGTAATTAACAACCTTGGTTACTGGTTACATCACTTCTCGAAGTTCCTTTAGGTTAAGATATTGGGTA
The DNA here is from genome assembly GCF_054136105.1 of Typopeltis vanoorti. Taxonomy (NCBI): domain Eukaryota; kingdom Metazoa; phylum Arthropoda; class Arachnida; order Uropygi; family Thelyphonidae; genus Typopeltis; species Typopeltis vanoorti. The sequence goes on along the minus strand of NC_143563.1, from coordinate 121,185,279 downwards.
TGCCTGCTTGGATATGCATTTATTTATTTAATTATTTTTTAAGGTGAGCCCTGGGTTGCACGCCCGTAAAAACGTTGTTGTTGTGTATGTTTGGCATGCATGCCAAGGGTTCCCCACCCCTGTTTTAGGACATCCTCGGCCTCATCAGGAGAAACGTAAAAGAAACTTAGCACACCTAAGATATGCAGATGACATCATAATTTTTGCATAAACTCCAGAAGACCTCAATATAATGCTAGAATAATATATAGAATACATAACATACAGTAATGACATTGAGATTAGTTCAATAAATAAGATGCAGTAGCTTAGCAATGTAGTTAGAAAATAATATGCATTGCAGTAAAATACTTAGCAATGATAAAAAATAATGCTTTTAATATTTAAATAAATGCTTTAAATATTTAAATATTATAAATGTATGGATACATTTTTAATATTTATTTTCATTGTGAATTATTCATTTAATAATGTTTTTAATAATATAAAACAAAGTTTTTCTGCAAAAAGTTTAAATCATGCTTACAAATTTACTTGTTTATATATTAAATTAAATTAACTAATCTTTTGCTTTTGCATGACTGTTTTCTTTTAGAAAATTTTGTTTATCTCAGTTGCCAAAAAAGTTGATAAATCAGTGATTGAAATCATTGGTGATGCTAAAGAACTAAAGAAACTGTTGAGGACAAAAAACAATGTAATGATTCTATTCACTAAAACAGGTAATTTTTTTTTTTAGTATTTTTATTATTATTACTATTGTTACGCGAGTTCCAAGAAATCTTAAGGACTCATTGTGGGAATTATTTTGTGGTATAACACACACACACACACACACACTCTCTCTCTCTCTCTCTCTCTCTCTCTCTCTCTCTCTCTACACCAATCATTGTCTGAACACTTTAGCAATTTACAATTGATACCAGCAAGCAAACCCTAATATCAGGTATATCCATCTTTGACTTTGATCACCTCCTGCACCCTTTGCTTTCCACCAATGTGTGGCAGACATCAGGTGGAATTTGTCTCCATTCCTCCATCAAAGCAGCACATTCAGCAACAGATCGAGGACAATCTGCTCTGGACCTCAATTGCTGCTCTAGTTCGTCCCACAGGTGTTTGGTGGGGTTGAAGTCAGGACTCTGCACAGGCCAGGGCAGTCATTTAACACCAATCTTTTCTTACCATTCCATAACAGCTGTAGCTTTGTGGCATGGGGCATTGTTATGTTGATAGTAACACAAGTCTGTTCCATAAAAACTCCACGGTGTAGGCAGCATCTGATTATCCAGAATATCAAGGTACTGAGCTGCCTTCATGGAACCACTGATAATATCCAGAGGTCCTGCTCCAAATCAGCTAAATGCACCCTATACTTTTACTCCACCACCATAAACCTTTACTGTGGGTACAATACGGTGTGGTAACAAACATTCACCAGACTGCCTTTACACCCACACCCTGCTATCAGACTTGAAACAGGTGAACACCTTGATTCATCACTCCAGAGTACTGTTTTTCATTCGTCAATTGTCCAGTTCACATGCTCTTTGCACCAGGTCAGATGAGCTACCTTGTTTATTGTTGTGATATTCGACTAGTGTGTGTCGCTGTTCTTCCATGGAAATCCAATAAATTGAGTTCTTTTCGTACACTACTAGTGCTCACCATGGTGTTACTGGCGCTCTGGAACTCATCACACATGGTCTGTGCTGATTGTAGGCAGTTTTTGTGTGCCATCCATTTAAACACCCTCCTGTCCCTGTGAAAAGTGGCCAACCCTGGGTCTTTTTTTCTTCACTAGTGATGCCAGAATATCTTCATTTGTTGATCACATCACCAACCATTGATTTTGGATGCTCCAGTTGAGCTGTAACAGCACGTATGGACATGCCACCAATGTGACAGCCCACAATGACACCTCTCTCGAAGTCCCTGAGTTCACATTGTGTTGCCATTCCACCAGTATTCAACTGCTATGATGAAATACTGCTTCCTACTATGTGTACACCAGTTTTTATGTTATTAACAAACCTGGAATTCCATAACTTCATATAACAGGGGTGTCCAGACAATTATTGATAAATTGTGTGTGTGTATCAGTGACGTCGCGTGCCCATTTAGTAGGGTGTGCTGTTGTGGCTTATGCAACTCACACTACAAAATTAACTTCAGTTTGATTGTATAATTGCATTTTCATTGATGTATGAAAGTTTTAAGAGTGTATAGCGCATCAGTGCTCATCTTAATTGGCCTAATGCAATTAATTGTAGGATAACTTTCAATACTTTAATTGTAACCAAATCTGTGCAGAGTCAGGGACGATGTATTTGTTTTAAGATACTGTATATTAGAAAACAATAATGAAGCAGAATGCTTTATTTGGTTGGTATATTTGAATTTCCCAAAAGTGTAAAATTTGGAAAAGCAGGACGAGGCTTATCTCCTTCAATTGCAATATTGTTTCCCATTGTAAATATGGGAGAAAAGGTTATAAATTTATCGAAAATTATATATTAATAACTTTTTATATAGAAACTTGCCTGCCATGCCAGGTCACACTTCACACATGCAAAACTGATGAAACAAACAAAAACAGCAACTCACGATAACTGACAACGTTCAGTTGGATTGGTTGATGTAATAACCAGTCACAGCCTTTAGGTGCTGTTGTTTCTGAGCTCACCCTGCCTTGCCTTCTGAGTGGTTTAAAACTACTAGAATGCTAAGAATTTGATCTGCTGCACCCTTTGTACACCTTTTCAAAGGGCTCAAAGTGAGTGTATGTATTTTGAACGCACACCCAGGGTATTAACGTGAGTGTGATGCAATGTTTATGCATCGAAAAATGAATTATTAGGATATTGTGTTTAGGTTTAGGAATCACGTGAAGTCTGGAAACAATTAGAGGAGTTTTTAATGGGAATAAATGCAAAAAATATAATATTGCTGACATTGCTGTTTGGTGAATGAGCACCGTATACCTAGCACACCTGGAATATTCGCTCCTGGTATGTGTATATGTATATATATATATATATATATATATGTACACACACACACACACATATATAAATATATATATATATATATATATATATATATATATATATATGTACACACACACACATATATAAATATATATATATATAAATATATATATATAGTGAACCAGTTTAAACTACACTGGTTGAAGAACTAAACAAGTCAATTAATATTGAAAACCAAAGATTATAAACAACTCAAATAATTTTGTTAATTATCATTATTTGAGCATATTCATAGAGTTTGAAGACTGAATGCTAATCATTCTTTATACAATACTTATCATACCTGTTTTTAAATTTATTTTGTGAACTGCTTACAACAGCTTATGGCAATTCATTCTACTCATTCACCACTCTCCAATTAAAAAATGTAGGTCAGGCTCTTGCTAATCATACTCCTATACAGTTTTCAAGGGATATGTAATCTTTGTTCTCTCTTCCTCCTGATGTATTGAAAAATTTCTTCTGTATCAATCCTATAAAAATCTCATTGAACAATTTACTTCTGTCATATCGCTTTTCTGCATATTGTAGAAAAGATGTTCATTGACCAAATGGTTACTCATTTCTGGATTATCCGAATACTTTCTCATTGCAAGAAACCCAGACAAACAGAGGTGTATGCTGTAGTCCAGATTTGGTTGTATTTAAGCTTTATAAAATGGGATACTTTGGCACATCCCTGTTCACCTGTCTTTTCCTTGTTATGACTCTGCCACATAACTACTTTCTGATATTTACCCATCAGCTACCCTCATAAAATACATAAAATGGAAATAAAACGTTACCAGTTTTATTTCCATTCTCATTTGCTCCATTTTACTTAGTATTCCTTACAGTATCCAGTCAAATACCTTTTCAAAGTCTAGCCATATCATAGTGTGATTATTTCCCTTATCTAGCTCACTGTTATTTTATTTTAGAAAGCAAGTAAATTATTGAGACAAGGCCTACTGTTCGCATAACTATGGTATTTCCCATAATATCGTATTCACATTACTCGATTCCTGAAATGTGCCTTTGACCAAATTTTCCAATACTTTAACTACACCTGCTGAAATATTGGTGGTTTGCAATTTGCTACCTCTGTCTTTGTCCCTTCTATAATGAAACTGTCTTGCCCTGTTTCCTTCTCTTGGAATCATGCCTGAGCTGAGACAGCTTGTAAGAGACTCTGTCAGTTCTCTTGCACATTCTTATAACAGATCTTATGTGCCGATCAGTTAGGACTGTATTCATGTGGAGATTTCATGATATCCTAAGCACCTCCACTTCATTGAACAAAATATAAGCAGACAACATAATGCAAAAATTCAATAATGGAAAAACAACTATTAAATATTATATTTCCATACTTATGTATGGAAGAATTAATATTTAATACTTGCATAATTTTGCTAGGTCATTGTCAATGCATACAGATGATAAAAATGAAAAGAGATAAACAAATTAGAATAACATTAAAATGTAAGAACATTACAATACATATGCTATTCATTGCACGAGGATAGCTCCATCTACAACTACATTCAAAGTAATAAATAAATGTAAATAATTATTAATTCATGAAACACAGGAATGAAGTGCGAGACTTTGGTTGACATCTCAAAATTGTTAAAGTTTAGACCATCGTTTTTGTTGAGGTTTGGTTTGTGGATGTAAGCTTCACAACTTTCTTTGTATAATCTTTCAAGTAGAAAATAACTTCTGTGTAAGACTAGTTTTATTCCATTAACTTCTGTGCTTAGTAGATCAGGCTTGGCTAGCTAAAGATTTCTCAGACTCATGAAGTAGAATATAATCTTGATGTTCTTCAACATGAACTGAGCTGAATGACCATAATAGGAAAGGTAACATGAACAAGGATTCTGTAAACTGCAGGATGATAAAGAGGAGGATATTTATCTTTCAGTCTGAAAAGGAATTTAATTTGCACAATGAACAGAAAGATACTTGTAAGTCGGTGTGGCGAAGAAGTCGTGCAGTTCTCTCCAACACTCACTTTACATATAGAATGGAAATTCTAAAACTTCTTCAAGAAGAGGATTTGGATGAATGCAATAATTATTTATAATTTTGTTGATTATTTTGGTATTATATCCATTAGAAATTGAAAGTTCCTCTAATAAGAAACAGTTCTTAATTTAGAAGTAGAACACAGACGTGCTTGGTGAACCAAAGTTTTAATCATACCTTATTTCTGACAAGGATGATGATGTGATGCAGAAATAATATATTTTCCAGTGTGAGTTATTTTTTTTTTAAAACCAAGAACTTCAGATTGCCAGGTTGTTCAAAATGAGAACATCCAGAAATGGAAGGCAATTGTTTTCTTCTGCTTTGAGTAAATTTTATTCTTGGATTACTGAATTAATTTTCTCAAAAAAAATACGGCCTTCACTCAAATCCTCCTCTTGTAGTTCTGTTTAGAATTTCCATTCAATATGTAGTGTCAGAGAGAATTTGCAAGACATCATCAAATTCCTGCCATGTACCCTCAAGGGGTGTACAGGATATGACAATACTACATGAAAAAATTACATCATTACTAACTTCCTATCTACAATTTTCCTCCAAATCAGTCTGTTACTTGTCAAGACTCCAACATTATCAGATGTTATATTTCTATCGTCTAAGGCACTTTGTACCGTATCAATCCACCTATATCTTGGTCTTCCTCTGGGTCATTTTCCTGCCAACCTGGCAGAGAACACTTGTTTTGCTAATCTTTCCTCTCCCATTCTATTTAAGTGACCATACCACCTGAGATTAGCTCTGCTAACGCATTCCTGGATGCTGACAATGTCAAGTTCTTTCCTAATATCCTCATTTTTAATATGATATTGCCATTGATGCCATCTGTTCACACCTCTAATCTTTCTCAGGACTATCATATCTGTGGTCTCTAGTCTTTGGTCAAGTGTTTTACTTCTGACCCAGCTCTCCATAAGTTAAAACTGGTTTGAACACTGTCTTGTATACAGCTCATTTAGTGTTCCGACTAATTTCTTTCTTATTCCATATGAATTTATTCAATTGACTTCCCACCATACCAACTTTGCTGATTCTGTTGTCTATTTCTATATTTAATTTACCATCTTCAGTAAAAATCGTGCCTAAGTAGCTGAAATGTTTTACTTGTTCCACAGGTTCTCCATACACAACACAGTTGACATTTTCAATGATTCTGCCTATTTTCATTGTCTTTGTCTTTTTATTGCTGACCTTCATACCGTATCTATTACAACAGGTATTCAATTTAGTCCGAGAATCTTGCAGACTTGTAGCGGATTTATTTAGAAGTATAGCATCATCCGCATAAAGCAAAGAGCTGACATTAACATCTCCAATTTTGATATCATGTTTAATACCACTTTCCTTCATAATGTGATCCATATAGATAATGAATAACAGAGGGGATAATGTACATCCTTGTCTCACACCAGATTTAACATTAAACCATCTTCCTGTACTTCCTTCAATTCTAACTGCTGACTTACAACTCAAATAAAGACTATGTATTGCTTGATGTAATGCCCCATTGACACCATATAACTGCAGCATATTGAATAGCTTCTCTCTCTCTTGGCACCTTGTCATATGCCTTTTCCAAATCGACAAAACTTAAATACAGATCTTTGTTGTATTCCCATGCTTTCTCGACTATTTCTCGTAAAGTGAAGATCTGATCCTGACAGCCACTATTTAGCCTGAATCCAGCTTGTTCTTCGCTAAGCTTTTCTTCCACAATTCTTCTCAACCGTTTCTCAAGTATACTTGCATAGATCTTGCCAGGAACACTCAGTAGGGAAATACCTCTGTAATTCTCACATTCAGTTTTATTTCCCTTTTTATATATGGATACTATGAGAGCTCTACTCCAATCATCGGGAATTCGTCCCTCTGTCCAGGCTTTCTGAACTATGCAGTGTAGCCACTGTAAGACTTTTATACCACCATACTTCAGCATATCTGGTCGAATATCATCTACTCCTGCTGCCTTTCCACATTTCAAGCCTTTGATGGCTTTTTCTACTTCAAGTATGGATATGTATTCCTGACTGCATGCCTGGGCAGTGTTTTTTATCACTGTGCTGTCATCACTGCTTGTTTCATTTAGCAGTTTTTCAAAGTAATTACTCCATACTTCAAGGATATCTTTTTCTCCGGTTTTCATGTCACCTTTATCATCTCTAACTCCTTTTACAGCACTTTTTCCTCCATTCCTAAGCTTCTTCAACAACCTCCAGAATATTTTGCCACCTTCTTGATATTTATTTTCTATATTCTTGCCAAAGTCCTCCCATGACTTTTGTTTAGCTAGTTTTACACACTGTTTAGCTTTCTTACATTTGTTTCTGTATTCTGTGAGAGTAAAAGCTGACTTATTTGCCAGGAACTTTTGATATGCTTTCTTCTTTTCCTTCACTGCTTCTTTAACTTCCTGTGTCCATCAGGGAGTTCTGATTTTTTTATCCTTGCACACAACCTCACCACATGCCTATTTAGCAGAATCAATCAATGTTTTCTTCAGAGTTTGCCACTGAATCTCCAAGGTTTGTTTCCTGTTCTCAAACTCTTTCATTTTCTTTTCAATAATCTTTCTGTATTTTAGTCTACAGTTCACATCTGAGAGCTACTCAACTTTTATTCGCTTTAAAACTTTCTTACATGTTATTCTTTTCAATATGAAATTCAATTTTATCCTGCTCAAGACTAAATAGTGATCACTTCCAATTTCAAATCCTCTGTACACTCTGGTGTCTTGCACCAGGGAGAAAACATCACTATCAACAATAACATAGTCAATGAGACTTTTCTTATTCCTGGCCTCTTCTCTCCATGTGAATTTGTGCTCATTTTTATGTTGGAACATGGTGTTAGTAATAATCAGTCCATGTCCTGAGCAGAAATCCAACAGATATTTGCCATTATTATTAGCTTTGCTCTTTTCTCCAAATTTTCCCAAAATATTTTTGTATGTCTCACAATCATTTCCTACTCTGCTATTTAGATCCCCAACAAGGACCAACTTTCCCTTTTTCATTGTGTCAGATGCTTTCTCTAGAGACTCAGAAAAGTTCTTCCACTTCTACTTTAGTAGAACCTTCTGTGGGACCATAGGCACAAATAAGTCTCATTGTCCAGTTCCCCATTCTCATATTTGCCCACATTACTCTACTTGAGACTGACTGCCATTCAAGAAGATTAGCCTCGTATTTTGTGTTGAATACTATGGCTACTCCTTCTTTTCCTTGATTGTCATTGCCTGAATATAACATTTTGTATTTATTGCTCAGAAAGATCTCACCAGTTTTGGTCTTTTTTTGTTTCAGTCACCCCTATTATGTAGATCTGGTACTTATCTAATTCCTCAGCTAGCTCCATTTCTTTGCCATTCAGGCTTTTTACGTTGATAGTACTGATCTTTAACTCTGGTGAAGTTGAGTTGGGGTGTGTTTTCAGATTTGTTCCAGTAGCTGACTTTTCGCTGTTCGCCCTGGTTCCCTGCCGAAAACAACGGGGGCCTTGTTTAACCGGGCGACGCCCCAGCCGGCATGAAATTTTGTCATGTTGTACCATCATTTTTTATTTTGGTTTAACCAATAAGAATACAATTTGGTCGGCTAAATCCCAAATTGCCAGCCCATCCTCGTTCGTTCAGTATCCAAGTAGATACCCAACAGGGTGCACCACGAGAAGGTGAGGATTGGACATTAGGCCAGAAGCCCTGGTCGGTTCTCCACATTCCTTTAAAGGCTATGTGCAAGACTTCTTCTCCAAATTGACATACAAGTCTCTCTCTCTCTGCCCAGTTTGAAAATTAAATTCCATTTTTAGACTTTCCAAAAGATAAATCCTCTCTTCCTTTTCATCTTAGAGTGTACAGAATTCCTTGTTCATGCAGCCTTTGTTATTAATGGGTAGACTGGTCATTGAGCTCAGATTTTACTTGAAGAATATCAAGATTATTTTCTGCTTCATTAGACTGAGAAGTCTGATTTAGCTAGCCATGCCTTATCCACTAAATAATAGAATTCACTGGAATAAAACTGAAGTCTTACTTAGTACGTAGTTATTTTCTTTTTGAAAGATTATACAAAGAAAATTGTGAAGTCCACATCCACAGACTTGACCCTCAGCAAGATTTTTAGGAGTCATCTTAAGCTACACTCCTCATTCTTCTGTTTTCATGAATTAATAATTATTTACATTTATTTATTTATTTACTTGAACTGACCACTTGGTTTCCAAAACATTTGATAGGGCCTAGCTAAAATGGCCTTGCCTACTGTCTTATAAGAGAATAAAAGGCATTAGGTTTTTTTTTTTTTTTTTTTTTTTTTGTTAATATATTTGTAGATGGGTCTGTCCTTTTGCAGTGAATAGTATATATTGTCACTTGCATACATTTTAAGTATTGTTTTAATTTCTCTTTTGATCTGTGTGCATTGACAATTGCTAGGAAATCTAGTGGAAAATTCTTGAAGTATTAAATATTAATCTTTCCATACATAAGTGTTTTTCCATTATTGAATTTTATCATTACCTCCACTTCATTTACCTTTGTTTCCCATCAGCTCTGTAACATCTGTCATTAGTATCCCCTCATGAATGATGTACATTTGATATGTTTGCTCAATAAATATGATTACCTGGGTGGTTACCAGCAGTGTGAGGACCTCTGTGAGAAAAGGGTATATGTGGAACTACAAGGGGGGTGATTATGAAGAGCTCAGGAGACAGCTTGTGGGTGTATCATGGAATGAGGAGTTAGCTGGAAAAGAGATCAATGCAGCTTGGGGGATTTTCAAAAACTATCTAGTAGATGCAATGTCTAAGTGTATTCCAAGGGTGAGAAGGTTAAATAAGGTAGGTGTTAGATGGATGAATAAAGAGATTAAGCATGCAATACAGAGAAAGAGGACATTGTGGAGGCAGCATAAGAGAAGTGGAAATAACCAATTCCATGAGGTCTCTAAAGACCAGGCAAGGAGGGTGACTTGGTTGGTGAGGGTAGCTAAAGAGAGGTATGAACAGCAGTTAGCCAATGAAGCCAGAAAGAATCCTAAGGAGTTCTTTCGATATGTAGCCAGCAAAAGAAAGAATGATTATGGAAGGATGACACTGATTGGAGGAAATGGTATAAAGACAGCTGTTGCAGAATATGTGGTGGAGATACTTAATGAGCAATTCATAAAGGTCTTGTGAATGTGACTTCATGGAGAGATTGAGAGCAGTAGATGATGGGGAGGAGAGACTGACTGTAATTGAGCAAGAGGTGTTTGGGGAGTCAAGTAAACTAGATGTAAATAAGGCTGTGGGACTTGATAATATATCACCCCGTATTCTGAAGGAAAGTGCCAGAGAGTTGACACCTGGCTTGACATATTTTTTTAATACAAGTCTTGCACTTGGTCAAGTTCCTAAGGAGTGCAAGATTGTGCCACTTCATAAAGGAGGTGATCGAACTCAAGCATCAAACTATAGGCCTATCTGTGTGTCAGGTGTTGTGGTTAAGTTCTTGGAGAAGCTTGTGAGAACTAGGATCCAGAGTTGGGTTGACATCAATGGTATTATCTTTGATGGACAGCATGGATTTGCTAACGGGAGGTCATGTTTTAGTAATCTACTTACTTATTACAATAAAGTGACTGCTTCCTTGGACAGAGGAGAAGGATACACAGTAATATACTTGGATTTCACAAAGGCTTTTGATAGAGTACCTCATGATAAATTGATAGTCAAACTAGAGCAGATGGGGTTGGATATTAGATTAGCACACTGGAGACTGGCTATTTGGAGACTGGCTATCTGATAGGTATCAACAAGTTGTGTATGGGGGAGAGCGATATCCAGGAAAAGGAAAGTCGCTAGTGGAGTGCCTCATGGGTCTGTTTTAGGACCATTACTGTTTAACTTGTATATTAACAATATAGGTGATGATTTGGATGGAGATATTCAGTTGTTTGCAGATGATGCAAAGCTGGGATGAACCATGAAGAGTAGTGAAGATGTTGTGACCTTTTAAGAAGACTTGAATAAATTGAGTGATTGGGCATGGAAATGGGGATGTGAGTTCAATGTTGCAAAATGTAAGGTTTTAAAATTTGGTAAACAAAGATGGGTTGCAGAATTTATGCTTAGTGAGAATATATTGTTGGAGGTGGAAGAAATAAGAGCTCTGGGGATGATAGTGGATAAGGATCTGAAATTTAGGGGACACATAGCCAAAATTGTGAAGACAACTCAAAGGCTTCTGGGAATGATGCAGAGGACACTGACGTGTAGAAGTAGGGAGAATCTTGTTCCGTTGTATAAGGCTTTGATTAGGCCACACATGGACTATTGTGCCCAGATTTGGTCACCTGGTTTTCAGAAGGATGAAGAGATGTTGAAAAGGGTCCAAAGGCGATTGACTAAAGTAGTTTCTGACCTCTGAACCAGTGGCTGTGCTTGTTCCAATGGGTTTAGTACAGTGGGTGTTAATTACTGATGCTGTTTCAGATGAGCATTTTCCATGAAAATATTTATAGAATATACAAATTGCAGAGACTAAACGTCTATGCGAAAGTGGGAGGGGGGGCGAGTTGGTAAGAGATGGATCATTTATCAGTCTAATTGCTCTCCTCTGTATTGAGTCAAGCATTTTGAGGGAGATTTTACGAGCCTCACTCCAAATGTGAGAACAGCATTCAATAGCTGGGCAGATTTGTGATTTCTATTAGGTTAACAGCTGTTTTGAAATGAAGTAATGTCTTGAGCGAAATAGAAAGCCTAGTTTTTTGGAAGCTGAGGATGCAATGGTTGTGATGTGTTTATGCCAGGAGAGGCCTGATGTCATGGTAATTCCGAGAAGAGAGATTTCATCTTGTCTGGGAATTTGAGTGTTATCAAAAATAATACTGGGGGAAAATGGTTCTTTTTTGTGGGAAATAATACAGAACTGGGTTTCACTAACGTTGAAGTTGATGAGGTTATCTGAGCCCCCATTGGAGGATGTCTTGGAGGTCCGAATTATGTAGGGTAAGATATATCAAATGAAAGGGAGGAGTGCAATGTGCTGTCATCTGCAAAACTGTGTATTGGGTTGGAGGTCAACTGAAGTAGGTCATTAATGTACAGAAGGAAGAGGGTCAGTGAGAGAACTGAACCTTGTGGGACCCCAGCATTAGTTGGATGGTGGGAGGATAGGGAGTGATCTATCATCACACATAGTGTGCATCCAGATAGAAAGCTGGCAATTCATCTGCAGAAGTCCTGAGACAGTCCATATGATGGAAGTTTGCTTAGTAAGCCTTTGTGCCAGAATTGGTCAAAGGCTTTAGAGATATCAAGTGCAACTACTTGGGATTCACCAAATTTTTCGATGGCATATGTCCAGAGATGGGGGATATATGAGAGCAGCTCACCTGTTGATCGGCATCGACGGAATCCGTTTTGGTAGTCGCTTAATAGCTGGGTACCTTCAAGGTAGAGTAGGAGTTGAGAATTGATGGTTTTCTCCATCACTTTAGATAGTATTGAGGTGAGTGAGATAGGGCGGTAGTTAGATGGCAGCGATTTGTCACCCATTTTGGGAATGGGTTGAATATAGGCCAATTTCCAAGCTTTGGGATATATACCAGTGGAGTAAGAGAGAGTGTGTGTACAGACAGCATAGGATAGGGGTCGGTTCTGCTGCACAGACCTTCAGGACAATTGGAGGAATGTCATTAGGGCGAGGAGCTTTTTTTGTGTCTAATTTTGACAACAGGTTTATGATCTCTTTCTGGCAAAAGGATACAGGGGACATTGTATGTTGGGCAGTTGGAATGACTGGGGGGCATTTGCCATTTTCAGTTATGCATGCATTGGAGGCAAAGTGTGAAGCCAGAAGATTAGCTTTTTATGTGGGTGATGTTGCAATTGAGTCATCTGGGTATGATAGGGATGGGAGTAGTGTAGAGCGAAAGTTGTGAACAGTTGCTTTGGCAAGACACCAAATGGCATGGTTCCTGCTAGGACAGGCTGCAAGTTTCCTGCTTTTTGCCCGTCCAAATTCTGTTTTGGAATCATTGATAATTTTTTTCATCTATTTCGGACTTCAGTATGGGTACTGAAGGAGGATGGAGTTCTTAATTTGAGCCAGTTGTGGTATGCCTGATTTTTCATTTGTACAACCTTGACACATCTTTTGGAGAACTAGGGTTTGGATAGGGGACAGCAGTTCAGAGAAGTGTGGGGAATATATGTTTTCATGCCAGTGAGGATTACTTTGGTGATATGTTTGGATTGGAAGACTGCAAACAATAGTCCAACCATGGGAATGAAGCATAGTAGTCTCGATGGCTGTCCCATTTGGCACTGTTATAATGCCAAACTACTCTTGTGCAGGTGTGACTGTGTAAGCATTGTTGCATGGGGCAGGTGATGAGCACTAAGTTGTAGTCAGAATTACCCAGGGGGCTCACAACATTTGATGTATATTTGGAAGGGTCATTGGTAAGGAAGAGATCTAGGGTATTTGGGGAATGATTTGAGTTATCTGATATTCTGGTCGGCTTGTGAACAATTTATATAAGGTCATTGATGATGGCAAATATTTCAGCGTCTCTGCCTGCAGGATCTTTACAACTGGAAGAGGAAAGCCAGTTGGTGTTATGGACATTAAAATCACATAGGAGGATGATTTCACTATTAGGAGAGTGGGACTGGAGAAAATCAACTTTTGAGGAGAGGAAATTAAAGAGCTCGGAGTGGTTGGTGGTATTAGGAGAGCGATAGAGACAGCAGATGAATTTGACTGAGTGGGGAGGGATATTTTTAACCAAAGCAGGTCAAAGTTGGGCGATTGTAGGTTAGGTGCTCTCTGGCAGGGTATATCAGAGTGGATATATGCTCTCACACCATCCTTGGGTTGGAAGGAGTTAAATAGTGTATAGTTTGGATGGTTGAGATGGATAGAGCTCGGGGAAGGTGAAATTTGAGTTTCTGTTAAGAAGAATAGGTGGGGTTTGGTTGACTGCAGATGATAGTGGACACTATTAAGGTTGGAGTTGAGTCCATGGATGTAGGTGTAGTGGATGTGCAAGGGTCTGTGGGGCATGGATTTGACTGCAAGGGTCTTGCACGTTTCCTATGCAGTGTCTGCATACTGGTCTCCTTGGTGGTTATTAGTGGTGTCATTTGGTTTTTGCACTGGTTTGGTTTGTTTGTAGTCTATGGTCCAGCTGTTGTCTCCATTTTGGCGTTTTTCTTCTAGCTGTCTTCAGAGTTGGTGTCTTTGTTGGCTTTGTGCAAAGGTTAAGTTCAGGGCGAGCACGTACATGCGATATGGGGAAACTGTCCTTTAGCTTGCTATTTATCGGTGTTATTAATTTGGATGTGTTTGTCGGTATATCACAAATCACTTTCACGAGACATGGAAAGTTCGTTCCATTCTTTCTTTTGTTTATTGGTCCGAAACGAATGATATTTGATGATATTTTTGGGATCGAAGTTGCATTCACCTGCTAGTTTGATAACGTCTTCTTTTAAAGATTTACCGTTTTCCTCTGGAATGTTCAGAATAACGGCATTGAGTCTCATGTTTTTGGCCTCGAGCGAACCATGTACCATTGAAGTGATTAAATCTCGGAGTTCATTAGCGGGTACAGATGCATTTGTGATCAGCTGCTGGTCATCGATTATCTTGAGCTTTGTTTCCAACTTTCAGATTTTGGACGAGAAAGTGTTGATTATGTTATTAAGGTGTTGTTCGAGATTTTCAACTCGTTTGCCTAGGTTCAGCAGCTGTTTAACAGAAGGAATGCACATTGAACAGAAAAAAAGACTGGTTCAGTTCAATAAAAAGTTTGAGCGGCAATTCATCTATTTTCGTGCAGGAAGTATATAGCCAGGTGCAACAGAAATCGCACGATATACACTTTTTCTTTTGGTAACTTCAGATTCGCAACTGCTGCACTTCGTATTGTCTTTCGGTTCGTTGACAATTCGGCAGCACTACGCTGATGGGACTCGAAGTAATCTTACGTTGTTGGCCTTTGTTGCCGCCATCTTTACTTCTCATGGTAGCCATAGCGGGTGCTTTCACGTGGCTGGTTTATTTTAATTGTAAAAATAACTGATATAAAGGACTATGAGTACTTACGAGTTATGTAGAAGTAATTGGCTACTTAGTACCCTCTGTTTTCCGTTTACTCATTTCCTATTGTGTATTACAAATACAATAAAATTCGGGAACTCAAGTTTGATGAAATTTATTCACAGGCGCCGCCTATCAGACCACTTAGCAGAAGATCTGCAAAATTGATTTAGCTTAAAAATACCAAAGTGCTTTACATTGATTTTTACAGAAGTCAAGTCTCATGAGAACTGTAAATAATCTTGTTTGTTTCTATGTATATTTTGCTAAATATTAATGTAGTAATTTTATTTACTTAATTAATACTTAGCAAAATTAATACTAAATATTAATTTTGCTAAGTATTAATGTATCAAAAACAAAGGCAATGCTTTGCCATCGGAACTTTGTATGTAGCTATGTGTAAGAGCACAAGAAAGTTGTTCACAGTTATGTGTATGAGAAAGTTGTTTGCGTGTGCTGCATAACACCTTTAAAGTTAGTATCTAAGAGTGCTGCTAGGTTCACAAAGTTTCTGTTGACTGGCAAGATAAAAAAAAAAGGGAGTGCTCGGAGGAGAACAAAGAGCAGGTCGAACTTAAAAGAAGATGAAAGAGTGATGTCGAATTCTTAGGGGTTTACAACCCTTGGTGCAAGGTGAGGAGAATGGAAAAATAAAAGGGGACTGAGCCAAGCATAAGGGGCTTCCAGTCATCGGCAGAGGAGAGGACAGTCGGAACCAGAGCAGTGGCAGCAGAGAGGCAAGGCTCCAGTTGCCGAGAGAAGTGTCCAGGTCCAGTTATCGACAGAGGAGAGCCAAGATCCAAATGCCAAGAGAGCAAGGTGAAGTGCTGTTACCAAAGAGAGCCAGAGCCAGTCGGCGGCAGTTATGGTCATCGACAATTAGTAGTAGAAGTGGCGGCAGTTAGAAGCAGAAGCCCGAAGTAGGATCCAGAGGAGAATTTGCCCGTATGCTGAAACCTCTTGCATCTGCTATTCGAGTACCGTAGATTGCAGTCCAAAAAGCCTGCCAATATCCCGACGTGATTCTGCTGAAGCAAGACACTCCTGAAGGAAGCTTAAGATCTGAGATGAAAGAAATACCATAAAAACTTTAGTGCAAGACTCTTGACTGAATGTGCGATACAGAGCCTCTGTAAGTTCCATCTTTTTGCACATTTTCTCTTGTAATCTAGGAGATATGTTATATATGGACTGTTAACAATTAGTTTAATAGTAATAAGAAGTGTCCATAAGAGAGTCAATTGGCATGTTAGAAGTTCATATCAAATTTGTAATAATAACTTAGCAGAGATTTAGCTAACCTCTTTGCGAGTAAACTAGAAGTTTAATATGTTGAATTTGTAAGCAGAGAGCAAATAAATTTTTGAGTTAAAGAGATTATTAGTGTGGAAGTAAAGGGGTTCTAATTTTATGCTAAAGATTTTTTTTAGATGGGTAAAGAAAGCAATCTCCTTGTCATTTGATTCATGTATATTTCATATTAATGTAAATAAATGTGTTTTAATTATTTGTTAAAAGAGTGCTACCTGATTCTTTAAAAATAATCGGACTTATGAGCGGAAAACAACTAAGGCATTAAAAGCGCAGTTTAATTACTTAAGAACCACGACTGTTTATGTAAACTTTGTTGAAGGAATTTACGCTAGTAGGAGAGAGAGAGAGATCTACCAGACGTTTTATTGAGTCTTATGCAGAATATTGATATGTTGGATGGTGCAGTCTTACAAATAAATTTTCCAGTGTTCATAGGCATATGACTAGTAAATACGGAAGGTGGATAAACATGGTACACAGTAGAATAAGTAAGGAAGGTTATGAGGGAAAAAGCGTGCACTGCTAATTAGTAATAAAGAATAAAAGAAGATATTACAACAATGCAGCAGACTGCTTGAATCTCATATTTTCTGCCTCGAGCGATGTGTACCATTGATGCAATTAAATCTTGGAGTTCATTAGTGGGTACAGATGCATTTGCGATCGTCCGCTGGTCATCGAGTATCTCGAGCTTTGTTTCCAACTTTTGGATTTTGGATGAGAAAGTATTGATCATGTTATTTAGGTGTTGTTCGAGATTTTCAACTTGTTTGCCTAGGTTCAGCAGCTGTTTAAGAAAACAAACATCGAACAGAAAAAAGGCTGGATCAGTTCTATAAAAAGCTTGAGCAGCAATTCATCTATTTTCGCACAGGAAGTATATAGCCAGTTGCAACACAAATCGCACAATATACCTTTTTTTCTTTCGGTAACTTCGGATTTGCAACTGCGGCACTTCGTATTGTCTTTTGGTTTGTTGACTATAGGCTGCGTTATGCTGACGGGACTCGAAGTAATCTTTCGTTGTTGGCTTTTGTTGCCGACATCTTTACTTTGCGTGGTAAGCATGGCAGGCACTTTCACGTGGCTGTTTTTTTAATTGTAAAAATAACTGATATGAAGGACTATGGATACTTACGAGTTATGTAGAAGTAATTTGCTCCTTAGTACCCTCTGTTTTCCGTTTACTGGTTATTTTGCACAAAAAATTACTTGCAAATACGATAAAATTCGGGAGCACAAGTTTAACGAAACTTATTCACAGGTGCTGCCTATCACCTATCAGACCACTTAGCAGAAGATCTCTGTGGGAATTCTTTTGGTCTACTCAGCTACTTTTTTTTCATGTGATTTTCTGCTTGTTACCATGCTGGTAACAAGGTCAAAATCCTTGTATCCTTTCCTCCACAACTTATTTTTTCAGCTGCATCTCCTTGAACAGGGCTCCAGAAATTCACCCACCCACTTGCCACAGGAGAGTGATCACAGATAAGTGGTTGAGTTAAATTTTCATCTTCATTCTAAATGTGTTCAAAATATATTGCCTCATTTTCTTTGCATAATTTATGTTTTTTTTTTTCTTTTCTTTTCATTTTAAAACATTGTCACATTGACTATGAAGTTAATTGATCTTGTCAGCCTCCAATGAAAGTAATGAAGTTTTATTTTCAACCAGCAAATATTTTATGTAATTAATTTAATAAGTCAATTCCTTCATAGACTGTCCCTACCAAAAGTAAGTTTGCGCAAAGGTACTTTCAAAAGATATGCCTTGCTGAAATGTGAAATAATTCCAAATTCTGACAACAGGTGGCACTGTTTATCTGTTACTATTCTGTTTGCAGATAATTTTGAAATGACTAATCAAATATTCTCAGACAACATTTTATTTTATATAACTTGCAAGTTACCACCATTCTTTTAAAAATCAGAGATAACAATAAACAGAAAATATATAATATAAGAACAGTTTTCATTTGTTTCACTGAGTCTCCGTATCTTAGTCGGTATAGACAAAGCCCTTTGGTTAGAAAGACCTGGATTTCGATTCCTGTCCAAGATGTGAAGAACCTTTATCTGGTTTCTTTTGACTAAAGGTATGTTAGCCGATCTCATACGGAGGTGGGGTTTTTTTACCTATGAGCTCGGGTTTTTTTGTCCCCCAGAACAGGCAAACCTGCCCTGTGAACACATACGAATCTGGTCAATAAAATACATACTTAATCCCTTATAAGGAGTGCTCCCTCCATCCTGAGGGGGGGGGGGGAACCCCACACAAAATAAATAAATTTGTTTCACTGCCAGCTGTAATACACAATAAGACAAATTTATATTTTTCTTATCCCCTGGCATTCTCTTTAAACTGTAAGTAGGCATGTAGTTATAATAATATTGACATAAGCTTATTTTCATAATTCACAACATGAATTAGTTTGGGATAGTTACATAGTTGAACATTTTTAAATGATGAAAAGGCTTTTTTAATAGTATTTACAAAACTGTTA
This sequence comes from Typopeltis vanoorti, assembly GCF_054136105.1. NCBI lineage: Eukaryota > Metazoa > Arthropoda > Arachnida > Uropygi > Thelyphonidae > Typopeltis > Typopeltis vanoorti. Next base: position 121,166,284 of record NC_143563.1, on the reverse strand, counting down.
TCGTGCAAAGACATATTAGAGACAAGATCACGTTATTGACATGACATCATGAAAAGTTAGTCTCTCTCTCTCTGTTGTTGATCGTTGCTAGTGTTGATCATTATTGGTTCTTTTTGTAAACTTCATTATTTAGCTTTCCTATTGAATTATTTTTATGGATAATAATTAATATTATTATTATTATTATTATTATTACCCCAAGACCTTATTGAGTCAAAGACTCCTCTGGGAGGTCCTTTTATCTCACACACACACACAGCTCATTATACCGTGCCTTGAACACATTCAAACTCCTTGCAGACACCATACTCTCAGGCAAGGCATTCCAATCATTTACAACTCTGCATGAAAAAAACCTGCCTCTCACTCCCCTACTCACACCCTCTTTATACAGTTTCCAGGGATGATCTCTGGTTCTCCCCCGATCTCCCACTATTTTCTGTAGAACTTCTTCAGCATTGATCCTATAACAACTCCCTTACCAACTTGTAGGTCTCTATCATATCTCTCCTCTTCCTCCTGTCCACCAGACTCTTCAAATTACATCTTCGCAATCTTTCCACATACTCGACATTCCAGAGGCCAGAAACTACCTTAGTCAGCACCTCCGAACAAGCATCTTCCTACTTCTACACATCAGTGTCTTCTGCATCATTCCCTGAAGCCTTTGTGTTGTCTTCACAATTTTGGCGATGTGTCCCCTAAATTTCAGATCCTTATCCACTCTCATCCCCAGATCTCTTATTTCTTCCACCTCCGACAATATATCCTCACCAAGCATAAATTCTACATCACATCTTTGTTTACCAAATTTTAAAACCTTACATTTTGCAACATTGAACTCACATCCCCATTTCCATGCCCAATCACTCAATTTATTCAAGTCTTCTTAAAAGGTCACAACATCTTCACTACTCTTCATGGTTCATCCCAGCTTTGCATCATCTGCAAACAACTAAATATCTCCATCCAAATCATCACCTATATTGTTAATATACAAGTTAAACAGTAATGGTCCTAAAACAGACCCATGAGGCACTCCACTAGCGACTTTCCTTTTCCTGGATATCGCTTCCCCATACACAACTTGTTGATACCTATCAGATAGCCAGTCTCCAATCCATTGCACTAATCTAATATCCAACCCCATCTGCTCTAATTTAACACAAAAAGCCTTTGTGAAATTTAAGTATATTACTGTGTATCCTCTCCTCTATCAAAGGAAGCAGTCACTTTATTGTAATAAGTTAGTAGAATACTAAAACATGACCTCCCTTTAGCAAATCCATGCTGTCCATCAAAGATAATACCATTGTTGTCAACCCAACTCTGGATCCTAGTTCTCACAAGCTTGTCCAACAACTTACCACAACACCTGACACACAGATAGGCCTATAGTTTGATGCTTGAGTTCGATCACCTCCTTTATGAAGTGGCACAATCTTGCTTTTCTTCCACTCCTTAGAACTTGACCGAGTGCAAGACTCGTATTAAAAAAATATGTCAAGGCAGGTGTCAACTCCCTTGCACATTCCTTCAGAATACGTGGTGATATATTATCAATCCCACAGCCTTATTAACATCTTATTTACTTAACTCCCCATACATCTCTTGCTCAATTACAGTCATTCTCTCCTCCCCATCATCTACTGCTCTCAATCTCTCCATGAAGTCACATTCACAAGACCTTTATGAATTGCTCATTAAGTATCTCCACCACACATTCTGCAACAGCTGTCTTTATACCATTTTCTCCTATCAATGTCATCCTTCCATAATCATTCTTTCTTTTGCTGGCTACATATCGAATGAACTCCTTAGGATTCTTGTTGTCTTCATTAACTAACTGCTGTTCATACCTCTCTTTAGCTACCCTCACCAACCAAGTCACCCTCCTTTCGTGGTCTTTGTAGACCTCATGGAATTGGTTATTTCCACTTATCTTATGCTGCCTCCACAGTGCTCTCTTTCTCTGTATCGCATGCCTAATTTGAAAATCCTCCAAGCTGCATTGATCTCTTTTTCAGCTAACTCCTCATTCCATGCTACACCTGCAAGCTGTCTCCTGAGCTCTTCATAATACCCCCCCCCCCCTTGTAGTTCCACATATATCCTTTTCTCACAACAGAGATCCTCACACTGCTGGCAACCATCCAGGTAATCACCTGATGGTCACTCTCATCAATTGGTGGATGATTTGACACCTCATTTATAATTGCATCCTCTGATGAGATGACCAAATCCAAGATCCCCAATCCTCGCATGCCCTCTGTTACATATTGTCTGAAGTAGCTAGCCCTCAAAAACTCAAGAAACTCATTTTCTTTACTTCCAGTTGCTATCTCATCATTCCGGTCTATATTGCCATAATTAAAATCGCCCATAATGATCACCCATTTCTTATTTGCTTGGATAATTTGTTTATACATTTCATTATTAACACCATCCACATTACCTGGTCTATGACAACATCCAACCAATATTTGATTCCATTCACCTCTATCTCACACCATACTGCCTCAAAACCACTGGCACTATTTCCCTCTTGCATCTCTACTTTATATGGACATAACTCTTTCTCTATCATCAGTAGCTCTCCCTCTCCCTTTTTACCCTTCTATCCTCATGAAACACATCTTACCCTTCCATCTCTTTTCCTGTCAGGATGTCGTCTTCTTCCAACCATGCCTCACTTATTCCAACAGTCTTTGGGTGAACAGATGCAATTAATGCAACCATTTCATCTGCCTTGTTTCTTATACTTCTAGCATTTGTATACAAACACAACAGCTCATTTCTGGATCTACAGCTAATTCCACTGATACTACTCACTCAATGTGATCTCTCCATGCTCGACTGGGGCCATTTCCCTTTCTTCTTATTCATTTTAAAACTCTTTTCAATTCCAACTGTTTCCTCTTGATCCCAGGTCATCCCATTCCTTTCCTGTCTACACATACTCTCACCTCCTCTCGGAGCATCCACCTTTCTCACGCTGTGTACCCCCTGTCCACCCTGAGCCTCCCTGCTCCTCTTGCACACCCATTCTCTCATTTTCTATACTCATATCACTCAGTTCTTCATTCATAACCACCTCTTCAATCTCTCCTGTCTTACTCTACTGCTCTTCTACATCACTTCCCACTTGATCTGATTCATTCTCTCTCACTCTACTTACTTCTCTACCTTCGAACATCAGTCTCTCCAAGCGACTCACACCATAACCACTCAAATTCAGTCCATCGCTCCCATACAGTTCACTTCGTCCTTCAAACTCATTCGCACATTAACAAACTGTGCTCTCGTCTTCTCACACATTTCAGCCAGCATATCATTCATAATCCTTGCTCTCCACCTCATCTCACCACAGTCATACCTAGGCAACACGCTGACTACCCTAATTATTGTTGCTGATTATTATTATTATTACATCACACCTCCAGGAATTCCAAAGACTCATTAATGGAGGGCACCTACTCCACAACTTTCTGTCTCCACCAACTGCATCTACCTTCATCATCTACACTAACGCCATCTACTGCTAACCACCAACACTAGTATTTTCAAAATCACAAACATCCATGCCCACAGCAAGATTCGAACCCACAGCCTTTTGGCTGGAGAGCATATATGCTAACCACTCAGCCAACCAGGCAAATTCACCCTTCGTTATGGGTAAGAAATGAAATGCAAACTACACTTTTTCATTTTGTGAAATAATGAAAAAATTAAAGGTAAAGGTAAGAGATCAGAAACTTTTAAAAATACCGAAAAAATAGTTATGTGGTGTCATCAACTAAAAACAATTAATATATTCTTTCCAAAATAAATGCCCCAAGGAATTCAAGTGGCAGTGTGCTACGAAGACAAAGTGGTATTTTGTAACATATAAAATATATCCTGGGCTGCTGACAGAAATTTTAGATTACTACAAGATTTTCCAAGCTTTTTTTTTATAGTGGAGACATTTGGGTTTCATGAGATGTTCAGTTTTCACAAAAATGCTGTGACAAAGACTACCAGAAATCACCTGGGTAACACACCTACTTTCCAAAGAATGTTAGATTCTAAAATATTTAAACACCTGAAGTGCCTTTTTAATATATCCTTTTATAAAGCTACATTTATCATCATCATCATATTCCTGTCATGTACCCTCAAGGGGTGTACAGGATATGACAGTACTACATGAAAAAATTACATCATTACTAACTTCCTATCTACAATTTTCCTCCAAATCAGTCTGTTACTTGTCAAGACTCCAACATTATCAGATGTTATATTTCTATCGTCTAAGGCACTTTGTACCGTATCAATCCACCTATATCTTGGTCTTCCTCCAGGTCGTTTTCCTGCCAACCTGGCAGAGAACACTTGTTTTGCCAATCTTTCCTCTCCCATTCTATTTAAGTGACCATACCACCTGAGATTAGCTCTGCTAACGCATTCCTGGATGCTGACAATGTCAAGTTCTTTCCTAATATCCTCATTTTTAATATGATATTGCCATTGATGCCATCTGTTCATGCCTCTAATCTTTCACAGGACTCTCATATCTGCGGTCTCTAGTCTTTGGTCAAGTGTTTTACCTCTGACCCAGCTCTCAGATCCATAAGTTAAAACTGGTTTGAACACTGTCTTGTATACAGCTAATTTAGTGTTCCGACTAATTTCTCTCTTATTCCATATGAATTTATTCAATTGACTTCCCACCATACCAGCTTTGCTGATTCTGTTGTCTATTTCTATATTTAATTTACCATCTTCAGTAAAAATTGTGCCTAAGTAGCTGAAATGTTTTACTTGTTCCACAGGTTCTCCATTCACAAAACAGTTGACATTTTCAATGATTCTGCCTATTTTCATTGTTTTTGTCTTTTTATTGCTGACCTTCATACCGTATCTATTACAACAGCTATTCGATTTAGTTAGAGAATCTTTCAGACTTGTAGCGGATTTATTTAGAAGTATAACATCATCCGCATAAAGCAAAGAGCTGACATTAACATCTCCAATTTTGATATCATGTTTAATACCACTTTCCTTCATAATGTGATCCATATAGATAATGAATAACAGAGGGATAATGTACATCCTTGTCTCACACCAGATTTAATATTAAACCATCTTCCTGTACTTCCTTCAATTCTAACTGCTGACTTACAACTCTCAAATAAAGACTAAGTATTGCTTGATATAATGCCCCATTGACACCATATAACTGCAGCATATTGAATAGCTTCTCTCATGGCACCTTGTCATATGCCTTTTCCAAATCGACAAAACTTAAATACAGATCTTTGTTATTTTTATTTTTATTTTTTATTTTTTTTAAATAACGAAACCTGTGGTGCGTGTATAATTAGAAGAAACACACGTATAAACCACAGTGAAAATTATTTAATTGTTAATATTTCATCCTAAGTATCTTAGGACATCATCAGTACAGTATTTAAACAAAAATTAGGAATAACATACAGTTAGGGCGCATGATTACAATAGAATCTCATGAAAACGTGCATAACGTGCTAAAGTAGTACAAAAAAAAACGTTAATTATTTAACACAGTTTTGTATGATAATTTCCCATACTTTAGGAATAGTAAGAACGTCGTTGCGGTTTAGGTTTGGTCTGTATAGTAGGGCTTCAGAACTTTCTTTGTATAAACGTTCATGTTTAAATAAAGATCTATGTAAAAGTTTAGCCTTTTCCCAATGGATCCTATGGTTTGGATTTTCAATTCCGTGTTGAGAGAGGCCAGATTTCTGCGGTTTAAGAAGACTAATGTGGTCTTGATGTTCCAAGATACGTTTCTGAACAGACCTACCTGTCTGTCCAAAGTAAGATAATTTGCATGAGCATGGAATCTCATAAACACCAGGTAACATCAAGGGTGAGAATTTGTCCTTAGGAGAAGGTAATAAGTTGTAAATTTGGTTGATAGGTTTGTAAGTAGTGGCAAAATTGTATTTCTTCATAATTTTAGAAAGACGTTCTGAGATGCCTTTAACATAAGGTATGGGAATCCTATGCATTTCTTCCTGTCTGGTTTGATGTATGCAGAAGTGACTGATCATTTTTTGAGTTGTTTTGGGATTATATCCATTTAGGATGGCTGTATTTTTGATAACTTCTAATTCCTGGTTTAAAGATTTTTCAGAGGAGCAGAATTTGTGTGCTCTGAAAACTAGTGATTTAATAATGCCAGATTTCTGAGATGGATGATGAGCAGAAGAATTGTGAATGTAGCGACCTGAGAATGTAGGCTTGCGAAAGACGGAAGTGGCGATGGAACCGTCTTCTTTTCTTTTGATGTGTAAATCCAAAAAAGAGATACCCTGTGGAGATTCTTTTTCTAACGTAAAGTTGATGCGATGATGAAGAAGGTTAATTTTATCTAGAAACAGTTGTAATTCATGTTTGGGATGATTCCATACTGCAAATACGTCATCGACATATCATAGCCAAATTTTTGGTTTGGGTTCAAAAGTGAATATTTTTTCCTCAAGGTGTTCTAGAAACAAATTTGCTAGGTTTGGTGATAAAGGAGATCCCATTGCTGTTCCTTCGTCTTGCTTGTAAATTTGACCTTTCCAGGTGAAGTAACCTGATTCACTAACAAACTTGAACAATTCAACTATATCAGACGGAAATTTTTGAGTTAGTAATTCTATTGTTTCTTTATGGGGAATGTTAGTGAAGAGGGAGACACTGTCGAAGCTGATTAACAAGTCAGTTTTTGATAGTTGAATGTCTTTAATTTTTGTGTGAAACTCAGTAGAATTTTTGATTGAAGAGACTGAGTGGCCAATGTGAGGGCGGAGAAGGTTAGATAAGAATCTTGATAACTTGTACGTTGGACAGCAGATACTTAAGACATACCATGCAAGACCTCCTAGAATTTATGGCTTACCTAAGCTACACAACAGGTCTAAGTGGAACATTAGTTTTGTGTAGCTTAGGTAAGCCATAAATTCTAGGAGGTCTTGCATGGTATGTCTTAAGTTTTTTGATTGTTTCTTCATCTAAGGAGGAAGTTTCATTAAGTAGCTTATTTAATTTTCTGAGTTGACGATTCGTAGGATCAAAATCCAATTTGGAGTAAGTATTACGATCTCGAAGAAGTAAATTAATTTTTCGGTCATATGAATTGGTATCAAGAACCACAGTGGTATTTCCTTTATCAGCTCTAGTAATGATTAAATTTTTGTTACATTTTAAGGAAATAATAGCTTTCAATTCCGACGGTGGGATATTTAATTCTGAAGGTTTGGCATTGTAGATCACTTTAGCTACTTCGAAACGAGGTTTGTTGGCTTCAATACTGGAGAGATGCTTGATGTTTCTTTCTATATTATGTATAAAGTCTAAATATGGGAAACACTTTGGTGAAATCGCAAATTTATGGCCTCTTGCTAGAACATTTAATTCATTTTTTGTTAGTTGACGGTTAGATAAATTGACTACCCATTTTTCCGTTGGTAATTTGTTAGTGATCTTTTTTGATCGATTTAATAGATTAAGGTATTTAATATGTAGAGCACTATTGCTTTTATCAAAAGCTTTTTTTCCCAAATTCTTTGAGACAGTTATAATTAATAACCCTGCCACTGGGTAGAGCCAACACTGAGAAGTTCTTCTCAGTGATGGGGTGAGCCTGTCACTGAGTGGAACAATGCTAAGTTGGACGGTCCTTGGGTCACTCGCAGGGAGTGGTCTGGGTAGTGGCCCTTCCCTTAATGCATAGCATTATACATGTCCGCAAGGAGATGTGCTTTGTATTATGAGAGATACTAAGGCAAGTGATGAGAGCTTATATCACCTTTACCACGAGTTGCCCCAGTCCTGAAAATACTTCAGGTGCAAACTTCTTTCACTTACACTTGGATAAAGGATTAAACCAAATATGTAATTGAAAGAATTTCTGTCAGTTATTGCTAATGTTGATAAAAATTAGTTATGGGAATTAAAGATTCCAGTAGTGAGTCTTCTTCTATACTTTATAGATATTTCAGATAAGGAGAAACTTGTCTATTATGTGAGATACATAGATAAAAATCAGAACAGACATTTGTTTATATAATTTTTCTTGAAAACTCACTTGCGGTGCATTTTGATAGAATAGAGAGTGAAATGAACAAACTTTTCTTGCAGGAAGACTGCTAATTTGTTAACAGGCATTGAAATAGAAGTAACATGTAACATGCTAGAAAAAAAACAGACTAGTACAAATATAAAGAGAAACATGCCAGAGCTTACAAATTATTGAATAATTTCAATTTGGCTATTTTAAATTCTCTTTGTTGCTGAAAGTGAAATGGATGTGATTAGATATACACCTTTATCACAATTCATACTATACTATGGGCAAGTAAAATTTTTTTTTTGACCCATAGATGCTGGAGACTTGTCCTTAATGATGCAACTCATGAATTTAATTCCCACCCAGTTTTTCTTCTTGAACCTAGGTATGCAGTCTAGTGCCACTTCTCTTAGACGCTGTTGATCATTTCCTGTTCATTGACGACATCTTCCCCTTGCAGTTTCTTATGCAATAGCACTCTTTGAAGTTGACTCCTTAGTATGATAATCATTGCTTTGTAATTCCACATATTCTCTTAACTGAAAATTGCATTTTTTGGGGTGGGGTTACACATTATTTTGTATTATAAGGTGTATTGAAAGTGGAATATATATGTTAACAAATACTCAGCCATTATGAATGAAAAATGATATAATTTAAGTTGGTGAAAAAATTTTATAGTTTGCTCAAACAATGAAAATAACATAACCATAGTAATTACTAAAATAAAGAGCCAAACTTCGTACAAAGCTTTTATGGTTTCTGCATTTGGCTTTGAAATAATGCCGGATTTAATATCCACTTAATTTATATAATAACTGTAGTAATAAACTTCAGTGATTAGTCTGTAGTTTGCTCTTGAGTTCCTTGTCATTTAAAACATAGTGGTAAGTAACTGAAGGCTCCTTAACTGTAGCTCTGTTCCTGAATTTCAGTGTGCAGTTTGATATCTTTTCTCAAATACCCTGGATCATTTCCCCTTTATAATCTTAACTATACTTGGGAATTATTCTTGAAAGATGTTTGATTCTACAGATATGGACTTCTTACTGTTTAATTTTTTATTACTGAATGTTGAACCTTAATGGTAGATATATCCTAAGAAAAGCAAGAACCAAATCTGTCTAGAATATAGTAAATGGTATTAAAAATTGCTCTATTATTACGTTCTGATGGCAGTCAACCGTTGTCTGTATAATAATTTACCTGAATGTACAGGTGGGACAGAAGTATAAGAAATAAGGGAGTTTTTCAATTTAGGAGCAAATGTAAGCAATGATTACATCTTTATTCAATGCAAATTTGATTTCATCTCCTTTGAAACTCACTTCTATTGAAACTAGGGATTCCGAACCCATAAGAAGCAGAAAAACCTTTGAAGTTGTGGAAATTCTTTGTTTAGGATAATGAGAAACTGTTATTATTGCTCAGGCCTCTCACAATGTATCACAGGACTCATTATGAGATGCCCATATTGGACAACACAAACTATCATACCTTTTCTCCAATTGTGCTCTCATTACCTTATCAGGCAATGCATTCCATGTTCCAACCACCCTCTATGCAAAAAAAAGCCACTTTTCATCCTCTTCCTCAACTCTTCCATCCAGGAGATGGAAGAGTTCAGGAAGGATAACACTCCTTCCCTGTGATCTCCCCATTTCTACTCAATAGTTTAAATGTTTCCATCATCTTCTCTTCATCTTCTGCCCATCAAACACTGCTGTTCACATGTTCTTAGTCTTTCCTCATAACTAAGGTTTTATAGTCCTAATATCATTATCTGCATCTGCATCTTCTCCAGTGTTAATTTATCCCATACAAATATTGGCGACTAGATCTGAGCACAGTAATCTACATGCAGTGTCTAATCATGGCTTAATACAGTGGAATCAACACTTCTATCTCTTCTGGTCAATTGAAATTGAATTGAGAATGACCTCTTCAATTTCCTTCTAGTTATGCTCCTAAACTTCATTCTGTCAGTCATTACCGAAGGTTTTTGATTTCCTCTAACATGGTTCCACCAATAGAGTATACATCTTCTCTCCCATTGGTGGATCCCAAATTTCAAGACCTTACATTTAGTCAAATTAAACTGATATCCCTGTTGATTTTCCCATTTGTCCAAGTTACTCAAATTCTTCTGAAGGGCCACAACATCAGCACCGTTACTAATAACCTTCCTGCTTCACATAATCTGTAACCAACTGAATATCCCCTTTGCAATCCACTGACATAAAGGTTATTATTATTAACATGTGACCTCCGTGTAGTCGAAGACTCGTCGTGGGAGGTACACACTATTGCACACACTGCTCATCCAACCATACTTTAAACTGAGTAAATGTGTTTACATTCACCACACACTCAGGCAATGCATTCCACTCACCAACCACTCTCAATGCAAGAACCTACTCCTCTGCTCACTTATACAGTTTCCATTGATGGCCTCTTGTTCTACCCCCCCCCCCATTCGATGAAAAATCTCTTCCATGTCAACCTGATAACAACTCCTGACTAGCTTATATGTCTCAATCATATCCCTTCTTCTTCCTCCTATTCACGAGGCCCTGAACTTACATTCTCTTGATCTGTCCTCGTACTCCACATTCCAAAGACCACTGACCACCTTTGTGAATCTTCTCTGTCCCTTTCCAATATATCCTTGTCACCAGAAAAGGCTCGTGCATAGGCACTGCAGAACTGTAGCATCCCCCAATTTTTCTCAATATATAAATATATTTATTAATTTATTTATATTTGCTTATAATATTTAATTTTATCATCAACAATCCTATACAATTCTCTTATTTTGTATAAAAAATAATAAAAATCCATCTTGTAGCTCTTAGGAGGGTGAAGAACACTAGCGGCGCTGTTTACCACAATGTCATATTGCTACGCGCGCAACCATATGCACATCATATGGTTGCGCGCTATTAGCTTAATGCGGCATTGTCTGTCACGCAGTTCCACTGTTGTTTATGCAGTTTAGTTTAGTGTTCGTAGTGCTTATCATGTTTACTCCATCTCTTTAAATATTTGGACATTACAATTAAAGACATATCATTTGTTATTGTTTTTATTTTAGAACATTATTGGGGTTATGATAATGGATTTTATTTTTAAGTAATTTTGAATTATACTAAACTGTATAATTTTATTGATTATAAACAATATTTTTTCATGAAACAAAACAAGAAGAATATATTTTATTTTAACGTAATTTTGATGAATTAATCCAAACTGTATAATTTTATCGATAATAAACAATATTTTTTCATGTTTAATTTTTTAAAACAATTTTACCATAATTTTGATATTTTATCCAAACACGTATACACTGTACTTACAGTGTGTATGTATATTTCGAAAGTTGCAGCACCCCCCCCACAATTTCAAGCTACGAGCTGCCACTACTTGTCACTATGAAAACCCAGTTACCAAAAGGCCTGATCAAGGCCTTATACAGTGGCAGCATAACCTCTCTATTTCTGCATGTCAGGGTCCTCCGCATCATTGCCATTATCCGATGTGACATCTTTACAACTTGTGCAGTGTGGCATCTGAATTTCAGGTCCTTGTCCACCATCACTCCTAGATATCTCATCTCCTCTGCTTCTTTTAAAGTTTCTCCACCAAGTGTATATTTTGCATCCCATTGTTGCTTACCAAATCTCAAAACCTTACATTTTGTAGCATTGAACCGACAGATTCACTTACCTGGCAATTTATGCAATCTATTCAAGTCCCCTTGTAAGGCATGACATCTGCTTGATGTCATGCCTTACACGGAGACTTACTGCATTGCTCTCCCCAGTTTTGTATCATCTGCAAACAGCTGCATATCACTATTTTAATCCATCCCAATATCATTAACATACAAATTGAACAATAATGGCCCCATAACTGACCCCTGCAGCACACCACTAGTGACTTTTCTCTTTCGGGACCACACCCCCCATATACAACTTTCTGATACCTATATGACAGCCAGTCAATGATCCATCTCAGAACTCTGTTATCCTGTAGGAGTTCTGAGGTATAGTAGTATCCAGTAGTGAATCCTGTCATACTTTACTTGTGATCCTCTGTTTCTTTGACACTGATGCCTCGTACACAACTCTCTAATATTTGTTAGATATCCAGACCAGTTCACTAATGATGATAGAAAAAGGCTAATATTATATGAAGGTGAAATCAGCATTTTCTGATTCATTTCATTCTGTATAGCCAAGAATCACACATAATTGGAAAAAACAGAACTTATTAATCTTGTATAACTGATCTAATCTGTCCAATAGCAATTGAGACTTAGATTTTCTCAAAAGTCCCATATGAGACTTGAAGAAAATCTTTCATTTTCTCAAAAGTGAAGTGGGACTCTGAAAATGAGATATTGAAAAGTTTTATTTTCAATGTCTTGTTTTTCTTTCAAAATATTGGAGCCTGTGTAGCTCAGTTTAAGTGGTGTTTGTACTCCTCAGCTCTAAACTGCCTGAAGATAGACTTAAGTTCAAGTATAGTTGCCGAATAGAGGAACTTTTTCTAAGCCTTTTTTCGACCTGTTCCCGAGTTAGTCAATCTCTGGCATGGGCAGTCAGTTTTTTGTCAGCCTGGTTGGCTGAGTGGTTAGCATATCCACTCTCTAGCCAAAAGGCTGCTGGTTTGAATCTCACTGTGGGCATGAATGTTTGTGATTGTGAAAATACTAGTGGTAGTAGTGGGCAGTAGATGGCATTGGTATAGCTGCAGTTCGTTGTAGTTGGCGGATTGAGTGGTGGAGACAGAGAGCTGTGGAATAGGTACCCTCCCTCAGTGAGTCTTTGGACTCCCTGAAGGTATCACATAATAATAATAATAAAATGTGGATATTCTTAAAGGTATGATAATATCCAATTTTGAAAGGCAAATGAGAAACCGTTTCCTTTTTTTTTATGGTTGAATTCTCTTTGTATGCATCTGTCTGTTCTGACATAAGGAAGTGATAGAAATTTGGATACAGAAGTTGCCAGATAATGGAAAGCTTTGCTGAACAAAAGAGATGTATGGAATTACAAAGCAGCTGATTATGGAAACAGATTGGCAACCTGCTATGGCATGATCATTTAAAAACGGAAGAAATCATTAATGCTTGGGACTTTTATCCATTTATAATTACAGTATCAAATTGCATTCTTAGGATTAGAATGATAGAGTGGAGCTAAATTATGGGATTATGCAGGGGGGGGGAACAAAGAAAACATGGAGGAGATATAAAGTACATGATACCTCTGAGCAATATCATGAGGAGTGTAAAACAGAGTCTAGATAAGTGACAAGAGTTCTGAGGAAATAGAAACTGGCCTATGATAGGAGACTAGCTAAAGCAGCAAAATGAAATTCTAGAGAAATCTACAATTACCTGTTTAGTAAATGGAAGAGAGAGTTTAGTTGCTGGAAATGCTGCACAATCACATCCTCTAAAGTTAAAATGGAAATGTTTAAATATTTCGTTAGTGTATTTCAAATTAGGAGTAGTGTTGAATGATAGGTGCATGATTGTTGAATGATGCAGTTCAAGAAAGAAAGTGTTTCAAATTTTAAATAAGCTTGATGTTAATAAGGTTGTGGAACTGGATGGGATATCACTACATATATTAAGGGAGCAGACAGTGCCATTGATTTGGTTGTTCAACAGGAGTTTGGCAGAAAATTGGAAGGTGGTGGTTTCATCCTGATATCAGCGACCTTCACCACTTTGTGTATCATTTGTGGTGCTGAACATGATCTAGAAGCTGGTTAGAGATAGAAAACTTTCATTAATGGTAGTGGATGTCTTTTTATAGAGCAGCATGAGTTTGCAAAAGAGATTTGGTTTCAATATCCTGGTGTCACATTTTATAATGTGATAAGTTTATTGGACATGGAAGATATTTATACTGTAATTTTTCTTGACTTTGTGAAGGCATTTGATAGATTATTGTTGAAAGTGGTGAGGGGAATGGGTGAATAGCCAGTTGGTAGCCTGGTTACAGAGATGGTTGATCCAAAGCAGCCAGCAAGTTGCATATGATGTGTGTGTGTGTGTGTGTGTTTGGGGGGGTGGTCTCCAAAGGGAAGAATAATAAGCAAGATAGCATGGAATTGTGTCTGGGACTTTTATTTAGTCTGTATACTGATGTAGTTCAAGATAGGAGAAGAGATATCATTTGTTTGCTGATGGAAAGCATGCTGTCGTCACAAGAGCATGCTTTCCATCATCAGCAAACAAAGGATGATGATGATGATTTACATAGGTTGTTGATACTATGGGCAAATGAATGGGAGATATCAGTTCAGTATTGCTAACTGTAAAGGGCATGCTGATCAGAGAAGATGGAAAAGTAATGTATTGTAATTGGAAAATAATGTAATGTATTGTAATTAGAGGAACATTGCTGAAGGCAATGGAGGAGACAGATGATCTGTGAGCATCGAGGGACACACTTTACAAAAGTTGTGTAGGTTACCCCAAAAATTTTTCCCTTAATGGATCAGTTGCTGGTAATGATGAAATACATTGCTAGATAAACCTAATAGGTTCTATATATAGCTTCCTGTATTGACACCACGTGCTTTAAGACAAATAACGAATTTAATAAAATGCAACCCTACAAGTTTCGTAAGTCATCAGACTTACATTCTCAGGGGTACTAGCAGAGTTGTACAATTAATTACACATATTGGATATTATCAGAACATCACAATTTATACTTATAAACAAATAACCTGAATAAAAATGTCAAATTAATTAGTGTATACATATTGGAACAATGCAAGTGCTGCTGATACATTCTTTAGCATCATGTGTGTCATATTCTAGTTCTGCAGCAATTAGAATTTTAATGAAAGCATACCAAACTTGTTATATGATTTAAGCCTTGAATTTTGTTGCATTGTGTGGGGATTCACAGTATTTCAGAGGCTTCCTTGAACTTTCTTGTAAAACAATTATGATCAATATAATGCATTTTCGTTTGTTGCCAAACTATTTAATAGCCTGTGATAGTTATATGGGATGCCAAAGCTGATTTACGCTGCCTTCTCTTTTCAATGTCTCTTACGTGTTCAGACATGTGGACCCCCCCCCCCCCCCCCCCACCACCACCACCTTGCTGTTTGGCCTACATAGTAAATGCCAAAATGAATCTCATAAGCACCTGTTTTTTTTTTATTTTTTTTTTTATTTTATTTTTTTATTTTTTTTTTTTTATGGGATAATGTGGTGAGGTTTTGGTGGATCTTACATCCACCAAATTGCATAAAATCTGGAGATTTTATGTAATGATATAAAAGCCACTTTAACATTGTGCTCATAAAGCAACTTTGCCACTTTTTCTGTAACATTTTTGATATAAGGTAGCATTACAAACTTAAAATCTTGTTTAAGTGCAGGAGTTATAGGAGGTGAATTAAGAATTTTGTTGATCGTCTGTGTTCATTACCATTGAGGGCAAGGTCATGCCTCAGATAGTGTAGTTCTCCATTCCTATTAATTGATGTACTGGACATCTTGTATGCTATATCTTGTAATGTTTTAATCATTCCTATCTTTTGTAATCAATGACGATATGAAGCGGCATGTCAAAATCTTCCAGTTGCTGAAAGTTTTCAGTATACTGAAAAGGATAATCTTTTTTCTTCATTTATTTCAACAAAGCTATCAAGAAGTGATAATTTTTTCTGATCTTTTGGTTTAGGAATGAGTTTTATGTTGGGATGCAAGCTGTTAGATAGTCATTTGAAATGAATTAAGTCATCCATTGTTCCAACACATATACAGTAATTAATGCTTATTTGCATTGTGAAATGCTGAAGCAACTCAGACAAGCAATTTAGAACAAAAGACAAGGGATGCTGTTGTCAAGGGTCTTGCTTTTGCATGATAATGTGGAGTTCACACTGCAGCTTGAACTGTTCAGCAGATTCAGAAGATTCAGTGGGAACTTTTCAACCATCTATCCTACACCCCCAACCTTGCATTGTTTCCTACATATGAAGCAGTAGCTCCCATCTCAGTACTTTGAAGAAGATGAGGAACTGAAGAACAATGCGACTCAGTGGTTGAACTCACTGGCAGCCGTTTTTGAAGAGGGTATGAAGAAGCTAGTGAAACGATACCAAAAATGCCTGGAATCAATGGCAACTATGTGTGAAAATAAAGTATATATGTAGGTATTTTAGTGTATAATAAAACTTTTTTTTTAATCTACCATTTTTTTTTTTTTTAAATGCTTGACAAGACCTTACTTTCTGGATGTGCCTCATATTTAGTTATTTGTAAATGATGTGAAACTTGAAAGGGTTATTATTAATAGTGCCAATGTTTTAGTTCTTCAAGAGGGTTTGAATAAGCTGGAAAGGTATGCAAATGAATGGAGATGTCACTTCAATGCAACTAAATGTAAGTTTTTGAGAAATTTGATCAGACATCTAGATTTCTTTGTTCAGATCTGATCCCCAGGATTTGAAGGGTATGAAGTAACCTTGGAGAGAGTACAGAGATGGATAACCAAAATGACATCAGGACTGTACAATAATTATGAGGATAGACTGAGGACATGCAGACTGCAGAGTTTAGCAGATAGAAGACAAAGGGGAGAATATGATTGAGACATTTGGGAGCAGGAATGCATTGTCTGAGAGGGTGGTGAGAGAGTGCAAATGTTGGATGAGTTTAAGGAGTGCTACAATAGATTTTGTATTGAGCAATGTTGAGACTTGTGACTCCACTCCATGAAGGTCAAGAAAATAATAATAATTATGCTAAGTGATACCTGATTGAGATGGATTGACAGTATCATATGAAACCTGAATAGAACTGGCATACAATAACATTGAGCAGCATAGAAACATCTGGCATAGGAAGCCCTTTAGTCTGATCAGACTTCCGTGACCATTTATTGCTTGACGATCTTCAGTCTGGCTTTAACTTAGCTTTATTTTTGAAATATTGTATTTTTTCCTTTGGAGTTGCTTAAGGGTCAAAGCCAAATAACTGGGAGTAGATCTCCACATCACCTTTAAGGGATGTGGAGAACCAACTGTGTCTTCTGACCTAATGTCTAGGACTCACTTTCACGTGGTGCATCCTGTTAGTAGGTATCTACTGGGTACTGAATGAATGGGGATGAGCTGGCAATTTGGGACTTAGCTGAATAAATTGTACTCTTTCTTGGTTTAAACCACAAATAATATGATGGTGGAAGTGCAAGTTGACGAGATTTCATGCCAGCTGGTGCTGTTGCCCAGGTTAAACAAGGTCCCCCCCCCGGTGTTTTTGTCATGGAACCATGGTGAACAGTGAAAAGTCAGCTACTGGAACAGACTTAAGTGTAACTTCTAGAAGAACAACAACAAACCCAACATCAGAAGAACTGAAAATAGCAACCATTAGTATAAGGAGTATTAATGGAAAGGAAATCGAGCTTGCAAAGAACTGGAAAAATACCATGTGGACATAATTGACATCACTGAAATAAAGAAGACAAAAACAAGTGAGATCTTACTAAATAATAACTATAGGATATTATATTCAGGCTATAATGATCGAGGAAAGAAAGGAGTAGCGATAGCATTCAACACCAAACATCAAGATAAACTTCTTGATTGGAAGGCAGCTTCAAGTAGAATAATGGGCAAATTTCAAAATGGGAAAATGGACAATGAAACTTGTGCCGAAGGATCTCCTAAGGAAGAAGTAGAGGAATTTTTTGAGTCACTTGAGCAGGCAGTTGATAAAGAAAATGGAAAAAAAATGGTACTTGTTATTATTATTATTATTCCTGATACCTCCAAGGAGTCCGAAGACTCATCGCGGGAGGACACCTACAACTGTCTCAACCACTACACCGAACCTGTACTAGGTCTTCTAGGTTCTCTGGCTCTGGTGATCGTGATGACCAATATGATGGAATGTCTTATTCACATGATGGAATGAGAAGCATTGGTGGTGACTACAAGAGTCCTGGATATCGTAGCAGGTCACCAGTTGGACACAACAACAACAATAACAAAAAAAAACATACTTCCGTGGAGGCAGAGATTCATATGGTAGTGGTCGTGGCAGAGGTGGTGGTGGATATGAATGAGTTGAAGAGGAGGGGAGGTTCATTATTTGATTCATACAGAAGCTCTGGTCAGTATGGTTCTGGTGGAAGAGGATGAAGAGGAGAAATGGGTTCTAGTAGTACTTGTTATTGATCTAAACAACAAAGTAGAAAGTAACTCTCACCAGGCATATAGAAATGTTTTGGAAAAATTTGGGAATAAGGGCAAAGCTAATAATAATGGATTTCTGCTCAGCATATGGACTAGTTGCTACTAACACCATGTTCCAGCATGAAGATGTGTACAAGTTCACGAGAAGATAAGACACTAGAAATGAGAAAAGCTTCATTTACTGTATTATTCTTGTTAGTGATATCTTCATGCTGCTGGATCAGGATACAAGAATCTACAGAGGATTTCAAAATGGAAATGACTATCACTTAGTTTTAAGAAGGATAAAACCAAAGCGTTCATGGAAGAGAACAGTATGTAAAGAAGTTTTAAAAAATATTAAAGTTGAGCAGTGTTTACAAGTAAACTCTAACTCAACTATACAAACATTATTGAAGAAAGAAGGAAACAGTTTTAAAACGAGAACCAAACCTTGGCATATCAGTGGCAAACTCTGAAGAAGATATTGGTTAATTCAGCAGTTAAACAAAAGTCATGGGAAGACTTTGGTATGAGTGTAGAAGATGACTATCAAGAAGGTAGCGAAATGTTCTTGTGGCTATTGAAAAAGCATAGAAATGGAGGAAAGAGTGCTGCAAAAGGAATCAGAGATATAAAGGTAACATAAGAACTGAAGATAAGGATATCCTAGATGTCTGGAGTAATTACTTCGAAAGACTGTTAAATGAAATGAACAGTGAGAGAACTGTAGCAGAAAATTTTCAAGAGAAATGCAAATATTAGTACATATCAGTACTCAAGGTAGAAAAAGCCATCAAAAACTTGATATGTGGAAAGTCAGCTGGAGTAGATAATATTCAATTAGAGATGCTCAAATATGGAAGTGTAAAAGTTTTGTAGTGGCTACATTGCATAATTCGGAGGGCCTGGTCAGAAGTTCGAATTCCCAATTATTGGAGTAGAGCTCTCATAGCACCCTTCTATAAAAAAAGGGAATGAAGTTGAACTTAAGAATTACAAAGTAATTCCTCCGTTAAGTGTTCCAGGTAAGATTTATGTGATTATTATTATTATTATTACATGAGACCTCCAGGGAGTTCAAAGATTCATTGAGGGAGGGCACCTACTCCGCAACTCTCTGTCTCCATCACTCAATCCAACTACAATGGACTTTCTTTCATCATCTATACCAACGCCATCTACCACCGACCACTACCACCACTAGTATTTTCACAGGCAATCACAACATCCATGCCCACAGTGGGATTTGAACCTGCAGCCTTTTGGCTGGATAGCGGATACACTAACCACTCAAGCGAGAGTGATCATAGGGTCTTGACTTGGGAGATGGCTAAAGGTGTGGAATTTACAGTTAAGACAGGGTACGTGTGGAATTTTCGTGCTGGTAAGTATGACAAGCTTGGGAGTTTGATTGGTTCAGTGTCATGGCATGTAAAACTGCAAGGGCTGTATGTTGATAGTGCATGGGAGGTGGTTAAAAAGTGTTTGCAGGAGGCAATGGCTGACTGTATACATAGAGTCCGAATAATAAATCAAGTAGGGATTAAATGGATGAATAACACCATTAAGCTTTAGCTGCAAAAAAAGAAACAACTGTGGAGGGAATTTAAGGAGAAAGGTGATCTGCAGGCACACGAACGGTATAAAGCCCAGGCCAGAAGGGTAATAAGTGTGGTAAGAAAAGCAAAAGCGGATGATGAAAGAACATTAGCTATGCAGGCTAAAGAGAATCCCAAACAGTTTTTTCAATATGTTGCAAGTAAAAGAAAAAATGTATACGGCAGATTGATTTTAAAGAATGCCGATGGTAGGGAGGTAACCGAATCAGTTGATATAGTAGAATTACTGAGTGAGCACTTTGCAAGAGTATATCATCCAGGTGGTGACATTGCAGAAATGGAAGAACCAACAGCTTATATGGGAATTGTGGTGAATGAAGTGGAGGTGAATAGTCTATTACAAAACCTCAATGTCAATTCATCTGTGGGATTGGATGGTATACCAGCTCGTGTCGTATGAGAAGCGGCTAAAGAATTGTCAGTGCCTTTGACCATTTCGTTTAATTTGAGTCTTGGGTTTGGGTTAGTCTCAAGGGGGCGGAAAGAGGGGAAAATAGTTCCACTGCATAAAGGAGGTTCCAAGACTGCTGTTGAAAATTACCGGCCAATCAGCATATCGGGAATTGTTGTCGAGGTCTTGGAGAAAATAGTCAAGAGGAAAATACAAGATTGGATAGATGAAAATGGGATACTGTATCGGAGACAGCATGGTTTTGTGAAGGGTAGGTCATGCCTCAGTAACTTGCTCACGTATTATAACACAGTGACGGCGGAACTGGATAAGGGTAATGGGTTTACAGTGATTCTACTGGACCTTGCTAAGGCCTTTGACAGGATACCACATGGAATTCTAATCAGTAAATTGCAGCATATGGGGATGGATATAGGGTTGGTGAGATGGATAGGAGGGTGGTTGACGGAGAGATATCAGAGAGTGGTTTACTCTGGAGTAGAGTCCACAAGATGGCCTGTGACTAGTGGTGTGCCACAAGGATCTGTTCTTGGACCACTGCTGTTTAATTTGTTCATAAATGATATAGGAAAGGATCTGAGAGGAACTGTGCATCTGTTTGCGGATGATGCAAAGTTAGGTAGAGCAATAGTGAATGCTCAGGATGTCAAAATTTTGTAGGATGATTTGGATAGTTTGGAGGACTGGGCTAAGGAGAATGGATGTCAATTTAATGTGGAAAAATGTAAGGTTTTGCATTTTGGAGTGAAAAGATTAGCAGCAGTATATCACATTGGTGGAACTGTACTCCAGGAGATTGACGAGGCCAGTCAATCTCCTGGAGTACAGTTCCTTGACATGATGTTGGGCCTCCCTCGATGAGTCTAAGGACTCCTTGGAGCTGCCTGTAATAATAATAAGAACAACAAGCTGGATTCAGGCCGAATAGAGGTTGTCAGGAACAGATTTTTGTTTTTCAACAAATAGTTGAGAAATCGCAGGAATATGACAGGGATCTGTGCTTAAGGTAAAAGACCCAGAGGAAGATTAAGGTCTAGGTGAATTGATTCAATCAGAAGTGCCTTAGAAGCCCAAAATGTTAGATATGACAATATTGGGGTGCTGTCAAGTGGAGGACAATAGTTGATAGGAGATTAATAACAGTGTAAAGTAATCATGTATTGCTCTTATAAAATCTCTTGAGGGTAGATATCAGGAAATTGATGATGATGTTTTGTCTCTTTTAATTTGATCTCATACTCCAGTTCATGCAATAGTCAGTTAATTGAAACTATAATCTAAATTGGCATTTGTTGCCGTATTTCTAAAACTCCGAGATATTACAGTTTGAGAATTTACAGCATCCTCCATATATGAGGATTTTGTTTTTGTACAGGTATATATTGCTTTGGCAATTCAAAAGTATGCTGAAAGGTCAGTTTTGTAAACAGTTACAAGATGAAGGAGATATGTAGCTTACTACTCAGCCTGATTTTTTTTTTTATGTAGGCACATAATTTTGCTACTGTGTTGCAAAATTATATACTTCTGTTCTCTATTGTTTTGCTAAGTTTAAGAAGTATTATGTCAGATACTTTCTGACTTACCATTGTAATTTATGGAACAGGTTAATTAGCATAATAAGAGATGTCAGAAATGTTTAGTTATAATAGTAGTAATGCTAATAAAATTTTTTTGGCTGAGAGACTAACTTTTCTAACTATAAACTTAATTTCTCTCCTCAGCTAGAGAAGCAGCAGAGGTAATAAGAATGTATTCAGAAGTTGCTGATGAAATTAAAGGACAAGCAACGTTAGGATATGTGGATTGTGGCGGGTATGTAATTTTTGCTATCTTTTCACATAACTCTGTGAATGTTATGTATACCACCAAGTTTTCTAATTTTTAGCTGTAATTTGATAATATAAGCATGGTCATATGCATAATTAACGAACAAAATTAGTATTTATTAATGATTTTTCTAATGTTAAAATTATCTTATTACAGTGAGAGTTTTAATGACTTAGTGATCACAATGTGATCACTAAGTCATTAAATTTGTGATCACCAATGTGATCCAAAGGAACACAATGCAAACTGAATAAGGGTAAGAAATATTTAGTCCAGTATCCTAATATCTTGATTGTGTCCTCTGGGCAGTGAAAGGGATTCAGTTTCTTATTTATGATAGAATGACAGTTTCATAAATTTTTTTTTATAGCAAAATGCATTTAAATTAGGAGTTTTGTAGTATATACAAATTCCTAGATTAGCCTTTTACTTCTGAAGTAAGGTATTTTTTTTAAATGTTTGTGTTTTTTCTACATCTTACTGATAGAACAGTATTCTGCTTTGTCTGTATTACCTCATGATATATTATTTTGATGCTCTTCTCTTTTCTTCATTTAGTTGATCTGGCAGACTGTCCATAATAGGCAAGTTTATATTGGCAGTGTATTTTCCACGTTCTATGTTATACTGAAGTGGATTTCATCTTTAGGAGGGCAGATAGGGGAGGTTATTTTGAATATCAGTTTATAGTGGTTTGTACTTCTTAGCTGTTAAGCGGTTTTTTATTTCAGAAAAAAATCCATCTGCAATAAAAAATCATAATCTTAATGGTAGCTAAATTACATGTAATTCACAAGTAATCACAATAATGTAACTGTTGGTTATTTATAGAGAACATCAATGTAATGGTTTTCTGGAATATACCTGTCATGGGGTATGGAAAGCAAACATTGATAATCCAAAAATGTTTCATTTATATTTCCATATCAGTAGTTTCTTGGTCATTCATATCACATTCGATGTGCTTTATATCTCCCTCTCTTATGAATCAGTCGTAACTGTATTAGTAATGTATTAGTATTGGGTCCTTCTCTAATTGTTTTACCTACTATCTTCCTTCAAATCTTGTTTGGCTAATCTTTCATATCCCTCTCTGTTTATGCTGTATTAAATGAACTCTTCACATGCATTCTTCAATATTAAGTTAATTTTTTAATATCTTCATTTTTATTGTTTTTCCATTAATGCCATCCATTTTATCATTCCAGTTTTCCTTAGAAAATTTTCATGCTGTTAATCTATATCTTTTTGAAAACCCTTCTCATTTTTAGCTTGGCACAGGAATAATACTAGTAATTCAAAGCACATAATTCTTAATCAGTAATAGACATCTTTTCCAAAGAGTCCATTATAATCTGCTTGTATTAGTTTAAGGTTCCCCTACCAGACAGCACTGTCTCAAATTGTTAATGGTTTATAACACTTGACCTTCAAAGTCGTGTATTACAAACACTTGATTTGAGAGATCACTAATTTCTTTCAGTATTGGAATACCTTGAGTTGGCATAATAATAGCAAAGTATAAAAACAGAGGAAAACTCACATTAAAACTTTGTAGAATTTTAGCATAAGTTTCATAGGCATATTCAGTACAAAACAGCAATAGTATCAAATAGTAACAAAAAATTACTCATTATTAGTTACCCATATACGGTACTAATGTACCATAGGTTGATCAATCTATCTCATGTATGGGCTCAACATAAAAAAAAAGTTAATATATGACACTTTAAAGGGTCAATATTTTCCTAACTGGGGGGAAAAAAAAAAATATATATATATATAAAGTTAGGAAAGATTAGCAGATTTAAAAAGCACTATCTCCGATAAAGGGAATAGATGTAGACCATTGGGTCTGTTTAAGTTAGGACAATGGAGTAATGTTTCACACATTTCTTTATAAAGACATCCTATGAGGAATAGACTTTTATGAAGGATTCTTGTTTTGTTCCAGAAAATTCTGTAATTAGTGGAGATCTCATGCTCAGCAAGACCATACTGTTCAGTCTCATGATATTTAATATAATACTTGTGTTCTTCAAGACGAATAATAGCAGATCTTCCATGTTGTCCAAAATAAAATAAGCTTAAGAACAAGGAATCTGTTTGCTCCTGGAAACCCAAGAGGTGAAATCTTATCTTTAGAAGATGTGAGAAAAGTGGAGATTTTTCTGTCAGGTAAAAAGGCAACAAAAATGTTCAGGAGATTTGAAATTTTTCCTATGCATTCAGAAATGTGTAGCATGTAAGAATGCAATTAAAAGAGCCAGAGATTCCATAACTCTAAAACTTTTATGATGAAGGAATCCTTAACATCATTTGATAAGGAGATGATTTAATACGTTGTAATTCTTTCTGTATAAGTTTTCAGAAGAACATAAAGAATTCTCATGATGTAATAGGATGGTGGTGAGAATCAGCATGGTTACAGCAGCCTGTATGAGTCTTCTTCCTAAAACTGAAAATTGTAAGCTGCCATCAGGGTGATGAATGAGGAATTAATATATGTAAAAAGGCTATTTGGTTATGGTTATCTGTTTCTTTTTCTATGGTGAACTCAATCCTAGGATGAAGTACTCTTCCTCTGATGTAAGTCAGAGGAAGAACCATTTCAGATTGCAGAAAAGTCATCCAGATATCTGTACCATTGTTATAGGTCTAGGTGAAATATTATAAAAGAGATGTTGTTCAAAATGTACCACGAAGAAGTTGGCAATGGTTGAAGAAATAGGACTGCCCATAGCTGTTCCTTCAATCTGTTGATATAATTTGTTTTGAAAGGTGAAATAAACAGAGTGTATAACAAAATCAAATAGTTTAACAATATCTGATGAAAATTCTTATTGGAGTAATTTGAGCTCCCAGTAGTTTCTTGGAATGTTGCTGACTGATATTTCCAGAAGAATATCACCAGAACATAATTTCTTAACAGTTTTGTGTGGTTCTGCCAGTCCTTCTGGACACTTTCGAATAAAGAAGGGTGACATTTTTCCCTTATTGGCTATTCACCTGTTTCGTGGATGATCAAAAACACTGGTACATTTATACCAGTATCATATATCTTTTGTTTCTTACTTCTGTTAATAAATGCTGTATCTACAGTATCAGTACTTGGTTGGGACTTTGTTAGGGCACCTGAAACGTTTTGAGGATGAAGAATTCATGCTCGAGAGGTTTTTGGTTTAGGGCCACAGTTCCCCACCCACCACAGAGCCACACATGGATGCCCACTGACTGGCAAGCAATGACTGCACTCAGGAGTGAAAAACCAAGGTTTCTCCAGATGCTATACCAGCACCACAGCAAGATTTCGATCCCATCCATGGCCCATGAAGCGAGACATATTGGAACACCACTGACCCTTGCAGGCAAGCCTACTAGTTGCTTGATCCTGGCAGATCTTGCCAAAGCAGAGGCCAAAGTAGTGCAAGATTATCAGGATTCCATTTTACAGATAGTCCATGAATTGCACCACATGGAAAACATGGCTTCAGGGCACTGGATCTCAACGATGGCAGTCTGGAAGAAAGGATGCATAAAGGACACTGAAGAAGAAGAGCAAAGAATACAGGAAGAAAAGTACAGAAAAGAGGAAGAATGCAAAGGGCTAGTACCATCTCTAGGAGGTCCCTTCCACCACAAACAGATGCCTTGCAGTGTTCGGTGTAATTAAAGTTCTATAAGTATTAAATTTTTCTGTGTTTCTTGTGCATAGCTTTAAGTCCGACTAAAATAGTGGTGAGATATAGATTGACACAAAAGACAAATGGAAATGGCATAGATTTTTCGAAAATGGTGAGGTGCCCTGAATGATGAGAGAGTTTGGGTGTACAAGAAGTGTAGCATGCTTATGGATTATGAGATATCACTGAACATCAGCGAGCAAAAGATTGCGGATGTAACTATGGAAGTAAGATGAGTTGAAGGCATACTAGAGTGTCATGGAATTCATTGTTAACTCACTGGCAAAAGTGGCAGTGAGTTAACAATGTTGAGTGGTAAGGTAGCATGAGTAGATGGCAGCAAGTTAGCAATGTTGAGTGGTAAGATAGGTGACATGCAAGGCAGTGAAAATGCGACTGGCATGGCACTGAGAAAATAATTGAAGAGTCGAAAGCGGAATTAGTAAAGATGAGACGAGATTAAAAGTATGAGAAATGAACCGAGGAGAATTACAGATCTGCATGGAAATGTGAGTTAGAATGGCACCAAAGATTTGAAAGAAATATCAAAAGATTTGAGAGTAGCAATGTATGGGGATTTGATGATTGGAAGCGTGTTGAGTGAAGAGGTGCACAAGGTTTATTTTCCAAATGGTAGAATGGACAGGATGATTGAAGCATTGGATAAGAGGGGTATGCAAGCAAAACAACTGGTAGTGGTAGTTGGAAGAAATGAGTTGACTCATAACAAGGAGAATATAAGGATGGATATCAGGAGACTTAAGGTGGATGAAAGATAACAGTGCGGTAGGTAAGGTAGTCGAGCACATTGCCCAGGTATGATAATGATGACATCATGTTGGAGGTTTAATGGAATATTTACAGCATTAGGAAAGGATTGAAAACTAATTTTAATGCTCCCAATATTTTGTCTCATTCCGAAACATGGTCAATCTGGCCTATGTCAAAAAGTTATCAACAGTTAATTAAACATGCAGTAAAATCATACCCAAATGTCTGAAGATATAACATGTATCTATCCAAGATATGCAAATCTTCGAGATATCTCATAAATTAGGACCAGGGAAATAATTCCTTGGTTTTTGTTACATTTCAGTAGCTTGTTTGAAATTCCTAACAAAATTGTTGTAGTTAGTATACAGCATATTTATGTCCATTGTGAAATTATTTGATGATACTCGTTAGTTGATATCTGAAACTCAACTACCGGTATCATCTGCAACTACATCTCACTTAAGCTTTTCACGCTACATCATGCATGATGCCTTTTGCAAGGGTGAGTCTTGCATGTTTGTCAGGTCTGATATTTCACGTCATGCCAAAGGTTATCATTATGATAAAATATATCCATGAAGTTCGGAGACTCATCATGGGAGAACCATACTAACTTTTAAACACACAAAACTTATCATACTTTTCCTTAAACTCATTCACTGTCAGGACACTCAAAACCAATTCCAGAAATCCATTCCTCTCATTCATCACTCTCCACACAAAAAAATCTAGTCTGCACATCCATACTAATCACACTCTTTCACAAATCCACAGATAACTATTTGTAATATGTTGAAAAATTTCCTTTCCATCAATTTTCTAAAACCACTTTAATATGTTATAACTTTCTTTAATGTCCCCTCTTTTCTGCCAATCAATTAAACTTTGTAATTGATTGGCAGAAAAGAGGGGAACACACCTTCAACCTATCCTCATATGGAGCATTCCATACACCTATAGCCAGCATGGTCCCTCTAAATCCTCTCTACTAAATACTGATTCCCAAGTAACCCAGATGACATTTAAAGTTTTTCACTTGGTAATACTGATGCCAAGAAATTATATTCTTGGATAAGTTTCCCCCGCACATAATCATATGTCAATAAAGGTCAAGATCAGTTTGGGGTAGTGGCTCTTTCCCTTAATGCTTAGCATTATACAAGCCCATAATGATATGTGCCTTGCATTATGGGATAAAGGCAATTGATGTGAAGTCATTAGCCTCTATATACAAATAGCCTGTCTGTGAAGTCACTTCATGCACAAACTTAGCTAGTTTACACTTGGATAAAGGATGAAACCAAGAATATAATTTCTTGGTATCTTGCTGCAGGATATCTACACCACCTTGATTAACTATTGTCCCCTCCAGTTTTGCATCATCAACAAACAACTGAATATCTCCCCTTGATACACAAATTAAAGAGTAATAACTTGAATACAGAACCATGAGGTACTCAACTAGTCACCTTTATTACCCCTAGATTCCACTCCAACATATAGTACTCTCTGGTGTCTGTCAACCGCTCAGCACTACTAGCATCATATCCATTCCCGTTTGCTCCAACTTTTGTAATAGTTTTCCATGTCATATTCTGTCAAATGCTTTTGCAAAGTTCAGTAATATCCTTTATCCAATTCCGCTGTTACTTTATTATAAAATATGAATAAATTAGTAAGGCAATTGATGGGAACTTTGTAGAAGTGACGGCACCTACCTTCTACAAAGCTGTGCTGCCTACTATAGAGTATTGTATCCCTATCCACCCAATGTTAGATTTTATCTTTGACCAACTTTTCCAATACTTTAAGAAACACAATATATTAATTGGTCTGTAGCTTGTTACCTCTGTCTTGCAGCCACTTTTATGCAATGGAACTATCTTACCCTCTTTCCACTCCCCTGGAACCCTACCAGAGCTGAGACTTAAACTGAACAACTTCATCAGAGACAATGCTAGTTTTCTTGCACATTCACATAATACACAGGCTACCATGTCATGACATCCAGTCTCACTGATATATTCAGATTGATATTGTTCAATATGCTGAAGACCTCCTGTTCATCTACCTAATCTTTGCTGCATCACCAACTGCAAATTCTACACCTGGATAATATATTTTGCCTCTGTCACATTTCATCCTGAGCACTGTTTAAAGCCATCCTACCAGAAGTCACTTTTCTTCTTACTTGCTACATAATGAAAAAACTTCTTTGGATTTATTTTTGGACTTCTTAATTAATTTTCTCTTATAATTTGATTTGGCCTTTTACCATACTAGTCACCCTTCTTGCTTGCACTTTGTACTGCTCATGAGTATGCTGATCACCTTTTTCCTTTATAATTTCTTCCACAGTTTTTTTTTTTTTTTTTTTTTTTTTTTTTTTTTTTTTTTTTTTTTTTTTTGAGATCTTGCTATCTCTCTACTTACCAACTTAATCCCCACTTGGTTTACCCTGACTGGGTAGTTATGCAGTCTAATACTGCTTCTTACAAACAATCCCTGACCACTTCCCACTCAAACCTCTGGTCCCCTCTATAACATATTTCATGTAATTATCCCTTAGCAACTTTATAAATTCCACTCCATCTTGCCATGTTCCCTTTTCTCCCTCCAATCTGTCTCCCATACCCATAATTGGTATGACAAGATATGTATATGTTATAATAATTATAATATATAAGAATAATAACTGCTCAGCCTGTACTTATTGTGCTAACCTATCAATATATGGCATCTACATCTTCCTGAACTCCCCCCCCATCATGGTCTATAGCAAGAATCAACAATATGTTTGGTACTATTGGCATCTATCTCGCACCAAACAGCCTCAAATGAGTCATCTCCACCCAACCTAAAACACTCTTTAACTCCTAATTTTGTTGCTTGTAGTTACTCAGCTATCATGACACATATAAACACTTAGCACTGCCTTTCATCCTTCATTGAAGGATGAAAGGTAGTGCTAAGGTCACACTGCCAGTATCCTCTCCTTGAGATTGAGTATCTCAAGTATCATTTCTTATTTACAATTTGAAATGTGTACACATCTTATGTTTTGTTCATGAAAGTTTTGTTCATGCAATAGAGTTATACAGGTATGTATTAAGTTTTGAAGCTCTGCATGCATAATATCAAATTAATAAAATTAATTATTAATTGTTTTCAGATATTTTTGTAACATTACCTCATTAATCACGATGTCAGATAATTCAGGTTAGACAAGAAAAGAAAAGCTATTTCTTCAGAAACTAAAATCCAAATTTTAGCTCATTTAGCAGCTGGAGAAGGTTCAACATCCTTAGGGAAATATTTTGGATTGAACGAAGCTGTCGTGAGAATGATTAAGAAAAATGAAGAGGCCATTAGAAAATCTGTTCTTTATGGAACAAAATTAGGTGCCATGAGACATTATAAAAGTGAAGATGGAAAAGGCCTTAGTGATGTGGATAGGAGATTATCTCACAAAAAGGAATACCTGTAAACAGAAATGTTATCAAACAGAAAGCATTATGGTTGTACAAACATATTCAGGAAAAGGAGCCAACAGCATCAAACAACAATTGTGATTTTTCTGCAAGCGCAGGTTGGCTTACAAATTTCTCAAAGTGGCTTACAAAATTACGTGCTTCATAATGTAAAAATTAAAGGAGAAGCAGCATCTTCAGATGAGCTGGCAGCTTTGAAAACTGTCCAGAATTATTGAAAATGGTGGTTACATTCCTGTTCAAGTTTGGAATGCAGATGAGACCAGCCTTTCTTGGGAAAAAAAATGTCAAATAGAACTTATACAGTGAAATCACAAAAAAGTGTTGGTGACTTTAAAGCAGCTGAGGATCGTGTGACTCTATTATTTTGCAGCAATGCTTCAGGAGATCGTATATTAAAACCATTACTCATTAATTGATCCCTAAGACTGCAGGCGATGAAAGGTGTGGATTTTAACATGTTACCAGTGCTCTGAAAGACAAACAAAAAAAAGTTTGGATTACAAAAGAAATTTTTAATGAATGGTTCCATCAATGTTTTGTTCCAGAAGTTAACGCCATTTATTGTTATTATTATTATCAACTGACTTCCATGAAGTCAGAGACCCATTGTGGGAGACACTCACTATTGCATACAATGCTCATCCAACTGCGTCTTAAGCTGATTCAATGTATCCACATCCATAACACACTCAGGCGATTCATTCCACTCACCAACCACCCTCCATGCAAAGAATCTGCTTCTCACTCCTTTGCTCACACCCTCCTTCTACAGTTTCCAGCAATTGCCTCTTGTTCTACTCCCATTCTATGAAAAATCTCTTCCATGTCCACCTGATAACAACCCCTGACCAGCTTATATGTCTCAATCATATCCCCCCCCCCCCCTTCATGAGGCTCTGCAACTTATATTCTCTCAATCTGTCCTTGTACTCCACATTCCAAAGACCACTGACTACCTTTGTGAATCTTCTCTGTACCCCCTTCCAACATCCTGGTCACCATGAAAACCTGGCAACCAAATCTGGCACAATAATCCATATGAGGCCTGATCAAGGCCTTATACAGTGGAATCGTAATCTCTCTATTTCTGCATGTCAGGGTTCTCTGCATCATTGCCATTATTCAATGTGATGTCTTCACAATTTGTACAATGTGGCCCCTGAATTTCAGGTCCTTGTCCACCATCACTCCTAGATCTGTCATCTCAAGTTTCCCCACCAAGTGTATACTTTGCATCCCATCGTTGCCTACCAAATCTCAAAACCTTACACTTGGCAACATTGAACTCATAGTTCCACTTTCCTGCCCATTCATGCAATCTATTCAATTCCTCTTGTAAGGATTAACATCAGCCTGACTGTGCATTGCTCTCCCAAGTTTTGCATCATCTGCAAACAGCTGGATATCACTAGTTAAACCCAACCCAATATCATTAACATACAAATTGAACAACAATGGCCTCTAAACTGACCCATGCAGCACACCACTGGTGACCTTCCTCTTTCTAGATACTGCATCCCCATATATAACTTTCTGATATCTATCTGACAGCCAGTCACTGATCCAACACAGAAGGCTGTTATCCAATCCCATCTGTTTCAATTTATTTAAGAGCTTCATGAAATCAAGAAATCATGTTAGTGAAACATGATCCCCCTCTTAACAAACCCATGATGATAACCACAGAGAATACTGCTGTTATCAACCCATTTCTGTATCCTACTTCTCACCAATCTCTCCAGGACCTTCACCACAACTCCAGATATACAGACCGGTCTATAATTTGAAGCTACAGCCTTATCACTGCCTTTATGCAGTGGAACATTTTTGCCCTCCTAGGAACCTGTATTGTTGCAAAACTCTTATTAAGCAGGCATGCCAATGCTACTGCCAGTTCCATGGAACATTCCTTTAAGATGCATGGTGATATGTCATCAAATCCTGTCTCCTTATTAACATCAAGGTTATTTATTTCCTCAAATACCTCCTTCTCACTCACAATTAAGCTATTTGATGGAAAAAAAAATCTGGACTTCAAAGTTTTATTGATTATAGACAATATGCCTGGCCACCCTGTTTTAGAATAATGTGGAATTTTGTTTTCTGCCGCCTAATACAACATCATTAATATAACTACTAGAGCAGGGTGAGATCACCTTCAAAACTTACTACATAAAAAGAAACATTTCAATACATTTTAGATAAACTGGATAAAGATATTATAGGTATTATTTCTGGGAAATTCCCATGTTACTCCTCTAAATTAAACTATTATTTTTTATGGCTATATAGCCTACTTTCGTTTAGGAGTGCCCCTTTTTTTTACAACGTCATTGGCTTTTTACTCAAATCTTAGGCATTATATGATGTGTTATAAAACTAATATATGAAGAATAATATCGGAGGAGATATGGACATACCTTTTTGGATGTTGTTGGCTGTCTCCTTATCCGGCAATATGCATTCATCTACTGTTAAGCTGTTAAAGGAGGGGGTTTTGGGAAAGTGGGGTTAAAGCAGTGTGGGGGAATTATTTAAAAAAATTTGAAAAAAAACCTGGGTTTTTTATATGTATAAAGTTATTATTATTAAGGGTGGGTAGAGAACACTTTGGGGGAGGTAAGAGAAGGATCTGAAAATAAAAACTTTTTTTGGGTAAGAGGAAGGATTGATGGGACTTTTCTCACCTTCCCTCCCAAAAAGCGCTCTCTACCCATCCTTAATAATAATAATAATAATTTTATACATACAAAAAACCTAGAATTTTTCAAATTTTTTCAAATAATTCTCCCTTTAGGAGGAAATATAAACATATTTTCTTCTAAATTATTCTTCATATATTAGTTTTATAACACATCATGTAATGCCCTAAGAGTTGAGTAAAAAGCCAATGACATTGTAAAAAAAAAAAAAAAAAAAAAAAAAGAGCACTCCTAAACGAAGGGGCTATATAGCCATAAAAAATAATATATAAAGATAATTTACTGACAGTTATTGATGTGTGGAAGAAATTTTCTATTTTGGATTGCATCATGCTAAGTTGGCGTTATTAGAATTGAAACCATCAACTTTAAATGCATGCTGGAAAGCTACTTGGCCAGAATGTGTGAAAAAGAAAAACCCTGTATCTTTGCATACAACTGAATATCTCAATATCATCAGATTAGCACATGCAGTTGACAGAGAAGGATTTGATGATTTTTCGTCTGAAGATATTGAAGAATTAATGGTTGACAAGGCTGTGCTAGTGATGACGAAATAATAGAAGCTGTCCTTGAGAATCTCAATGAAAAAGAAAAAAGTGACGATGATGAAGAGTCCTTCTTTAATTAATCCTGCTCACTGCAGGATTAATTAAAGAAGGGCTTCAAATGGCTGGCAAGTTATGAAGTTATTTTCTTACACATGATCCAAATACTGAACGAGTTGAACAGTTAAAACATGAACTGAAATCATGTATGGTGCGATATGAAGAATTATACAAAGATCTAGTCAAAACAGGAACTCAATGATTAATTAGAGTTTGTGGGGGGAAAAACATCAACCTTCAGAATTATTGAAAATTTGTGCTAATTTAGTTCCTTTTACTGAAGAAAATGTTTTGCCATTGCAGTATGAGCAGGATGGCCAAAGTGTTTCAAGTGAAAGATGTAATTTAATTCCAGTCTCTCACAAAAGAATGCGACTACTGTCAGAAAGTGACAGCGAATAAAATTTAACTAATAACCATATGCAGGGGTTGTATTTGGGCCTTTTCGAATTTCTGTTTTATTAGTGACACACTAGTTTCTTTAAGAAAGATATCTATGTATATATTTTAAATAAGTGTTTAAAATAAAATGAAAAAAAAATTCCATTAAAATTAAATAGTTTTATTCAATGATTTTCATATGCTTTGTTTGAACATATTGTTCGTATCGCGTTTTCACATCTGGAACCATTCTATTTTTTCATATGCACTACGAAAGTGGTCTGAAAAGTTCTCGGCCTCGACCATAGATGGCAACACTATTGGCAAGAGTTTTTTTTTCCCTTCTAAGTTTGTTGTTATTGTCTAGTCTTTTGAAGAGTATTAGATGTTTCCATGTGCTCCTTGAACTTCTTTGGCTATGTTGATAATTTTGTTTGTATAGAGCTGTTGTTCAGGATTAAGATCTATTTCTTGCAAGGCTGCTGTAATTGCTGGACAGGTAAAGATGTGAATGGGTATCAGTTCAGTATTGGGGCAGTTGTTGCAGTTTCTATATGTTCTCATATCATCTGTATTGATCTTCATTCCTCTATAATGTTCTGTTCATAGTCCTGCTATCATGGTGGAGGTCTTTCTGTCAGCATTGATTTCGGGAATTTGATGTTGTATCATTGATTTCAGTGGAATTAGTTAAGCTTTTGCTAGTGCGTTAGCATCAGCAAGAGTTATCATGCGAGTTTCTTGGTTGAGTTCTCTGGCCTCTTTTGCTAATTTATCAGCTGCTTCATTGTAATCAATGTCTATATGAGCAGGAATTCATTGTAAAAGGCAACACTTTAGTTGATTTAAGAGTTTATGGGTGTCCTGTGTGAGCTCGGCATTGCCATGATTGCCTCCATAGTTGATCTTCAGTCACTGTAAATTATAATTCCCTCGAACTGTTGAGATGATAATTTTAAGTAGGCTTCGAGTGCTTTATTTATTGCATAAAGTTCGCTGGTAAAACTGGAGCAATTCTTCCAGATCCAACTTTTATTGAAAGTTTTTCACCTTTCGTGAGTAGAAGGAGAACACCAGCACCTACATTAATCATATTGGTGTCTGACGACCCATCAGTATAATAAATAACCTGTTTGGAGAATGAAAGAAGGTTGAAGTTGTACATCTGTCATAAGCAAAAGTGTTGTCTGTATCCCTTGAAATGGATAAAATTGAGTATCGTCCATTATAAATGGACGATACTTTTCCTAAGAGTCTTTTGATTCCATGGAGACCTCAATAATAATAATTATAAAATTCTTTATAAAAGAAGGTTTAACGCCAAAAGAAATTCATTCAAAGTTCATAAAAGTTTATGGGCACTCTTCTCCTTCGTTTTCGACAATTAAGAAATGGGCTGCTGAGCCATGGCCATACCAGCTTTGAAGATGATCCATGTGAAGGATGTCCACAAAGTGTAACAACACCAGAAATCATTGATCAGTGTACGATATGGTATTGGATTACCGGCGAATCAAATTGCTTGAAATTGCTGAGACTATAGGCATTTCAAAAGAATGTGTAGGATATATTTTGCATGAAGAATTACAAATGAAACAGCTTTGCGCAAGATGGGTGCCGCGCTTACTCCCAGCAGATCAAAAAGACACTCGCATGAAAATCTCTGAACAGTGCTTGGAGCGTTTTAACAAGAATAAAACTGATTTTATGTGTCGATTTATTACTATAGATGAGACTTGGATTCACCATTACACACCAGAATGCAAACAGCAGTCAAAACAGTGCACAGAAGCCGGTTCAGTGCCAAAGAAGACAAAGTTCATGGAAAGGTCATGCAGGAAAGATCATGGCATCGGTGTTTTGGGATGCTAAAGGCATTTTGTTTATTAATTATCTTGAAAAGGATAAAACAGTAACAGGGGAATATTATTCTGATCTTTTAACCAGACTAGACGAAAACATTTGTGAGAAAAGACCCGGTTTGTAGAAGAAAAAATATCATCTTTCATCAGGACAATGAACTTGTCCATAAAGTGGTTTTGGCAGTGGGATGTGCACTATGAATTGTTGGAACATCCACCCTATTCCCCAGATTTGGCTCCCTCTGACTTCTATCTGTTTCCAAAACTAAAACTCTTCCTCACTGGTAAGCGTTTTTCTTTGAATCAAGAGGTGATTGCAGCTGTAGAGGGGTATTTTGCAGATTTTACTGAGAACCACTACAGGGACGGAATAATGGCCCTGGAGCATGTGTGGAATAAATGTATTAGTCTTAAGGGAGATTATGTTGAAAAATAAAGATAATTTTGAAAATATAAATTCGATTTTTCATTGTTAGTCTGAGAACTTTTCAGACCAGCTTTGTATATTCTCTTTTACACGGTTTTCATTTATATATATTTTTTTTTTTTATGGAACCAGTCTACTGGAGAATTGGATGTATTTTAAGTAATTTAGAATATTAAGGTATTTAATTATTATTTTATTTGATATGTTAATGGTAGTCTAAAACACTTATTGCTTTCCTTTTTCATGCAATTATTATTATTATATGACACCTCCAGGGAGTCCAATGACTCATCAAGGGAGGCACCTACTCTACAACTCTCTGTCTCCACCACTCAGTTCACGTCTACCGCCCACCACCACCACTAGTATTTTCACAGACAATCGCAAACATCCATGCCCACGGCGGGATTCGAACCCGCAGCCTGTTATCTGGAGAGCGGATATACTAATCATTTGGCCAACCAGACCGGCAATATAATCGTAATCTGGACTCTGTAAGGAGATACTCAATCTCAAGGAGAAGCTACTGGCCGTATGACCACTTAGCACTACCTTTCATCCTTCAATGAAGGATGAACGGTATTGCTAAGTGTTTATATGTGTGATGATAGCTGATTAACTACAAGCAACAAAATTAGGAGTTAAAGATAGTTTTAGGTTGGTTGGAGATGGTCCATCTGAGGCTGTTTGGGGCAAGATAGAGGCCAATAGTACCAAACATATTATTGATTGCTGCTGTAGACCATGTGGGGTGGGGAAGTTCAGGAAGATGTAGATGTCATATATTGATAGGTTAGCACAATAAGTACAGGCTGAGCAGTTATTATTCTTATATATTATAATTATTATAACATATACATATCTTGTCATACCAGTTATGGGTATGGGGACAGCTTGGAGGGAGAAAAGGGAACATGGCAAGATGGAGTGGAATTTATAAAGTTGCTAAGGGATAATTACATGAAATATGTTATAGAGGGGACCAGAGGTTTTTTCGACTCCTTTAGCCACCTCCCAAGTCATGACCATAAGGTCATGACTTGGGAGGTGGCTAAAGGAGTCGAATTTACAATTAAGACAGGGTACATGTGGCATTACCGGGCTGGTAAGTATGACAAGCTTAGGTGTGTGCTTGGCTCAATGCCATGGCATGTAAAACTGCAAGGGCTGGATGTTGATAGTGCATGGGAAGTGGTTAAGAACTGTTTGCAGGAGGCAATGGTTGACTGTATACCAAGAGTCCGAATAATAAATCAAGTAGGGGTTAAATGGATGATTAACACTATTAAGCTTGAGCTGCAAAAAAAGAAACAATTGTGGAGGGAATTTAAGGAGAAGGGTGACCATCAGGCACATGAACAGTATAAAGCTCAGGCTAGGTTGGTAACAAGGGTGGTAAGAAAAGCAAAAGCAGATTACGAAAGGAAATTGGCCACGCAGGCTAAAGAGAATCCCAAACAGTTTTTTCAATATGTTGCAAGTAAAAGGAAAAATGCTCATGGTAGAATGATCTTAAAAAATGCTGAGGGTAGGGAGGTAACCGAATGAGTCGATATTGTGGAATTACTGAGCGAGCACTTTGCAAGAGTATTTCATCCAGGTGGTGACTTTGCAGGAATGGAAGAACCAACACCTTATACTGGAATTGTGATGAATGAAGTAGAGGTAACTAGTCTATTACAGAACCTCAATGTCAATATATCTGTGGGATTGGATGGTATACCAGCTCGTGTCGTACATGAAGCGGTTAAAGAATTGTCAGTGCCCTTGACCATTTTGTTTAATTTGAGCCTCAGGACTGGGTCAGTCCCAAGGGGGTGGAAAGAGGGGAAAATAGTTCCGCTGCACAAAGGTAGTTACAAGGCTGCTGTTGAAAATTACTGGGCAATCAGCATAACAGGAATCATTATCAAGGTCTTAGAGAAAATAGTCAAGAGGAAAATACAAGATTGGATAGAAGAAAATGGGATACTGTATCGGAGACAGCATGGTTTTGTGAAGGGTAGGTCATGCCTCAGTAACTTGCTCACGTATTATAACACAGTGACGGCGGAACTGGATAAGGGTAATGGGTTTACAGTGATTCTACTGGACCTTGCTAAGGCCTTTGACAGGATACCACATGGAATTCTAATCAGTAAATTGCAGCATATGGGGATGGATATAGGGTTGGTGAGATGGATAGGAGGGTGGTTGACGGAGAGATATCAGAGAGTGGTTTACTCTGGAGTAGAGTCCACAAGATGGCCTGTGACTAGTGGTGTGCCACAAGGATCTGTTCTTGGACCACTGCTGTTTAATTTGTTCATAAATGATATAGGAAAGGATCAGAGAGGAACAGTTCATTTGTTTGCGGATGATGCGAAGTTGGGTAGGGCAATAGTGAATGCAGATGACGTCAAAATTTTGCAGGATGATTTGGATAGATTGGAGGTCTGGGCTAAGGAGAATGGATGTCAATTTAATGTGGCAAAATGTAAGGTTATGCATTTTGGGGTGAAAAGATTGGCGGCAGTTTACTGCATTGGTGGAACCGTGCTCCAGGAAATCGATGAGGCACGAGATTTAGGAGTGTTGGTGGATAAGGAATTGAAATTTAGGGGACACATTGCAAAAGTGGCCAAATCAGCTCATCAAATCACTTGGTTGCTGAATAATACGTTGACAAGCAGAGACAAGCAGGTTATTGTTCCTCTGTATCGAGCCTTGATAAGACCCCATCTCGACTACTGTGCTCAGATTTGGTCACCTAGGTTTCTTCTTGATGGGGAGGAGGTGGAGTGGATCCAGAGACGAGTGACCAAGATGATAGCAGGTCTGTGGAATGAACCTTATGAGAACAGGTTGAGGATTTGTGGGTTGAAAAAGTTGGTTGATAGGCAGAGGAGTGGAGATATGATTGAGACATTCAAATTACTGAAGGGTTTCTATAAAATTAATTCAGAAGATATTTTTGAGAACAGTGCTGGTTGAGGGAGGACTAGGGGACATCCATGGAAACTGGGCAAAAGTGTGGTTAGTAAAGGTGTTAGAGCTGGGTTCTTTACTTTTAGAGTAGTGAATGAGTGGAATGCACTCCCTGAGTTTGTGGTGGATGCTGTGACAGTGAATGAGTTTAAGGCGAGGTATGATAGATACTGTATGAATGTCGAATAGTTTTGATGAATATGACTTGGGGCCTTCCCTTGATGAGTCTAACGCCTCCCAGGAGTTGCCCGTAATAATAGTAATAATAATAATAATATTTCCCAAAAACAGTTGATAAATGGACCGCGGTATGCATCACTTGACCAAGCGGCAAATTGATGTTTTGGAGATTAGTTTGCAATCTTACATATAATGATGTAACCTACTTATAAAAAAATTCGAGACCAACAGGTGTCTATATTTTCACAGTTTTCTTTCAAAGAACTAAATGCCAAACGGAATACGTTCCTAAGAAAATTTTACAAAACATGATTTTTTTCCAAAAACATCGATTTGGCGCTTGGTCAAGTGATGCATAATGCTGTCCAAATATAAACCTGACAATGTTAAGTCCTAAACCTTCCAAAAACGCCTGACAAGTCTATAAAGTCAAAACAATAGGAAAATTTTTACAAGGGTACTGTCGTGGGTTTCACCAGAATATCAATGATATCAAGATTTTGCCTCAGAAACATAAATCTTTCTATTTCTGTCTGCAGGAAACATACTTAAGATCTAATGAATAACCTACCTTAATGAATTTCACTGTTGCACTCAAGGACAGAACTGGAGGTGATCCTTCTCATTTAGGAGTAGCTATCTTAGTGGTTGTGCTCCTTTCCCTCATGTTCAGCTTAATACTGCATTGGAAGCAGTAGTGATTCACCTGTCCTTGGGATTTCTTATTAGAGTATGTTCAATTTATTTACCACTGAGTGTTGAGTTAAATGAAATTGATCACTACTCTGTTGGGTAGTGCAAACACAAATAGACAAGATTGTATCATTGAATGAATCCTTGACAATAATAACCTATCCCTTTTGAATAATAGACTCAATACTTTCTTCTATATGCCTACCCAGTTATATTCTGCAATTGATCTTACAATCTGCTCCTCTTCTATTTTTCCACTGCTCTTGTGGGACGCTGGAGAGAACATATATGGAACCAATCACTTTCCTGTCTTTGCACAATGTCTTCCCAGGAACCATGTTCTCTTACACGGATGCCCATATGGAAAATGAACCAGGCTAACTGGAACATGTTTTCTTATCTTGCAAATTTAATGCTGATACAATCAATCAAACGGCTATCAATGAAGCAGTAAAGTATGCAACAGACTGCATTGTCCAGGTAGCAACAGCCTTCATTCCAAGAATATCATCTCAATTTCCACTCTATCCAAATCCTTGACGAATGCCATGTATCCAAAAGAAGATCAACACAGAGATGGGGGTATATTTCATAGACACCCCACCATGTCAAACTTAATAGCATTTAAGTACGCTTGGGCCAAAGCAATTATATGAGATGTCAGAGTCAAAAACAATCTTGGATCCAATTTATCTCATCAATTAATCAAATGACCAGTGCAAAAATTGTATCGGATAAAATCTGGAAAATGAAAGGTTGATATAGAACACACCACTTGTCTATCTTAGACTATTGCAGACAATTTGGGAGAAATTTTGCCAGAATCTTAGCATCAGCTTCATATCCTGGTAAATTTTTAATTTTGAAAGAGCAGCAAGAGAAATAGTAGCTAAATTTTTCTACCGATGGGCTTGAGCCATACAATGAACCATTTATTAAAGAGAAACTAAAAAGAGCTCTTTTAATGTCTTGCCAAAATGCAGTAGGGCCTGATGATATACATCATGAAATGATATATCACACCATTTCTTCCATGGATTTCCTTCTCTTAGTATACAACAGAATATTTGCAGAGGAAGAGTTATTGGATTCTTGGCATAAGTTAGTTGTCATTCTTCTTCTTCAGTGGCTCGACAGCTCTGTGTGGGCTCTGGCCTTCTCAAGGAGCTTTTTCCATTCTGTCCTTTTTTTTGGCCATCGTCCTCCAATTTTTGGTTTTAAAAAGTTCACAGTCTTTATCAGCATTGTGATAAAGACTTTGCTGATAAAGACTAAAGTCAAGGTTTGACCTTCTTTGCCATATTCCATCAATTTGAATACCACCAAAAATACTTCATATAATTTTTTTTTCAAAAATTCCAACGGCTTCTTCATTACTCATACACATTGTCCGTGTGTTTCAAAGTCTTATAAAGGAACAATTTAGTTCTTACTGTAATCAAGCTTGATTTTAAGTATTTTTTTAAGCTATAAAAGCTTTGACTAGAAGCAATGGTCCTTTTTTTAATTTCAGTATTTATATTTCTGAAAGAACATTTCCATCTATCCAGATGTAGAGTCATGATTGAGATGGCTAAAGATCACGATAAGTGGAGAACCTTTCTTCTTAGTGGACTCAACCCGTTATCAAGCGGATGAGTTGATATTTCTGCACTGATGGCAGAAAAGATTTGTATAAGAATGATG
The DNA here is from genome assembly GCF_054136105.1 of Typopeltis vanoorti. Lineage (NCBI taxonomy): Eukaryota > Metazoa > Arthropoda > Arachnida > Uropygi > Thelyphonidae > Typopeltis > Typopeltis vanoorti. The sequence continues at coordinate 121,124,656 of NC_143563.1, read as the reverse complement.
GCCTGCAATTGAATTCATTTGGCATCAGAAACTTGGAGAAATTACTTCTTGGTGTGAGACCCAAGAGGAATGGGAAAAATGCATGTGAAAGTTCAGCCATAAAGCTCCTACAAAAGTGATAAAGATATGAATGCCTTTGAACATGGTTATGGATGTGGTGAAGAAGTGGAAAAATATGCTTTGGGTTCGAACCTTTTAAGTATGTCTGGGGAGGGAAAAGAGAAAATTCTAGAACAAGACTAAATAGACTGCATATGTAATTATAAGAATAGGCTAGGTTGTAATTTATTATGTCTATACAAATGCCAGGATCATTAGAAACAAAGGGGTCGAGTTTGTTGCTTTATTGAATACGATGTGGCCTAAGATTGTTGGCATTAGTGAAACCTGGCTATCAGAATCAGATATGGTATGTGGGATCATGTGTAACGGCTATACTATTTTTAGGAATGACAGAAGAGATAGGAGAGGAGGAGGAAGAGTGCTACTAATGATATCAGATGACTTAAGTCCAGTTAGGGTAGAAATACAAGAAAACAATGATGGTAACAATGTCCCATGTAGCGATGAATTTGAGTCTATCTGGTGTGAAGTGGAGGTTAACAGAATGAAATATATGGTGGGGGGTATTGCTCCAGACATGTGGCTCAGATGTAGGGGATGAAGAAATGCATCACCAGTTTAGCTTTATGGATACCCAGTGAATGATCATTATAGCTGACTTTAATTTTCCAAACATTGATTGGATAGAAGAGAAATCTCATGATAAGAAATAACAGGAATTTATTGAATTGTTGCGAGACAACTTTCTCAGGTAGCATGTGAAAGAAGGAACTCGAGGTCAAAGAGTATTGGATTTGCTCATAGCGTCAGAAGGGATCTCTGTCAAGAATATGGCTATTTTACCACCAATTGGTGACAGTGATTATGCTGTTCTTTCTTGGGACGTATCTACTTGTATTGAAGCTCTGATTAAAACAGGTTACATGCTGTGAATTACAAAGCAGGAAATTATGATCAACTTAGAAGAATACTATCTTTGGTCCCATGGTATCAGTTGCCGAATGGAAAAAATGTCAGCAATGCATGGGAATCTTTGAAAAAGTGCTTGAATGAGGCGGTATCTCAATGTATTCCTAGTGTTCGAAGAATAAATAGGTTGGGAGTGAAATGGATGCACAGCCTTATTAAGTAAGAGATCCACATGAAGAAGATGATGTGGAAAGAATATCCTGAGAATAAGAGTGAGAGGAGTTATGAAATATATAAAGCTCAGGCCATAAAAGTAAAGACTATTGTGAGAAAAACTAAAACGGAGTATGAAAAGAAATTGGCCATGCAAGCTAAAATCAATCCAGAAGAATTTTATCGTTATGCCGCAAGCAAAAGAAAGAATGAATGTGGAAGAATAACTTTATTGAATGCAGATGGTACACGGTGTTGGGGACTAAGGAGATTGTTCAGTTAATGAGTGCTCACTTTGCTAAGATATATTAACCAGGTGTATGTAGCATGGTGCACAATGCTACTGCTATGTTGCATGAAGAGATAGAGGTTCATGAAAACGAGGATGAAGAGCTCTTGCATAACCTGGATAAGAATTTGTCAATAGGGACAGATGGAATGTCAGCCCGTTTGCTAAAGGAATGTTCAGCTGAATTGGCTAGGCCTTTCACACATTTGTATAACTTGAGTCTCAGCTCAGGAATGATACCAGAAGAATGGAAGGAATGTATGGTAGTTCCATTGCACAAGGGTGGTGCAAAAACTGATGTGTCTAACTACTGACCTATTAGTATCTCTGGTGTGGTAGTGAAGATTTTAGACAAGTTGATAAGAACTCGCATACAAAAATGGACAGACAAGCATTCTATACCCTGCAGGAAACAGCATGGGTTTACTAAAGGAAGGTCATGTTTCAGCAATTTACTCATATTTTATAACAATATTTCGACTGAGTTGGATAAAGGGAACGGATATACTATGATAATGTTGGATTTTTCTAAGGCATTTGATAGGATACCACACGATAGGCTGTTCCGTAAACTGGAGAATATGGGATTGGAATATAATTTATTGACTTGGATCACGGCATGGTTGACAGACATCAAAAAATGGTATACAGTGGGTGTGAATCTGCCAGATTCACACTTTACTTGGGTAGCTTGATCACTATCACTACAAGGTCCCGTGCAACTTCTATTCCTGCATTCCAGGAATTTTCAGAGTCCAGGCTCTGGGTTCCATCACTTAGATGGCTGATCCCATGCCTGCAGCTGTCCAGAATCGCGAAGTTAGAACTATCTTCTTTCCCTACCTGCAGAGAGGCTTTCTAATCAATTTCCTTAATTCAGTCAGCACCCGCAGAACACAAGAGATGGGCATCTCTGCTGCACTGTTCTGTAGATGGTGCTCCTTTAAAAGAGTCATATCTGGTGCCTCCCCAGCATGATTGGGTAAGGGATGGCACCAGACTCCTCTCTGGGTTCGAGTATATTAACCTTATCAGGATGAGGATCAGTGCACTGCCCACTCGAGCCCACACAGGTCGATGGAGTAGCGATGACTCAAACAGCAGATCTGGCTACCACTACAGTGAGACATTGTCTCATATAGCCCAGTGTTGCTTCCACACCCATGGGGTCTGTGTGTGGAGGCATGACGCTGTGGTCTCCAGTCTGAACAACCGCTTTAAGAACAAAGGTTGGGAGACTGTTGTGGAACCACATTATAGGACTTCCGTGGGTTTGCATAAGCCAGACTTAGTGATTAAAAGAGATGGTGACATTTAGGTAGTTGATGCCCAAGTGGTGGGAACAGGGTGCCCACTAGCCTGTAGCCATAATAATAAGGTAAATTATTTTAAGAATAACCAAGATCTAGTTAGTAAGATACAGGAGGAGCATGGGGCAACTCTGAGGTTTACCAGCACCACCATCTCTTTACATGGCATATGGAGTGCAGATAACTATAAGGACTTAAAACAGCTTGGGCTTACGCAGAAGGATATAAAAGTTCTGTCCTTGAGAGCCCTACAGGCACACTGGTGGCATGGCGTTGCCACCAGAGAATGACTACAATGATAACTAAAACAGGCATAGGGTAAAACACTTGTAAAGGCTTAGGCCTATATCAAGTGTGGACAATATGTCTGGACATAATGTAAGGGTAGTAACTGCCCATAACCAGTACAAAGATGAATAAAAAAAATAATGAAATAAATAAATAAAATAACTAGTGGTGTACCTCAGGGTTCAGTCCTTGGGCCATCATTGTTCAATCTATACATTAATAACATCAAACAGGCTCTAATCATCAGATTTGTAGTTGTTTGCTGATGATACGAAGATAGGCATGGCAATCAGGGATGTTACTGATATTCGGCAATTACAAAATGATTTGAATAGACTGGAAATCTGAGCAAACGAAAATGACTGTCAGTTTAATGTTAGCAAGTGTAAAGTTATGCACTTTGGCGTGATTAGAGTTCCAGCAGCATATTATATTAGCTAGGTTATGCTACAAGAAACTGAAGAGGCAAGGGATCATGGTGTATTGGTGGATAAGAATTTAAAGTTCAAAGGTCACATAGCAAAAGTTGCAAATAAGTTCACTTGACATGTAAGGATAAGGAAGTAATTTTGCCTTTTTATAAGGCTTTGATAAGGTCACACCTGGATTACTGTGCATAGATTTGGTTTCGCAGTTTCCAAGGGGATAAAAAAGCTGTGGAGAGGGTGCAAAGAAGAGTTACATAGATTATATCCGGATTATGGGATTTAGATTATGAGAACAGATTGCAGACTCTGGTTAACAGGAGAAAGAGGGGTGATATGATAGTGGTCTATAAACTTTTGAATGGGTGTTATAGCATTTCAAATGATGACATTTTTTGTTATATGGAAGGTGGGAAGAGAACACGGGGGCATCCATGGAAGTTAAGGTTGTTCTCAGTCAAGAAAGAGGTAAGAGCTAGGTTTTTCTCCCAGAGAGCGGTGAGTGAGTGGAATAATTTGCCCTTAGGGGTAGTGAGTGCATCTAGTGTAAATGAATTTAAGTGAAAGTATGATAGCTGTGTTGGGTAATTTACAGCCTTCCTCGATGATTCCTTGGAGGTCTCAGATAATAATAATAATAATATGCCAGTCCCAAGCCCTTATGAAATTGGGGGATTGGAGAAAGCGGTGAACTGCCCTGTAAAAATCTCGCCGGGAATACTTTGTGGTCAATGCTTACAAAGTCATCTACGGTTGGGAACGACTGAATGGGTAAACTAGAATGTTTTTATGGTGGAATAATGTACTTGCAATAACCATGTTAGGCTCAGCTGCGAAGCAGATGAGTTTTTGTCCATTATCATTAGTTTCAGCATGTAGTTCTTGTTTTCCAAGATTTTTTTCAAAAGTTATTGGTCTATACTTATTTTCTCTACCAATCTTGGCATTCATATCTCCCAATATTATTTTGATGTCATTCACTGGACAAGTTATATAAATCATCAAGTTCCTCATAAAAGGCCTCTTTCTCATTCTCATTGTTTTCCTCAGTTTGTGCATGAGCACTAATTACACAGTAGTTAAAAAAGACCATTTAAATTAAGGGGATATTAAATCCCACATCGTTTTAAAACCGAATAAGAAACTCAGAGAGTTTCATGCCGAATATAGTAAACTATAAAAATATCGGCGAATACTAGCATGAGCCAATGCAAGTAGTCCTAGTACATAGTACAATACCGGGCACCTCGTTGCAAAAGAGCAAAAATTTTTATAGTTTACTATATTTGGCATGAAACTCTCTGAGTTTCTTATTCGGTTTTGAAACAATGTGGGATTTAATATCCCCTTAATTTAAATAGTGTTTATATCGCCGAAACGAAGCCTGTTGGCTCTTTATATTTAAGCAACTTAATGGATGCACCTTTTGGACAGCTCGTATAGCAGAGTATATAAGTTCTTTTCCCTTTGGTATTAATTTGGTCTAGCTACTCACTGATGAAGCCTCGAAAAAGGCTGAAACCGGTCTGGGTGGTGACCTCCTACCATAATGCAATAACAGCATACATTTCCTAGGAAGTGTGTTTTTACATTATGGAAAATGCCAAAGAATAGCGATCAGAACTTTATTCACCTTTGCAACGAGTTGCTCGGTATTGTACTACGTACTAGGACTACTTTCATTGGCTCACGCTAGTATTTGCCGATATTTTTATAGTTTACTATATTCAGCAGGAAACTCTGAGTTTCTTATTCGGTTTTAAAACAATGTGGGATTTAATATCCCCTTAATTTAAATAGTGTTTATGTCGCTGAAATGAAGCCTGTTAAAAAAGGCTTCTCTTAAGCTCAGACTACAAAGTTTTGGTGATTTTTCTCTAAAACCAATAACTAATTGTATTGTCTGAATATTCAACATAAAGCCTGTTCCAAAAATATGCTTTGATTTGTGACAACTATAAAAAATGATGTGATTCTTCTCAATAATTCCTTCTCCAAGCCATCTCATCTCCTGGATGGGGCTAACAGGTCAACTTTATAGTTATTCATCCATTCTTCTATTAACAAATGGAGTTCTTTACTCTAATACAGTGAACAAATATTCCATTTTCCAAGTTTCAGTTCCTTTAATCCTTTGCCAGTCCATTTCCTAAAGTGCAGTCCACAATTAAAATTTCCCGAGATTTTGTAATAAGAAATTTTTTACAAGGTTGGGTCATTTTCCCCATGCCCGACCTCCAACTTTGAGGACCAGATTCCGTATCTTAATTATTATTATTATTATTTCCACCTCTATGGAGTCAAAAGACTCATCGTGGGAGGTCCTTTCTAAGAAACACAATTCTATCAAAACTCGCCGAGGGAGATCCCTCCTAGGAAACACAAAGTCTATCATACCACTCCTTAAATGCACTGACCGTTCTCCCTCTCACCACTCCATTAGGCAATGCATTCCATGGTTCACCCACCCTCCATTCAAAGAAACACCTTCTCACCCTCTTTCTCACAGTTTCTTTTCATAACTTCCAGGGATGGCCCTTTGTCATGACTCCTTCCCGCTGTTCAATCAAGCAAAAGAACTCCCCAGTGTCAACCCTGTAACCACCTCTCAACAGTTTAAAAGTCTCAATTATATCATCCCTCCTTCTTCTATCCACCAAACTCTGCAGTCCACACTCCCTCAGCCAATCCTCATAACTAACATTGTACAGTCCTGAAACCATCTTTGTTATCTGCCTTTGTACCCTTTCCACAGTTAATTTATCCCCTTCAAATCCTGAGGACCAGATCTGAGAACAATAGTCTAAGTGTGGTCTGATCAGAGTCTTATACAACGGAATGATAACCATTTTATCTCTGCAGGTCAGTGTCCTTCTCATTATTGCAGCAATCCTTTGTGTTACCTTCACTACTTTTGCAACATGTCCCCTAAATTTCAGGTTTCTATCGTCAAACCCAGATCTCTTGTCTCTCCTAATTCCTCCAGTTTAATTCCTCCTATAGAGTATGCAGCGTCCCATCGATGTATCCCAAACCTCAAGACCTTACATTTTGCTGCATTAAACTGAAATCCCCATTCATTTGCTCATCTATCTAGCTTATTCAAAAAAAAAATCCCCTGGGACTTGGTGGCCCAGCTATACCCCCAGGCTCTTGGTGCCCATTTTTGTCATCTTCTACGGCATGCATGAGCTACAGTGGGACAATTCTTTAATCCCGGTCACCATATGGGATAAGTCAGTTGTCATTGCTATCCCAAAACCAAGAAAAGATAATATGCATCAAATGATTATCGACTTATTGCTATGACCAGCTGTCTTTGTAAGATATTAAAGAAAATGGTTGATGGCAAACTTCTCTGGTATTTAGAAAGTAGTGATCTTCTCTCCAATATGTAATTTGGCTTTCATAGACATTATTCAACCTTAGACCATTTGCTCTGTTTAGAAACGTGTATAAGAGATGCATACCTGAAGCAAGAACATCTGGTTTCAGTTTTCTTTGGCATGGAGAAAGCTTATGACACAGCCTGAAGATATGTCATATTAAAAGATCTTTATAACCTGGCCCTCAGAGGACACTTTCCTATATTTATTAAAAACTTTCTGCCTGTGTGCACTTTCCAAGTCAGAGTGGGAAGTGTGCTATCTCAGCTATATCATCAGAACAGGTTGTTTCTTACGGATCTGTCTTTAGTGTGACACTTTTTGCTATCAAAGTTAACTCAATCACTGAACAGCTTCCTCCCACTGTAGACAATGCTCTATATGTTGATGACATCACAATTTACTGTCACTCTAATAACATGAGGGTAATTGAGCAACTTCAGCAAACACTTAATCACGTTTCTTTATAGGCTCTTAGTAATGGGTTTAAGTTTTCATTAGAAAAAAGTGTCTGTGTATACTTTTGTTGAAAATACACTCTTCATCCATATTCTGAATTAAGAATGGGATGAACTGTCATTCCAGTAGTAGTAGCAGCAGCAGCAGCAACCAAGTTCTTGGGACTCATCTTTGACAGAAAACTTACATTCCTTGTGCACATTTGTCAACTAAGAGAAAAGTCCAAGAGAGCATTGAATCCCATTGCACTCCATCCTCTACTGATTGGGGCGTAGATCGATCTTCGTAAGGCAGAAACCTGTGATGGTTGGATCCTTTCCACCATCAGGGTATATGGATAGCTGCTAGTACCTTTGGCACATCACTTAGATGGAAACAGTTGTCTCTTAATTATGCCCTAAAGATAAAGTCTCTTTCCACATCATCCTACATGGACTAGTCTCTTTTCTCTGCATTCAGAAGCTTATTATCACACACATCAGACTGCCATATGGCCTTTTGGTATGCATGTTAAAGAGACCATGCAAGCTGTTGGCATGAATGTTTACAACATTGCCTACACCAAGCATCCATCCATGACAGGTTTGTACTCCATCTTGCAATTTTTCACTTTGTCAACTACAGACATCTCATACTCGATATATCTACTGCAATTGTTTAATGTACACAGAGCAGCCCACTCTGATTTCTTGCCCATCTATAATTGATGGCTGAAGTACTGACATCTGTGTTGGCTGTGCTTCCTGACATTACTATCTCCAAACGGATTCTACCTGATTGCAGTAATTATACTGCAGAGTCCCATGCCATTCCGCTTGCACTTGTGCATATAAAATAAAACTGCTACCAGAAGTGTGTAATTTATATGGACTTTTTGAGCTCTTTACAGGCTATCTACTCTCCTATATACTATCCACATCTAGTGATATGTAAGGTGTTACACCTGTTATACAAAATAAAAACTTTAATTTTGGTGTTTGGTTGTTCTGGATTCCATTGGAATTAAAGAAAATGAGACTGCAGCTGCAGCATCAGCTCATACTTTCTTCACGTACTATTTGACAGTACCATATACAGACTACAGACAGTCTATAAGATCAAAACTAATTGCTCATTGGCAGTTCAATTTCTTAGAAAGAGAGATTGACATTTTATGTTCTTTTGTAAACGACCTTTAATTCTCTATTTTCCAAATAATATTAAACATAAAATGGCAGTCATCATGAAGCATTGACAAACAAATTAAATGACATTAAGCCTGAAATTAAGCATTGGCATTCTAGTCAACATAGAAAGAGAAGAGAGGACGTTTTTGTTAAGCTCCATATAAATCATGGTCATCTTACATATTCTTATTTATTGAGGGCTGATGATCCACCTTTGTGTGAAAAATTTAGTACATGTCTTACTGTTTGTCATATTCTGGTGGAGTCAGAAGTTTACACGAGAGAGGAATGAAATTTTTACCTTAACAATGCCATATACACTCGGGCAGATGTTATTAGACTCAGGCAGATTGCATGATGTTTTTAACCTATTACAAGGAATTAATTTGTACAAAGACATATAACTGTACTTTTATTTATATATAAATACTGCATTGCTTAACTTAATTTTTGTACATACATATTATTTACTAGTTGATCTTTGACTATTTAGGTATTGCTGTAATTTTGTTTATATATAGATACTGCATTGTTAACATTAATTTTTTGCATGCATATTGTTTACTAATTTGTCTTTGACTATTTATGCACTTCTGTAACCTTTGCTGTAATTTTATTTATACGAGAGTGGTCTGAAAAGTGCTCGGCCTCAACCTTGACCATAGATGGCAACACTATCAGCAAGATTTTTTTTTTCTAAGTTGGTACATCTGTCATAAGCATCCATGTGTTGCAAGTCATTTTATCAAGTAGTTTGTTTTATACAGCTGTCTAAAGCAAAAGTGTTGTCTGTATCCCTTGAAATGGATAAAATTATCGAGTATCGTGTGGTTATAAAATTGTCTGTAAAAGAAAGTTTAACAGCAAAAGAAATTCATTTGAAGTTCATAAAAGTTTATGGACACTCTTCTCCTTCATTTTCAACAATTAAGAAATGGGCTGCCGATTTTAAAGATGATCCACATGAAGGACGTCCAAAAAGTGTAACACCCCCAGAAATCATTGATCGAGTGCACAATATGGTATTGGATGACCGGCGAGTCAAAGTGCGTGAAATTACTGAGACTATAGGCATTTCTAAAGAATGTGTAGATATATTTTGCATGAAGAATTGCAAATGAAAAATGCTTTGTGCAAGATGGGTGCCTCACTTGCTCTCAGCTGATCAAAAACACACGCGCATGAAAATCTCTGAACAGTGCTTGGAGCGTTTTAACAAGAAAAAAATTGATTTTGTGCATTGATTTATTACTATGGATGAGACTTGGATTTACCATTACATACCAGAATCCAAACAGCAGTCAAAACAGAAGCTGGTTGTTCAGCGACAAAGAAGACAAAGTCGGTTAAATCAGCAGGAAAGGTCATGGTATCTGTGTTTTGGAATGCTAAAGGCATTTTGTTTATTAATTATCTTGAAAAGGGTACAACAGTAACCGTTTCCGATCTTTTAATCAGACTAGACGAAAAAATTTACTGAGAAAAAACCTGGTTTGCAGAAGGAAAAAATCATCTTTCATCAGGACAATGCGCCTGCCTACAAAGGTGTTTTGGCAGTGGGAAAATTAAGGGATCTGCACTATGAATTGTTGGAACATCCACCCTATTCCCCAGATTTGGCTCCCTCTGACTTCTATTTTTTCCCAAAACTAAAACTCTTCCTCGTTGGGCAGCATTTTTCTTCGAATCAAGAGGTGATTATAGCTTTAGAGGGGTATTTTGCAGATCTTACTGAGAGCCACTACAGGGATGGAATAATGGCCCTGGAGCATGAGTGGAATAAATGTATTAGTCTTAAGGGAGATTACGTTGAAAAATAAAAATAATTTTGAAATTATAAATTCGTTTTTTTCATTGTTAGGCCGAAAACTTTTCAGACCACTCTCATATGTAGATACTGCTTTGTTTGACTTGGTTTTTGTACATGCATATCGCTACTAGAGTCTGTTTGATTATTTATTCTACTTCTTTGTGTATTGCCGTACCTTTGCTGTAATTTTGTTTATATGTAGATACTGCATTGCTTAACTTAATTTTTATACATACATATTATTTATTAATTTATCTTTGACTATTTATGTATTGCTGTAACTTTTGCTATGGCTCAGTATGACTTTTGCTGTTCTTGTGACCATAAACCAACCAATCAACAAACTGATCCCAGTTATTAAACACAATATTTAAATAACAAATTATCACTATTGGCACACACAAGTTTAATGTGTAAACTTATCTTTTCTCAGCAATCTCGACAAACACAACTCTCTCTCTTTGCTACCTAGTGTCAATCCCAGTGTATTATGCAGTGTATCTTCTAAGAGAATGGCTTCTTCTCATGGAAGATTCACTGCATTCTTAACTCTTACAGCCCTGTTCCTCTAAATCCTGAACCTGTGTGGTGAGTTTCAATTCACTGTGTTTTTGGAATTACTGAACCTATTTTGAAGATCTTCAGGAATTATAATTTAGTGTCCATAATTTTGCCTGTTAACAAACTCTCTTCTGTGTTACCTTCCACTAAGAAATGGTCTCTGCCTCTCCCAGATGTTTACCACCAAACCTCTTTTGATTGCCTTCTCTCTCTCTCTCTCTTACTTTGGATAAACAGTCTGTTCTGTTGAGAACAGACAACAAGAACATAAATCTTGTATTACTTATAAATAAAACCCTGTGATATGTGGTCTAGCATATCATGGAATTGACACTAACCATGGAATCTTTTGGCCTAATACTCATTTATTATACTGTTCCATTTTAAATTTACGATTTGTTCAGAGTGTGCTCAAGTGCTACATTATCCTAACTTAAACTATAATGACTGTCTTTCTTTACTTAAAATTTGAGGGTCTTACTTATATTAGTTGCAAGCAATAATTTTTTGTTTGGATAATTTCTTGCTGTCTGCTGTACCGTATTTAGCTAGTGCATGGCTCATATCTTTTGAAATTCATTGTTGTTGTTATTCCACCTTGTTGAATTGTCTGTTGAAACTATTATATATTGACATGGAAGTATTTGATTTAATGAAGTGTCAATAAATCCCTTCTGTTTAATTGTTTCAAAGTTTGTTTTACTATGTCACAAATGTTAAAAATTTGTATAATAAAGTAGTTTGTCCATATTTTGTTTTGAACTGCTTTTTTTTTTTTTTTTTGGCATAATCTCAATCTTACTTTTCTTCTTGCTTACCATTCTTTCATCAGTCTTCCAGGTTTTGTTCCTCCAACTTTGTGAAAATATTTTCCTACAAGAGCCATCTATAAACATGATAGATTTTTTTTGTTTCAGTAGTTCTCTTAGAATAGAAACTGATCTGTTGTATGCTTGAATTTGTTTGCAATTCTTTCCCGTAACTTTGAACAATGAGAGTGTGAAGTGATTCACATATAATTTTGACTTCCTCTTGATGCTTTCTTGAAAATTGAAAATGCCCTAATGTAGACTCTTGATGGTGTCCAGGATCTCTCTTTCTCTCCCTCCCCCTCCTGTTATGATTTCATTTAGAAGATAATCTATAACCCAGTGGTCAGCAAACTTTTTCTGAGAATGACCAGATACTAAATATTTTACTCTTCAGCAAGAGGTAAAATTAAGGATATCATATACTTGTGTATAATAGCAAACAAAATTTGCATATTTTTATTAACTAAATATAGAATGTAATTGTACATAAACATTTTTGGGAAATTAGTACAATGTATTGAATTATATATTCATCTATTTATATTATTAATTTATCATTCAGTTATCTATTCATATATTTTTGGAAAATATCTATTCATCTCTATCTCACACCATACTGTTTCAGAACTACTACCTTTCCCCTTACATCTCTATCTTGTGTGGACATAAATCTTTTTCAATTATCATTAGTACTTCACCTCCCTTTTTATCTTTTTTGAGGGACAACTACCTCAAGCATGTATGTAACAGAGGGCACATGAGGATTGAGGGTCTTGGATTTATTTATCTCATCAGAGAATGTTATTGTAAATTAGGTGTCAAATATCCCTTCAGTTGGTGAGAGTGACAGTCTGTAATGGATGAAAGAAGAGATTAAGCATGCAATACAGAGGAAAACAGACATTATGGAGGCAACATAAGAGGAGTGGTAATAATCAATTCCATTGTAGGATCCAATTCTGATCATACCACAACTACATGTGGTGTGATTAGAATTGGAGATTGGGTGTCTGATAGGTATCAACAAGTTGTGTATATGGGGAAGCAATATCCCAGTAGAGGAAAGTCACTAGTGGTGTTCCTCAGGAGTCTGTTTTAAGGCCATTGCTATTTAACTTGTATGTTAATGATATCGGGGAAGAATCAAATGGGAATATACAGCTGTTTGCAGACGATGCAAAGTTGGGACAAACTATGAGGAGTAGAGCAAATGTTGTGGCCTTACAAGAAGACTTTGAATAGGCTAAGTGAATGGGCACAGGAGTGGAGATACCAATTGAATGTTGCGAAATGTAAAGTGTTAAAATTTGGGAAACAAAGATGGGATGTCAAATTTGTGCTTGGTGGAGATATATTGTTGGAGGTGGAGGAAATAAGAGATCTTGTGATGTGGATAGGATCCAAAATTTAGAATCCATATCACCAAAATTAGGAAGACAACATAGCAAATTCTGGCAGTGATGCAGAAGACACTGACTTGTAAAAGTAAGGAGATTCTATTTTGTTGTATAAGGCTTTAATTAGGCCACATATGTATCACTGTGCACAGATTTGGTCACTTGGTTTCAAAAGGATGAAGAGATGTAGAGAGTCCTGAGATGATGACCAAAATAGTTTCTGATCTCTGGAATGTTTAATAGGAAGAAAGATTGAGATGATGCAATTTGCAGTCTAGTGGATAGGAGGAAGAGGGGGGGTGATATGATAGAGATGTACAAGTTGGTAATAGTTAGTTATAGGTTGTTAATGTTAAAGTGGTTTATCATAAAATGGTTGGAGATTTGGGGAGAACAAGAGGTCATTTCTGGAAACTGTATGAGGAAGGTGTGAGCAAAGGAGTGAGGAGCAGGCTTTCTTGCATGAAGAATTATAAATGATTGGAATGTATTGCCTGAGACCATGGTGTCTGCAGAGAATTTGAATGTGTTTAAGGCATTGTATCATTAGCTGTTTATATAAGAAAAGGGACCTTCTCAATTAGTCTAACTCCATGGAGTCTTAGGATAACAATAATAATAATTTATTTTATGAGACATAATTATGCTTAATTGGGGTTCAAAGTTCTCCCAGTTATCAAAATCGATTGCTAATGCTCATGAAGTAAGGCAGACCTGTAACAAGATTTTTACATGATGGGTGCCTAGCAGTAATTGCAAAAAAACAAACAAAAAACTTTGATCAGAATTGATTGATTTTATGCTCATAACTTTGGATCTCCTGAATTTGAATAAGATATAAACAGATATGTACCAATATTATTCAACATTAATTCTTGATACATGAGACTAAGAAATACAAATAAACAATAATAATAATTTATTTTATGAGACATAATTATGCTTAATTGGGGTTCAAAGTTCTCCCAGTTATCAAAATCGATTGCTAATGCTCATGAAGTAAGGCAGACCTGTAACAAAATTTTTACATGATGGGTGTGTAGTGGTAATTGCAAAAAAACAAACAAAAAACTTTGATCAGAATTGATTGATTTTATGCTCATAACTTTGGATCTTCTGAATTTGAATAAGATATAAACAGATATGTACCAATATTATTCAACATTAATTCTTGATACATGAGACTAAGAAATACATGGCACTCAAAACACTTAGGTTAGCACTGTGACTGTGAGTAGTATTACTATCAATGCACAGTGATGAGAGTGTACCATGGTGCGTGTTCATGCCACAACTACATGTGGTATGAAAGTGGCCATATTCATTTTGCAAATGAATGGCATGACTGCATCACAATAACACTGTGGATGCTGAAATAGCAATTTCATAATTTTGGCAGGAAATTCATTTAAAAATCATCCTTAATTTGTGGGCTATACAGTAATAGGCAGCACGCTGGATTGAGCCCACAGGCCATAGTTTACTGTCTCCTGATCTATTTAATTTTCTATTTTATAATTTGCTATATTGCGTGTATAGGTTTGTATAACATGCACTTACATTTATCATTTGAAATTTCTTATGTTTAGTTACTTTGTCATTTTCAATTTTTTTTTTATAGGGAAGGGAAGAAACTTTGCAAGAAGCTAAAAGTTTTTCCAGATCCAACAGTTCTTAAGCATTACAAGTAATTGTAAATTTTTATTGCTTGCCTTTTTTATTTTGCAAAGAGTGTTTATTGTGGTATTTCGAAACAGTTATAGTCCTTTAATGATAAATCTTATATAATATTAATTACAGATTTAGCATATTAATGCTTGCTACATTCATGATTACTTTTGTTCATATAATTTGTTCATCTTCAGTTGATAAAATGTTATACTTGAAAATTCATCCAAGTGTAAACAAACAAAACTATATATGGAATATCTTCACAATTAGGGCTACTTATGTATATAAAGAGTAGTTTATGTTACATCTGGTTGCTGTGTATTCTAATAATGCATGGCATACTCTTATCAGGTCTGTGGACTTGAATGACTCCTTACACTATAAATTAAAGATACTAAGAAATTATATACAGGTAACCCTCGTATAACGTGTCTGTTAGTTCTACAGAAATGTTGCGTTATATAAATCGCGTTATGTGAGACTCAGATCGCATAGAAAAAGTAGGGTTATGTTTCAAAATTGTTTTTTTTTTTTTAATTCTATAAACAACAATGACCTCTTGAAAATCATTTGTATAATTCTCTTTGCATAATTAGGCTGGTTTAGTTATCAAGAATTCAGAAATAAGACTTTGCTTACCACTATGCTGCAATTTTTTATTAAGTTCATAATATGGAGCTAAACAAATATCCATTTGTTGTTTCAAGGATACTTGTGACATAAGGCTGAATGATATAATCACGTAATCACAAGAAAGATATTTATTTAACGAAATAAATCTTCTCATTTTCCTTCTCCTAAAGACAAACGCTCAACTTTATCTCTTCCCGGAGTTTATCAAATTCCATTTAAATACAAAGAGCTAATAAGCTTCATTTCGGCAACAAAAACATTATTTAAATTAAGGGGATATTAAATCCCACATTGTTTTAAAACCGAATAAGAAACTCAAAGATTGGAATCAGAGAGTTTCTTGCCGAATATAGTATAGTAAACTATAAAGTATCGGCGATCACTAAGCGTCCGCTAAATGCAAGTGACCCTAGCACGCAGTGCAATACCGGAAATCTCGCAGCAAAGTCGGTAAAGTTCTGATCACTATTCTTAGGTATTTTCCATAATGTAAAAACACATTTCCTAGGAAATGTATGCTGTTATTACATTATGGTGGGGAGGTCACTACCCAGACCGGTTTCAGCCTTTTTTGAGGCTTCATCAGTGAGTAGCTAGACCAAGTTAATACCAAAGTGTATAGCGAAAAGCACTTATACTCTGCTATACGAGTTTCCAAACAGGTGCAACCATTAAGTTAATTAAATATAAAGAGCTAATAAGCTTCATTTCGGCAACAAAAACATTATTTAAATTAAGGGGATATTAAATCCCACATTGTTTTAAAACCGAATAAGAAACTTAAAGATTGGAATCAGAGAGCTATACTATACTATACTATACTATATTCGGCAATTTCTTGCCGAATATAGTATAGTAAACTATAAAGTATCGGCGATCACTAAGCGTCCGCTAAATGCAAGTGACCCTAGCACGTAGTGCAATACCGGAAATCTCGCAGCAAAGTCGGTAAAGTTCTGATCACTATTCTTAGGTATTTTCCATAATGTAAAATACATAATGTAAAAACACATTTCCTAGGAAATGTGTTTTTACATTATGGAAAATACCTAAGAATAGTGATCAGAACTTTGCCGACTTTGCTGCGAGATTTCCGGTATTGCACTACGTGCTAGGGTCACTTGCATTTAGCGGACGCTTAGTGATCGCCGATACTTTATAGTTTACTATACTATATTCGGCAAGAAACTCTCTGATTCCAATCTTTGAGTTTCTTATTCGGTTTTAAAACAATGTGGGATTTAATATCCCCTTAATTTAAATAATGTTTTTGTTGCCGAAATGAAGCTTATTAGCTCTTTATATTTAAGTAACTTAATGGTTGCACCTGTTTGGAAACTCGTATAGCAGAGTATAAGTGCTTTTCGCTATACACTTTGGTATTAACTTGGTCTAGCTACTCACTGATGAAGCCTCAAAAAAGGCTGAAACCGGTCTGGGTAGTGACCTCCCCACCATAATGTAATAACAGCATACATTTCCTAGGAAATGTGTTTTTACATTATGGAAAATACCTAAGAATAGTGATCAGAACTTGACCGACTTTGCTGCGAGATTTCCGGTATTGCACTACATGCTAGGGTCACTTGCATTTAGCAGACGCTTAGTGATCGCCGATACTTTATAGTTTACTGTACTATATTCGGCAAGAAACTCTCTGATTCCAATCTTTGAGTTTCTTATTCGGTTTTAAAACAATGTGGGATTTAATATCCCCTTAATTTAAATAAAATCAAATTCCATGTAACTGTGATCTCTTTTATTTTGGACAAACTGGACGTTCTCTTGAAAAAAGAATCCAAGAACATCAATCATCCATTCTTCACAACAAACCTGAAAAGTCTGGATTGGCTCAACACGGGATTGAAACTAACCACAGCATCCTTTGGTCCGTGACTCGCCTCTTTCATAGATCCCGTTATAGGTTCGAACGTTTGTTCAAGGAAAGCGTGGAGGCCTTGCTCCATCGCCCCAACCTGAATCGTAATGACTGTATATCTATATCAAAAATCTGGGAAAGTCTAATCAAGATTACTCATTAATTAATTTTTTATTTATTTATTTATTTATTATTATATTTTTAATAGCAAATTCAATCATGTTTGTACTTCAAAATATTCCATTTCATACTTAGTGATTTAACATCACGCGGCGTGTTATAATTTTAACGATCTATTGTTAGTATTCTAGCTTGTATTTTTTAAACTGTTCTTGTATTACCACTGACGATGGTCTGCTATTTCCAGACCGAAATATTTGGTTAAATAAATATCTTTCTTGTGATTACGTGATTATATCATTCAAATATCCATTGTCTCGTGAATTTTTCGAAGCACTCTATTGAGGGATTATTATGCATAAAATAACTTCCTAGCTTTCTTGCCAAGTCCAATCCTTCTGCTAATTTCTTTAAATTGAATTCTTTAATGGATTCATCACAATCAGAATCTTCGGCAGAACTTTGCCGGCATCTATTAATTGTACCAGTTGGTTTGGCGTTATCTATTAATTGTACCTGTTCCTCCTCATTTAAATCTATTTCCCCATCAGTTAATTCACTAATTTCATTTTCAACCAAATCGCAAAAGCCCTCTAAGTGGCCATTACTATAGAAATAAATTTTTACATAAAAAAGCATTATATATTGTATGTAACTCAGCAGAAAATAAAGTGCTAAGCTTGAGATTAACATACTTATGATTTTTAATGCGCTTTCCTGGCAGAAAATGAAGGCAATTTTCAACAATTAACACTTTATACTGTAAACAATTGACGTACTTGCATGCTAAAGGGTATTTCCCCCTAATATAAATTTGCAACAACTAACTACATGTGCGATACAGGCATACGCTGATTTAACGAAGTTAAAATTTGAATTTTAAGCTGCACGGTGAAAAATATATGAAAAGATAAAGAGTTCTACAGTTTATAGAATGTGTTATATTGAAACAGCGTTGAACGAGGGTTTCTACAATTTGTAGACCGCATTATATCGAAACCGTGTTGTATAAGTACTGCGTTATACGAGGGTTACCTGTACTTGGTTTAATCCTTTATCCAAGTGTAAGCAAACAACATTTGCGCCTGAAGTATTTTCAGGACTGTGGCAACTCCCATATAGAAGCTAATGACTTCACATCACTTGCCTTAGTCCCATAATGCAAAACACATATCCTTGCAGACATATATAATGCTATGCATTATGGAAAGGGTCAGTACCCAGACTGGGTTTCGACCTTTATTCTGGTTGCATCAGTGGGATATGTGTATATAAAAGTATATAATTTCTTGGTATCTGTAATTTATAGTATAACCAAGTGGAAAAACTTCCAACAACTATCTCTATTCCAGAGTAATTTAATAATAAGATGACACCTTTTGGCTATTTGTATATGAAAATATGACCTACATTTCTTCATTCTTAGTATTACTTCTGGGTCTGTCTCCCACTGGTGAGACCTCAATAAAGGTTGAAACTGGTCTGGGTAGTAACTCCTCCCATAATGCATAGTAATATACATGTCCACAAGGATATGTACTTTGCATTATGGAATACTAAGGCAAGTGATGTGAAGTCATTAGCCTCTATATATGAGTTGCCCTAGTCCTGATTATATTTCAGGTGCAAACTTGGTTTGCTTACACTTGGATAAACGATTAAACCAATTTCTTGGTATCTTTAATTTATAGTATAACCATGTGGAAAAGCTTCCAATGACTCTTCACTCTGTAATTCATGGCATTGTGAGAATGGGGGGAACTAGATAAATCCAAGGTGCTCAGCTGTCATGGCACTAGAAAATTTCCTCCTGACTTCACATTCTGTTCTGAAAATTTTATGTACAGGCTTCTCAAAAACAAAACAAAACAAAAAAACATGGTCTCTTGAAATGTTGAGATATTTTCTACCCCTGGAAAGGATGCTGTGCGTTATGAATACAGAGCAACTTGATATGATGTCAGCTGCTCTTTATATACAAGTTGCGACAGTCTAGAAGATATTTCATGCAATATTTTTTTTTTTGTTTATGCTTATTTGCTCTGTTTAGTCCAATCAGAGAATTAAATGACAAAGATTTACTTGGAGTTGTTTAAAGTGCAGTTGATTAGTACGATGCTATATTATGAGGTTTTGTGAAATTTAGTTGAGCTCAATGTACATTCAGCTTCATTTGTTTCTACCAACTGATTTGAGAAAAAGGTTGTAAGAGTGACTTAATATTTTTTTATTTTATAATATAATTACAGTCATCCCTCGACTTACGTCCGGGTTCCATTCCATCTGGCAGGACGTAAATCAAGTCAGATGTAAGTCGATACATTAAATCAGCAGAGTTATAGGGATTAGGAACTTAACTGTAATAAGTATACTGTCATTTTAATTTTTAAACCTTATTATAAAATTGTACTGTGTGTGTTAGTTACTGCCACTATAAAACAGGAGAATAATCACCCAAATATTCCTCCACAATCACTTCTTCATTACCTTCCCTGTGTGAACGATCAGACTGTGTCTCTTCTTGTGTAACCTTTGTTGTTGTTGTTTTTTTGATGAAAATGTCCAATGTGCTTTGCTTATTCCTCTTCTTCTTTTCATCATAAATTCGTTCATAGCAAGCAAACGCATCATGTACTTTCGTTTCTACTAATAAGTAGTGTTCAACATTGGGGTCCACATCTTTGGCCATTTTGAGAACATCGCTAACTGCAAAGAACATTTTTGCATGACCCGTCACTGCAAATTGTTTAACTACCACTTCCTTTTCTCATTTTTCGTCTTCTGCAACAGTTCCTCCTCCAGTTCGATCAATTCTTCATTGGTCAACTCTTCAGGGGAACTTTTTGTGAGTTGAATTATGTCATCATCATTCACTTCGAGATTCAGATTGTTTGCTAGACCCACTATTACAAACTTCCAAAATCATGCACAAATCTTTTTAATGTCTTTTTCCATATGCCACTCATACATTGAGAGGTCACTTCGTCCCAAGCCACAGCAATATTTTTAATAGCATGATAAATATTGAATGTTTTCCAGAATTGCATGAGAGTCTGGTCATTTCCTTCAGTAGCAAAAATGGCTTGTGAAAAAGTTCTCTGTAGATAATAAACCTTAAACACTGCAAAAACTCCCTGATCCATCAGTTGGATCAATGAAGTAGTATTTTGAGGGATAAACATGACCTTGAACTTGGTGAAGATCACCGCTATAAGACGTATAAGATGGATGACTGGAGCATTATCTAGAATTAATAAAATTTTAAATTCTACATTTTATTTCACATAATAGCTTTTTATTTCACTCGCATAACAGTTGATTAAGGCATCCTCAAACAATTTTTGTGTCATCCACGACTTCTTATTGCTCCGATAATTAATTGGGAGTAAGCTTCCTAATGTTTTTGAAGATTTGTGGATTCTCACTGTGCCATATCACAAATGGTTTCAGTTTATATCCAGCCACATTACCCATAACAGAATCATAATATGGGCATTAAGAGCTTTGAATCTAGGTATAGATTTTAGCTTTTTGTAGATGAATGTCTTCTTGGGCATTTTTTTTCCAAAACAAGGATGTCTTATCCATATTAAATATTTGCTGTGGCAAATAATTTTCCTTCGTAATAATTTTATCCAGTTTTTCCACAAACTCCTTGGCAGCCTTCTCAGCACTTGCAGATTCCCATACATTTTCACATTATGCAGTGCAAAACGCTGCTTAAATCTCATGAACCAATCGGAAGAAGCATTGAATTTGTAGTCATAATCGGGTTCTGCTTTCTCCTTCAACATGTTGAAGAGACAGTGCCTTAGCAGTTATAGTAACAGTGCTAAGGGGTATGCACGTTTGATTCAGGTCCTCTATCCATGATGCAAGTAGCTTTTCCATATCACCGATAGGACCTTGTCATTGTTTCGTCACTATCGTCGATTTAATGGAAGCAGATCCTTTCACAGCCTCTATGGTTTTATTCTTATTTTTCAAAATGGTTGTTACTGTAGAATGAGACGATTTGAAGTCATGTGCGATCCCACTGATGGGCTAACCAGCTTCATGTTGCTTTATAACTTGCAACTTTATTTCAAGTTGCAAGTTATAAATCAATTGCTCGCCTCTTTTTCAGTGATTCTTCACTAGGTTTTTTGATTGTGCGTTATTTTTGATTGTGCCCATTTCTCAAACACAAAATCAACAGAGGAACTGTTGAAGACAAGTGCCAACTGCCGAGAGAGGTTGCCGCTGAAAGCGCTGTTGCCACACTGTGCATGCTTTACTTTACGTTTGCATCTTGTTCGAAAGTATAGCCTAAAATGTTATTTATTCTCTTATGGGATCACGGACGTATCTTCGAAAGGATGTAACTCGAATGGACTTAAGTCGAAGGATGACTGTACTTTTCTTTATATATTTACTAGATGAGCCATGTATATAATTACTGTAAATAATCTTTAATTTATTAAATCATTTTGAATGAACTTGGGGTAATTACTGACTTCAACTTTATAGCCGATGATTAAAGTTTTTCGAATTGAATAAATACATGATTCTGAGATGAGTAATAGAATTTAGATTAGAGACAAACCTGGTTGGCCTTTCAACAGTACAGTTAAAATTGATGATTAAATACAAGTAAGTCATCATAATCAGATTCAACAAATTATGCAAATCGTATTTGCCACCCAAAAATGTTCCCTCTGATCTCCTCCTACTTTTTTTCTTTTTTTTTTTGACATATCAGTAGGAATCCATAAATCATTGGTGCTGCATTTGTATTTTTTAAAGTTAAAAAGCTATTTCAGAAAGTTATTTTTTTATTTATTAAAAAATATCCTACATCGTCCAGTCTACATTGCTCACCAGCTGGCAAAATCTACTTACTGTGGGTGAGTGGGAGAGCATATTTGTCGAACCATAATCATAATCACATATAAGAAATACACAATATGATTTATTCTGCTCATTTGAGGCTCTTAAAGAACTGAAACAGTCTAAAGCACAAGGAATAGACCAAATCACAGGAAAAATTTTACGCACACTAGGTGAAGATTCAAAATGTGAACTATATAAAATTATTAATCAAATGTACACAACTGGAAAAATCCCAATAGATTTTGAGAAAAGCATTATGCTAGCAATTCCATAGAAAGCCCTAGTGCAAGCATATGAAGATCACTGATTGTTAAGTTTATTACTCCACCATCTTAAAATCCTAACCAGAAATGTCTATTGCTGTATTGAAAGAAAAATAGAACATTCACCTGATGACAAATTTGGTTTTACAAAAAATAGAGGGACATGAGAAGCTATACTAGCTCTCTGACTGATCATAGAAAAAGCACTTAGAATAAACACAGCCATACTCATTCATGATAGATTCCTTAAATCCAAGAAAAATCCTAGGGAATTTTTTAGCTATGTAGCCAGCAGGAGGAGAAATGACTGTGGAAGAATGACATTGTGGGATAAAAATGGAAATAGAGTGACTGATGCAGAGGATATAGTGAAATTGTTCAATGAACACTTTATTGGAATATTTCATCCTGGAGGAGTCAATTTGAATACTAGAGAGATAGAGCAGGTTTAGAAGTGCAGGCAGAGAGTGTGTTACACATACTGAGTACTCGGGATGTTAGTAAAGCTGTGGGACTGGATGGTATTTCACCACGAGTTTTGAGAGAATGTGCTAGGGAACTGACAGTGCCCTTGACCTGGCTTTTCAATGAAAGTCTGATTGCAGGAAAGGTGCCCATGGAATGGAAGGAAGGTAAGATATTGCCATTGCATAAGGGCAGTAGCAGACTGGAAGTATCTAATTATAGGCCAGTTTGTATGTCATCAGTAGTTAGTAAGATCTTGGAGAAAGAGTGAGGGACCATATACAGCATTGAGCAGATGAGGGTAATGTTATCAGTGAGAGTCAGCATGGATTTGTGACGGGGTGCTCTTGTTTTAGCAATATGCTAGCATTTTATGATAAAGTTACAAGAGCATTAGATGAGGGACAGGCATATACTGCCATTTTACTAGACATAGCAAAGGCATTTGAAAGGGTGCAATGAAAAGCTGATATTGAAGTTGCAGCACATGGGTCTGGATGTCAGATTGGTCAACTGGATTCAGGATTGGCTGTCCGATAGGTATCAGAGAGTTATGTATGGTGCGGCAGTTTCAAGGAAGCAGAAGGTTACAAGTGCAGTTCCACAGGGCTCAGTACTGGGACCTATACTGTTTAACCTTTATATCAATGACATTGTCCGTGGATTGCAAGGGGATATTCAGTTGTTTGTAGATGATGCGAAGCTGGGAAAGGTTATTAGTAATAGTGCAGATGTGGTAGCCCTGCAAGAGGATTTGAATAAGCTAGATAGATGAGCAAATGAATGGGGGTGTCAGTTTAATGCAGCAAAATGTAATGTCTTGAGGTTTGGGACACATCGATGGGACGCTGCATACGCACTTGGGAGGAGCTAAACTGGAGGAATTAGCAGAGACAAGAGATCTGGGTTTGATGATTGATAGAAACCTGAAATTTAGGGGACATATTGCAAATGTAGTGAAGGTAACACAGAGGATTGCTGCAATAATGAGAAGGACACTGACCTGCAGAGATAAAATGGTTATCATTCCATTCTATAAGACTCTGATCAGACCACACTTAGACTATTGTTCTTAGATCTGGTCCCCAGGATTTGAAGGGGATAAATTAACTGTGAAAAGGGTACAAAGGCAGATAACAAAGATGGTGTCGGGACTGTACAATGTTAGTTATGAGGATTGGCTGAAGGAGTGTGGACTGCTGAGTTTGGTGGATAGAAGAAGGAGGGGTGATATGATTGAGACTTTTAAACTGTTGAGAGGTGGTTACAGGGTTGACACTGGGGAGTTCCTTTGCTTGGTTGAACAGCGGGAAGGAGTCATGATGAGGAGCCATCCCTGGAAGTTACAAAAGGAAACTGTGAGAAAGAGGGTGAGGAGTAGTTTCTTTGCATGGAGGGTGGATGAACCATGGAATGCATTGCCTGATGGAGTGGTGAGAGCAAGAACGGTCAGTGCATTTAAGGAGTGGTATGATAGACTTTGTGTTTCCTAGGAGGTACCTCCCTCGATGAGTCTTGGTAGACTTGTGTTTCTTAGAAAGGACCTCCCACGAGGAGTCTTTTGACTCCATGGAGGCCTGAATAATAATAATAATAATAATAATAATAGAGAAAAAGCTTTTGACAACATTGACTGAAATATTGATGTTTAAAGTCCTCAAAAATCTGAAGATAAATTACAATGACAGAAGACTAATTTATTAACTATATAAAACAAGGAAAAGTAGCTAAAATAAGAAAGAGTGTGGACTCATGCCATTACTTTTTAATATTTACGTCGAAGAGGCACTGAAGGAATTAAAAAAAAAAAAAAATTAATAGTATAATAAAGATGAATGACAGGTTTTATAATACAATAAGCTTTGCAGATGACACAGAAATACCAGAAAATGCAAAAGAACTACAAGATTCAATTGCAGAGATGAATATTCTTCTAAATGAAAGATTAAGATGAAAATCCGTGAGAAAAAAACAAAACAAAGATAATGAAATGTACTAGGGATGGAAAGCAAATCATAAATGTCAGGAAAAAGATTAAAGCAAGTAAAAGAATTTACCTACCTATCTAGGAAGAGATATGAGAACAAGAGTAGCACAAGTAAAAAAGGGATTTAACAAGAAAAGAACACTATTAACATTAAAAAGTGTGTCATTGAGAGCAAAGAAGCACTGTATTAAAAGCTTTGTTTGGAGTGTGGTAGTATTTAGCATATGGAACTTCCTGATAAAAATGTCATTTGTAGAAGTGGTGCAGAAGATTCAGAAGTGAGTGATCAAGATGGTGACAAGTCTGTGGCTTCTTATGAGAATAGATCAAAGGTTTATGGTTGTAAAGTTCAGTTGACAGATTCAAAAAGAGGGATGTGATAAACAACAAAAACGGTGATGTATTGAGATTTCAGCAAATATTCTTGGTAGTATTTGACATATGTACCTCCTCATAAAAATGTCATTTGCAGATCTATGATTGTTTATTGTTTAGTTCAGTTGATGAGTAATTGGTTGACAGGTTGTTAGCATATAGTAGTGTGTAAAGGGGAGACTTCCAGGGATTGGTATTTAGGAATGCAATTCCCCAAGGTTTGATTTTAGGGCCTTTATTATTCAATAATTTAGAATATCAATGATTTAGATTCATATATTAGCAAAATTTCTCGTTTTTACTTATGTAAAATTAAGCAGTTCAATTGACCTCATGTCTCTTCCAAATGCTTTTAAGACTGGAAGAGTAAATAGAGAGTTGGGGATTAAAATTTAATTTGGAAATGTTAGATTAAAAAAGCTTATCTTTTGGCAATGGAGCAATTCCTTTATTTTATACCAGCTAAGCTAAAAGAGAGAAAATTAATTTTTAATTAAAGGATAATAATTTGATATACTTGTGTGAAATTTTTTTGAAGGTACTGATGATAAATAAGTTAGATGAATACATTTTCCCACCTTGCAAAATTTAATGCTGAAGCAGTCAGCCAAACACCTATCTACAAAGTAGTGAAGTATGTCACAGATTGTATTGTCCATGCAGCAATTCCAAAAACATCATCCTGATTTCTGCTCTGTCCAAAACCTTGGTGGAATTTGAGTGTCAAGCATCCAAGAAAGATCAAGACAGAGCATGTGGTATATTTCGTAGACACTGTACCATAACAAACTTAATAGCATTTAAATTTGTTTGGACTATTTTTAAAAACAATCTTGGATCCAATTTACATCATCGATTAATCAAATAACCATTGCAAAAATTGTATGGGATAAAATCTGGAAGATGAAAGGTAGATACAGAACACACATGGTCTACCTTGGATATATTGTTGCTGATTCCAAAAGCTGTTGCTGACTTTTGGAGAAAATTTTGCCAGAATATCATCAGCAGTTTCATATCCTCTTTATTTTTTAATTTTGAAAGGGCAACAAGAGAAACAGTAGCTAAGCTCAAGGCTTTGTCTTAAGTGACCCCTCTTCGCTATTAAATATCTTTGCTAATATGAGATTAAGCCTGAAATTAAGCATTGGCGGTCTAGTCAACGTAGGAACAGAACAAGTAGTTGTTCTCGCTGGGCTCCACATACATATTCTTATTTACTGAGGGCTGATGACCCATCTATGTGTGAGAAATGCAACACCTTTCTCACCATTAGTCATATACTGGTGAAGTGCCAGTGCTTCACATGAGAGTGAAATAACTTTTTTACTTATTTGGTTGTTATGATAAGTAAACCTATACTTATAACATCTACCTGAGTGCCCATACACTCAGGCAGATGTTATCAGACTCAGACAAATTGCATGACGTTTTTAAATTTTTACAAAGAATTAACTTATTCAAGCATATTTCATTATAAATTTGTTTGATGTGTATACCACATTGTACGCACTAAACCTCAGAACATACAATGTACTAATTTATCTTCTTATAACTATTTAATGTTTCTTCCACCTACAAAAAGTTAATTACAAACCTATACTACATTTTGTACCATGGGTCAGCTAAGGATTTTTTTTTCTACTTTCAAAATTTTTATCTATTTTTTTATATATATTATTATTATTAAGAGAGACTTATCGAGGGAGTCCACTTACTACACACACCAGCTATCATACTTATTCTTCAGTTCATTCACACTGCTTGCACTCATAACATCCAGTGACAATCCATTCCAATCATGCTTATTCTTATGAGAGAAAAATTCCCATGAGAGAAAAATCTAGCACTCACCCCTTTCTTAGCGGCATTCTTTCTCAACTTCCAAGAATGCCCTCTTGTCCTTTCCCCACCCTCCATAAATTGGAAAATTCCATCAACTGAAATCCTGTATGACGCTTTCAGAAGTTTGTAAGTCTCAATCATATCACCCCTCTTTCTTCTGTTTGCTAGTGTCTGCAGTCTACAAATTCTCAGGCTGTCTTTATAGTCAGTATTCCACAATCCTGATATAATTTTTAACACTCTCTACTATATCAGAATCATAATGGAAACCAGGAGATCAGACCTGCACACATTAGTCCAAGTGAGGTCTTATCAAGGCTTTGTAAAGAGACAAAATAACATCTTTACCTCTTTACATGTGAATGTTCATTTCAGCAATCCAGTTATCTTTTGAGTTGTATTTGCAATCTTTGTTGCACGGTCTCTGAACATCAGCTTCCTATCTACTAACGCTCCAAGATCCTTAGCCTCATCAGTTTCCTCCAGCATAATCCCACCAGTATAATACTTTTTTACACCAATATAATATTTTTTATTTATTTTTTACATAGTCTGGAAATCCTGTTCTAGAGATGAAACATGGACCCCTTTCAAGCCAATCTAGGTCTCCATTGAGTGGGGAGGTTGTCTCACATCAGGTAATGGAATTCATCTTTCACCTAAAAAAGATATTCACTTGAACAGGGACATGAAACCTTGTACCCTGAGGTTTCAAGCATAATGCTACATTGACTGAGCCACCCAGCCAGATAGAACCATTTATGAGAGTGTGCTGAAAAGTTATGATAATCACCATGAAGGTGAGGTGGATCCATGTAACTTACACATTATTCTACATATTCCCCATGAAGTGTTATACACTTGTTACAATGTTGCATCATTTGCAGTCCTCTGAGAAAAAAAGTCTCTCTCTCTCTCTCTGGTTGCACAAACCAGTCCTCAGCTGCAGATATGACTTCATCATCTGTGGTAAATTTTGTTCCTTTCAAGTTTCTTTAAATTTGGGAATAGGTAATTGTTAGTGGTGCTAGGTTTGGCAAATATGGTGGGTGAGAAAGGCATTGAAAAAACAAGTTTTGTGTTGTCTGTTGGGTTTCATGAGCAGTGTGAGCAAGTTCGTTGTCTTGCAAAAACAGCACACCTCTGCTGAGTTTCCTGTGGTTTTCCTTCAGAGCTGTAGAATAAAATGTTGCTGTAAAAGATTCACCTTTTTTTTTTTTGAGGTACAAGGGTGGTCTGAAAAGTTCCCGGCCTTGACTCTAGATGGCAACAATCAGCAAGATTTTTTTTTTTTTTCTAAGTTGGTACATCTCTCATAAGCATCCATGTGAAATTCCAAGTCATACTATCAAGTAGTTTGTTTTATACAGCTGTCTGAAGCAAAAGTGTTGTCTGTATCCCTTGAAATGGATAAAATTGAGTATCGTGCAGTTATAAAATTCTTTGTAAAAGAAGGTTTAACGGCAAAAGAAATTCATTCAAAGTTCATAAAAGATTATGGGCACTCTTCTCCTTCATTTTCGACTGTTAAGAAATGGGCTGCCGAGTTTAAATGTGGCCGTACCAGCCTGCCGAGTTTAAATGTGGCCGTACCAGCCTTAAAGATGAACCACGTAAAAGACATTCAAAAAGTGTAACAACACTAGAAATTATTGATCGAGTGCACGATATGGTATTGGATGACCAGCCAGTCAAAGTAAGTGAAATTGCTGAGATTATAGGCATTTCAAAAGAACATGTAGGATATATTTTGCATGAAGAATTGCAAATGAAAAAGCTTTGTGCAAGATGGGTGCCACGCTTGTTTACAGAAGATCAAAAACGCACTCTCATGAAAATCTCTGAACAGTGCTTGGAGCGTTTTAACATGAAAAAAATTGATTTTGTGCATTGATTTATTACTATGGATGAGACTTGGATTTACCATTACACACCAGAATCCAAACAGCAGTCAAAACAGAAGCTGGTTGTTCAGCGCCAAAGAAGACAAAGTCGGTTAAATCAGCAGGAAAGGTCATGGTATCTGTGTTTTGGAATGCTAAAGGCATTTTGTTTATTAATTATCTTGAAAAGGGTAAAACAATAACTGGAGAATATTATTCCAATCTTTTAACCAGACTAGATGAAATAATTCGAGAAAAGACCCTGTTTGCAGAAGAAAAAATATCATTTTTCATCAGGACAACACCTGCCTGCAAAGTGTTTTGGCAATGGGAAAATTAAGGGATCTGCACTATGAATTGTTGGAACATCCACCCTATTCCCCAGATTTGGCTCCCTCTGACTTTTATCTCTTCCGAAAACAAAACTAAAACTCTTCCTCGCTGGTAAGCGTTTTTCTTCGAATCAAGAGGTGATTGCAGTTGTAGAGGGGTATTTTGCAGATCTTACTGAGAACCATTACAGTGACAGAATAATGGCCCTGGAGCATGAGTGGAATAAATGTATTAGTCTTAAGGGAGATTATGTTGAAAAATAAAGATAATTTTGAAAATATAAATTCGCTTTTTCATTGTTAGGCTGAGAACTTTTCAGATCACCCTCTTACTTGGTAAGGATTAAATCATTCATATCCCTAAAGACAATGCCAAGAACCTTCCCTGCTGACTTTTGGGTTCGGAACGCCTTTGGCTATTGAGAACCTTTGTGTCTTCACTCCACTAACTGTTGTTTGGTATCTGGATCATAGTGATGAAGCCATGTTTCATCAACAGTCATAATATGAGCCAAAAAATTTGCACCTGGTTTCTCAAAATGACCCAAAATCTCTTGAGAACACACATTCTCTCTTTTAGTTGGCATTCATTTGGGAACTCACATTTGGGAACTCACTGCACTGAGAGTTTCTGCATGTCCAGATGTTGGTAGATAACCACCCCAATTCATTCCCTGGATATCCCTACAGTCTTTGCAACATTTTTGGCTGACATTGTCTATCATCAAGGATCATGGCAAGGATTATACACTGCATCAATGCTTTCAGGTGTGATCATTGTGGAAGGTCTTCCTGACCTGGGAGCATCTGTTGTCTCAGGGTGCCTAATTTTAAACTTGGCCACCCATCTGGTACCTGTTGGATGTTTGAGGCACAGTCTCCTACAGTCTCACACTTGGTGAATCTCGGTTGCAGACTTTTCTTGTAGCATGAAAAACTTGATGATGTCCTGCACCTAGATGTCTTAGAATTTCTTGAAAACCTCTGACATGTCTTCTTATATATTCTAAAAGAAAAAATAATAATAATTTGATGAAACATGGAGTTTAAAGGGTTTTAAGATATGTTCTTTCTTCTGGTTATATCAGCTGCTTTAATATCATTTTTGTTCTATTTGTTTATCAGAACTTTTCAATCCCCCCCCCCCCATTAATACCTGGTGTAGATAACTATTTGTTAAAACTGTTAACATGCAGAATACTTCATACTTTGTACATTTGTACATACATATTAGCTCACTAACTAATTTATCTCCCTGTAAGTATTTATCTATTTATTTATTAATACCATGTGTACACCTGTAACCTTTGTCCTGACTCAGTATGATGTTTGCTGTCCTTGTGCCATAAAACCACAAATCAGTTAATCTGTAATCAGGCTAATATTTTTTAGGGAGCTCTTATGAGCAGTGCTGAAGTATGTAACTGTATTCAGTAGTTGGGCAGCTTGCTGATTTGTTGGAATTTGTAGGAATAATGGCAGTCCAAAGGGAAAGTAAAGCCTTAAGCAAAAGAGAAAACTTAAATTTCTTGGATGCTCAAAGAGAGAGAGAGAGAGAGAGAGAGAGAGGTTTTTTGACAAAAACATATTTGTAATATGCTTTTACCAAGAAAAACCTCA
Source organism: Typopeltis vanoorti (assembly GCF_054136105.1). NCBI lineage: Eukaryota > Metazoa > Arthropoda > Arachnida > Uropygi > Thelyphonidae > Typopeltis > Typopeltis vanoorti. The sequence continues at coordinate 121,093,623 of NC_143563.1, read as the reverse complement.
TCTTGAGTAAAATTTGGATGTTTGTTATATAGTAATATCTTGTATAGAGGTTAATCTCTGTAAAGATTGTTTTTATACTCCAAGTGTTTATTATTTACACAAGGGTTCAGTTCCGATTGGTGCAATGACTTTTGTTTCCCTTAGAATCTAGAAAGTCACTGACTCAAGACCAAATACAAAAAATATACACATTTAATAAAACTAAAACAATATATACACTTTAAATAAAATTACATAACTACAAAAATAACTGGATTCAAGGCCTTCTAAAATAAATCAACACTTGACAGATTTTCTTTTCCAAAAACATTAAAATCATCCATTCTTTGACTCATTCTATTACTGGATTGTTTAACATATACTTAATCACATCTATCAGACTTAAACACCTTGTTTTCACAATAACAAAATGTTTAAATAAAATTACATAACTACAAAAATAACTGGATTCAAGGCCTTCTAAAATAAATCAACACTTGAGAGATTTTCTTATCCAAAAACATTAAAATCATCCATTCTTTGACTCATTCTATTACTGGATGACTTAAACACCTTGTTTTCACAATAACAAAATGTTCATAGTCAGTTTCTTTGTTAGGGCCTTTTCTCATCATCATCATCAAATTCCTGCCATGTACCCTCAAGGGGTGTACAGGATATGACAGTACTACATGAAAAAAATTACATCACTATTAATTTCCTATCTATAATTTTCCTCCAAATCAGTCTGTTACTTGTCAACACTCCAACATTATCAGATCTTATATTTCTATCGTCTAAAGCACTTTGTACCTTATCAATCCACCTATATCTTGGTCTTCCTCTGGGTCGTTTTACTGCCAACCTGGCAGAGAACACTTGTTTTGCTAATCTTTCTTTGCCCATTCTGTTTAAGTGACCATACCACCTGAGATTAGCTCTGCTAACGCATTCCTGAATGCTGACAATGTCAAGTTCTTTCCTAATATCCTCGTTTTTAATATGATACTGCCATTGATGCCATCTGTTCACACCTATAATCTTTCTCAGGACTCTCATATCTGCGGTCTCAAGTCTTTGGTCAAGTGTTTTACTTCTGACACAGCTCTCAGATCCATAAGTTAAAATTGGTTTGAACACTGTCTTGTATACAGCTAATTTAGTGTTCCAACTAATTTCTCTCTTATTCCATATGAATTTATTCAATTGACTTCCCACGATACCAGCTTTGCTGATTCTGTTGTCTATTTCTATATTTAATTTACCATCTTCAGTAAAAATCGTGCCTAAATAGCTGAAATGTTTTACTTGTTCCACAGGTTCTCCATTCACAACACAGTTGACATTTTCGATGATTCTGCCTATTTTCATTGTCTTTGTCTTTTTATTGCTGACCTTCATACCATATCTATTACAACAGCTATTCAATTTAGTCAGAGAATCTTGCAGACTTGTAGCGGATTTATTTAGAAGTATAACATCATCCGCATAAAGCAAAGAGCTGACATTAACATCTCCAATTTTGATATCATGTTTAATACCACTTTCCTTCATAATGTGATCCATATAGATAATGAATAACAGAGGGGATAATGTACATCCTTGTCTCACACCAGATTTAACATTAAACCATCTTCCTGTACTTCCTTCAATTCTAACTGCTGACTTACAACACAAATAAAGACTAAGTATTGCTTGATATAATGCCCCATTGACACCATATAATTGCAGCGTATTGAATAGCTTCTCTCTTGGCACCTTGTCATATGCCTTTTCCAGATCGACAAAACTTAAATACAGATCTTTGTTATATTCCCATGCTTTCTCGACTATTTGTTGTAAAGTGAAGATCTGATCCTTACAGCCTCTATTTGGCCTGAATCCAACTTGTTCTTCACCAAGCTTTTCTTCCACAATTCTTCTCAACCGTTTCTCAAGTATACTTGCATAGATCTTGCCAGGAACACTCAGTAGGGAAATACCTCTGTAATTCTCACATGCAGTTTTATTTCCCTTTTTATATATGGGTACTATGAGAGCTCTACTCCAATCATCGGGAATTCATCCCTCTGTCCAGGCTTTCTGAACTATGCAGTGCAGCCACTGTAAGACTCTTATACCACCATACTTCAGCATTTCTGGTCGAATATCATCTACTCCTGCTGCCTTTCCACATTTCAAGCCTTTGATGGCTTTTTCTACTTCAAGTATGGATATGTATTCCTGACTACATGCCTGGTCAGTGTTTTTTACCACTGTGCTGTCATCACTGCTTGTTTCATTTAGCAGTTTTTCAAAGTAATTACTCCATACTTCAAGGATATCTTTTTCTCCTGTTTTTCATGTTACCTTTATCATCTCTAATTCCTTTTATAGCACTCTTTCCTCCATTCTTAAGCTTCTTCAACAACCTCCAGAATATTTTGCCACCTTCTTGATATTTATTTTCTATATTCTTGCCAAAGTCCTCCCATGACTTTTGTTTAGCTAGTTTTACACGGTGTTTAGCATTCTTGCATTTGTCTCTATATTCTCTAAGAGCACAAGCTGACTTATTTGACAGGAACTTTTGGTATGCTTTCTTCTTTTCCTTCCCTGCCTCTTTAACTTCCTGTGTCCACCAGGGAGTTCTGATTTTTTTATCCTTACAGACAACCTCACCACATGCCTATTTAGCAGAATCAATCAATGTTTTCTTCAGAGTTTGCCACTGAATCTCCAAGGTTTGATTCCTGTTCTCAAACTCTTTCATTTTTTCTTCAATAATCTTTGTGTATTTTAGTCTACAGCTCACATCTGAGAGCTGCTCAACTTTTATTCGCTTTAAAACTTTCTTACGTGTTATTCTTTTCAATATGAAATTCAATTTTATCCTGCTCAAGACTAAATAGTGATCACTTCCAATTTCAAATCCTCTGTACACTCTGGTGTCCTGCACCAGGGAGAAAACATCACTATCAACAATAACATAGTCAATGAGACTTTTCTTATTCCTAGCCTCTTCTCTCCATGTGAATTTGTGCACATTTTTATGTTGGAACATGGTGTTAGTAATAACCAGTCCATGTCCTGAGCAGAAATCCAACAGATATTTGCCATTATTATTAGCTTTGCTCTTTTCTCCAAATTTTCCCAAAATATTTTTGTATGTATCACAATCATTTCCTACTCTGCTATTTAGATCCCCAACAAGGACCAACTTTTCATTTTTCATTGTGTCAGTTGCTTTTTCTAAAGCGTCAAAAAATTCCTCCACTTCTACCTTAGTAGAACCTTCTGTGGGACCATAGGCACAAATAAGTCTCATTGTCCAGTTCCCCATTCTCATATTTGCCCACATTATTCTACTTGAGACTGCCTGCCATTCAAGAAGATTAGCCTCGTATTTTGTGTTGAATACTATGGCTACTCCTTCTTTTCCTTGATTGTCATTGCCTGAATATAACATTTTGTATTTATTGCTCAGAAAGATCTCACCAGTTTTGGTCTTTTTTGTTTCATTCACCCCTATTATGTCGATCTGGTACTTATCTAATTCCTCAGCTAGCTCCATTTCTTTGCCATTCAGGCTTCTTATGTTGATAGTACCGATCTTTAACTCTGGTGATGTTGAGTTGGTGTTTATTTTCAGATTTGTTCCAGTAGCTGACTTTTTGCTGTTCGCCCTGGTTCCCTGGCAAAAACAATGGGGGCCTTGTTTAACCCGGCGACGCCCCAGCCGGCATGAAATTTTGTCGTGTTGTACCATCATTCTATATTTTGGTTTAACCAATAAGAATTACTATTTGGTCGGCTAAATCCCAAATTGCCAGCCCATCCTCGTCCATTCAGTATCCAAGTAGATACCCAACAGGGTGCACCACGAGAAGGTGAGGATTAGACATTAGGTCAGAAGCCCTGGTCGGTTCTCCGCATTCCTTTAAAGGCTATGTGGAGGTATCCTCTCAGTTATACAGCTTTGACCCTTAAGCACCCAGGGCCTTTTCTGAAATTATAAAATTTTTTCTTCTTTTCCATAGGATTCTTTTTTTAAAATTTTATATTTTAATCTCCCTTATGTGTAGCATACAATATTATTCCTCCTGTCTCACTGAAGTGTAAATATTTCTTACCTCTTGCAGTTCTATTTGATGCACAATTTACTGTACCAGAGGAAAAAAGTTTCTTCTACCACTTCATGAACATCATACCCAATTTGAGTTATTCCGTCGCCTTTTCCATTAGAAATAACAAACAAATCTGGCATCCTTAAGACAGATGAAAAACTTTCCAATCAGCATTTCCTCGAACATTCATTTAGAACATTAACTGCAATATCTTCTTTTATTTACTAAATACTTGTTGACAGTCTTAACTCCTCCAGCTTAAAGACTTAGCTCTATGATTCCTTTTCAGAATCTTTTATTAATATTCTTCCGACTGTCATGTAAAAACTAAAAAAAATTTTCGACAACAAAATTTCTCCATTCTGTGTTCTTAAATTTCCATTAGCTCTTCTTTTGTTTTTCTCGTTACTTCGATACTGAACGCTCTCTCTGTCAGCTGTCAATCACCCATCAAACTCCTCGGCGAGCATGCACACTCCGTGTAAAATGGCATATGAGAAGTTACGTATAATGGCTGACATGTTGTCTCCGTTAGAGTAATGAGAAAACATTCCTTAATAATTTCCTTACTGGGAATTATTCCAGGGTATATATATGCGTAATACATCTCTAGTACAGAGACTTAACCTCTCCTTTACCAAGACCATACTGCGTTGTGAAGAATCACATCCTTCCAGAGGTTCCCCCATTTTTGTAGAATAGTACAGATCTAGACTGGAAAGTCGATAAAATATTCCAGAGGAAGGCAATGGCAAACCACCTCTGTACCTTGCCAAGAACATTCTATGAACATGTTAGAAATGAGAAAGTACAATATGGTGCTGGATGGTAAGACCCCCCCCCCCCAGGCTTGAAGGCATCCAACATGCAACTGGGTAAGAACAAGGGACTTCCACGAGTAGAACTAGTTGTTATGATGTGTTCAGGTCAAACCTGGAAGGAAGCTTGGTTATGGATGTTGCTAGTTGGAAAAGGACGGCTTCCTGTTTCACAAGAACCCACAACATTGGAACTTGGAATGTTAGAAGTATGAACCAAGGTAAACTGGAAATGATAAAGATGGAAATGGAGTGCAAGAAGCTGAATATATTGGGAATAAGTGAACTTAAGCAGACAGGAATGGGCCATTTTCAGTCAGGTACACTATATGGTGTATTACTCAGGACATGAGACAAGTTGTAAAAATGGAGTATCTTTCTTACTCAGGAAAAATATGGCTAGGTGTGTATTAAGTTATAATCCAGTGAGTGACAGAACCATATCTCTCAGAGTCAGTGGATATCCAATGAATATGACCATCATACAGGTTTATGCACCCACTACAGAGGCATCAGATGAAGACATAGAAGAATTTTATGGCAAGTTACAAGAAGTGATAGATGCAACACCACAGCGAGAGCTATGGCTATTATCAGAGATTGGAATGCAAAAGTGGGAGAAACTGAGGAACAAGGAATAACAGGTCGTTTTGGTTTAGGTATTCGTAACATTGCAGGGAAGAGAGTAGTCGAGTTTTGTGCAGTGAATTCTTTGTTTGTTGCTAACACTTGCATTAAACAGCACAAATGGAGATTATTCACATGGATATCTCCTGAATAACAATACAGAAATCAAATTGACTATATACTTGGACAAAGAAGATGGAGAAGTACAATTCAGTCTATCAAGACTTTTCCAGGTGTAGACTGTGGAACAGACCATGAATTATTAGTGACTATGATACATGTGAAATTACGGAAACTTAAAGCAACACAAATGTCGATCAGATATGATCTTGGAAACATACCGGCTGAATACAATATTAGTATACAGAACAGATTCAACACACTCAACTTATTTGAAAGAGAACCAGATGAACTATGGGAAGAGATTAAAGATATAATTAAGACAGAAGCAAAGAAGAATATTCCAACAGTTTGTAAGAAGTCTAAATGGCTGTCAGAAGATGCCATCAAAATTGCTCAGGAAAGGCGGAAAATGAAGGCCACAGGAAATTTGCAGGAAGTATGGCATTTGAATGCAGAGTTTCAACAACAAACCAGAGGAGACAAGGAAAAATACTTTAATCAGGAATGCCAACAAATAGAAGACCAAAACAGGAAAGGAAAAACAAGAGATCTTTTCAAAAAAATCAGGGAACTGACAGGGAAGTTCAGTGCCAAGGTGACAGTATTGAAAAGTAAACACAAAGGATATCTTACAGAAGCTGCAGACATCAAAGAAAGATGGAAAGAGTATCCAGAAGCCCTTTACAGAAAGGATTCCAAAATTACTGAGAAATTTGAAGAGCAGGATTATACACAGGAGCCAGTACCACTGGAGAGTGAAGTGAGGTGGGCATTGCAACAGCTATCCAGTTAGAAAGCACTAGAAGGGGATGTAATGCCTATTGAGCTGCTCAAAGGAATACATCGCCTAGGGAATGTAACAAAACAGTTTATATACCTTTATTGAAGAAAGGCGATGTAAGAGAGTGCAAAAATTACGGAACTATAGTACTGATTTCTCATGCAAGTAAAGTCTTTCTCAAAATCACTCAGAAAAGACTGAATTCATGAAGAGAGAACTGCCAGATGAACAGGCAGGATTCGAAAAGGTAGAGGAACAAGAGATCAGATCTCCAATGGGAGATGGATAATAGAAAGACCACAGGAATATCAAAAGAATGTCTACCTTTGTTTCATTGACTATAGCAAGGTTTTTGACTCTGTAGATCATGTGAAACTATGGAATGTGATAAGAACATTGGGAGTACGAGCATTTCATTATCCTTCTGAAGAATCTTTATTATGAACAAGAAGCTACTGTGCGAACTGGTCTTGGAGAAACTGAGTATTTCACAATAGTTAAAGGGGTGCAACAAGGATGTATTTTATCTCTGTACCTGCTTAACTTGTACAGCGAATACATTTTAAGAATGGCAGGGCTGGAGGAGTCTTCGGTTGGAATTAAAATTGGTGGAAGAAATATTAATAATTTGAGGTATGCAGATGGTACCACCTAGCTAGCAGAATGCGAAGAAGATTTTGAGGAACTTATTATGAAAGTTAAAGAAGAAATAGCTAACTATGGCCTTAAACTTAACCTCAAAAAGACAAAAATTATAGCAACATGTGAACATAATGATTTTGAAGTAGATGGGGAGAAAATGGAAGTAGTTAACAATTTTGTGCTCCTAGGATCCCAAATTGATAAAGATGAGTATTGTACTGTGAAGAAGTTAGAAGTAGATTATTATTTGGAAAGAAAGCAATGACAAATTTAAGCAAGATCGTTAAAGATAAAAATAGCCTCGCAACAAAAATCAGAATCGTGAAAGCAATGATTTTCCCTGTGGTACTGTATCTATGTGAAAGTTGGATCCTGAGAAAGAGTGAAAAAAGGAAGATAGATACATTTGAATTATGGGTTTGGAAACACTTACTAAGAATACCATGGACTGCAAAGCAAACCAATAAATCAATGATAGACAGAATAAAGCCAGATTGCTCCTTCGAAGCTATGATTATCAAGCAAAAATTGTCATACTTTGGGCATATTATGCAAGCAAATAACAGTCTGGAGAAGATGATGATGCTTGCTAAAGTTGATTGAAGCAGGAGAAGAGGAAGACCAAAAATTAGATGGGTGGATGGAGTTAAAGAAGCAACTGGAATGCGCCTGGAAATTCTGAAAGATATGGGCAGGGACAGATCTGAATGGAGAGTGTATGTTCATAGAATCACCAGGAATCAAAAATGACTCGATGGAACATAATACACTTTACAAAACACAACACTTCATAATTTTAAATTACAATAACAAGGAATGAAAGTAACATAATTATCAGGATCTAGTGAGTACATCAAAATTGCAAATGCTTTACATTTTATTTTGAGAATAATAATATCAATAATGGGCACATCGCAAGTGCTGATATACATGTTATGAAATCAAAACTAATAATATACTAACATAAACAATTTGTAAAAATATTCATAATGTTAAATTATGATTAAATTAAGGGGATATTAGATCCCACTTTGTTTTAAAACCGAATAAGAAACTCAAAGATTGGAATCAGAGAGTTTCATGCTGAATATAGTATAAAAAACTATAAAAGTATCGGCGAATACTAGCGTGAGCTGAATGCAAGTAGTCCTAGAACATAGTACAAACATGATTATGATTATTTTAAAATTATAATTAAATTATGATTATTTTTACAATCTCAAGTTATGCTTAGTGTCAGTGTCAAGAATGGAAGGAAAACTATCAGGATGAGCAGACTGTTTGGTATTCAGTTTGTATAAGATTCTTCTGACCTGTTTGTGACACCAAAGTGAGGAGGAAGGACATTACCAAGGACAAAGAAGGACGTTACCAAGATCACCAGCAAGAAATGGAAATAGAATACAAAGCTATGGATAGGATTTATCAGAAGTGGATGATTCATTAGAACTCAGTTGAAATGAGGTGTAAACAGGGTGGGACAAAAGTTACTGCCATTTTCAACAAAGTACAAATTTCCTGCTTTTAGCTATTTTAGAATCAGGTTTGAATATGTTGCTGGTTACTTCAGCTGTTTCAGTCTTTGATATAAATAGCATATGAAGATGGAGTCTGGCTATTCTCTTATTACTGCCTTGGCACACATCAAGAACTAGAATTTGAAGTAGAATGGGAAATTAATGTTTCCATACAAGTAAGAATTATTTCAGTGATATATGCTCATTGTAAATGTGTGGATTAGAAGACTGAAATCAATAATCCAACAAAGGAAAATTAAGCTTTAAAGTCATAATAATTAACCCATGGATGAGAATGACTCCTTTGAGTGTTGCCTCATGTTTTTTATCTTGAGTCCATGTGAGAAGAAATCAATTGTGGTCTGAATTGCTAAACAAATCCATAGTATTCTTATAGGTTCACTAATAATAATAATAATAATAATTATTATTATTATTATTATTATTATTATTATTTCGGGCAACTCCAAGGAGTCAACAGACTTATCGAGGGAGGCCCTAACATCATGTCAAGAACAACTATTCGACATTCACACAGTATCTATCATACCTCGCCTTGAACTCATTCACAGTCATAGCACCCACAACACACTCTGGCAGCTTATTCCACTCATTCACCACTCTCCAAGTAAAAAACCTAGCTCTGACACCCTTGCTAACCACATTCTTGCCCAGCTTCCATGTAAGGTCCCTAGTCCTCCCACCACCAGTCCCATTCTCAAAAATATCTTCTGAATTAATCTTATAGAAACCCTTCGGTAATTTGAATGTCTCAATCATATCACCCCTTTTCCACCTATCAACCAATTTTTGCAACCCACAAATCTTCAACCTGTTCTCATAAGGTTCATTCCATAAACCTGCTATCATCTTGGTCACTCGTCTCTGGAAAGAGACGAGTGATGAATAAGAAAGAGAAATCAAAAGTGTTTGGTGAGTGTTTAAGGTTTTCTTATATTCTGTTAGGCATGCAAACAGTTTTTGTGAGATATTGGGTAACAACAAATGCATGGCATCCCTGTCCTCCTGGAGTTGGAAAGCCCACGGATTTTGGGACATCAAAATATTTAAAAAAAGTTGACTGCACCCTTTGAAAAGTTGGACTAAAGAAAGTCAGCATTTAAAGAAAAGAAATCAAAAGTTCAGAATGGTTGGTGGTATCGGGAGACCAAATAAATATGATCGATTGAAAGAGAGAGTTTTTAGCCACAGATCACAAATAGGAGATTCTAAGTTGGAAATTTTCAGTGACACGGTTCAACCTTTGAGATGAAGAGAATTAGAATGTGTAATTGGGAAACCAACACAAGTAGTCCTGAAAAGAGATGTGATTTTACAAATTGAAATAGAAATGCACATCACATCATTTCTTCTCTATTTGGCTTGTTAATTATAACCTTGAGTTGAAATTGAGTGGGACATGAAACATTCAGTAACAGATTCGTTACTCAGACTTATACATGGTAAATTTCATCCATTTCTTCTCCAAATTGTGACTTCATCAGGAATTTTGAACTTATTGGAGGCCAGATTTGGGTTTTTGGTGCTTCTAAGATGGTTAGCAAAGTGGTGGTATTACACCAGGAGATGGGAAAGCCATCTCTTCTGAGGCTTTCCTCAGAAGAAATGGCTTTACATCACTGCACCAGATGCTGCAGTGATGTAATCTCTCATGGCTATCTTGAGAAAAATGTTCTCAGTCTCCCTCCCACCACACACACACACACACACACACACACACACACACACCCTTTTAGTCCCATATTTGTTATATAGTAACATCTCAAGTTACATTTATTTCACTTGCTCAATTATGCATTAACATGTCTTTTGGTTTTCTTGTGGTTTTTTTTATTATTATTATTTTTTTATTTATAAATTTCCATTCTGGTTGCACACATATGCCAATTTTGTGTACAGAGAAATTTGATTACTTTTATAAATGCGAGACCTTATGGTGTTAGTTGAACTTCAGCTTTCAAGTATAATACACCAGAAGAAGGAAAGTCAGCTCTTCAAGGGCTTAGCACCAGTCATATGTTGGCTATCTTGAGAAGAATGTCTTCAGTTCTTGATACAGAGGGCACTAGAGTGCCACTTAGTGAAAGGGTGGTGAAAGTTGCTGCTGAAAAGATAAGTTTTATTTTTGTAGTAAAGTAGTGATTTGGATTTGCGTTTTGGTGTTTTTTGTTTATTTATTATTATTATTATTATTACATGACACCTCTAGGGAGTCCAGTGACTCATCGAGGGAGGACACCTACTCTACAACTCTCTGCCTCCACCACCCTATTCACCAACTATAACGAACTGTAACCATCATCGACACCAGCGCCATCTACCGCCCACCACCACCACTAGTATTTTCACAGACAAATACAAATATCCATGCCCACGGCAGGATTCGAACCCGTAGCCTTTTGGCTGGAGAGCGGATACGCTAACCACTCGACCAACCAGGCCAGGATAACTTCATGGATATTTGTGTGTTTGAAACAGGCTTTTATTTTTATGATTTTTGAAGCTTGCTGTGAACGATGGAAAAAATGGTGGTACAAAAGAGATCGGGAATTTGGGCAAATCAGACTGTGCAAAAATGAAATGTAATTAATGGCATGGACTTTTTGAGGATGGTACATTGTCTGAATGCCACTTGTATACGATGGCAGAATGTGAAGAGTGTGTTTGTTTTGGGAAAGACTGAACAGGAGACGAGAGAGGATATGGATATGTCAAAAGTGTGATAGTCTGTTGGAATATCACACTTTTGTGATACTTTTGTGTTGGAATAAGAGTTATCATTAAATGTGATACTGGCTGATGATGAAATGAAAAAAGAATGCATAATTGTGGGAGCAAATGACCATATGAATCGCAGAATGCAAGCAATTGCAGGAGCAAAGGAATGTATAACTCACAGAACATAAGCAAGTGGAACTACAGAAGCAAAAGAAAGTATAGGTAAAGAAATGAAAGCAAGAGATACTGTGGAAGCGAAGGAACATCAGAATGAGGAAACGTATGACTGATGGATAGTATAATTGCCAGGATGCTAGACTTGAAAAATGAGTTGATTAGAATGAGAAGTGAAATGAAAAATATGTATAGTGAGATGAGAAGTTTGGTGGTAAGAATGGATGAGTACAAAAGATTAGAATGCAGGAAAGCAAAGAAAACAGATGACAAATGACTTCAGAATAGCAATTGATGGAAATTTCATTATTAGAGGAGGTGTGGTTAATGAGAGATTCCATAAGGTGTGTTTTTTAGCAGGATAATTGATGCATTAGATAAGAGAAGCGCACAAGCAAGACAACTGGTGGTGATTGTTGGAACAAAACAACCTATATAGACATAAAAGGCATGTAAGAATGGATATCAGTAGATTGTTGAGGACAGTGAAAGATAAGTGTGGGGTGGGTGGTTGTCGTGTTGCTATATACGATAATGAATGTATGTTGGTGGAGCTGCGTGAAGAGATTTCAGGATAAAAGTTTAATAGAGCGAAACTGCTCTAGGAAACAATTAAAAGTAGTATTTAATACTTCCAATATTTCATCTCAATTACAGAGATATTGTCAGGGAGTACAAAATGAGACTTGTAAAATACACACACAAAGGCAGCACAAAACTAACTGAAACACATGGATGAATGACTAGAGTCCTGATTAGGTCAGGTGTCCTTTATGGACACCTGTTGGTGGCCTAGAATGTAAATTGGGATCTCAAAGTATTGCTATTTCCCATATTTTGGGAAGTTTTATGCAATCATATTTATTAAATTAGGCTGATTTGATATTTAAGAGCAGCAGCAGATTCTAAAAACATTCTTTCTCTTCTAAATTTACTGTGATAGAATGTGATTGTCTTTTCTCATTTGATTCAGTGAGCTGTATCCAACGCATGGTCTTCAAGGACATATTGTGGACCTAATAAGGGTAGCAAGTTTTTTGAATGGGGCTTGGAAGTAGTGTAAAGATTGTATTTCTTTAAGATTCTCGATATTTTTTTCGGATGTGGCTTGGATATAGAGAATGGTGATATCATTACTAAAATCTTTCTGAAGAGAAGGTTTCTGGATTGGGGGATTGATTATTTTTTTGATATAGGGGAATCTGTAACTATTAGAAATATGTGGTGTATGTGATGGAGTTATGTTGCAATAGAGGTCTCATTACAACAAAGGTTATAAGCTCTGTGAGTAAGTGTTTTCATGACACCATATGCTTTGGGTTCGGACCTTTTTTAAGTATGTCTGGAGAGGGAAAAGTGAAAATTCTAGAACAAACCAAATAGATTGCATATCTAATTATAAGAATAGGCTAGGTCATAATTTGTTATGTCTATACACAAATTCCAGGAGCATTAGAAATAAATTGGTTGAGTTTGTTACTTTATTGAATACAATGTGGCCTAAGATAGTTGGCATTAGTGAAACCTGGCTATCAGAATCAGATATGGTAAGTGGGATCGAATGTAATGGATATACTATTTTTACGAATGACAGAAGAGATAGGTGAAGAGGAGGAGTGCTACTAATGATATCAGATGACTTAAGTCCAATTAGGGTAGAAATACAAGAAAACAATGATGGTAACAATGTCCCTTGTAGCGATGAGTTTGAGTCTATCTGGTGTGAAGTGGAGGTTAACAGAATGAAATATATGGTGGAGTTTTGCTACAGACATGTGGCTCAGTTGTAGGGGATGAAGAAATGCATCGCCAGTTTAGCTTTATGGGTACCCAGTGAATGAACATTATAGCTGACTTTAATTTTCCAAACATTGATTGGGTAGAAGAGAAATCTCATGATAAGAAATAACAGGAATTTATTGAATTGTTGCGAGACAACTTTCTCAAGCAGCATGTGAAAGAAGGAACTCGAGGTCAAAGAGTATTGGATTTGCTCATAGCATCAGAAGGGATCTCTGTCAAGAATATGTCTATTTTACCACCAATTGGTGACAGTGATTATGCTGTTCTTTCTTCGGACGTATCTACTTGATATTGATATTGAAGCTCCGATTAAAACAGGTTACATGCTGTGTGAACTACAAAGCAGGAAATTATGATCAACTTAGAAGAATACTATCTTTGGTCCCTTGGTATCAGTTGCTAAATGGAAAAAATGTCAGCTATGCATGGGAATCTTTGAAAAAAGTGCTTGAATGAGGCGGTATCTCAATGTATTCCTAGTGTTCGAAGAATAAATAGGTTGGGAGTGAAATGGATGCACAGCCTTATTAAGTAAGAGATCCACATGAAGAAGATGATGTGGAAAGAATATCCTGAGAATAAGAGTGAGAGGAGTTATGAAATATATAAAGCTCAGGCCATAAAAGTAAAGACTATTGTGAGAAAAGCTAAAACGGAGTATGAAAAGAAATTGGCCTTGCAAGCTAAAATCAATGCAGAAGAATTTTATCGTTATGCCGCAAGCAAAAGAAAGAATGAATGTGGAAGAATAACTTTATTGAATGCAGATGGTACACGAGTGTCGGGAGCTAAGGAGATTGTTCAGTTATTGAGTGCTCACTTTGCTATGATATATCAACCAGGTGTATGTAGCATGGTGCACAATGCTACTGCTATGTTGCATGAAGAGATAGAGGTTCATGAAAACGAGGATGAAGAGCTCTTGCATAACCTGGAGATAAGAATTTGTCACACATTTTTATAACCTGAGTCTCAGCTCAGGAATGATACCACAGGAATGGAAGAAATGTATGATAGTTCCATTGCACAAGGGTGATGAAAAAACTGATGTGTCTAACTACCGACCTATTAGTATCTCTGGTGTGGTAGTGAAGATTTTAGAGAAGTTGGTAAGAACTTGCATACAGAAATGGGTAGACAAGTATTGTATACTCTGCAGGGAACAGCATGGGTTTACTAATGGAAAGTTATGTTTTAGCAATTTGCTCATGTTTTATAACAATGTTACAGCCCAGTTGGATAAAGGGAATGGATACACCATGGATATTGATGGATTTTTCTAAGGCATTTGCTTGGATACACACGACAGGCCATTGCGTAAACTGGAGAATATGGGATTGGAATATAATCTATTGAATCGTATCCGGGGATGGTTGACAGATGGATATCAAAAGGTAGTATACAGTGGGTGCGAATCTGCCATATTTAAGGTAACCAGTGGTGTACCTCAAGGTTCAGTCCTTGGGCCATTATTGTTCAATCTATACATTAATGACATCAAGCAGGGTCTGTCATCAGATTTGCAGTTGTTTGCTGATGATATGAAGATAGGCATGGCAATCAGGGATGTTACTGATATTCGGCAATTACAAAATGATTTGAATAGACTGGAAATCTGGGCAAACGAAAATGGCTGTCAGTTTAATGTTAGTAAGCGCAAAGTTATGCACTTTGGCGTGATTAGAGTTCCAGCAGCATATTATATTAGCTGGGTTATGCTACAAGAAACTGAAGAGGCAAGGGATCTTGGTGTATTGGTGGATAAGAATTTAAATTTCAAGGGTCACATAGCAAAAGTTGCAAATAAGTTCACTTGACATGTAAGGATAAGGAAGTGATAAGGCCACACTTGGATTACTGTGCATAGATTTGGTTTCCCGGTTTCCAAAGGGATAAAGAAGCTGTGGAAAGGGTGCAAAGAACAGTTACATAGATTATATCCGGATTATGGGATTTAGATTATGAAAACAGATTGCGAGTGTGTGGATTGCAGACTCTGGTTAACAGGAGAAAGAGGGGGTGTTATGATAGAGGTCTATAAACTTTTGAATGGGTGTTATAGCATTTCAAATGATGAAAGTTTTCGTTATATGGAAGGCGGGGAGAGAACACGGGGGCATCCATGGAAGTTAAGGTTGTTCTCAGTCAAGAAAGGGGTAAGAGCTAGGTTTTTCTCCCAGAGAATAGTGAGCGAGTGGAATAATTTGCCCTTAGGGGTAGTGAGTGCATCTAGTATAAATGAATTTAAGGGAAGGTATGATAGCTGGGTTGGGTAATTTACAGCCTTCCTCGATGAGTCCTTGACTCCCTGGAGGTCTCAGATAATAATAATAGTAATAATAATAATAATAATATTAATAATATTGTTAGAGGGTGGGGGGGCTGATGGAAAAGTTTGTCAATGTATCTGCCTGTGTGACTGGGTTTCCTATATATTGAAAAAAACAGGTTGCCATTAGATAGCGGGTGACCAAGGTGTCCAGAAAGGCCAGGCTATTATTAGTTTTCTTTTCCATAGTAAATTGGATTCTAGGATGAAGGGGAGGAACTGAGTTTTCAAAATCTTCCATAAAAAGATGCAAATTTTTTTTTATGGAAGCTCGCTTTGGATACGGCTTACAGAATCAAATGGAAAAAGATCATTATGCTCCATCAGAGTAAATTTAGAACAGAAACTACTTTTAGAATCTGCTGGCACTCTTAAAAATCAGCCTAATTTTAATAAATATGGTTGCATACAACTTCATAAAATATGGGAAACACTAATACTTTGAGATCCGAGTTTACATCCTAGGCTGTTGACAAGTGTCTGTAGAGGGCGTTCCTAATTGGGACTCAAGTCTCTTGTCTACGTGTTTCAGTTAGTTCTGTGCTTCCTTTGTGTGTGTGTTACGTCTCATTTTGTACTTCCTGATGATGTATCTTTAATTGAGATGAAACACTGGAAGCATTAAATGCTACATTTAATCTTTTCCTAGTGCTTACACTCCATTAAACTTTTATCATGAGCTTTTCCCAGCACTTAAGCCTTAACACATGGATGTGTGATGAGACGGGAGTGGAGTTTGTGAATGTGTGGGATGCATTCAAAGGAAAGATGGAAATGTACAAAAGTGATGGGTTGCATTTGAATGGATTTTATGGAAGTCAGAGAGACTATTGCTGCAAGGAGGAACGAGTGATATGAGCAAGAGACCAGGAGAGTAGAACTGGTGAGACAGTAATCATTGTAAATAACTTGTAATTGAGAATAATAATATTCTGAGTGATAATTAGGAATGAGAATGCAAGATGAACAGGGAAATGGGAGAGTCAGGGTTGACAGTATAAGAAGATTGGATGATGGTAGTAACAGTAGTGAAGTGTATGGGGATGGTCAGAATGGGAAGACCTGGGATGTAGTTGAGTCTGAAGAGATAGATAGGTTGAGTGGTGATAAAAGCAATTTGTGTTTTTGAAAGTGGCAAAATATAAAGTTATACATTTTGGGGTGAAAAGATTAGCAGCAGTTTACTACATTGGTGGAACTGTACTCCAGGAAGGAGATTGATGAGGCATGAGATTTAGGAGTGTTGGTGGATAAGGAGTTGAAGTTTAGGGGGGGCACATTGCAAAAGTGGCCAAATCAGCTCATCAAATCACTTGGTTGCTGAAGAATACGTTGACAAGCAGAGACAAGCATGTTATTGTTCTTCTGTATCGAGCCTTGATAAGACCCCATCTCGACTACTGTGCCCAGATTTGGTCACCTAGGTTTCTTCTTGATGGGGAGGAGGTGGAGAGGATCCAGAGGCGAGTGACCAAGATGATAGCAGGTCTATGGAATGAACCTTATGAGAACAGGTTGAGGATTTGTGGGTTGCAAAAATTGGTTGATAGGCGGAGGAGGGGAGATATGATTCAGACATTCAAATTACTGAAGGGTTTCTATAAAATTAATTCAGAAGATATTTTTGAGAACAGGGCTGGTTGTGGGAGGACTAGGGGACATCCATGGAAGCTGGGCAAGAGTGTGGTTAGTAAGGGTGTTAGAGCTGGGTTCTTTACTTTTAGAGTGGTGAATGAGTGGAATGGGCTGCTAGAGTCTGTGTTGGATGCTGTGACAGTGAATGAATTTAAGGCGAGGTATGATAGATACTGTATGAATGTCGAATAGTTGTGAATTATATGATTTGGGGCCTCCCTCGACGAGTTTAATGACTCCCTGGAGTTGCCCGTAATAATAATAATAATTTGGAATGGTTAGGTGTCGGTAAATCACTACCTGCAAGTGGCATGGGTAGGACTGGTTATAGACCTAAAATAGAATTGCCGTGTTTATTTACAAATGCCAGGGGTATCAGATATAAGGGCGATGAAATGGTTTTGTTTGAATTTTCGTACGTAATGATGAATGCAATGTATACACTTGATGGGAAAACTTTAATGGAGGTAGAGGGGGATGAGATATCTGGAAGTAGTGGTGGACAGTCATATGAAATTCAAGGGCCACATTGCACAAGTTGTGAACTCTTCACATTGGATAATGGCAATGATGCAGAGGATCCTGACAAGCAAAAATAAAGAGGTTATGATTCCATTGCCTTAATAAGGCCTCATATGGATTATTGAGAGGTTTTCATGGTGATGAGAATATGTTAGTAAATGTCCAGATAATATTTGCAAAGTTGTTCAGAGGTCTTTGGAATATGGAGTGTGAAATTAGATTGAAAGAATGTAAATTTCAAAGCCTTGTGAATAGGATAGGTGTGATATGATGATTGAGAATATAAGTTAGTCAAGGGTTGACATGGAGAAAATTTTTCATAGAATGGGAAGGGTGGGGTAGAACAAGAGGCCATCCCTTGAAACTGTATAAGGAGGGTGTGAGGAGAACATTCTTTGCATTTGAGTGTGGTTGGTGAGTGAAATGAATTGCCTGAGTTTGTTGTGAATGTAGACACATTGAATCAGTTTAAGCGACGGTTGGATGAGCTTTGTATGTGATAGCGTGTACCTCAGTTGTATGCCCCAGTCCCCAGGGATCATTCCTTGGGGACTGGGGCACACAAGGAATGATTGTTGTTTAATCTATATATTTATAAATGAATTGTAAAGGAAATCTTGATTTATTTGCTGATGATGCAAAGATAGGATAGGCAATCAGAGATACTATCATTATCATCATCAAATTCCTGCCATGTACCCTCAAGGGGTGTACAGGATATGATAGTACCACATGAAAAAAATTACATCATTACTAATTTCCTATCTACAATTTTCCTCCAAATCAGTCTTTTACTTGTCACGACTCCAACATTATCAGATCTTATATTTCTATCGTCTAAGGCACTTTGTACCGTATCAATCCACCTATATCTTGGTCTTCCTCTGGGTTGTTTTGCTGCCAACCTGGCAGAGAACACTTGTTTTGTTAATCTTTCTTTGCCCATTCTGTTTAAGTGACCATACCACCTGAAATTAGCTCATTTACAGGGTAACTTGAATAGGCTGGTAATGTGGGCAATTGATGATGGCTGCCAATTCAATTTCACTGTTAGTAAGTATAAAGTTATGCATTTTGGAATGATGAGATATCATACAGCCTATTATATTAGTGGAATTATTCTTGGTATAACTGACGAGGTAAGAGATCTTTAAGTTATGATGGAGAGAAAAAGTTCAAGGGTCATGTAGAAAAAATTGCAAATACAGACCAGAAGATAATTACAATGTTGAAACGAATATTTACATGTAAAGAATATTAACATGGGTGAGAGTGATCACTCATCAAGTGATCACCTGAGTTGTGGCTGGCTATATGAAGACCTGTGATTAAAGGCTATATGTGGAAGTACAAGCCTGGTGATTATGACAAGCTTAGGAGACAGCATGGAGCCAAGAAATGATCAGAAAGAAAATAAATATTGCTTTGGATACTGTCAAAGAAATACTTAACAGCATCAACATATGAACATATTTTGAAGGTCAGAAGTCTGAATAAAGTAAGTGTAAAATGGATGAATGAGGGGGTTAAGCATGAAATCTGGAATAAGGCACTTTGGAGGCAGCACAAGATGAATAATGGTAATAATCAGTTGCATGAAGAGTATAAAGAGCAGGCTAGGAGAGTGACTCAGTTGGTAAGGAAAAAGAAATACAGTATTAGCAGAAATTAGCAAATTAGCCATGAAAAACCCTTAGGAATTTTTTCAATATGTGGCAACTGGGAAAATGAATGATTGTGGTAAGGTGATGTTAGTGGATGAAAGGAATAGATTGGTAGCTGCTGCAGAGGACATAGTTGAGCTGTTCAATAAGCAGCTCATAAGGGTGTTTCATCCTCATTGTGAAATCAGAAGCTGAAGTGTAGAGAATGAAATGTGAGAAGATTTAATAGTAAGTGAGTAAGAGGTATATGAGGAGTTAAGTCAGCTAGATGTCAGTAAGGCAGTAGGACTTGACATATCACCACATGTCTTAAGGAAATATCCCAAGGAGTTAGCATCAGCCTAGTTCTACCTGTTTAACAAGAGGCTTGCAACAGCACAAAGACCAAAGGAATGGAAGGAATATAAAATTGTTACACTTCATAGAAGTGGATTTAAGGCTACAAATTATAGACAGATCTGTATATCTGGAGTTATAGTTAAGATATTGGAGAGGTTTATTAGAGATAGACAAGTGGGTTGATCACAGTGGTATTCTTTATGGTTGTCAGCATGGTTTTGTTAAAGGAAAGTGATGTTTTTTATCAACTTGACTTGCTTATATATTGTAACAAGGTGAACAACGTATTGGACAAGAGAGAGAGAGAGAGAGAGATGCCTATACAGTGGTATACTTGGATTTTGCAATGGCCTTTTGATAGATTTCCACACCATAAGTTGGTAACTAAATTGAAGCAGATGGGATTGGATGATAAATTAGTGAGTTGGATAGGCATTTGGCTCTCAGATAGATATTAGCAAGTTGTGTATGGAGGTGCAGTATTCTGGAAGAGGAAAGTCACTAGTGGTGTGCTACAGGGACCATTGTTATTTTTGATATTGGGATGGGTTTAACTGGTGATATACAACTGTTTGCAGATGATGCAAAACTGGGGAGAGTGATGAGGAACCAAGATATTGTGGCCTTACAGGAATCAACAACATCTTGAATCGATTGTATGAGTGGGCAGCAGTCTGGAACTGTCGGTTCAGTGTTGCAAAGTGGAAGGTTCTGAAATTTGGTAAGCAACAGTGGGATGCAAAGTATATACTTGGTGAGGAAATTTTGGCAGAAGTTGAGGAGTCAAGAGACCTTGAAGTGGTGTTGGACAAGGATCTGAAATTCATAGGTCACATTCCACAAGTGGTGATGTCATCACATCGGATTATAGAAATGATGTGGTGGCTTCAACATACAGAATTAAAGAGGTTCTGGTTCCTTTGTGTAAGTCCTTGTTCAAGCTTTGTATGGATTATGCAAACATTTTAATAGAACTATGTTACTTTATCAGAATAGAACTGTATGACTCTAGGAAACTGTATTATTTAACACAATTCATGCACTCACTTGCTTTGGACTGGGACATGAGAATTTGTGTTATACTTTCTTGGTGTATTGGGTAGGCATGCCACAAGTCATGGTGTGTGCTTCATTTGAAATAAAAATTTGCATTGGGGGGGGGGTAAAAAGAATGTTTCAGTAAGAGGAATCCTATATTTGTTTGGTATATTTAAAGTACTAAAATTTGTGACTATGTGAACCAGCATTAATGAGATATAAACCATATGAGAATGATTGGCACATACAAGGGGTCAGGGAGAAGATTATGTGTGAATAGAAATACTTTCATTGGAGACAAATGAATTACTAATAATGTACAGTTGTGGTATAATGTATGTCTAATAAGTTGCTATGGAGAATCAATAATGATTTGTTATCCTATCATCTTTTGACATACATGTTCACATTTATGACAAGCATAATTAAAACTTTATAGAGATGGAAAGGGATTTGTTTGTGAACTATAAGTAAACTGTCTAATCTATGTTGAGGGGATGGGAAGAAATGTCTCTCAGTAAATATATTAGAAAGTAAGTTTAGAAATTTTATATTTGGTTAATATATTTAAATTACTAAATTGTGTAAATATGTGACCCAACAATTAAACCTATATAAATTGGTACCCCTATAGGACAGGGTCATGTTAATTAAACTAACGATGTTCATCAGATGATTCATCTAGTTCTGGTGTGGAGTGCATGTTGGTTGATGGAGTGCTAAGCAAGCAAACTATTCTGTACAATTTGTGCTTGTTATTCTATGTTTATATTTTTTAAATTTATATTTTGCTTTAAATGTATGTGTGGTTTTACAAGAAAAATGAATATTGTGTTGCAAAAAAAAAAAAAAAAAAAATACTAATATTTTTATTAGTATGATGTTGGGGATTCATTCTTGTCTTGTCAGGTGTCTTCTCATGGTTGACTACCATGAGCTTCCACCATGTACAGTTATTCTTCATAAGAGGAATAGGTCCAGTCCTTAATATTTCCCATCCAATCTGTTCTTTGTCTTCTTCCTCTTCTTTTTCCTTGTATCATTCCTTCTAAAAGTATTTTTTTGTAGGGATTCATGCCTTAGTATGTGACCAAGGTAGGTGGTTTTCCTTTTCTTAATGGTTTTCAACAGAGTCCTATCTTCTCCAGTCATCTCTAAATCTCTAAATTATTATTATTTTTTTGACAGTCCATGGTATTCTAATGATCCACATTTCAAAGGCTTTCAGTTTATTTTTACAGTATTTTGATATTGTCCAGGTTTCTGCTCCATATAGCAGTGTTGACCATACGTAGCATTTCGACAACCTAATTCTTGTTTTTGTGTGAATTTCCCTTGAGGGAAATTCATGTTTTTCATGCTAATGAAGGTTGATCTAGCAATTTCTATTCTTCTTAATATCCTTATCGCACTTTCCATTCTCTGTAATTGGTTGACCCAAATATATATGACTCTCTACTTGATTTAAAGTATTTCCTCTGATCCTAATATTTATATTGGGTATTTTCCCTTTTTCTCTTGTTACCAGCATTGTTTTTTTTTTTTTTTTAAGTTGAAATTAAGTCCATGTTTTTCACTTAGTTTCAGCATCTCTTCTAGTAAGTTTTGAAGGTCTTTTTTTTTATTTTCAGCCAGCAGTACCATATCATCTGTATATCTTAAGTTGTTTATATTTCTGACTCCTTTAAATTCTGCTAATTGCTGGAAGATATTTTCAGTATGGAAGTTAAACAATATAGGAGAAAAACACAGCCTTGTCTGATACCCTTCTTTACTGGCAATTCCTCAAGGTTTCTCCTGATATTTTTATTGAAGCAGTTTGCTTCCAATATAGATTTATCAGTAATCTGATATCTTTATCATCTGCTCCTAATTTTTTGATTCATTCTATTAGTTCTTCTTGTTCTGTATTGTCAAAAGCCTTTGTGTAGTCAATAAAACATAAGTAGACTTCTTTTTGCTTCTCCAGATATCTTTCTATAATAGTTCTAATGTTGAAGAGTCCTTCTCTAGTACCTTTATTTTCCTGAAAACCAGATTCTGTTTCATTAAATTCCAATTTGATTTTATGTATATTTCTTTCTAGGATGATATATAACATAACTTTTGCTATCTGACTGATCAGACTGATTGTTCTGTGCTCTTCACATTTGATTGTCTTTGATTTTTTTAGGTATTGGTAGGAATGTTGAGTGCCTAAAATCTTTTGGCAGATGTCCAGTTTTGTATATTTTGTTACATATATCAGTCAGTGATCTTATAGCCTTATCATTTAAAGCCTTTAGATATTATTATTATTATTATTACCCCAAGACCTCATGGAGTCCAAGACTTATCTGGGAGGTACTTTTATCACACACACACATCTCATCATACCGAGCCTTAAACACACTCAAACTCCTCGCAGACACCACACTCTCAGGCAAGGGCATTCCAATTATTCACAACTCTGCACAAAAAAAAAACCTGCCTCTCACTTCCACTTTATACAGTTTCCAGGGATGACCTCTGGTTCTCTCCTGATCTCCCACTATTCTCTGTAGAACTTCTCCACCATTGCTCTTATAACAACCCCTTACCAACTTGTAGGTCTCTATCATATCTCCCCTCTTCCTCCTCTCCATCAGACTCTGCAAATTACATCTTCTCAATCTTTCCTCATACTCAACATTCCAGAGGTCAGAAACTACCTTAGTCAGTCGCCTTTGGACTCTTTCCAACATCTCTTCATCCTTCTGAAAACCTGGTGACCAAATCTGGGCATAATAGTCCATGTGTGGCCTAATCGTAATCAGGGAGGTGGTGCAGAAAAGACTGTACTCCAGAATTTAACAAAATCATCATGTAAGTCTGCCAGAGGTGGAGGGGACGCATCATCAAGGATAGTTTTGGCACCTTGCCCTCTATTCTTTTTATAGATGGCCTGAATAGCTGCATAGGCCCTCTTCCTCTGCTTCCTATTTGACAAAGTTATTGTAGAATGAGACATAGGCTGATGTTGACGAGGCATCAAGTGTTCGGAGAATTTAGTATGGAGGTAGTCATTAAACTGATCTGTGATATCCATTCCCAGAAGGTGAGTCTGGATGAGAGATAGAATTTGATGGTTATATTCTGGAAGAGGAGGATCATCTAGAGATGATGTCGGTCTGGGAATCTTGCAGACTCACATCCTCCACATACCACTTTTTGATATCTGTCAGTCAGCCATCCTCTTATCCATGCTAATATTTTATAATCGAAACCCATATTCTTCAATTTATGCAACAGTCTTCTATGCTGTATTCTGTCAAAAGCCTTAGCAAAATCCAAAAGTATCATGGTGTATCCATTCCCCTTGTCTAGTTTAATGGTAACATTGTTATAGAATGTGAGCAAGTTGCTAAAACACGACCTTCGCTTAGTAAACTCGTGTTGCTCATTGCAAAGTAGAGATTCACTGTCAACCCATTCTGAATGCGAGCCCTAACCAATTTTTCAAAAACCTTCACCACCACTCCTGAGATACTGATTCATCAATAGTTGGATGCATTGGTCTTTGCACCACCTTTGTGCAATGGAATTACCATAAATTCTTTCCATTCCTGTGGACTCTTCTGTGTTCTGAGACTCATTTTAAACATCCTGGTCAACGGAATAGCCAGTTCAGCTGAACACTATTTTAGCACAAATTCTGATATCCCATCAGTCCTTATTGCTGAATTCTTATTCAGTTTGTGCAACAGCTCTAATACCTCATCCTCATATATCTGAGTTACTTCATCCTGTGAAGAGGTAGCAATGAGCTCAATGTTGCACACCAGGTTTAACAAATTGGGCATCAGTTGAACAACCTGTTCTCTATCTGTTACCTTCAAGCCATCTGCATTTAGAAGAGTTATTCTTTTATTTGCAGCATATCAATAGAATTCTTTCGGGTTGTCTTTAGGATGCAGAGCCAGTTTCTTTTCTTACTCAGAATTTGCTTTCCGTACAACAGTTGTGACTATTCTAGATTGCTGCTTATAATTTTCAGAATAGACATCTTTCTTATGCACACAGTATTTCATCTACATCATCCTTTTCTTACGAATCTCTTGCTTAATAAGATTACACATCCATTTGACTCCTTCCCTATTTATTCTTTGAACTCTCAGGATACATTCTGACATTGCATCATTTAAATTCTTCCCATGAACTGTCAATATTCTTCCCATCCAGCAACCAATCCCATTCCACTGAACTCAGTGTACTCCTCAGTTGGTCATAATTTCCTACTTTGTAGTTCAGCATATAACCTTTTCTGATTGGAACAATCATAAACTTAGTCACTTCCCAAGTGAGTACGGCATGATCATTGTCACCAACCGGAGTCAGAAAAGTTACATCTTTAACTGAAACGCCCTCTGACACTATAATCAAATGTAACATTCTTTGATCTCAATTTCCTTCTGTCACAAGCTGCTTGAGGAAGGTGTTCTGCAACAGCTCAATAAATGCATTTTTATTCTTCTCATGAGATTCTACTGCTACCCAATCAATATTTGGATAATTAAAGTCTCCCATTATGATTACTCTTTTTGCACTCATCTTTTCTATTTGGTGATGCATTTCTTCATCACTAGCAACCGATCCACCAGGTTTCTTACAACACCCCACTGTGTAATTGATCTTGTTAGATTCCACCTCACACAAGATGGCTTCAAACTCACTGCCACATAAAATACTGTTAGTATAGTATGCCCACCATTTGTAGGTCTCTCCTTGGCATTTTTGCCAAGAATAGTCCATTCATGCTGATGGGGAGAAAGAAATGAAGGATGTACGAATTGGCCGCCAACATGCGAAATCACATGCTTTTTTGTCTGTCGTTGTATTGGTAGTAGCTTGATTTTTGTTGTCGCTTTTTTGCATTACTTTTTTATTATTAATTTGTATGATGGATCCAATACAGTCAACAAGTTCTGTTGTTAAACGTTTCAGTAGCTCTTGCAAAAGAATATTGAATAATGTGCTGACATTCTGCGAAAAAGAATCATCAGAAGGCCGTCTCCTTGTTCCCCTTTCTCAAGTCATAAAACATGCAAGTGCAATTGCGGGCATATCGGGGTCAACTGTTCAAAAGAATTCATAGGGAATCAAAAGGTGAAGGTAAGCCAAAATTTAAATCTCCTAAAAAAACGCCAGAGAAAGAAAACCATCGAAACGGTAGCTTTGAATGATTTTGATGTAGACATTATAAGAAGAACTATTCACGAATTTTACGTGGTCGAGAAAAGAGTGCCAACTGTTCCAAAATTGATTCCTGTGCTTAAAGAAAAACTTAATTTTCCTTGGAAAAGAGAAACTTTAAGGAAAATATTTCATGAAATCGGATTTTGTTTTATAAAGTCCCAGAATAAAAGGAAACTTATCATGGAGCGAAGTGACATTGCTTTATCTAGAATGGAGTATTTGAGAGCAATAAGTCGTTTCAGGGAGGAGAAAAGACTGATTGTGTATCTAAATGAAACTTGGATTGATAGTAATTTAATTTATGGAAAATGTTGGCAGTCTAAAGAAGAATGTGGAGTGCTACAAACCAGAAATGCCTTGCGGCGCATAATAATTTTGTGTGTGGGTAGAGAAATGTTTTTGTTTTGTTTTTTTTACCTAATTCAAACTTACTATACTAAGCCAATTCAACTACTGGAGATTACCATGTGCAAATGAATTCTATGATCTTCGAAAAGTGGGCAGAAGAAAAACTGATTCCAAACCTTCCAAAAAATGCTGTTGTTATAATTGATAATGCTTCATATCACTCTATTCAATTAAACAAAGTTTCAAATTGGTCTAATAAGAAGCAAGTTCTTATGGATTGGCTCTCTGCAAATAACATTTCTCATTCCCCAGATATGCGAAAAATTGAATTGCTTAATTCGGTCAAAAGAAATTTGCCTCACAACTAAACTATTTAAATTCGACAAGATGCTCAAAGAGCATGAATTTCTAGCTTTGAGGCTACTACCATATCATTGCAATATTAATGCTATTGAGTATGTTTGGGCAAAAGTGAAAAGTTTCATTTGCCATCGCAACATAACTGGGGATATTGATATGTCAAAACTTTTTAAGCTTTCAGAACCGGCGATTGGAAATATTACAGTTCAAAACCGGGGAAAATATCGCTCTCGTGTCTTCTCATTGGAAAATATGTATTGGGACAGAGATGGAATTATTGAAGAATTATGCGAACCTTTGCTGATCGGTTTAAGTGAAAGTGATGGCGATTCGGACACCGATTCAGATGACTCTGAAGATTAAAAGGATTTGATAATGGTATTTTTTTCCAACATTTTTTTGCATGGGTTTGTTAAAAGAGTCACAACAGGTCATAAATAATTAATCGGTTTAGGACATTAAAATGTCTCAGTTCTTTCAACTGTAAGTTTAGAATATCTAAGTTCATTTGAAAAAATTTCTGTTTTTCTGTATAATTATTTTTATTTTATAGAAAACGTTCTTAAAAATAAACTTAATTAAATTTTTGGTTTATTCTATACCTTTTTTAATTTTGCTAATACTCTACGTACATTTTTCCAACTGTTATACAAGCAAAATTGTTACACTTTAAAAACAGCAATGTTTGTAAAAGAAAAGCTAAATTTTCCGACCTGTAATAATAAACAAACTCATCCCAGAAGACAGATTAATTACCCTATTATCGGAATGGATTCTCCTTTTTCTGTCATGCGCAGAAGTGTCGAAGGATCTCTAATCGGTGGGTGAACAATAGTAGTATTATAATCATAGGTCTCAACTCTAACTGGATTCAAGTCATCCGATATCATTAGCATCATGCCCCTTCCTCTCCTATCCTTCCTAAAAATAGTGTACCCTTTACACCTGATACCAGTTATTATGTCTCATTCTGATAGCCAGGTCTCACTAATGCCTATAATCTGAGTTTCCAACATAGTGACTAAGGCAATAAACTACCCGTTTGTTTCTGATATTCCTAGCATTCCTGTACAGACATAATAATCTACCTGCATGTTCTTTTGTATACTCTTGTCTGCAGTCTGCATGACAGAGTTGGACAACTTGCAGATCTCTATTCTTCTCTAGTGCCTTATACATATAGACATCTTTGGACACGTTTGATGGGTCCAAATCGGACAAACACAAAGTTGAAATTGTTCTCTCCTCGTCAACATTTCCATGACAAAGCCTGTTGCCATCATTAACACAGTTATATAACATTGTCTCTCTTTATACTCACATTCTCACCATTCCTCCCTGTATAATTTAGTTTCCCTGACTCTCTTTATTCAACTTTACTTTATTTCTTATATTTATTACTATTATATATATATATATATATATATTTATTTTATTTTATTTATTTAATGGAAACTAATATAATTTGGATTTCATAAAGAGAAAGTAATATATTCTGAAGGTCAATTAATTTTATTTTAGGGATGGAGAATTTCACAAAGATTATGATAGGAAAGAAACTGTTCAGGTAACTATTGTTATCATCGTAACATCCATAGCGTTTCAGGATGCATTATCTGAGACCTATCCTGAATGTCATTGTGCATGTCCTACTTATTAAGTTTATTCACTTTCATTGCACTTATCTTCTGGCTTCTCACAATTCTCGCTGTAAAAATTAAGTAAATAATTATTATTATTATTTGATTTTCTGGGTTCTCAGGCACATGATTTCTAGACTTCAAGTCCTGTCTGTAATCATCCTAGCTCACACCCTTGGACTTGTCAGTTTCTTGCAGTTCATTTCCATCAGTATAGTACACAGCTTGTGGTCTCTTCTTCCCAGAGTGCATAATCTTATACTTGGTTACATTAAACTGGTAGCCATTTACTTTTGCACATACTACTTGTCTAAATCTTCTTGCAGGATCTCTACACCATTTTTAGATATCATCGCTATTCCTAGTTTTGGATGATCAGATCACAACTGCACATTTTCTGTCAAATCATTGATGTACAATCCTTTCTTTTAGTGATTAAAAGTGATCTTTTAGTGTACATCAAACAAAAATGATTGATGTACAAATTAATGTACAAACATAGTTAATGAAGGCAAAAATAGAGGTTAGAATGGAGGTACAGCTATTTGCTGATGATGCAAAGATAGGTAGAGTAATCAGGAATGCTACTGATATGCGGTCTTTGCAGAATGATTTGAATAGGCTGGAATTGTGGGCATGGGAAAATGGGTATCAGTTCAATGTCAGTAAATGTAAACCCATTCACTTCGGCATAATTAGATATCCAATGTCGTATTATATTGGTGGATTAGGCTAGAAGAAAATGATGAGGCTAGGGATCTTGGAGTGTTAATAGATAGGAAGTTGAAGCAGCAGCCCTGTGGCAAAGATTTCAAATATAACTCAAAAGATAATTGCAATGCTGAAACGAACGTTCACATGTAAAGATAAGGATGTTATTTTGCCTCTTTACAAGACCTTGAGAAGATCTCACTTGGACTATTGTGTGCAGGTCTGGTCTCCTGGTTTCCGTTGTGATTCTGATATATTGGAAGAGAGTGCAAAGAGTGTTAAAAATGATATCAGGACTGTGGAATACTGATTATGAAGACAAATTGAGAATTTGTAGACTGCAGACACTAGCAAACAGGAAAAAGGGGGGGGATATGATTGAGACTTACAAACTTCTAAAAGGGTCATACAGGATTTCAGTTTATGGAGGGTGGGGAAAGGACAAGAGGGCATCCTTGGAAGCTGAGAATGAAGGCCGCCAAGAAGGGTGTGAGGGCTGTATTTTTCTCTCAGAGGGTGGTGCGTGATCAGAATGGATTACCTTTGAATGTTGTGAGTGCAAGCAGTGTAAATGAATTCAAGAATAAGTTCGATAGCTGGTGTATGTAGTATGTGGCCTCCTCAATGAGTCTCTAACTCCCTGGAGGTCTCTCTTAACAATAATAATAAGAAGAAGAACATCTAAATGCATGGTGAGTAAATCAAGTGGGTTGATTTACTCACCAAGTGTGTTGAATCAAGTGGGCATGTATTTTATTAAGATGGTTTGTTGTTGGTACTGTAATATGTATGCATGGGCGAATGTTGCAGATGTGTTTGTTAAGAGATTAAACAAAAGAAGTGAGTCTGCACAAAGTGTGATTATCAATGGATTGCAGTGAATTGAATGAAAGTTGTGAATAGAGAGTAAAGAATATCATGCAAAAGGCAGTGATTTGTGTAAGATTAAGAATGATAGCTAGAGAAGTCTGTCTGGGAATGTGATAGTGAATACAGAAATGATCGAAAAAGGAAAAGAAAGCAGAAACGAAGAAGTAGAAGTGAGCCTGACTGATGGTTCAAGAACTAGTGTGACTGTGAGAATGGAAGAAAGCCTGCTGATGAAGCAATCATTCATCAGTTGCATCAGTCTTGGGACTGGTAGCTCAGCAGCAATTTCCTCCATTCCACTCTGTCATTGGCTTTCTTCTTAATCTCCTGGTAACTCCTCAGACCCGTGCTTTCTTTGACTTGGTCAAGAAATATTTCGGCGATTACACCACATTTTTTTTATTCAGTATAACTAGTATAATAAATAGTATAACTTAAATAGTATAACTTAAAGGTAAATAGTATAACTTAAAGTTTAAACTTTAAGTTATACTATTTACCCCCTAAAGATGTAAATCCTACAATTTACGAAACTTGTCGGGAACTATTATTTCAATGTTTTATATAACTGAATAAAAAAATGTGGTGTAATCGCCGAAATATATCTTTTGGTCAAGAAAACTTTTCCTTGGTCTGCCCCTTCTTCTTTTCCCAAGGTCCATCATGATGTGAAGTATATGTCCATACCACCTATCCCTTCTAATTTTGATCGATTTAATTAGAGTTCTTGTCTTGTTTATCTCTCTCAGGACTGGTTCATTTTATTTTTTTTCTGTCCATTTTATTTTGTTCTTGCGGCACCAGCACCACATTTCAGTGCTCCATATCAATGTCTTTACTGATTTCTTTTTCAATTGTAGGTTGAGGTTTCCTGTTAAAATGCTTTCATCTTAGAGAATTGGGCTTTTGCATTGTTTATTCTTGATCTTATGTCTTCTCTTGTTCTTCCATCTTCTGTTATTAGGCTTCCTAAATATTTAATGCTTTTCACTTGTTTTAATTGCTTTGGATTTTAGTCTTATCTGTGTTGATTTTCATTTTATATTTTTGAAGGTTATTATTTAGTAATTCTAGCATTGTTTTTAACATTTTTCTGTTTTCTGCTACAAGTGCTATGTCATCATCAAATCTCATACACATGACTTGCTCATGTGTATGACTTCTTCTTTAACAGCATTTTTATATTTTCTTCTTTCATCCATAAGACCAAGTAATTTCATCTGTTATCCAATGTTTTCTTTTTTCTTTTTCTGTATTTTTCAATAATTGATTTGATGAATTTGTAATTAACTCTTGAATCATATTCCATTGGTTTTCAATATTATTCTGAAAATTTATGTTTAATGGAATGCTATGATCAGTTGCCTCTTGGTATCTTCTCTTTACTTCTTTCCTCTTTAATTTTTCAAGATTCCATCTTATTGGTTTATATCTTTGGATTTGTTTGCTATGTTTCAGTTCTGTTTTCATTAAGACAAGGTTATGATCACTACTAATGTCGGCATCTGGATAGCTTTTGCAATTTTTTATTTGGTTTCTGTATCTTTTCTTGACCAATATATAATCTTTTTATATAATGAAACCTGTGGTGAATTCATCACTAAAAACACACATAATAACCATGGTAATGACTATTTAATTCGTAAATATTTCATCCCAAGTATCTTGGGACATCATCAGTACAGTAGTTTAAACAATACTAGGAATAACATACAGTTAGGGTGCATGATTACAATGGAATCTCAATATGCGTGCAATAACGTGTTATAAAAGTAAATTAAATATAACTGAAAAAAATATATATATATAAAATATAAAAAAAATAAAATAAAAAAAAATATATATAAAGATTATTTTACACAATTTTGTATGACAATTTCCCATACTTTAGGAATAGTAAGAACATCGTTGCAGTTTAAATTTGGTTTGTGTAGTAGAGCTTCAGCACTTTCTTTATATAAACGTTCATATTTATATAAAGATCTGTGTAAAAGTTTCGACTTCTCCCAATGGATCCTATGGTTTGGATTTTCAACTCCGTGTTGGGAGAGACCAGATTTCTTCTGTTTGAAAATACAAATGTGGTCTTAATGTTCCGAGATGCATATCTGAACAGACCTACCTGTCTGACCAAAGTAAGACAATTTGCAGGAGCATGGGATCTCATAAATGCCAGGTAACATCAGAGGTGAGAGTTTGTCCTTAGGAGAAGGTAACAAGTTATAGATTTGGATGATAGGTTTGTAAGTAGTGGCAAAATCGTATTTCTTCATAATTTTTGGAAGACGTTCAGAAATGCCTTTGACGTAAGGTATGGGAATCCTATGGACTCCTTCTTGTCTGGGTTGATGGGTGGGAAGGTGACTGATAATTTTTTGAGTTGTTTTAAGATTATATCCATTTAGTATAGCTGTATTTTTGATTATTTCTAGTTCTTGGTTTAGAGAATCTTCAGAGGAGCAGAATTTGTGTGCTCTGGAAACTAGTGATTTAATGATGCCAAATTTCTGAGATGGATGATGAGTGGAAGAATTGTGAATGTAGCGACCTAAAAATGTAGGCTTGCGATAGACAGACGTGGCGATGGAACTGTCTTCTTTTCTTTGAATGTGTAAATCCAGAAAGGATTTAAGAATCTCCACAGGGTATCTCCTTTCTGAATTTACACATTCAAAGAAGAGAAGACGGTTCCATCACCACGTCTGTCTGTAAATCATGAAATCTGTAAACCATGTAAATCCAGAAAGGATTTAAGAATCTCCACAGAGTATCTTCTTTCTGGATTTACACATTCAAAGAAAAGAAGATCGTTCCATCACCACATCTGTCTATCACAAGCCTTCATTTTCAGGTCGCTATATTCACAATTCTTTCGCTCATCATCCATCTCAGAAATTTGGCATCATTAAATCACTAGTTTCCAGAGCGCACAAATTCTGCTCCTCTGAAGATTCTGCAAACCAAGAACTAGAAATAATCAAAAATACAGCTATACTAAATGGATATAATCTTAAAACAACTCAAAAAATTATCAGTCACCTTCCCACACATCAACCCAGACAAGAAGAAGTCCGTAGGATTCCTATACCTTACGTCAAAGGCATCTCCGAACGTCTTTCAAAAATTATGAAGAAATGCAATTTTGCCATTACTTACAAACCTATCAACCAAATCTATGACTTGTAACCTTCTCCTAAGGACAAACTTTCACCTCTGATGTTACCTGGCATTTATGAGATCCCATGCTACTGCAAATTGTCTTACTTTGGTCAGACAGGTAGGTCTGTTCAGAAATGCATCTCGGAACATTAAGACCACATTTGTATTTTCAAACCGCAGAAATCTGGTCTCTCCCAACACGGAGTTGAAAATCCAAACCATAGGATCCATTGGGAGAAGTCAAAACTTTTACACAGATCTTTATATAAATATGAATGTTTATATAAAGAAAGTGCTGACGCCCTACTACACAGACCAAATTTAAACCAAAACGACGTTCTTACTATTCCTAAAGTATGGGAAATTGTCATACAAAATTGTGTAAAATAATCTTTATATATATATTTTTTATTTTATTTTATTTTATTTTATTTATTTTTTTTTTATTTTATTTTATTTATTTTATTTTTTTCAGTTATATTTAATTTACTTCTATAACACGTTACTGCATGCATATTGAGATTCCATTGTAATCATGCGCTCTAACTGTATGTTATTCCTAGTATTGTTTAAACTACTGTACTGATGATGTCCCAAGATACTTGGAATGAAATATTTACCAATTAAATAGTCATTACTGTGGTTATTATGTGTGTTTTTAGTGATAATATATAATCTATTTGATATCTGTTTGAATCCCCAGGCACTTTCCAGGTGTATCTTCTTCTTTTTGGAACTTGAAATACTGTATTTGCTATAACTAATTGTTTTTGTGTACAAAATTCTGTTAATTGCTTTCTTCTTTCATTCCAAGTTCAAGACCAAATCTTTCTGAAACATTATCATTGCCTTCTTCTCCCAGTATAGTGTTCCAATCTCCCATTATTATTGTATTGTTTGTGTCTTTAAAGCTGTTTCAGATTTCTTCTATTTGTTCATAAATTTCTTCTATTTCTTCATCGCTATGTTGTGATGTTGGCATGTAGACCATTATAATACTTAGTTTACTGGTTCGTTTTGAATACTTATAGCCGTGATTCTGTCACTGTGGTTAATTATTGTAGTGATTAAATTTCCAACTTTTTTATGAAGCATTATTGCAATGCCTGACTCTCCCTTCTTTTGTCCTGAATATATTATCCAAAATTCTCCACTCCAGAAATCATCACCCTGTCCCTCCCATCTCGTCCCACTAATGCCCAGAATGTCTATAGTCTTTCCATTTCTCTTTTCATATTTCTATTAAAAAAAAAAAAAAAAGAAAATGATGAAGCAATAGTGGGAATAATCTCCAGAATGGAAGAATTGGAGAATGAAATGATTAAGATGAGAAATGAGATGTATATATATTTTACCTATTTTACACCTAACGAACTCTTAACTATTTGTAAATCCCAAATCTGCTTATGTTTATAATACTGATGACATGTTTGGGGTGGTACACCTAAAACTTCCATTAAAATTCTTAACCCCATCCAGAGGCAAGCAATTAGGCTCATAGATGATCCCTCGCTTACAGATTCACTTCATTCTTTATCTCAGTGCAGTATTTTAGCACATGTCTCTTCTAATTGGACTTCCATGGTCGCTGCTCCAGTGAATTGGCAACCATCCTTCTTTCACTATCTGTTGCACTTAATACAAGAGCAGCAACTGCAAACACAATGAACCTGCTTCTGTTCTTCCTCTTTTATTCTGTTCACCTCTGTCTTCTGGAATAGCTTTCCTCATAAAGTATTCCCAAACAACTACAACCTTCAACTCTTAAAAAAAATCATTTAACTTCAATTGTAGTCCTCCTCTGTACCTCACCCATGGCACTTATGTGTTTTTAGGTTCATTGGCCACACATGTATGGGATTAATATTAAAAAAAAATGTGACAAGGGTCACATGAGGGTTAAGAGTCATAGATCTGTTGTATCATCAAAGGATGCGATTGTAAATGGTGTGGGTAATCTTTCCTGAAGATAGAGGGTGCCCATGTCATACTTTAGGCTTTGTCTAATTTTTCTGATTATTGTTTTCTTTAATTTTAATACAGTTCCCCTGATAACATCTCTATGACAGAGATGAAGTATAGGATTGATTAAACATGTATTTAATTAATTGTATGTGTTGTATTTGTTTCAGTAAACCTTATAATGAGTTCAAACCAGCACCTAAATCTAAATAGTCATATCTTTCCCTAATTGGTAAGAATGACCATGAGGTAATCATCAGAGCTGTAGCCAGTCATATGAGAACTTCTGTAAAGAAGGGGTACATGTGGAACTAAAAGCTGGTGATTATAAAAAAAGCTTAGGAGACTGCTGGGAACTGTCGCATGGAAAGGGGAATTGAGTGGAAAGAAGATAGATGCTGCTTGTGCATTGAACACGAGCTGTTTAACACTAGCAATGTGTGAAGGTATTCAGCCTTTTTAAAGGTGAAAATGCTAAATAAGGTAGGAGTAAAGTGGATGAATAAAGAGATTAAGCATGATGATGGAAGTTTTTTTTACTTGATTAGACTATAAATTATATATTTATTTTAATCCTTTAATCAAGTGTAAGCAAGCAAAGTTTGCACCTGAAGTATCTTCAGGACTGGGGCAACTCGTGGCAGGTGGACTGAGTTTTAATCACTTTCCTTAGTATCCCATAATGCAAAGCACATCTCCTTAAGGACATGTATAATGTTATGCATTGCTTCAACCTTGGTATCACCTCTGGGTCTCGCTCTCACTGAAGAGACCTCAGTAAAGGTTGAAACCAGTCTGGGTAGTGACCCTTTCCATAATGTATAACATTATTGAAGATCCAGTAGGCGTTGCACTGATATGATCGTCAGCTTGTCGAGAGCTCCTGAAAAGATCAGTAGTATTTTATGTTATCATTGGCAATTTTACTAGAATTTTACGTAGTATTGTTTGCTTTTCGTTTCTTAGTGTGTCTGTGCGATTTTTGTGTG
The DNA here is from genome assembly GCF_054136105.1 of Typopeltis vanoorti. NCBI lineage: Eukaryota > Metazoa > Arthropoda > Arachnida > Uropygi > Thelyphonidae > Typopeltis > Typopeltis vanoorti. Next base: position 121,057,534 of record NC_143563.1, on the reverse strand, counting down.
TTTTCTGTGTTATTTTAATTATTATTTTTAAGATAAGATAGCGTCCATATGGCACTGATTAAAAAAAATGGCGGCCAGGTCTCCATGTTTGTTTAAGAGTTTTGATATAAAAGAGTTTATGCAATGTGCTGTCTGTGAGATGTATGCTTTGCGAAGGGTGGTTGGAGTCTGGTTAGATGGTGATAGTGGAGTTAATATGTGCAGAAAGTGTAAGGAGAATGAGGATCTAAAGCGTTTTTCGGGTGGCGAGAGTGATATCGTTAAAGAAAGTCAGAATATAGAAAATAGTGATGTGATAAGGAATTGCGAGGTAGTACCAGATAGGTGTGAGAGCATCGTTGAAAGTGTAAATGAAGGTAGAAATACCGAACGAATGGATGATTTAAATGATAATGAAAATGGTGAGATAGATGCAAGTAGTGAAATCGCACGGTTGAGCAGAGCGATACACAGAGTAAAGTGGCAACTGGAGTGTACGCAAAAATGTGTACCAAATGTACCGACTAATAAACAGCGAAAGTTTGATACGAAAAATAAGAGAATGTTCGTAAACGTAAATAAAATGGAGGAGCTAGTGCTGTACAGAGATTCGTAATTAAGAGGTGTGATAGTTGAGAGTTTGACAAAATCGTACCAACCGGTTGCGAACATAAAGGACGTCAGCAAGTCTATTCGAGTGCAAAAACAGAGGGTTAAAGAAATGATAGTCGTGGCAGGAACCAAATGATTTGAAAGAAGACAAAATGGAAATGATAGAGGATGTGAGGGAATTACTTGAGGTAGCAAAAGAGAAGAGCGAGAGAGTTACGATGGTGAGTATTTTTCTGCGGTATGACAGTGAAGTGTTTAGAAGGAGGGCCATAATTGCCAATGATTTTATGTGTGGGTTATGCATGGAGAGTGGTGTGGAATTTTTGGATGTGTGGAGTGAGTTCGATGGACGAAAGGATTTATATAAGACGGATGGGTTACATTTGAATGGATTTGGTGTACGAAGGCTTGAAAAAGTGTTGATGAATGAAGTGGAAGTGGATGTACAGACTCAGGGAAACTAGATTTATTGGGGGGGGGGGGTAGATATGCAGACTTTAGGGAGGCAGTTGATTGTACGAATGAGTATAATATGCCCGAGCGAGTACGAAGGACAACAGATCAGAATGGGATAGTTAGTATAAGGCATCAAAGTAGGGATGGGACTAACGGGCTTCTGCAATTCATGTACACTAAGCCAGGAGTATTAGGAACAAGAAGGAAGAGTTTTTGGCCTTGGTTGGCACTTCCAGGCCACAGGTTGTTGGTATTAGTGAAACATGGCTGACAGAAGATGATAAAACTAGTGGTATTGAATGCGATGGGTATAGCATGTTCAGGAGTGACGGGAGAATAAAAAGGGGGGAGGAGCGTTATTGATGATAGCTGATGAGTTGCAGCCAAGGAGTATAGAAGTTGAACTGCAGGATAGAGAAAAGAGCACATTTGAGGCTATTTAGTGTGAGATAGAGGCTAGCAGAACAAAATATACAATTGGGTGCTGCTATAGACCAGGTGGTGGAATAGATGGTGGGGATAGTATGCATAGGAAAATAGAAGAAATGAGTGGAAGGAGGGTAATTATTATGGGTGATTTCAATTATGGTAACAATGACTGGAAGGAGGAGAGGGCACATGGGAGGTAGGAATTGGATTTTATGCAGTTATTAAGGGACAACTATCTGCGACAGCATGTAGTGGAAAATACTAGGGGGGGCAGAGAGTGCTTGACCTAGTAATTGCATCTAAGAATGTGGCTGTAACGAACATGACCATGTTGCCACCAATTGGTGAGAGTGATCATAAGGTCATAACTTGGGAGGTGGCTAATGGAGTGGAATTTACAATTAAGACAGGGTACATGTGGAATTACCAGGCTGGTAAGTATGACAAGCTTAGGAGTGTACTTGGCTCAGTGCCATGGCATGTAAAACTGCAAGGGCTGGATGTTGATAGTGCATGGGAGGTGGTTAAGAAGTGTTTGCAGGAGGCAATGGTTGACTGTATACCAAGAGTCCGAATAATAAATCAAGTAGGGGTTAAATGGATGAATAACACTATTAAGCTTGGGCTGCAAAAAAAAGAAACAATTGTGGAGGGAATTTAAGTAGAAAGGTGACCAGCAGGTGCAGGAACAGTTTTAAGCTCAGGCCAGGAAGGTAACAAGGGTGGTAAGAAAAGCAAAAGCGGATTACGAAAGAAAATTGGCCATGCAGGCTAAAGAGAATCCCAAACAGTTTTTTCAATATGTTGCAAGTACAAGGAAAAATGTTCATGACAGAATGATTTTAAAAAATGCTGAGGGTAGGGAGATAACCGAATCAGTCGATATAGTGGAATTACTGAGCGAGCACTTTGCAAGAGTATCCAGGTGGTGACATTGCAGGAATGGAAGAACCAACAGCTTATACTGGAATTGTGATGAATGAAGTAGAGGTAAATAGTCTATTACAGAACCTCAATGTCAATACATCTGTGGGATTGGATGGTATACCAGCTCGTGTCGTACGTGAAGGGACTAAAGAGTTGTCAGTGCCCTTGACCATTTTGTTTAATTTGAGCCGCGGGTCTGGGTCAGTCCCAAGGGGGGTGGAAAGAGGTGAAAATAGTTCTGCTGCATAAAGGTGGTTCCAAGACTGCTGTTGAAAATTACCGGCCAATCAGCATAACAGGAATCGTTATCAGGGTCTTGGAGAAAATAGTCAAGAGGAAAATACAAGATTGGATAGATGAAAATGGGATACACTATCGGGGACAGCATGGTTTTGTGAAGGGGTAGGTCATGCCTCAGTAACTTTCTCACGTATTATAACACAGTGACGGCTGAACTGGATAAGGGTAATGGGTTTACAGTGATTCTACTGGACCTTGCTAAGGCCTTTGACAGGATACCACATGGAATTGTAATCAGTAAAATGTAGCATATGGGGATGGATATAGGGTTGGTGAGATGGATAGGAAGGTGGTTGACAGAGAGATATCAGAGAGTGGTTTATTCAGGAGTAGTCCACAAGACGGCCTGTGACTAGTGGTGTGCCACAAGGATCTGTTCTTGGACCACTGCTGTTTAATTTGTTCATTAATGATATAGGAAAGGATCTGAGAGGAACAGTTCATTTGTTTGCAGATGATGCAAAGTTGGGTAGGGCAATAGTGAATGCAGATGATGTCAAAATTTTGCAGGATGATTTGGATAGATTGGAGGTCTGGGCTGGGGAGAATGGATGTCAATTTAATGTGGCAAAATGTAAGGTTATACATTTTAGGTGAAAAGATTAGCAGCAGTTTACTGCATTGGTGGAACTGTACTCCAGGAAATTGATGAGGCACGAGATTTAGGAGTGTTTGTGAATAAGGAGTTGAAGTTTAGGGGGCACATTGCAAAAGTGGCGAAATCAGCTCATCAAATCACTTGGTTGCTGAAGAATACGTTGACAAGCAGAGACAAGCATGTTATTGTTCTTCTGTATCGAGCCTTGATAAGACCCCATCTGGACTACTGTGCCCAGATTTGGTCACCTAGGTTTCTTCTTGATGGGGAGGAGGTGGAGTGGATCCAGAGGCCAGTGACCAAGATGATAGCAGGTCTGTGGAATGAACCTTATGAGAACAGGTTGAGGATTCGTGGGTTGCAAAAATTGGTTGATAGGCAGAGGAGGGGAGATATGATTGAGACATTCGAATTACTGAAGGGTTCTATAAAATTAATTCAGAAGATTTTTTTGATAACAGGGCTAGTTGTGGGAGGACTAGGGGACATCCATGGAAGCTGGGCAAGAGTGTGGTTAGTAAGGGTGTTAGAGCTGGGTTCTTTACTTTTAGAGTGGTGAATGAGTGGAATGGGCTACCAGAGTCTGTGGTAGGTGCTGTGATAGTGAATGAGTTTAAGGCGAGGTATGATAGATACTGTATGAATGTCGAATAGTTGTGATGATCATGCTTTAGGGCCTTCCTCGATGAGTCTAAGGACTCCCTGGAGTTGCCCGTAATAATATTATTATATGTGTCCCCAAGGAGATGTGCTTTGCATGATGGGATGCTAATAAAAGTGATCAGAACTCAGTCCACCTTTGTCATGAGTGCCCTAGTCCTGAAGATACTTCAGGTGCAAACTTTGTTTGCCTACACTTGGATAAAGAATTAATCTAAGTATATATAATTTAAGATTAAACATGAAATCCGGAAGTACAAAGCAGCGTGGATGCAAAACAAGTTGAATATTGATAATTATCAGTTGCATGTAGAGTACTGAGAAGAAGCCAGGAAGCTCAGTTGGTAAAGGACAATAAAGTGCAGTATGAAAGGAAATTAGCAAAGCAATGTAAGAAAATTTCTGGTGAGTTTTTTAAAATGTGGCAAGTAGAAGAAAAAACGACTGTGAAAAACGATGCTAGTTACCAATTATATATTTGGTTTAATCCTTTATCCAAGTTTAAGCAAACAAAGTTTACACCTGAAGTATTTTCAGAACTGGGGCAACTCATGGCAAAGGTGGTATAACTTCTCATCACTTGCCGTAGTATCCTATAATGCAAAGCACATTTCTTTGCGGACATTATACATGTCCACAAGAGTAGTAACAAGTAGTAGTAGTCTGGGTAGTGACTCTTCCCTTAATGCATAGTATTATACATGTTTGCAAGGAGATGTACTTTGCATTATAGGATACTAATGCAAGTGATGAGAAGTTATACCACCTTTTCCACGAGTTACCCTAGGCCTGAAAATACTTCAGGTGCAAAATTTGTTTGCTTACATTTGGATAAAGGATTAAACCAAATATATAATTGGTAGCATAGCCAAGTGAAAAAACTTCCATCATCTTATCTCTAATCCAGAGAATTTTAATAATAAGCTGTGACACCTTTTGGCACTCGTATATGGAAATACGACTTCTCCATTACTTCCACCTAAGTATCACCTCTTCTGGGTCTGGCTTCCACTGATGAGACTTCAATAAAGATCAAAACTGGTCTGGGTAGTGACCCTTCCCTTAATGCATAGCATTATACATGTCTGCAAGGAGATGTGCTTTGCATTATAGGATACTAAGGCAAGTACACTACCTTTGCCACGAGTTGCCCCAGTCCTGAAAATACTTTAGATGCAAACTTTGTTTGCTTGGATAAAGGATTAAACCAAATATATAATTAGTAGCATAGCCAAGTGAAAAAACTTCCATCAAATGATGCTAGTTGATGACACTGGCAGATTGATAACAGATGGAAAGGATATACTGTATATGTCGGCATATAAGACGACTCTCAAATACTACAGAAAACCCCTCGAAATCATGGGTCGTCATATACGATCTTTTTATACGGCTGGTATAAAAAGGGAAGCTTAATTTCTTGGATGAATATTTAGGTAGTTACAATACATCGTTATATAAGAATATAGGCTGTGTTTATAAAGAAATCAGATCAGTTTTTTATTACATAAATTTATTTAAAATATTACAGTAGATGTAAGTCTTAAAAAACAAATAATAATTATTAACTCAATTTTCATGTTAATTTTCTTCACCATCTGTTGAAAATAGTTCTTCAGCTTCATTGTTTAAATGATCATCATATGGATACCAGTTCGAATCCGGCGAATTGATTTCGTTTTCATTGTCATCAGTGTCCCACAACAGATCATCTTCCGTACCATCCATAAGATTAGAGATACTACACTTTTTAAATTAATTGTAGTACAGTCTCTACTTTTGCTTTCTTTCATGCTTTGATCACAAAATTGCACAACATATCAAGTGATGCAGCGTGCAGAGATCCACCATTTGTAAATGATTTTTCTCCAGTCATCCAATTATTCCACTCTTCTCGCATGTGATCTTTAAATGGTTTGCTCAAGCAGATGTCTGTTCATTTTGTCTGTTCATAAAATGATTACACCATCCTTCCAGATGAAAGTATAACTTGAAATTCTATACTTTCATCCGCATTCAATCTTGACCATTTTAGTTGATATGCTCTAATCATATTTCTTGTAACAAGATAACCATTCTGCCTTTGTTCGAATATCCATTCTGCAACTTGATTTTCCAGTTGCGGACATCGGGTGATCCCTGTTCTTATCGCACATTTTTTCTTTGGCAATTTTTTAAAAATATCTTCTTTCTTCCTCAATTCTGTTACGATCTTCTCGGTTATGTCAAACTTTCTGCAGCAGCACAGTTATCAGTTTGCTTTGCCATTTCAATTACCATTATTTTAAATCAAGCTTCATACTTTCTTCATTTTGTTGCTGGTTCCATGATTTTAAATGATAAATAACAATTTTAATAATTCTAAAATTAAAAAAAAATGCAAAATTAATAATTAATTAAAATTAGAGCTAATCACTTTTAATTAGGGTAATTCGCGTAGATATTAAATCTATGCTATGCAAAAAAAAAAAATAATGGATATGCATAGATATAAAAATAATGGATACACCAACAATACCTAACGTTGTATTAATACAAGATAGAAGAAATTGGGGGTCGTCTTATACAATCGACATAAGCTTAAAACCTATAAATAGCCTAAAATTTAGGCCTTTCTTATATGCCGGGCATCCTATATGCTGATACGTTAGTTAGTTATGAGCAGTTTATCAGTGTATTTTATCCTCATGAAGGCAGGCAAAGTTGGGATGCAGAGTACACAATTAATAGGAAAATTTTGATGGAGATGGAAGACATAAGAGATCTGGAAGTGCTACTGAGCAGACACCTGAAGTTTAGGGATCGCATTGCTAAAATTGTAAGAACATCACAATGGATTAGGGCAATATTGAGAAGAATACTGTCATGTAGAAGCAAGGAGGTTATAGTTCCATTGTATAAGGCTTTGATCAGACCACATATGGACTCTTATGTGCAGATTTGGATTCCTGGTTTCCATGGGAATATAATGGAGAAGGTTGAGACAAGGTTTACCAAAGCAATGTCAGATATGAGGAGAGATTGAGGAATGTAAGTTGCAGAGCCTTGTGAATAGAAGGGGAGGGATCTGATTGATGCATATAAGTGGTGAGTCGTTATTACTAGATTAATGCAGAGGAGATTTTTCATAGGGTGGATGGAGACAAGGATAGAACAAGAGGCTATCCCCTGTATGGATGATGTGAGCAAGGGACTGAGAAGCAGGTTCTTTGCATGGATAGTGATTGGCTAAATGCAGTACATTGCATGAGAATATGATGAGTGTGGAAACTGTGAATGGGTCTAATTCATGATTCAGTAGTCTTTTTAGCGTGAGAATGGCTACCTTTTGTGATGAGTCCTTTTACTCCATGTAGCCCAGATGTGAATAATAAAATTTTTATTAACTGAGTACTGATCCCTGTAGTACACCACTGGTCACCTGTCTTCTCCTGGACTCAACTCCTCCATAGACCACTCTTCATCATTATTACTATTATTATTATTATTATTTTATCATTATTATTAACCACTCTTAATCTGTTCATCAGCCAACCTCTCATCCAAATCAACAGATTCATATCCATTCTGATTTGCTCCAATTTATGCAACAACATTCTATGTGAAATCCTGTCAAATTCCTTTGCAAAGTCTTGCAGTGTCACTAAGTAGCCATTTGCGTTATCCATCTCCAGAGATAAAGTGTAGACTTGACTATACAAACATTATTGGAAAAAAAAAAAAAAATGAAACAGCTTTAAAACAAGTACCAAACCTTAGAGTCTCAGTGGGAAATGCTGAAAAATGAAGAAGACATTGAATGTAATAAAAATAATAAATTTAGTTTAATCCTTTATCCAAGTGTGAGCAAACTAAGTTTGCGCCTGAAAGTATCTTCAGGACTGGGCTAAGGTGGTACAACACCAGGGCAACTCCTTGCAAAGGTGGAGCAAGCTACCAACACTCCTATCTCAGTATCTCCCATGATGCAAAACACATCTCCTTGTGGATATGTCTAATGTTATGCATTAAGGGAAGGGCTACTACCCAGACTAGTTTCGACCTTTATTGAGGTCTCTTCAGTGGGAGCCAGGCCCAAGTGGAGATACCAGGCAGAAGTATTAGCAGGTCATCTCTACCTATAGGAGTTGTCAAATGGTGTGCCACCCTTTTTTAATAAATTACTCTGGATTTAGAGAAAGATGTTGTAAGTTTATTTTTGACATAGAGGAAAAACCTGACGTGATAGAGAAAAATGGGTTTGATATTTGAAATCAGCGCACCCAAATTAGTAAAAAACAAGTGTCAGATCATAATCAGCAGAAAAATTTTTTTTTTTTTGTTGGGCAGTGTAATCATTTATATTTATTTTATCTTTTATTTTATGTAGATCTGAATAAAAGGTATTGCTATTTTCCTTCCTCTGGGGGAATAGACACCAATAACAGTCAGGAAGTTGCAGCTTATTTGTAATTTTAATTATAGAATTCTCTCACTCCAGTATTTGTAATGTGATTTTTTTTTATACAGATTTGATGAGTAATGATTTTTATAAATAAAAATCACTACTCCTACTTTTGCTCTTTCTTCCTTTCTGACTCCATTCTAGATACAGATGTAATTATTTATTTTATCTGAACCCTTTTGTTTTTTTCCTTGTTTCTTTTATTACTGCTAAGCTAATATTTCTATTAGGGTTTTGTCTAGATCTTGATATTTGTGATGGACACTCCTGACATTCTAAGTAGCAACATTCCAGATATACTTGTTTATTCTGTAATTACAGTGTAAAGATATACAGTGCTTGCAGAAAACTATGCAGAGACATTTCAATATGGAATACATCCACCCTGAACTGTGAAGCAGTTTCACAACATCATACCATGCTTAGTACCAAATGATTCAGTTCTTGAGACAAACTGGCCACTCTTCTCTCAGACCAAGAATACAGCCTTGTTTGGTTTCTGGAGGGAAATTTGAGCAGCAATGTGTCTCCCTATTGTATCCCAAATGCAATCTATGGGTTTGAGAAAACTTGGGAGGAGAGAGCTGACCACTCAATTTGATTAAAATCCCTAGTCTCAAGAAGTATCTCCACTGTTCGTGTATGATGTAGTGTGGCACTGTCATTCATAAAAACAAATTATCCGCATCCAGCACCACAGAACAATTGAACATGAAGCTGAAAGACTTCGTTGCAATATCGTTCACCAGTCATAATCCCTTTTTCCAGAACTTGTAGCTCAGTGCATCCAGTAAGCATAATGCCTCCCCACACCATGACTCCAGCACCAACATGTCTATACCTTTCATGCCAGGCAGGTGAAGTGTTATCTAGAATCAGAGGAAAGACTAAAACGACTGATATATAAAGAGTACATTAGACCACTGATGTTTTGTTTGAGTTTTATGAATACAACACCACTGAAAATGTGCTCAACAATGAGCTGTCGATAAAGAGATGCAAACTACTAGTCCTTCAGGCATATAGGTAAATCTGTCACGGACATCTTGCCACAGTTTATTAAGATATCCCCATACCTGTGCTTGAATGGAGCCAATTTGCAAGCTGACCTGCCGTGATACATCGATTACATTTTGCAGTTATAACTAAAAATCTGTCTTTGTACTCTGCTGTAAAGCAAGGACAATCTCTTAGCAAACATCTAGAACATGTTCCACTCATTTGAAATGCTGCCCAGAGTCTTGATACACCACTATGTAAGATTCCAAACTCTCTGGCAACATCAATAATTCTGAGGATTTCCAATAATTCTTCCCCACGTGAAATCATCTAGATGATGCCTTTGAGACAATACAAGGCTGCACAATTCGCTTTGTGCAGCCTTTCACGTTTTACCCTATTGGGTGCTACTATGTGACTCCTTTGCATGCAATTCGAAAATCTGAATGTGTGCCCACTTTCTACATGAAATTGTCAGTTATAGAATTTGCCACAAGCTGATTCGTCTGAATCTGCAGTTGTAATTTTCAGAAATAGTGTTTGTCCTTAGATTTTGGACACCAGTGTAGTATCATTATCCCTGTCCTGATATGCTTCTACTCTTTCTGCTTTTCAGAACAGGGATGCAAAGGGAAGTTCATGGAGTCTATCTTGTGTGAGAAAGAGGCCGACAGGACAAAATATATAATTGATTGCTGCTAGAGCTTCAAATATATTATTTATACTTTCTTCTTTCTCGTTTGCCAGAAGAGAAGTTGAGCCCCCTTATGAACAAATCTTTGACAACTGGCTCTATCTCTGGCCATTTCTTATCTCTCTGAAGCTCAATGATTCCATTCAAGACTATATTTGGTAATCTTTGAAAGGACATTCTCTAGAAGTGTCCAAACCATCTTAATCACTGTTTAAGAATTATAGCAATGATATCTTCTCTATAGTTTAATTCGTGTTTGAATTGGTCATTTGTTTTGTGTTCTGATCAGTCAGTCTTATTTATCTTATGCATTTCATTTCATATGCTCTGACTTTCTGTATTTCTTTCTGATTGTGTCTCCATGTCTTGGCTCCATAGATTGCCATGGCTATAATAATGGTTTTACAGACTTTTTGTTTGAAAAACAGGGATGCAGAGGGAAGGTCATTGGAGTCTATCTTGAGTGAGCAAAGGCTTTTTGAAATGCTGTTATTTTTCCATATTTTGTTCAGTTTATTCATATTAGACTTAAATCTGCAAAACAACAACAAAAAAATGTATTCGACCATAGTATGAACTGTGGTAAAAGATGGGTGTATGTATTTGTATCTTATTATATTATATTATTAATTATATATCATTTCATATTATACATAAACACAGAGAAAACTTTAGCAGAGAGTCAAATTCAAATTATATGCAATAATAAGCAAAATTAACAAATGTGTAAGATCTTTAATTCTGCCACTTGTCCATTGTTTTTATTTTTTCCCAGCATGTTACATGCTACTTCTGTTCCACTGCTTGCTAAACAAATACTAGTCTTCCCTGACAACAAGAACTTGCTTACTTCACTCCTCCATGTATCCAAGTACACTGCATCTGAGTTTTAGAAAGGAATTATGTAAACAAATTCCTCCTCCGATTTTTATCTATGCACATAATGGAAGTGTTTCTCCTCATTTGCAATATTTGCAGAAAAATCTAGAAAAATACTTGCTACTGGATTCTGATTTTTATTAACTAATTTGTGTTTAATGACATCAGCAGTAGCTGACACAAATTCTTTCATTTCACGTCATCATTTGAATACTTTTTTTACTGGGCTTATGAAGTTTTTGAAGTGTGTAAATGCTTTATTGAATTTAGCTTTATAATAGGTTCATTAAAAAGATGCTTCAGGTGTTCAATCATTTAAAATCCACCATTCTTTGGAAAGATAGAGATTCTATGTATCTTTTTTTTTTTTTTTTGTGAAAACTGGCAAACTGGATCTCCATTTAGAATGCAGTTGAAGTTTTCTATATTCCTGCCTATTTTCATAATTTTGGTCTTTTTATTCCTGATTTTCATGCCAAGTTTAATACAACTGTAGTTAAAGAATCCTGGAGACTTGTACTGGATGTGTTTAGGAATACAGCATCATCTGCATAAAGCAAAGAACTAAGTTTGACATATCCAATTCTAATATCCAGCCTAATTCCACTTTCTTTTATAATGTGATCCATATAGATGATGAATAACAGTTGAGATAATGTGCATCCTTGTCTTATCCCTGATTTTACATGAAAACATTTTCCTGTATTTCCCTCAATTATTGGCTGACTGACAACTTAAATATAGACTATGTATTGCTCTGTATAATGTTCCATTTACTCCATATAATGGTAGTTATATGGAGTAAATAAAAAGTTATAAAAAGCTTTTCTCTGGGAACCTTGTCATATGCCTTCTCCAGATCTGCAAAACATATTCTCATGTTTTCTCAACTAACTGTTGTGAAATAAAAAAATCTGTGAAATAATCAAATCTTGCAACCTATTTGGTGTGATTTCTGATTGTTCTTCTCCAAGTTTCTCTTCCACAATCTTTCTCAACCTCTTTTCAAATATGCTTGCAAAAATCTTACCTGGAACATTTAGTAGAGAAATTCCTATGTAATTCTCACATTCAGCTATTTTCTATTTTTTTACAGATGGGAACTATAACTGCTCTACTCCAGTTGTCTAGAATTTGATCTGACTGCACCATCTGAATTATGCAATGTTACCATTGCAAAACTTTTATACCTCCATATTTAAGCACTGCTGGTCAAATATCATCTGCTCCAGCTGCCTTTCCACATTTCAAGTTTTTCATGGCTTTTTCTGCCTCAAATATTGATATGTACTCTTTTATGCATTCTTCTTGAAAATTTTCTAGAATGGTTTTGTCATTGCTTGTTTTGTTTAACAGTTTTTCAAAGTAATTATTCTAGACATCTAGGATATCCTTATCTTCAGTTTTCATGTCGCCTTTATCATCATGGATTCCTTGTACAGTACTCTTTCCTCCCTTTCTGAGCTTTTCAATAGCCTCCAGAATGTTTTGCCACCTTCCTAATACTAGAAATTAAATTTTCATTGTCTAACTCAACATCCGGGTCTTGCTCCTCAAGAACATCTGGCATATCCTGATCATGCTCGTTCTCAAGTAAAGGAAGTCCTTTATAAATTGGCACTGCTATTTCATTGGAATGAGCAACTGGCCGAATTGCTGATTCGAGATTTGGATACACAATTTTTTTCTTATTCTTCTTATTATAACCAGAAGTCTGAACTAAACAAAAATTGCAATCATCTACGTGATTTTTCGGTTCACACCAAATCATTGGAATGCCAAAAGCTAATTTTTGGCATTTTCCCTTGCTCCACTGTCGTAAATTTTATGCACATGACTTACACACTTTATTTGGAGCCCATGAATTGTCCTGATCTGCAAGTTTTATATCAAAGTATGCAAAAGTACACTTTCTTAACGAAATCAGTGATATTTGTCCTTTGACTGGGAACAGTAAAGCTGCCACAAATGTAGCAGAAGGAATCTACACTATTGACACATTTTCAAGTAGTAGACATGATGTATTTTCTTCACTGCCGACTAACATGCAATTAACAAGACAAAAAAAAACCAGTGACTTTATTGAAATGTTATAAGCGCTCATCATACTTTCACGATCGATTAACGATTGACTGATTTTGATCGTTCTTTGTCTGCTATGACGCATATAGCATTCATTTGTTTTAGGCAGTTGTCATCGCCTACTTTTCATCACCTAAATGTATTAGGTCAGTTATTGGCCTCTCTCGCATTCAAAGCGCATTGCAGGTTCTTATGCATTTATTCGTTTACTAACAAGCGAGAGCGATGAGCACTCCAATTCTGATCTGTGCATTGCTTTGAATAATAGGCTATATCTTCGGAAATTTTTCGAATTTCTTGATAAAAAGTTAGGAACAGATTTTTAAAAGTACATACTTTCAGAAAATAATATTAAAAAATCGATTTTTTTGATCCTCTAAATAGTACTGCCTCCTTAAAACTATCAAAAACTTACAAATTAGCAAAAAGAAAATGCCATAGAGGAAAAACCTGATGTGATAGAGAAAAATGGGTTTGATATTTGAAATTAACGCGCCCAAATTAGCAAAAAACAAGTCTCATATAAAATTCGGCAAAAATTGTGTTGGACTGTGTTATCTATTAATAATGGAAGATTTTAATGCCAGAGTAGGGAACATTCCCCTAGATACATACATAGGAACAAATAGTGAATCAGCATGCAATAAAAATAGATACAGACTTAGGGGTTTTTCTGCATATAATAAATTAATTACACTTCTTTCTTTCGAGCATTAAGATAGCCATAATTTACTTGGGAAATAAGAAATATAAAAAGTATAATAGACTATATAATAGCTAATAGGAAAACAGCTTATATTATTTAAGTATAAAGAGCTAATAAGCTTCATTTCGGCAATGAAAACATTACTAAAATTAAGGGGATAATAAATCCCACATAGTTTTAAAACCGAATAAGAAACTCAAAGATAGGAATCAGAGAGTTTCTTGCCGAATATAGTAGACTATAAAGTATCGGCGAACACTAGCGTTAGCAAATGCAAGTGATCCTAGTACGTAGTACAATCTCGGGCAACTCGTTGCAAAGGTGAGTAAAGTTCAGATCGCTATTCTTAGGTATTTTCCATAATGTGTTTTTACATTATGGAAAATACCTAAGAATAGCGATCTGAACTTTACTCACCTTTGCAACGAGTTGCCCGAGATTGTACTACGTACTAGGATCACTTGCATTTGCTAACACTAGTGTTCGCCGATACTTTATAGTCTACTATATTCGGCAAGAAACTCTCTGATTCCTATCTTTGAGTTTCTTATTCGGTTTTAAAACTATGTGGGATTTATTATCCCCTTAATTTTAGTAAAGCTTATATTATATTAGATAGCTGGGTATTTAGAAGTGTAGTAATAAATCTGATCATTATCTCTCTCTCTCTCACACACACACACACACACTCACTCACTCACTCACTCACTGCTAGGATGACATAGAAATAAATCATAAGAAAGTGCATCTAACATAGATGCACTTTCTTTTGATTTGAATTTGTTATTTTTTCATAGTAATTGTACAAGATAACTTTTAATTTTCTGATACTGAAATTAAGTTATGATTGTTATTATTATTATTATTCGTGACATCTCCAAGGAGTCCGAAGACTCATTGCGAGAGGACATCTACACCTGTCTCAACCACTACACCGAATCTCTACTACGAATCATCTCCATCACCGCCATCTACCGCCCACCTCCACAACTAGTATTTTATGTCTGTAAATTGCATATGTTCTGAAGGGCCGATTTGTCTGTATGCGGGATGAAAAACCCGAGTTTCCGGGAGAAAAAACTCTGCTACCTCTGTATGAGATTGGCTAACTTACCTTCGATTGAAATCGTCCAGATAAAGATTCCTCCCGTCGCAACGAGAATCGAACTTAGGCCTATTCCAATCGAAGGGCGCAATGTACCGTTGTTCTTCCAGTTGCGCTACGGAAGCGCTAAACAAACAAATTTTGTATATTTTCTCATTTACATTATTTCCTGATTATTACAAATCAGGAAATTATGTGACATTAGGTAATTTTTGAAATTAATTTAAAAAGAAGTGTCATCCTACAAGGAAAATTAAGAATACCTCCGAGATGATTTAAAATAATTAACTAAATTAATGCTGAGAGAAATCTCCAGGAATCTTTTAGAGATTCCTGGTGATCCATCAACTCTTGGATGATTAAAGTATCAACTACTTTTATTCACAAAGAATAAATAGAAAACTAGAGCAAATAAAAGAAAATGATAATGTAGAATGGGATAATTTTAACTTCCCTACCTGGCCAGGGCATATATTCATGTCCATTAAAACCTGGATAATATTCTGACCACCTGCTGAAAGAACATGGATTAAAAATGTAATTTGCCATCATGTCCATTAGAAGATGTGATAATCCTTCACACTGAAGAGAACACTTAACCAGATTATCGAGCATAGTTACCTATATAGTTATCTATAGCAAGATTTCTTGCATTTCATTGCATTTCTTGCAGTTTGCTTGGTAACTGGAATCTTAGTTATATTAGACTAAATACCTACAAGTTATATTTATTTTTTCCACTTCTTTTATCATATAATTGTAGTTTTTAATGCCAGTGCAAAATGAGAGATCATTTCATAATTTATTCACCTAAATATTGTATCACCTTGAAAGACCAATGTCACCATAAATTTTTTTTAGCTAATTATCTTAGTCAACAATACATTTCATTCTCCCAGAACTTGATTCAAGATAATTATTTTTGTCAAATAAATATTTAAAAATTAATGAAAATCTGAATCTTTAAAAATTGCAGTCTGCATCTGCTCCAAATTAAGGTTTCTTTATTTTTTATTCATAATCTTAGTTCGAAGAATAGTTCATTGATTGCATGAAGGTTTGCTGCTTTACGATTTTGCTTTATAGAGAAATATACATAAATCTTGAATCATATAATACAATGTATAATCTTTATAACGTAATCTGTAGTTCTTTGCACTTCACTTTATTCGTTTTCCCTAATTGCTCATTACAAATTGATATAAATGACTGTTATGTACAAATTTTCTGCATGTTTAGATATTATGGGGCAATTTTGATATAGCAGTACTTTCCCTATAGTTTATCATTCAAAATATGTATAAAGTGTATGCATCAAAAGTGCAATTTCATTTCCAATTTTTTTGTAATAGAATAGAAATTATATTTCTCCTTTGATAGCTACCCCCCCCCCCCCCCCCAAACTATCACACACACTTACATGCACACAAACTGCTAGGTAACATAGATGCACTTCCTTTTGATTTGAATTTGTTATTTTTTCATAGTAATTGTATGAGATAACTTTTCATTTTCCCACACTGAAATTAAATTGTGATTATTATAAATGAACAAATTTTATATATTTTCTCATTTACATTATTTCCTGATTATCATAAATCAGAAAATGATGTGATATTCGATAATTTGGGAAATTAATTTAAAAAGCAGTGTCATCCTACAAAAGCAATATCAGAATAAAATGTTTTGAATATCTGCTAATCAATCAGAAAGATGAAAAACAAAACAACAAATTTCTACGTGTATTTGGCTGTTACTTGGGATTCTTTGGTGTATCTACTGCAACATGCATGTGTCAAAAGCACCTCTTTCTTTTTCTGAGTAATCTTTGTTAGCTTAGAGCCTGTTACCCAAGCAGAAAGGAATATCAAGTATATCTAAGATACAATTCAATTTTGAGATGTCATGTAGCAGTAACATTCGGAGTAAAAATTCAGGTACTGATGATGAGAGAAATTTTTCTAGCTCTGGAGATATCAGTTTTGCCTGTAGTTTAGACTTGTCTTCGTGCAGAAGATGAGTGATGATCACCTATCATCATCACTAAATGACAGCAGCTTGTCTGTTTCCATTCATAGATTAGGCATGAATTACTGAAGGCTTTCAAACAACAACAGTTAAGGCTTCTTCTGTCTCTTTCTAGATGATATTATTTTTTCCTTCATAGTAGAATAGCCTTACGTTTATGCCTGCCAATGATGTCAGAAAGTTGAGTGCAGTCCACATTCTGACAATACACTTTGGAGCCCAATAGTTATCAACATGCTACTTACATTTATAGCGTTTTTGATTGTGTAAAGTGCCGTGAAAAAGCCACTTTTGACATGTATTGGTTTACAGAATGGATTCTGAACATGCCACTGTTTTGTGATGTTAAGACTGGAAAACAGTTCACTCTTATTGTGAAATATTTGCATTTTAAAAATAATGAGGAACATGATCAGGCAACACATACTTGCTTAGTACTCAACAAAATTTATGATTTTCTGATGAGAATTCATCAGAAATTTAGATAACTACTCATTCCTGAGAGAGAGACAAGAGTATCAATGAGAGCCTTATGCCATTAATATGCCAATAAGCAGTATATTCCCCAAAAAGAAAGCAAAGTATAGGGTAGATTTATGCTTTGCGAAGTGCAGAAATACATAAAGAACTAAAAATAGAATTGGTATCGGACCAAGTATATGAATACAGAAAGAAGTGGATTGAACATATAGAAAGAATGGACATTTCCAGACTACCCCAAAAAATACTCTGATACCATGTAGAAGTCAAGGATGACCAAGTAAAAAATAGAAAGAGACCAGAGCATGCCACTGGGCCTAAATCCCTGAAAGGATGATCAGGGTAATGACTGTACTTACAAATTTCCTTTACTATGTCCTTAGGCAATTTGTAACTTTTGCCAAAAACATATTGTAATTTTATTTGCATGCTGGCAATAAATTTATACCCACATTTGGCTGTAATCATGAAATTTTTTTCATATACAGGTAAAAATGTAGTTCATCCTTAGCTTTTGGACATCCTTTGCATTCTATTCTTATAACTATATCATCCTCTGTCAACCAAGTTTCACTGCTACCTATAACTTTTGGCCAAGTTGAGAGCTAATCAGTGCTAAAAAAACTTCTCCCCCTTATTCCGAATACTTCTGGCATTAGTACACATAAACTACAGTACCCCCCCCCCCCATCCTCCCTCATCTTTCAATCTCCTTTACATCTTGTGTTGCTTATCCCACTGAAGTTTAAAAGCTGGGGGTGGTAAATTTAGCTTACTAACTCTAGGTCTTGAATACACTGAACTCTGGCTGAATAACACTTCCTCAAGGTTCTTGACCTCAAATCCATTAAAATGCACCTCATATAAATCTTTCCTTCCTTCCTTCCATCAAACTCACTCCACCCATCCATAAATTCCACACCATTCCTCTTGCACAATCTGTGCATTGATTTATTCACGATCATAGCGCTCTGTCTAAGCTTGTCTCTATTGTACTGTGGCAACAGTCTCACAACTTTCATTTTCTCACATGTACTAGCAACTCTTTCATACCCTCTCACATACCACACTTGTCACTTGCTGAATCATTTTTGTATCAGCCTACTTCACTCTCTGAATCCTTACAGCAGTACTAACTGTGTAATCGTGGTCCCAGGAAAACGCTATTTCATCATGCTCTCTTTCTTACTCCTTTTATCAATGAATTGTCATATAGAATTTGATCCTTATTCTTCTCATGCTTTCCCCTCTTTTATACTCTGTTTTCTCCCCTTACATCTTCCCATTCTTTTGCTTTTGTGTCATACGATCTGCCAGGCATTTTTCCATCCACTCAATTCATTCTCAGCCCCTTAATTTTTATCGTCACTCATACTTCTTGTAACACCAATCTTGCAAATCACATAATTATGCATTTCGTCTTTCACCTTACTGCTATCCTTCTTCTCGCACTCTTCATACTTCTAGTATTCGTTCACAAAACATTTGAGACAAGTATGCTTTCCACTTTCCTTCTCCTATAAATCTCATTCTACGAAATGCATACATTTCATTTATCTGCAGTGAAAAAAGTCATGCACATCGAAATCGCCTGCCATTGTTTCACCATCAGTGCCATGAACCACAATATAGCATTCCATAAAACAAAAATAAAAGCTTTTAAAACCACAAAATTAAGCACACTTCCTTTACAGTTAATCAAACAAACACTCTTAAATATAATAATGCCATAAGAACGAGTTAATTATTGCTAATTATTTTCAAAAGGAACTTATCTTTCAGCACCTTAAATCACCATGTGTAGTACTTTCTGCCCTCTAGCAACCAATCCTCTATTATGTATAAATTTTAGATAATCCATACATTAAAGAGGTGGTATTGAAGAGGGAGACGTGCTTGATGGTGGAAATACTGCCAAGTACTTCTGCTTGGCAGTGTTTCATCTGCTGCTGCAGAAGACATCGTTGAAGTATTCATTGATTAATTTATAAGGGTGTTTCATCCTCATCAGGGTGGAATCATTAACAATTTAAGGGTAGAGGACATAGGAGAGGATGGCTTAATTGTGAGTGAGCAGGAGGTATTTGAGGAAATGAATAATGCCATAAGAAAAACACTATTTCATCACACTCTCTTCAAGTACCCCTTTTATCAATGAATCGCCTTGATGTCAAAAAGGCAATAGGATTTGATGACATATCACATACATCTTAAGGAAATGTTCCATGGAGTTGGCAGTAGCATTGGCATGCCTGTTTAATAAGGGTAAAATTGTTCCACTGCATAAAGGTGGTGATAAGGCTATGGTTCCAATTTATGGACAAATCTGTATAATCCGAGTTGTGGTGAAGGTACTGGAGAGATTGGTGAGAAGTATGATAGAGAAATTGGTTGATAACAGCAGTATTCTCTGTGGTTATCTGCATGGATTTAGTAGTAGCTTGAAAGATGAAGAGAGAACTGGAATACGAGAGGAACAAGAGCAAGGGGGGGGGTGGACAGGGACACATGGCATAGAAAGCATGGATATTGAAAGTAGCAGTGAATGTGTGTATGATTATGGAGTATATTGTGATGTGGGTGGGGAAATTGAGACTGAAATGATAATGTGGTAAGTGGAAATAAAGATAATTGTTCAAGTGCAGGTGTGGTGAGAAAATCACAACCAACAAGTAGGTTGAATAGGACAGGTTATAGATCTAAAAGTGAACTGCTGTGTTTGTTTACAAATAGGAGGGGAATTATGTACACATAAGGGCAACACAAAAGAGGAAAAGTGGCAATGGATATGAGGCAGGTTTTGTGAGGCAAAAGGAAGATCTAATTAGTTGGATGTTGCTATAGGCCAGGAAATGTGGAGGGTGATGATGAAGAAATGTATAAACAACTTGGGTTAGTAAACAAAGGAAGGGTGATTTTAACTATGGTGGTATAGATTGGAATGAAGAGATAGCATTTAGGAATAAGGAAAACAAATTTCTGAAGAGAACTATTTCAGGCAATATGTAAAAGAAGGCATGTGAGGATTCAAAGTTTTAGATCTGATCATTTCGTGTGGGGATGTGATAGTGAGTGCAGTTTCACACTTTCCTCCATTTGATGATCCTCCTTCATGATTACTCCATGAGAGTGATCATGAAGCAGTCATCTGGGTTGTAGGTAGCCATATATGTGGAAATACAAGGCTGGTGATTATGACAAGCTTAGGAGACAGCTTGGAGCTATAGCATGGAATATGGTGTTGCAGTAAGGAAATACATGCTGCTTGGGAATGGACAAAGAAATACGTAACAGCATCAGTGTGTGTGAATGTATTCCGAAGGGCAAAAGACTGAATAAGGTAGGTATAAAATGGATGAATGAGGGGATTAAGCATGAAATCTGGAAGACAAAGGTACTTTAGAGGCAGTACAAGAAGAATAATGGTAATAATCAGTTACATGAAGAGTATAAAGAACAAGCCAGAAGAGTGACTCAGTTAGTAAGGAAAACAAAACTAGAGTATGAGCAGAAATTGGAAAATCAGGCAAAGAAAAACCCTAGAGAGTTTTTTAGATAATGTGGCAAGTAGAAGGAAGAAAGAATATGGTAAGTTTTTTTTATGTTGAGCCCATACACGAGAGGTTGGTTGATCAGCCTGTATATCATTAGTACTGTGTATGGGTAGTGGTTGAGAAAGAAGGTACTTGTTCACATTTGATTTAAATGACTGTATATTTTATTCCTTGGGGAACACAACAGGGGAAGACTGTTTCATAGTTGCAGGGATGAAGGAGGAGAAGAAGAAACTTGTTCTGTGGGTTTCAAGGCACACTATGAAGGGATGTTGAAAAGCAGCTACAGTGTTCCAACGAGCTTAGTACTAAGTGGGGGAATTATTGATGCTATTTGCATTGGTAGAGTGGTGCCAGTGCTCGCCTCCTCAGTTCACCTCCTGCTAAACACATGCTGATAAACAGAGAGAATACTGCTGTTATGGCTTAAACATCGATGGGACGCTGCATACTCTATGGGAGGAGTTATATTGGAGGAAGTAGGGGAGACAAGAGATCTGGGGTTGAAGATTGATAGAAACCTGAAATTTAGGGGACATATTGCAAATGTGGTGAAGGTAACACAGAGGATTGCTGCAATAATGAGGACACTGACCTGCAGAGATAAAAGGGTTATCATTCCGTTGTATAAGACCCTGATCAGACCACACTTGGACTATTGTTCTCAGATTTGGTCCCCAGGATTTGAAGGGGATAAATTAACTGTGGAAAGGGTACAAAGGCAGATAACAAAGATAGTTTCAGGACTGTACAATGATAGTTATGAGGATCAGCTGAGGGAGTGTGGACTGCAGAGTTTGGTGGATAGAAGAAGGAGGGGTGATATGATTGAGACTTTTAAACTGTTGAGAGGTGGTTACAGGGTTGACACCGGGGAGTTCTTTCGCTTGGTTGAACAGTGGGAAGGAGTGATGACAAGAGGCCATCCCTTGAAGTTTTGAAAGGAAACCGTGAGCAAGAGGGTGAGGAGTGGTTTCTTTGCATGGTGGGTGGTTGAACCATGGATTGCATTGCCTGATGGAGTGGTGAGAGCGAGAACGGTCAATGAGTTTAAGGAGTGGTATGATAGACTTCGTGTTTCTTAGGGGAGGACCTCCCCTCGATGTGTCTTGATAGACTTTGTGTTTCTTAGGAAGGACCTCCCATGATGAGTCTTTTGACTCCATGGAGGCCTGGATAATAATAATAATAATAATTTCAGATGAACGTTTTCCATGGAAATATTTGTAGAATACACACAGTGCAGAGACCAGTTGTCTGTGCAAAAATAGGGGGAGTGAGTTGGTAAGAGATAGGTCATTAATAAGTCTGATTGGTTTCCTTTGTATTGAGTCAAGCATTTTGAAGGAGCTTTTGGGGGAACCCACTCCATATGTAAGAGCAGTATTCATTGGCTGGATGGATTTGTGATTTTTATAAGGTTAACAGCTGTTCACAGGTGAAGTAACATCTTGAGCGAATGAGAAATTGTAGTTTTTTAGAAGCTGAGATGCTATGATTGTGATGTGTTTATGCCGGAGGAGGGTTGATGTCAGGGTAATTCCAAAAAGAGAAATCTCAAATTGTCTGGAATTTGGATGTTGTCAAAAAAAAATACTGGAAGAAAATAGTTCTTTTTTTATGAGAAATAAGAAAGTACTGGGTTTTTTTGTTGCCATTGAAATTGACTAGGTTATCTGAACCCTGTTGAAGGATAGCTTGGAGATCAGAATCACAGAAGATGATGATGATGATGTTAATAGATGAAAAGGTAGAATGCTATCTGCTGCAGAAGACATTGTTGAAGTATTCAATGATTAATTTTTAAGGGTGTTTCATCCTCATCAGGCTTGGAATCATTTAGCAATTTAAGGGAGAGGACTTAGTAGAGGATGGCTTAATTGTGAGTGAGCAGGAGGTCCCTGCTCACTCACAATTTCTTGATCCCTATTCCACGAATAGGGATCAACAAATATACAATCACTGCTTAAGTTTCTCTCTCTTACACTCAACCTTTTCAATTTTAGTTTCCCTGCCCAATTACTTCAACTTGTTCAGAAAACAGTAACTTCTTCAATCGCTTATGACTTTCCATGTTCAGATGCAACCCATCTCTTGCATACAGCTGTCTTTCGCCTTCAAACACACTCAAGATGTCAACAAATTCCAGACCTCTTTTTTTGCACATTCTTGCAATCATATCATATCATTCATTATTATCGCTCGTCTACTTAATTCATATTTGTCAAAACGAGGCAGCACACACACACACTATCCTCCCATTGACACTTTTCTTCTTCACAATATCTAGCAATGGTCTTAAATCTTTTGCTACCCAAATTACACTACCACTCAGGTCATTTGTACCCACCATAACTATCATCTTTTCTGCATCATGCCCTCTCTTTATTACTAAAGCCACTCTCTCTCTCTCTCTCTCTCTCTCTCTGTTGTTCCACCAACCAAGCACTCCTCAGGCATACCGCTCTCCATATCCTTAATCATAGAATCACCATATATTTTACTACTCATAACTTCATTCAAATCCAAACAAGCATCACTCACGGCCTCATTTTTTACGCTATTCAGCATGACTCTCCCAGTTTCATTACTCAATGCTCTTTTACTTACTCCCTCACTCTCACGACATCTTGTTTTTTCTAGACCTCTTATGCTTTCATTCTGTTGACTCCCGATCACTCCCATACTATTTATTACTTCATCATTCACCAAAGACTTTCCCATACTTAATCCTATTCTAGTTACTTCAGCTAAAGTAATCTCTATAGTCCTAATTTCTTTATTCATCACATTTAACTCAGTTTTAATTTCCAGAACCTCCTTACTGAGCACTCCCAATTTCTCTTGCACAAGGTGAAGGTCACTTTTCATTTTCAGGAACTCCTGCCGAAGTTCTTCCGCTATGGTCACGATGTCTGCTTCCATTCCTAATCGCTCCAGCCTGTCCCGACACTTCTCACATACGGCAATGTTTTCATTCTTCTTTCTTATCCAGGTGTTTCGCTTCTTATCTTTTAATGTGATGCTTAGCATCAACCTCTCCATTTTTCTTTGAGTTGTTGTTAATTTATTTGTCACTGCTTTTGTTAGCGACCAAGTTTCACAACCATATGAGAATGACTGGAAGTATACACTGGTTAAATGTCTTCCTTTTTAAACAGAGTGGGATATCATTGTTTTGAAAAATGCTTTTCAATTTTCTGAATGCACTCCAGGCAAGTTGAACTCTTCTATTTATTTCTTTTTGGAGTACACAGTTTAGATCAATGAGATGACCTAAGTATGTATATGAAGAGACTCTTTCCAAGAAATTGTTTTCTATTATTATATTTTTTGGTGTTACAAAATGATTAAACATGATTTTAGTTTTTTCTCTGTTTATCTTTAGACCTACTTTTCTGCTTTCATGATGTAAGTCTTCTTTCCTTGTATTAAGGTCTTCTGGAGTGTTTGCAAAAATTATATCATCTGCATATCTTAGGTATGTTAAGTTTCTGTTAAGTATACTAAGGTTTGTCATGTTTATATTATTAAATATTTCTTGAAGGACTGCTGTAAAGATTTTGGGTGATAGAGAGTCTCCTTGTCGGACACCTTTTCCAATTGATATTTTATTGCTACTCGGGTGAAGTTGGATTGTTGCAGTGAGGTATATTGCCTGGAGGAGGTCCATATATTCTCCAGGAACTCACTGATTCTGGAGTGCTTTGATTATTGCATTAGTTTTGATGTAATCAAATGCTTTTTCATAATCAATGAAGGCTAAACAGAGATGCAATTGGTTTTCTTCTGCTTTTTCTGTTATTTGTTTTACAGCATGAATATGATCAATTGTGTTAAAGTCTTTACAGATTCCTGCTTGTTCTGCTGGTTGATTTGAGTCTAAAAGAGGTGTTAATTTGTTTGTTATTACTTTTGTGAGAATTTTGTACAGATTAGAGAGAATAGTAATTGGTCTATAGTTCTTTACTTCTTCTTTATCCCCTTTTTTAAATAATAGTATCAGAGTAGAATTTTTCCAATTTTCTGGTATCTTCCCCTCTTCTAGGCATAGATTTAGTAAGTTTGTGACATGGTGAATTATATTGTTTCTTCCCCATTTAATTAATTCTATGTGAATTAGATCTGCACCAATACATTTTTCATTTTTTTAATGCTTGCTTTATTTCGTTTGAAGTGAATGGGGGATAATTCCATATGCGATGGAGAAGAGTTATTTATATTTGATTTATCTATTGAAGGATCACTATAGAGTTTATAAAATTCTTCTAGCCTGCTTAGGATTTGTTCTTGGTTCCTTATTATAGTTCCATTCTTGTCTTTTATTGCAGTTATTTGACTTTTACCAACTGATAAATGTTTTCTTACTATTTTCATATTTTTATTGTTTTCAATTGTTTGTTTTATTTTTTTAGTGTTATACGATCTTATTTCTATTCTTGAGAGACACTTGTGACATTAAATTAAGAATTATAAACATGTTAACACAAGAATATTTTAATGTTTGCCAAATATTTCAGTCTAAAACTAACAGACTATCCTCAGTGGCTTGATAGGAACAGTTTTTACAAAGTGGAATTTCACCTTGTAAAAACTGTTCCTATCAAGCCACTGAGGATAGTCTGTTAGTTTCAGACTGAAATATTTGGCAAACATTAAAATATTCTTGTGTTAAATGTGTTTATAATTCTTAAGATCTTATTTCATTTCTCATCGTTTTCCTTATTGTTTTGCATAGTTCTGCATATTCTATTTTATAAATTAAGTTTTTGGCTTGTTTCATATTTCGTCTCTTTTTTAGTAGTTGTAAGGTTTCCTCTGAAAGGTTATGGTCATTTTGTTGTTTGTTGCTTTTGAATTCATTGACTGCTGAGATTATTACTTCCATTAGGTTTTTGCTTATTTTATTTATGTCTTCTTCTTCAAATATATTTATTGTCTAGTTTTTGATTGATTCGTAATTTTCTTCGTAATCCTTCTTTTTTTTCAATAGGTTTTAAATCAAAACTTATTGATTTTTTGTTGTTTAGCCATTTTATTCTTTCCAATTGGGGTTTATTTTAATTTTGGCTCTGACCAGTCTGTAGTCACTTCCTGTTTTTACTTGATTTAGTACTGAGGTATCTTGAACTATTTCTTTATTATTACACAGTATATAATCTATTTCATTTTTTATTTTTCTGTTTGGACTTCTCCATGTCCATTTTCTTTTGAGGGCTTCTTTCTTAAAAAATGTTTTCATAATATAAAGCTTGTTACTGTAGAGAATTCTGTAAGAGCCATTCCTGAGTTGCTGTTTGTACCATATATGTATGGTCCTATTGTATCTATTTGATGAATGGGATGACCTACTTTGGCGTTAAAATTGCCCATTACTATAGTAAAGTTTTGATTGCTATTTTTTTTTTTTATCTAGAGTGTGCTGCAGTGAGTCATAAAATGCTTCTCTCTTCATCAGTATGGGATAAGGTGGGAGCATATATTTGGATGATCCTGATTTTAAGTTTAGAGTTTATTTTAAGTGTAATTTCTATTATTCTTTCATCTGTATAATTACTTCTATAAGGTGTGTAATTGTTTTCTTAATTAGAAATCAATTTCTAATTGATTTCTAATTAGAAATCAATTTCTAATTGATTTCTAATTAAGATAATATATTGATAAATTGATAAATAATCACTCTGTATTGTCCTTAAGTTTTAACATAATAGTATAAGTAGTCTCCATTTTTTAGTTTTATTAAATGTTCATCCTGCCTGCGAACTTCAATTAAACCTATGATGTCCCATTTAATATGTTTTAGTTCTTGCTGTAAGATGGTAAGGTCTTCCTTTTCTTTAAGTATTCGACAATTAAATGTTCCTATATAGAGGAAAAGAGGATTGTATTGATTACTGTTATGTTTATGAATCCCCTTTGGGCTATTCTAGTATTGCTTATTATTTGGGAAAGCTTCTCAGTGCATCATGCTCTTGTCTCCATAAATGGTTTCGATCAAAGTAGTCGTATAGTTGAGGAAATTTAGTCACATCCAGTGATTGCCCATTCTGGCCATGGGCTTTATGGCCTTTCTTTCTTCTTCTTGGCATTGTAGTGGAGGGGTTGTGGCCACATAACATCTTGGGAGATGCATTTTATAGCTTTCTGCCAGCTCTGCTCAGTATCATCTTTGCCATAGCTCATTACAACATCATGTTTCCCGTGGGGTCCATGTGGAGGCATGATACTAAGACTTCCTGGGTATGGCCCTCTGGACTTCACTGAAATATTCGCACTGCCATCTATATCAGTTCCATCAGGGATTTTGACCGTGTTGTAGGTTGCCAGCCAACCATGGAAATCCATCCCAGGCTTAACTGTGCTCAACATGCTACAAGCATGACTTATGGCTATTCAGCCAAGATCCTGGTAGGAGAACACAGCTAACACCCCCCCTTTATTTATATATATATATATAGAAAGTTATTAATTATATGAAGTGCCAAAGGCTTCAATTCAGCGACAAGAATTTATTTAAGTTAATGGATATTATATCCCATATTGTTTCTTAGCCGAATAAGAGACTCAAAAAGTTTCATGCCGAATATAGAAACTATATAAAGTTCGGCGATTCCAAGCATAAGCAAATACCTGAATAGTGCACCTGACCCATTTGGTAGTGCAAACTGAGACAACTCATAGTAAGGGTGGAGCAAGCTCCGATCACTATTCTTGGTATTTACCCATAATGTGAACTTAGCTCCTAGGAGCTGTATTACTGTTCTACTATTATGAGAGAAGGTCACTACCCAGACCGGTTTCAACCTTTATTGAGGTCTCATCAGTGAGTAGGTAGACCTAGTTAATACCAAGTTTGTAGCGAACAGAAGTTACATCCCTTCCATGAGAATTGCCAAGAAGGTGTCCTAATAAATTATTAATTATATGAAGAGCCAAAGGCTTCAATTCGGCGACAAGAACTTATTTAAGTTAAGGGATGTTATATCCTATATTGTTTCTTAGCCGAATAAGAGACTCAAAGAGTTTCATACTGAATATAGAAACTATATAAAGTTCGGCGATTCCAAGCATAAGCAT
This sequence comes from Typopeltis vanoorti, assembly GCF_054136105.1. Taxonomy (NCBI): domain Eukaryota; kingdom Metazoa; phylum Arthropoda; class Arachnida; order Uropygi; family Thelyphonidae; genus Typopeltis; species Typopeltis vanoorti. The sequence goes on along the minus strand of NC_143563.1, from coordinate 121,029,525 downwards.
ATACCTGGATAGTGCAACACCTGAACCATTTGGTAGTGCAAACTGAGGCAACTCATAGTAAGGGTGGAGCAAGCTCCGATCACTATTCTTGATATTTCTGTTTGCTACAAACTTGGTATTACTAGGTCTACCAACTCACCGATGAGACCTCAATAAAGGTTGAAACCGGTCTAGGTAGTGACCTTCTCTCATAATGTAGAACAGTAATACAGCTCCTAAGAGCTAAGTTCACATTATGGGTAAATACCAAGAATAGTGATCGGAGCTTGCTCCACCCTTACTATGAGTTGCACTACCAAATGGGTCAGGTGTTGCACTATCCAGGTATTTGCTTATGCTTGGAATCGCCGAACTTTATATAGTTTCTATATTCGGCATGAAACTCTTTGAGTCTCTTATTCGGCTAAGAAACAATATGGGATATAATATCCCTTAACTTAAATATACAGAAAGTATTTTACGTTGGGTATAATAAATGTTAAAGATATCAAGCTATTTTAAACCTGATTTTACTCCATTTCCCATCTTTAACATTTATTATACCCAAGGTAAAATACTTTCTACATCTATCTCTCATCCTGAGATTTTTATTTTTATTTAATAAGGTTAAAACACCTTATGGTAACTTATTCTGGTAAAATACTTATATGCTCTGTATTACTAAAATCTTGGTATTTCTAAGCCTGGCTCACACTGATGAGACCTCAATAAAGGTCAAAACCGGTCTGGGTAGTGACCCCCTTGCGTTTAATACATAGCATCATACATCTCCTCCAGGAGATGTGCTCTGCATTCTTCTTCTTCTTCTACGCGTTATTCCCGCTTCCTATGCAGGGTCCGCGTGTTACTTAGATGCGACTTCTTGTTAGTACTACTCCCAACCGACCCGTCGCCTGGTCTGCCGCTGGGGGGGGGGATATATTTTTTGACTGTAGAGGCGTATGTTCACGGGGCCGGTTTGCCTGCTTGCGGGATGAAAAACGCCAGATAAACTGGTGGAAAAAACCCTACTGTCCGCGCCCAAGACCGGCTAACTTGGCTATGCCTGAGGAAGATCCTCAAATTCCTCACGTCTACAATGGGAATCGAACCTAGGACACTCCTTCCCCAGGAATATGGTTGCGAAGCGCATAGCCGCTAGGCTAACCGCGTGGTTGAGATGTGCTCTGCATTAAGGGTAAATATTAAGAATAGTGATCAGAGCTTAACCACCTTTACCACGAGTTGCCTTGACTTGCACTACGTGCGGGGTCATCACCCAGACTTGCAATACTTGCAGGTGCAAACTTGACTTACTTGTCTGTTTGCTTTCTTGGGAAATGGAGTAAAACCAGGTTTAAAATAGCTTGGTATCTTTAACATATATATATATATATATATAAATGTGTATATGTCAGCATTTTCTTCACCTTATCTTTATAGTATTTGTTACTGTGCATATTATTAAATATTAAATGTTAGGCAGTAATTTGTCTGTTATCCAACCTTCAAATAGGCAAACCCTTGGTTAATTGTTGAATGCATTAGCATGTTGTCATTCTAACCTCTGAAACAGAACTGTGTAAGCCATCAGATAACTGAAGGATTACTGTATTCATTTTACACAGAATTATGGACTACAGCCGTGTTATAATTATTTTAATTTTCCAACGTTTTGACCTTCATGTTAAGATCATCATCTGGAGTATACATATATATACACACACAGATAATTTAAACTACATTTCACACAGTATGCTGAAGAGACAATGAATTGATCAACGGTTATTTCACTGACCTGACTGAGTGAAAATAAAATAAAATTACAATAAATAAATGAAATAAAATAAAATAACTACTTCAAAGCTACATTCAATTTAAGACAATATCAGAGAAACATTCTTTCATATAGATAGTTTTATTACAGCAAAAATGATATCCTAATTTAACATGACAATTATTATATTAGATTTAAGAACCTGAATTACCTATGGTTCTGTTTATAATTAACTCTTAGGGAGAAATGTTAATTAGGTAGAATATGTGCCTTTTATATTCTTAGGATTTTTAGACCACCACTATTGTTAAGATTAGGGTGGTTGATAAGAATCTCACAGGCTTCCTTAAATTTATGTTCATACCATGTTTTGGTGTGATGTAAACAACAGGTACTTTTCCAGTCAATTCTATGTAAAGTGTTCAGGGCATGATCAGAAAGACCAGCTTGACCATAGTTATTATATTTAATGTGTCGTTTATGTTCCTTTATGTCGTTTATGTTATGACACATTAAATATAATAACTATGGTTAAGCTTGTCTTTCTGATCATGCCCTGAACACTTTACATAGAATTGACTGGAAAAGTACCTGTTGTTTACATCACACCAAAACATGGTATGAACATAAATTTAAGGAAGCCTGTGAGATTCTTATCAACCACCCTAATCTTAACAATGGTGATGGTCTAAAAATCCTAAGAATATGGAAGGCACTTTCTCTCTAAGAGTTAATTATAAATAGAACCATAGGTAATTCAGGATCTTAAATCTAATATAACAATTGTCATGTTAAATTAGGATATCATTTTTGCTGTAATAAAACTATTTATATGAAAGAATGTTTCTCTGATATTGTCTTAAATTGAATGTAGCGTTGATGTAGTTATTTTATTTTATTTCATTTAGTTATTGTAATTTTAGTTTATTTTCACTGGAGGTCAGGCCAGTGAAATAAGTGTTGATCAATTCATTGTTCTCTTCAGCATACTGTGTGAAATGTAATTTAGCTTCTCTCTGTATATATATGTGTATACTCCAGATGATGACCTTTATATGAAGGTCGAAGCATCTGGAAATTAAAATAATTATTTATAACATGGTTGTAGAGTCCATAATTTTGTGTAAAATGGATGCTGATCACCATGTAACACTAAAAGAGATGAGGGATTACTGTAATTTATCAAAGCTAAAAAAAACATTTATTTAAATAGAAGTACATGAAATAAGCAAATTCTGAAAAAAAAGAAAGAAAGAAAAAGTAACATTATTCAGGATCTCAATGAAGTTTGTAAAACTCATCATGGGAAGCCGATCTTAAACAACATAAAGTCTGTCATACCATTCCTTAAACACGTTTACCATTTATGCCCTTACTCCATCCTCCATATATATATATATATATATATAAAGCCAACCCTCACTCTCTTGTTTACCACTTCCATTTGTAACTTCTAGGGATGGATCCCTTGATATCAGAGACTTTTTTAGCATGGACAGAAAGTTGGGTTTCAGGGCACACATTGCTAAATTTGTAAGAATATCATGGTAGATTATGGCAATGATGAGGAGGACCGTGACATGGAGAAGCAAAGAGGTTATGGTTCTTTTTGTATGAGGCCTTGATCAGGCCATATATTGACTAATGTGTGCAGATTTGATTGCATGGTTTTCAAGGGGATGAGGATATATTAGAGAGGGTTCACTGAGGTGGTTTCAGGTTTCTGGCAATGCAAAGGCAGATTGAGTGACTGGGTCTTGAAGAGCCATATGAATAGAAGAAGAAAAGTGGAATATGATGGAGACTTCAAGTTGGTGAAGGGCTGTTAGTAGGTTAATGTGGAAATTTTTCATAGAATAGAGGGATACAGGCATAGAACAAGAGACCATCCCTGGAAGCAATATAAGGTGGGAGTGAGGAGCAGGTTCTATGCATGAAGAGTGGTTGGAGAGTGGAATGCATTGCCTGAAAGTGGAGTGAGTGCAGAAACTGTTAATGTTCAACACAGTCAGATATCTCTTTGTACGAGAGTGTGGATCTCCTGCAATGAGGTTTTTGATTTCACGGAGTTCTGATGTTAATAATTCATTTTTGTGAAGATGGGGGGGGGGGTGCTTAAGGGTCAAAGCTGTATAACTAAGAGGAGACCTCCACATAGCCTTTAAAGGAATGCGGAGAACCGACCAGGGCTTCTGACCTAATGTCAAATCCTCACCTTCTCGTGGTGCACCCTGTTGGGTATCTACTTTTATACTGAACGAATGAGGATGGGTTGGCAATTTGGGATTTATCCGACCAAATTGTATTTTTATTGGTTAAACCAAAATAAAAAAAAAAAATGATGGTACAACATGACAAAATTTCATGCCAGCTGGGGCGTCACCCGGTTAAACAAGGCCCCCGTTGTTTTTGCCAGGGAACCAGGCCAGACAGCGAAAAGTCAGCTACTGGAACAAATCTGAAAACAAACCCCAACTCAACATCACCAGAGTTAAAGATCATACTATCAACGTAAGAAGCTTGAATGGTAAAGAAATGGAGCTAGCTGAGGAATTAGATAAGTACCAGATCGACATAATAGGGGTGACTGAAACAAAAAAGACCAGAACTGGTGAGATCTTTCTGAGCAATAAATACAAAATGTTATATTCAGGCAATGACAATCAAGGAAAAGAAGGAGTAGCCATAGTATTCAACACAAAATACGAGGCTAATCTTCTTGAATGGCAGTCAGTCTCAAGTAGAGTAATGTGGGCAAATATGAGAATGGGAAACTGGACAATGAGACTTATTTGTGCCTATGGTCCCACAGAAGGTTCTACTAAGGTAGAAGTGGAGGAGTTCTTTGATGCTTTAGAAAAAGCAACTGACACAATGAAAAAGGAAAAGTTGGTTCTTGTTGGGGGATCTAAATAGCAGAGTAGGAAATGCTTGTGAGACATACAAAAATATTTTGGGAAAATTTGGAGAAAAGAGCAAAGCTAATAATAATGGTAAATATCTGTTGGATTTCTGCTCAGGACATGGACTGGTTATTACTAACACCATGTTCCAACATAAAAATGTGCACAAATTCACATGGAGAGAAGAGGCTAGGAATAAGGAAAGTCTCATTGACTATGTTATTGTTGATAGCGATGTTTTCTCCCTGGTGCAGGACACCAGAGTGTACAGAGGATTTGAAATTGGAAGTGATCACTATTTAGTCTTGAGAAGGATAAAATTGAATTTCATATTGAAAAAAATAACATGTAAGAAAGTTTTAAAGAGAATAAAAGTCGAGCACTCTGAGATGTGAACTGTAGACTAAAATACACAAAGATTATTGAAGAAAAAATGAAAGAGTTTGAGAACAGGAATCAAACCTTGGAGATTCAGTGGCAAACTCTGAAGAAAACATTGATTGATTCTGCCAGAGAGGCATGTGGTGAGGTTGTCTGCAAGGATAAAAAAAATCAGAACTCCTTGGTGAACAAAGGAAGTTAAAGAGGCAGTGAAGGAAAAGAAGAAAGCATATCAAAAGTTCCTGTCAAATAAGTCGGCTTGTGCTCTTAGAGAATATAGAGACAAATGCAAGAACGCCAAACACTGTGTAAAACTAGCTAAACAAAAGTCATAGGAGGACTTTGGCAAGAATATAGAAAATAAATATCAAGAAGGTGGCAAAATATTCTGGAGGTTGTTGAAGAAGCTTAGGAATGGAGGAAAGAGTGTTGTAAAAGGAGTTAGAGATGATAAAGGTGACATGAAAATGGGAGAAAAAGATATCCTTGAAGTATGGAGTAATTACTTTGAAAAACTGCTAAATGAAACAAGCAGTGATGACAGCACAGTGGTAAAAAACACTGACCAGGCATGCAGTCAGGAATACATATCCATACTTGAAGTAGAAAAAGCCATCAAAGGCTTGAAATGTGGAAAGGCAGCACGAGTAGATGATATTCGACCAGAAATGCTGAAGTATGGTGGTATAAGAGTCATACAGTGGCTGCACTGCATAGTTCAGAAAGCCTGGACAGAGGAACGAATTCCCGATGATTGGAGTAGAGCTCTCATAGTACCCATATATAAAAAGGGAAATAAAACTGAATGTGAGAATTACAGAGGTATTTCCCTACTGAGTGTTCCTGGCAAGATCTATGCATGTATACTTGAGAAACTGTTGAGAAGAATTGTGGAAGAAAAGCTTGGTGAAGAACAAGCTGGATTCAGGCCAAATAGAGGCTGTAAGGATCTGATCTTCACTTTACAACAAATAGTCGAGAAAGCATGGGAATATAACAAAGATCTGTATTTAAGTTTTGTCGATTTGGAAAAGGCATATGACAGGGTGCCAAGAGAGAAGCTATTCAATACGCTGCAATTATATGGTGTCAATGGGTCATTATATCAATCAATACTTAGTCTTTATTTGAGTTGTAAGTCAGCAGTTAGAATTGAAGGAAGTACAGGAAGATGGTTTAATGTTAAATCTGGTGTGAGACAAGGATGTACATTATCCCCTCTGTTATTCATTATCTATATGGATCACATTATGAAGGAAAGTGGTATTAAACATGATATCAAAATTGGAGATGTTAATGTCAGCTCTTTGCTTTATGCGGATGATGTTATACTTCTAAATAAATCCGCTACAAGTCTGCAAGATTCTCTGACTAAATTGAATAGCTGTTGTAATAGATATGGTATGAAGGTCATCAATAAAAAGACAAAGACAATGAAAATAGGCAGAATCATTGAAAATGCCAACTGTGTTGTGAATGGAGTACCTGTGGAACAAGTAAAACCTTTCAGCTACTTAGGTACGAATTTTAGTGAAGATGGTAAATTAAATATAGAAATAGACAACAGAATCAGCAAAGCTGGTATGGTGGGAAGTCAATTGAATAAATTCATATGGAATAAGAGAGAAATTAGTCAGAACACTAAATTAGCTGTATACAAGACAGTGTTCAAACCAATTTTAACTTATGGATCTGAGAGCTGGGTCAGAAGTAAAACACTTGACCAAAGACTTGAGACCGCAGATATGAGAGTCCTGAGAAAGATTATAGGTGTGAACAGATGGCATCAATGGCAATATCATATTAAAAACAAGGATATTAGGAAAGAACTTGACATTGTTAGCATTAAGGAATGCGTTAGCCGAGCTAATCTCAGGTGGTATGGTCACTTAAACAGAATGGGCGAAGAAAGATTAGCAAAACAAGTGTTCTCTGCCAGGTTGGCAGGAAAACAACCCAGAGGAACACCAAGATATAGGTGGATTGATACGGTACAAAGTGCCTTGGACGATAGAAATGTAAGATCTGATAATGTTGGAGTCTTGACAAGTAACAGACTGATTTGGAGGAAAATTGTAGATAGGAAGTTAGTAATGATGTAAATTTTTCATGTAGTACTATCATATCCTGTACACCCCTTGAGGGTACATGGCAGGAATTTGTTGATGATGATGATGATGATGATGATGATGATAATAGAATTATTATTATTAATTGTTTATTAATTATATAAGTATTATTACTGTTAATTATTGAGTATCTCCATGGATTCTATAGACTTTGAGAGAGGCCTTAAACATTTTACCAACTGCTAACCAATATTTGCACTAAAGATATCATACTTCACTTTGAACTCATTTACTGGCATAGCACTTATAACTGACTTTGGCAACCTTTTCCACCCATTTGCCATTGCTGGCAAAAAATCTGAAAAAAATTTGGTGTTTAAGCAAACTTTTGCCCAATTTCTGGGGATGATCTCTACTTCTCTCCCTTCCCCATTAGTCTTCTTCTTCTTCCTAACATGGAATTTAGGCCAAGTGGCCTGTTCCGGTCTCATATCATCTCTTTCTTGGTCTTCTGATTATTCTTTTTCCACTTATTTTGTATCTGAATAATATTTTTGGTAGTCTGCCATTGTCCATTCGATTTAAATGTTCTTGCCATTTTTGTTTATACTGTTTTATGTAGTAATTAATTAGTTTTATTTTCATGGATTGTAAGATTTCTTCATTTGTTTTGTGGTCCCACTTGGTATATCCAGCTGTTTTTCTGAGGAACTTCATTTCTGCTGTTTCAATTCGTTTTTCATCTTTTTTTTATGGTCCATGTTTCGCTTCGATATAGTAGAGTTGATTTTGACAAGACATTATATAATCTGATTCTAGTGTTTTTTTGTACTAGGGATGGCTTAAATATATTATTTATTATGCCATTTACTTGGACAAAGTTTGATATTTTAGTATCTATTTCTTTTTCTTCTTCGTATAATAGATCACATCCCAAGTATCTAAAAGTATTTACTTGTTCTAGTATTTTATTATCTATCACTATTTTACTTCTTTTTGGATTTTTTCCTTTGAATGCCATTATTTTTGTTTTTTCTTTAGATATTGTCATATTATATTGCTTTGAGATATCATTTAATGATTTTAATGATCTTTGTAAGTCATCTTCTGATGTAGCTAATACTATTTGATCATCTGCAAATAGTAGTGTATCTATCTTCATTTGCGGGGTCATTTGTATACCAAATGGTTTATGCTGTTTCCAGATTGTTAATATTTCGTTTATATATATATTGGAAAGCAGAGGTGAGAGGGTACATCCTTGTCGTACTCCTCTTGATATATCTTTCCATTCTGAGATGTGTTCTAATTTAACTGCTATTTTATTTCCTGTATATATTTCTTGAATAGATTGTAAAAGTTGGTTTGGTATGTTTAAATCGGTTAATATTTTGAACAATTTTTGTCTACTAATTTTGTCAAAGGCTTTTGTTATTTTGTCCCCATTAGTCATATATTGAAAATTTTTTCTCATATCATTCCTGTAATAATCCTTAAATAACTAATGTCTCTGTCATATTTCACCCTTTTCTTTTTGTCAACCAATTTCTGTAACTCACAAATCTTCAATCCTTACAAGTAACATTTGGTAGACTTCCCACCATCTTGGTCACTCACCTCTGTATACTCTCCACTTCTTTCTCATCTACGAGAAACCCAGGTGACCAGGACCAATGCACAGTAGTTGAGATCTGCCCTTTGTGAAGAGGTATAATAATTTCCTTATCTCTGCTTATCAGAGTATTCTTCAAGTACCTAACCCTATGAGCTATTTTAGTCACTTTTGCGATATGCTTTTTTGAACTTTAGCTCAGCAGTCTACTAGCATCCCAGATAAGTAGCTTCATCATTTTGATGCATCCCCCATTTCATCAGTATAATGCAGAACTGGTATTTGTTTCATCCCAAAATACATAATCTTACACTTTGCCACATTGATTTAATGTCCATTCACTTTCTTCCATACTGTCAGTCTGTTTAAATTTTCCTGCAAGATTTTGCAATTATCTTTAGAAATTATTGCTCCACTCATCATCAAATAATTGATGATGCAAAATACAAGATTCTCTGTCCTATATCTGGGGTGTACATCTGAAAAGATGGCAAAAGTTCTTTACAAATATAATCTACATGTTACTTTCAGATCTCCACATCCAGCTAGCAACCTTCATCCTCTTGAACATCCTGGAGTTAAAGTTCCTTGCAACTGCAACTTACTGTTTTGGACAGATTGGTGGATCTACTATTCCTTTGAAGAACATCAAAAACTACATTTGTGACCATCTGTCAAGACTGACAGACTATGCTCTGGATATGCCTTCACAGGATTAAATACCGTGTAGATTGCTATGGTGCTATGCTTAGCCCAAGTGGGGAAATAATCATTCTAACACATCATTTTAGCCTTTCTGTGAATTAATATTACTTTTTTTACCCAGTCTCTAGAGTGCCTTGGTAGGATATTAGTTCCATTTATTAGTTCCATATGAAGTTATAACTTGTCTTTTTTTCTACAATAGTCTAAATAAGTGCTGTATACTTTACTGCAGTAATTTGTCCTCTTAAGTTACTAGCTCCATGAAATCTGTAAATCCATCAAGACATTATTAGTAAGTTCAATACATTATTTTTCTTCTGGTGTTTGTTTATACTATGAAGCCCTGATATGAATATAGATAGGAGGCTAAGGGTCATTCATTCTGGCACATAAATTTCGAGCATAGTTCCTTCAGGTTATGGGAGAATACCATTATGACCAGAAGCCTTATCTAAACCCTTTATATAGCCAACATTGGCATTCAGACATCTATATACTGAACTATATATGGTTACTGTTACTAACTAGACAGTTCAAGATTAGCCTAAAAAGATACTTCCATACCACTCGGTTAGGGGGGTGAGTAAGGGAGTGAGGAGTAGGTTCTATGCACAACCAAGGAGAAGACAGAATGAGGCTGGAACAGACTTCTTCTCTTCTTCTCTCCCATAGTCCTAAATGGACCATTGGGTCATTCATGGCTGGTAGGTGATATTCTTTGTTAGCCTCTTCCAGTAATCTCGGTCTCTTGTTCTTGATGTCATTTGAGAAAGGGAGGAATTTGTCCATTTTTTGATGTTATCAGTCCATTTTTATTGAGGTTGGTCCCTAACCCTTGGTCCTGGAATGATTCCTTCTATTGTTTGCTTTGGAATGCCATTAGCCCTCTCCACAGGTCTGAACCATTTGATCTGTCTTCTTCTGATGACTGTCAGAATATTTTCCCTTCTTCTCCCATCTATTGAATTAATCAGTTTTTGGACACTTTCATTGGTTTTGTGAGCGGTATAGGGAATTCTCAAAAGTCTTCTGTAAGTTTTCATTTCAAAAGACAGGAGTCTCCTCTCATCTTCCCTCAATAAAGTCCAGGCCTCACAACCATACAAGAGGATACAGTTCACCAGTAGTCTGGAACAGACTACTGGACCTAAATTCCCAAAATGATGACAGTGAAGCTCACCAAATATTATAAATTAATAACTAAATCCTCTCACAACTTTTGATTCCAAAAGGGAACAAGTGACACTCTTTGTGTAGTCAGCTGGTCTGCATCTTTCATCATTCTGCAGTTGAATATGTTTGTGGCATACCAGATAACATTTTTAATCCTAACCAGTATTTATGTGTATGTACTTGTGTGCATATGCAATACAATTGATTTTGTTGGGTTCTGGAAGTAAAAATTCCGGTTTATTCATGAGAAAGAAAAGTACTTACCCGTTTTAAAGATCAGTATAAAGATAGAGAAAGTTCCTATCATTGATTTGAATTTCACATGCAAGTTTTTCCTTCTAGGAAAAACGTGTGTGAAATTCAAATTCTCTGCTTATCAAGAACTTTGATAAGCAGAGATAAGGAAATTATTATACCTGTTCATAAGGCCAGATCTCAACTACAGTGCATAGTCTTGATCACCTGGATTTCTCCAGGAGCAAGTATCACTAAAGTTTTCAGTAGGTTTTGCAGATATGAGGAGGACGAGGGAGAGCGGGAAAGTTCTAATAAACACCTTGAACAAAAATGATATTAAAATAACTGATATAGCTACAAGAAAGAATACATGTTTCATCAAATTGTAATAATTTGTTCTTTTTCTTTTAGGATACATAAGAAGACATAAAATTAATTAGCTTTTGTTCTAGGTGTTTATCAGAACTTTCCAGACCTCTTCCCCCTCGTAACTTGCATTTAGCCACCCTTCATTACATTTTTGTAGTCTATTAAATTAGCAGTAAAATCATTAAGAAAACAAATTGTAAAGATATTAAATTTGGCTGCAAAAGAGTTAGTTTATCACTAGCATATATTTGTATTATAATTTGAAGAATAATGAAAGACATTTATATATTAAACTATATTATTTTCTCCTCATAACTGATTTCTTTTACAGTCAATGATCACCTTCTTGAAAGATCCTTCAGGTGATATGCCATGGGAAGAAGATGAAACAGCACAAGATATTGTTCATGTAACTGATGCTAGTGTAAGTTCTATGTTTATTTACCCTCCCCCCCCCCTCTTGCATACATGGTCAAATTAAGTGGTGATTGAAAGATGTTTTATGGATGTCAGTGTTTCTCCTTTAACAGTATACTTTTCACCATTATCTCATCATCAGTTTCTTGTATACTCTCAAATATAGTTCAGATTTCATGATGGGTTCCATTCAGGACTTGTTTCAGATTTATATTATTATTTGTGCAGTCTCTTTTTGATCAGTTCTTACATTTTTATCTTCATAGCACTATCTCTATCTTAAGCTTACACTGGAGGACAGAAACAACTTTTAAAAAAGTTTTTAAACATTCGAAAGTGGGTTATCCAGTTTGATATATAGGTTGCAGCTTTTTAATTCTGCTTAACATAAAGAATTGTGGTGAAAGTGCAAAAGAATTGAATGAGTGAAGAGCGAGTGTGAGGGATGAGATTCAGAGAACAGAAATATAAGATGGACAGATAAACAAGAATTGGAGTGGAAAGATATACAGCATAACGAAAGTGAATGCTAGAAGCAGTAATGAATGTGTATGGGGACAGTCAGCATAGGATTGGGATGCAAGGAGAGTAGTTAGAGAGAGACATATGGGATAAGTGCAGATAAAGTTAAGCTCCCAGGGACAAGTGTAGAGAAGCCACAGATAAGAGTGGCATTCTGACTTGTAAACTGAGAAATGAATTAGTCTTTGTTATGAATGCCTGGTGCATCAGAAATAAGGGAGAAAAATTATTGATTTCATAGATTTCAGCCAAAAAATTGTTGGATATAAATGATATCCTGAGAAGAATGGTGTGAGGTCGAAGGAAGACAGGATGAGATATTTAATTGATTGTTGCTATATGCTGGGAAATGCACAGGATGGTGACAAAGAAATGTATAGGCAAATTCGCTTGGTGCTACTTTGCTTATATATTTGCTTGAAATGCATAATATAATTGGAATAATAATAATTTAGAATAATATAGTTGTGAATGAATTTAGGTAGTATTTAATGGGCACTGAAATATGTGGGTTTCTTAGATCTTATATTATCAGATGATATGATTGTGAATGGTATGTCATATCTCTCAGCATTTGGCAATTGTGATTTTAAAGCGATCATCTGGATGGTTCCAAACCTTATGAAGATATCTGCGCAGAAAGGATATGTATGGAGCTCTACACGGTGATTGCTTACAAAATGCTTTGGAGAAAGTTAGAGCTGTAGAATAGAATGGAATAAGTAGTTGGGTAGGAAGGAAGTCAGTGCTGCTTGGGCACTGATCAAGATCTGTTTTATAGCAGCACTCTCTGAGTGTATTCTAAAGTCAAGAGGTTCACTATGCCTCCTCCATAAGGCCTTCCTCTTCCAAAGTGCATGCTTAGTCTCAAATCATTTATTTTATACCTTATTTAACCTCTTGTCTTTGGAATACACTCAGAGAGTGCATTCTAGTTGAATGTTGCATGTCACTGCAGTTTTAATTTGTGCTCTGATGATGTTGGTTAGAAAACCAGTGAACTAATGTTGTTTATACCATGAAACACTGTTAAGAATAACCAATAATATCTATGCAAAAGCATAGATACTATATGTATATGAGGATGAAGCACCTTGATGAAATGTTTCTTGTATATCTTAAATGAAATACATAAACAGCAGGCTACGAATGTGATTTTGGTTAGTATTATTATTATTATTATTATTATTATTATTATTATTACAACCACCATGGAGTCGACAGACTCGTCATGGGAGGTTCATTCAAATGACAACATATTTATCATGTAGAATCTTAAATTTAACACTTCTTGCATTAACTACACATTCTGGTAATGCATTCCATTCACTGACAATTCTCCATGTAAAAAAATACTTCTCACACCCTTCCTCACAACACTTTTATATGACTTCTAGGAATGACCTCTGGTTCTTCCCCTCTCACCCTCTATTCTTTTTAATAATCCTCTCTGGATTAAACTGATAAAATCCTCTCACTAACTTAAATGTCTCTATCATATCACTTCTCTTCCTCCTATCCACTAAACTCTGCAATCCACATTTCTTCAACCTCTCTCCATAGTCAGCATTCCAAACTCCTGATATTGTCTTATCACTCATCTCTGCACTCTCTCTAATGTCTCCAAACAGTGGCACAACCACTTCCTTATCCTTACATGTTAGAGTACCTCTAAAGCAGCACTGTGATGTGCAGTCTGCTCTCTAAACTTCGGTCTACTGTCAACCATCATTTCCGAATCTCTAATCTCATCCACTTCCTGCAGTATGGCACCATCGATATAGTACACACAGCCTTATATTTCTGCACTCCAAAATGCAACACCTTGCACTTATTGATAGTAAAACTACAACCCCACTCTTTTGTCCAAGTAAAGAGTCTATTCTAATCTTCTTGAAGGAAATTAACAAAAGCAATGCTACTTATAATTCTTTCCAACTTTGCATTATCAGTAAATAACAGAAGATCCCCAGTCAGCCCACATGATATATCTTTTACAAATAAATTAATCAGCAGGGACCCAAGAACATACCCCTGGGGCATGTTACTGGTTACCCTTCTTTTTTGAGACACTGCTCCATCATACACAACCTGCTGGTATCATTCAGAGAGAGAGAGAGAGTGCCAGTCTCTAATCCATGTAATGGGCACTGAAATCATTTGGTATCTATCAAACACTTTTGCAAATTGGCTTGGTGCTACTTTGCTTATGTATTAGCTTGAAATGCATAATATAATTGGGATAATGATAATTTAGAATAATATATTTCTGAATGAATTTAGGTAGTATTTAACGGGCACTGAAATGTGTGGGTCTCTTAGATCTTATATTAAGAATACCACTGTATACGATTCTCCTTTATCTAACACACTCGTCATCTTATCATAAAAGGCAAGTAAATTACTGAAACAGGACCTACCCTTTACATATCCAAACTGACATTCATAAAGAATACCATTTTCATCAACCCAATTCTGTATTCTCTTCCTTATCAATCTCTCTAACACCTTGACGACAACTGCAGTTATACAGCCTGGAGACTTCTGTCTTAGAACCATGCTCGTGGAGTGGTACTATTTTGCCTTCTTTCCACTCCTTGGGAACCCTACCCACTGCAAGACTTTCATTAAATACCCAGGTCAAGGGCATAACCAACTGTGATGCACATTCCTTAAGAATACGTGGTGGTGTGTCATCCATTCCCACAGCCTTATACACATCTAACCCAACCAACATCTGATACACCTCTGTTTCTTTCACTTCCAATTCTCCTATTATTTGCCTCTCTTTTATATATTGTACTGGATCATTTACACCAATATGATATAAGCTGATAAAGTGCTTATACAATAATTCCACTATATTTCCTTTGCAGCTGTTCATCTGCCATAATTATTCTTCCACTTGCTTGCCATGTAGCGGAAAAATTCCCTTGAGTTACCCTTGTCCTGACCATCCAATCTCCTCTCATACTGCACCTTTTCTTTCTTTAAATGTTCATCACCTTTCTTTGTGGATCTGATCACCATCACTGTCTTGTACCTCCTCCATAACATTTTCTTTTCCAGCACAGCTTGCTTGATTTCACTGTTTATCCATTTCACGCCTACTCCATTTACTTGCTTAACCCTAAGTATGCAGTCATACATTGCTTTTGTCAGATACTGCATCGTGAGTTTCCATGCATTGCCAACATCTTTTCCGCTCAGCTCATCTACCCAGCATACTTTTGGTAACTGACTAAAAAAGCTTCCTATAATCACCTGCTTTATACTTCCACATGTATCCATTATTGGCAGTGACCTTTTCTTGTTTCATCATCATCAAATTCCTGCCATGTACCCTCAAGGGGTGTACAGGATATGATAGTACTACATGAAAATAATTACATCATTACTAACTTCCTATCTACAATTTTCCTCCAAATCAGTCTGTTACTTGTCAAGACTCCAACATTATCAGATCTTATATTTCTATCATTTAAGGCACTTTGTACCGTATCAATCCACCTATATCTTGGTCTTCCTCTGGTAGTCGTTTTGCTGCCAACCTGGCAGAGAACACTTGTTTTGCTAATCTTTCTTCGCCCATTCTGTTTAAGTGACCACACCACCTGAGATTAGCTCTGCTAACACATTCCTGGATGCTGACAATGTCAAGTTCTTTCCTAATATCCTCGTTTTTAATATTATATTGCCATTGATGACATCTGTTCACGCCTCTAATCTTTCTCAGGACTCTCATATCTGCGGTCTCTAGTCTTTGGTCAAGTGTTTTACTTCTGACCCAGCTTTCAGATCCATAAGAAAACTGGTTTGAACACTGTCTTGTATACAGCTAATTTAGTGTTCCGACTAATTTCTCTCTTATATTCCATATGAATTTATTCAGTTGACTTCCCACAATACCAGCTTTGCTTGTATTGTCGATTCTGTTGTCGATTTCTATATTTAATTTACCATCTTCACTAAAAATCGTGCCTAAGTAGCTGAAATGTTTCACTTGTTCCACAGGTTCTCCATTCACAACACAGTTGACATTTTCAATGATTCTGGCTATTTTCATTGTCATTGTCTGTTTTTTTTTTTTTTTGCTGACCTTCATACCATATCTATTACAACAGTTATTAAATTTAGTCAGAGAATCTTGCAGACTTGTAGTGGATTTATTTAGAAGTATAACATCATCCGCATAAAGCAAAGAGCTGACATTAACATCTCCAATTTTGATATCATGTTTAATACCACTTTCCTTCATAATGTGATCCATATAGACAATGAATAACAGAGGGGATAATATACATCCTTGTCTCATACCAGATTTAACATTAAACCATCTTCCTGTACTTCCTTCAATTCTAACTGCTGACTTACAACTCAAATAAAGACTAAGTATTGCTTGATATAATGCCCCATTGACACCATATAACTGTAGCGTATTGAATAGCTTCTCTCTTGGCACCTTGTCATATCCCCTTTCCAAATCAACAAAACTTAAATACATATCGAAAAAACTTAAATACATATCTTTGTTATATTCCATGCTTTCTCGACAATTTGTCGTAAAGTGAAGATCTGATCCTGACAGTCTCTATTTCGCCTGAATCCAGCTTTTCTTCTACAATTCTTCTCAACCGTTTCTCACGTATACTTGCATAGCTCTTGCCAGGAACACTCGGTAGGGAAATACCTCTGTAATTCTCACATTCAGTTTTATTTCCCTTTTTATGTATGGGTATTATGAGAGCTCTACTCCAATCATTGGGAATTCGTCCCTCTGTCCAGGCTTTCTGAACTATGCAGTGCAGCCACTGTAAGACTTTTATACCACCATACTTCAGCATTTCTGGTCGAATATCATCTACTCCTGCTGCCTTTCCACATTTCAAGCCTTTGATGGCTTTTTCTACTTCAAGTATGGATATGTATTCCTGACTGCAATGCTGGTCAGTGTTTTTTATCACTGTGCTGTCATCACTGCTTGTTTCATTTAGCAGTTTTTCAAAGTAATTACTCCATACTTCGAGGATAACTTTTTCTCCCATTTTCATGTCACCTTTATCATCTCTAACTCCTTTTACAGCACTCTTTCCTCCATTCCTAAGCTTCTTCAACAACCTCCAGAATATTTTGCCACCTTCTTGATATTTATTTTCTATATTCTTGCCAAAGTCCTCCCATGACTTTTGTTTAGCTAGTTTTACACACTGTTTAGCTTTCTTACATTTGTCTCTGTATTCTGTAAGAGTAAAAGATGACTTATTTGGCAGGAACTTTTGATATGCTTTCTTCTTTTCCTTCACTGCCTCTTTAACTTCCTGAGTCCACCATGGAGTTCTGATTTTTCTATCCTTGCATACAACCTCAATACATGCCTCTCTGGCTGAATCAGTCAAGGTTTTCTTCAAGGCTTGCCACTGAATCTCTAAAGTTTGGTTCCTGTTTTCAAACTCTTTCATTTTTTTCTTCAATAATCTTTGTGTATTTTAGTCTACAGTTCACATCAGTGAACTGCTGAACTTTTATTTGCTTTAAAACTTTCTTACATGTTATTTTTTTCAATATGAAATTCAATTTTATCCTGCTCAAGACTAAATAGCGATCACTTCCAGTTTCAAATCCTCTGTACACTCTGGTGTCCTGCACCAGGAGAAAACATCACTATCAACAGTAACGTAGTCAATGAGACTTTTCTTATTCCTTGCCTCTTCTCTCCCTGTGAATTTGTGCACATTTTTATGTTGGAACATGGTGTTAGTAATAACCAGTCCATGTGCTGAGCAGAAATCCAACAGATATTTGCCATTATTATTAGCGTTGCTATTTTCTCTAAATTTTCCCAAAATATTTTTGTATATCTAACAATCATTTCCTACTCTGCTGTTTAGATCCCAAACAAGGACCAACTTTTCATTTTTTTCATTGTGTCAGTTGCTTTTTCTAAAACCTCAAAAAATTCCTCCACTTCTACCTTAGTAGAACCTTCTGTGGGACCATAGGCACAAATAAGTCTCATTGTCCAGTTTTCCATTCTCATAATTGCCCACATTACTCTACTTGAGATGGACTGCCATTCAAGAAGATTAGCCTCGTATTTTGTGTTGAATACTATGGCTACTCCTTCTTTTCCTTGATTGTCATTGCCTGAATATAACATTTTGTATTTATTGCTCAGAAAGATCTCACCAGTTTTTGTCTTTTTTGTTTCAGTAACCCCTATAATATTGATCTGATACTTAACTAATTCCTCAGCTAGCTCCATTTCTTTGCCATTCAGGCTTCTTATGTTGATAGTACCGATCTTTAACTCTGTTGATGTTGAGTTGTGGTGTGTTTTCAGATTTGTTCCACTAGCTGACTTTTTGCTGTTCGCCGTGGTTCCCTGGCAAAAACAACGGATGCCTTGTTTAACCAGGCAATGTCCCAGCTGGCATGAAATTTTGTCATGTTGTACCATCATTTTGTATATTGGTTTACGCCAATAAGAATACAATTTGGCCGACTAAATCCCAAATTGCCAGCCCATCCTCTTTCGTTCAGTATCCAGGTAGATACCCAACAGGGTTCATCACAAGAAGGTGAGGATTGGACATTAGGTCAGAAGCCCTGGCCGGTTCTCTGCATTCCTTTAAAGGTTATGTGGGGTTCTCCTCTCAGTTATACAGCTTTGACCCTTAAGCACTCCTTTCTTGTTTCATAACTTACCAAACAAGTACATCATGATCACTCTCACCAACTGGCGTCAGTGTTAACACTTCATTAACAACTGCATATTGTGAATTTATCACCAAATCCAAAACATTAAAGCCTGTACTTGCTTCAATTACGTGCTGCCTAAGATACTTATCTCTCAGAAATTCCATGAACTCACTCTCCTTGTTCCCATACACTATCTCCTCCTTCCAGTCTATATTCTTGTAATTAAAGTCTCCCATCAGGATCACTTTCTTTTTACATGCCCAACTAATTTGCCAAAACATTTTCCAGTCAGTATTCTCTGCATTTCCAGGCCTATAACAGCATCCTATCAGATATACTGACCTGTTTATTTCAACTTAGCACCACACAGATTCAAAATCTGTGCATGTCATATTAACTTCCACACTTTGCAGACATAATTCCTCTGCAATCATTAACAGCACTCCTCCTCCTCCTCCTCTTTCACATCACTGTCCTTCTGGAAAATTATATATCCTTCTAATTCATTCCCAAGATCACATCCTGCTCAGACAACCAAGTTTCACTTATTCCCATTACCTTTGGTCATTCCATCTCAATCAGTGCCACAACTTAGCTCTCTTGTTTCGAATACTCCTTACATTTGTGTATAAACATGACATTTGCTGTGTGTTTGAGGCCATCCTACCAGCCCTAACTTTCTCTATTCTAGCTGCTATACTACACCTCTCTCTCTCTCTTCAGTTTGTCCGTTCCCATTTCCCTGATCCTGACTGTGATTTCCATTCTTACCTGTCTCATCCTCACCTTTATTCATTTCCTCACCCTGTGCTGCTGCAACCACATCTTCAACCTAATATCCATCTTCCTTCTGCTGTACAATCTGTTGATTTGTGCTATCCTGTTTCACAAGTAGACTCTGATCATTTGCTATATTAACTTCTTGACTTTGTGCCTGCTCAGAAAACAATAGCCTTTCTAAATGCCCAGAACTGAACCCATTCAAATGTAATCCATCAGCTTTATACCATTTGAACTATCCTTCAAATTCACTCCACAGATTTATAAATTGAATCTACTTTACCTGACACAACTCAGTCATCTTACTATTCATTATATCTGCTCTCCTTCTCAACTCACTGTTATCATATGTGTGCAACATGCCTTCGACTTTCCCAACAACACTATTCTTCTTTACCTGCTGCAACAACTTCCTCAAGTTGTTGCAGCAGGTAAAGAAGAATAGTGTTGTTGAATGTCTATCAACAACACTATCAACATTTTTCTTCTCTCCAACTATGTTGTTTTTGCCCACAACTACTAATTTTGACCCAGTATTTCCTTTTCTGCAGCGCATCAGTTATTTGCTTTATTGTTGCACCAGGAAAGCATGTTTAGTGCACTTTATTAGTAATCACACCTCTAATGATCGAGTCCCCATACACTGATATAAGACCATCCTTTGATTCTTTCTTTATGAGATTAACTTCCTTCTTTTCCTTATCATCAGCCAGTCTCTCCAGTAGCTGTTTAATATCCTCTTGCAGATGTTTTATTTTTCTTTATTTTCACTAACTATGGATAGTCATATTGTAATACGAGCAGTATTTGACTAGTGTGGTTGTGGAAATCATAGAAAGTGTGCTTTGATATGTGACATGTAGCGCAAGGAATGGTTATGGGATAATGATGTTTATGGATGAAAATAGTAAATTGGTAACATAGTCTGCTTTGTATATACATATAGAAAGGCTTAGATATTATTGGTTATTCCTAACAATGTTTCATGTTATAAACATCAGAAGAAGAAACAGTAATATTAATCAATTCGCTGAATTGCTAATATTTCACTGGTTTTCTAACCAACATCATCAGATCACAAATTACATCTGCAGTGACATGCAACATTCAACTAGAATTGTATGGAAACATTTCAGATTGTAACTGAAAAGGAACTAATGTCCTAAGCATCCTCTTGGGATCAGATAACAGTGCAGTTTATTCAAAGAAGTTTGAGCTAATGTGATTTTAGAATGAACATTTCCCTGAATCTTTGACAAATTAATATAGCCATACTTGTCGTAGGTAGGGATTGTGCTTCATAGCTAATGCAAACTTTAACGGTAGTCTCTCAGACTTGTAGCAACTTCTGTGTAGCACACCTATCTTCTTTCATTTATCACTTTGTGATTGAATATGCAGAGCATGGTCTACCATTCTTGACTTGCCATACAGATGATTTTTGAATGTAGTGCTCATGTTCTTCAAGACAGAATGTCAAATTCCAAAGATCTAAGAGACAGTCCTTTGTGATTGAACATGCAGAACATGGTCTGCCATTCCTGACTTGCCATACAGATGATTTGTGAATCTAATTCTAATGTTCTTCAAGTTAGAATGCCAAAGATCTGAGAGACAGTCATTCTAAGACCACATTAACACAAACTTCTCCAAATTAACTACACTGTTATTTGGTCCCTGGAGTGTGCCTTATTAGGGCATTAATTCTTTCTCAGTTACAGTTTGAATTGTTTCCATAATATTTTCACAATATTCTAAACGAGTGGTGCCTGTCTGTCCAGTTGTAATTTGTGCTCTGATAGTGGTGGTTGGAAAACCTGCAAAATATTAGCAAGTTCAGCAAATTAATTATTGTTTCTTTTTCTAGTGGTGTTATACTGTGAAGCACTTATAAATTTATCTTCATGTATGACATTATGAGGAACTAAATGTAGAAAATATGGAGTAGCGACTGATGGTGAGTGAGCAGGAGGTATATGTGGTATTAAGTAAATTTGATGTCAGTAAGGTAATATGTTTTAATGTCATGTCATAAGTCTTAAGGGAATGCTCCATCGAGTTTAAAGGCAGTCTTGGCATACCTGTTTAACAAAATTCTTGCAACAGTGTAAACCTCTAAGGAGTGGAAAGAGGGCAAAATTGTTTCTACTTTCCAAAGAGAATGTTATGATCGAACATACAAATTATAGGTAGGCCATCTCTCTCTCTCTCTCTGGATTTGTTTTGAAAGTGCTGGAGAAGGTGGTACTAAGAGTTAGATTTTGGTTGATAATAGCAATATTCTGTGATGGTCAGCATGGATTTGCTGAAACATTACCTCATTTTTAGGGAGATAATGTTTCAGAATGACTCCCTTAAACAGGTATTACAGGGTGACAAATGCATTGGACAAGCAAGATACATATACAGTAATATATTTAGATTTTGCAGAAGCCTGTGATAGATTGTCATACAACAAATTGATAAATACATTGGAATGGGTAGGATTAGATAATTTATTCAGTTGGATAGGTGATGGGCAGTCAGATAGGTATCAGCAAATTTTGTATGAAGTATTCTGTAAGAGTGAAGTCACTAGTGGTTTGCTGCTGGGATCTGGCTTAGGGCATTTATTGTTTAATTTGTGCATTAATGACATCAAAACAGGTTTATCTAGATATATGCAGGTGCTTTACAGGCGATTCAAAGTAGGGAAGTAGAGTAGATGTTATAGCATTGCAGGAGGATCTGAATAGAGTATAAGTGTGTAAGTGAGTGTGCTGCTAGAATTTTAAATTTGGTAGGCAAGGATAGAAATTCAGGGTGTGTACAGTTTGTTAGAAAATTTGAAGGAGGTGGTGGAAATAAAGGATGTAATAGTGGTGGTAGACAGAAATTTAAAATTAATGGGTCCTATTGCCAAAATTGTAAGGACATCACAACAGATAATGGCATTGATAAGAAGGATCTTGACATTTACAAATGAGATCTTGATGAAAGTCTGATAATGTAATGTACATACAGTTTGATCATCAGAGCATATGTGTATTACTGTATATAGATGGGGAGGGGACACACGTGTGTATGGGATGGTCAGCATAGGAATGGGATGGCCTAGGATGTAAGGAGTTGTAGTTAAGTCTCAAGTGATATTAGACTATCTTATTATGAATAAGAGGAAGAAGTTTTTGGCATTGGTTAATGTAACCTTGCCTTGACAGATGATGATATAGTCACAGGGATAGAATGTGAAGGGTTTTTAGTATTTTCATGGAGGATAGAGAAGACAGGATGAAGGAGTTTGCTGCCAATGATAGCTGATGAATTGCAGCCAAAAAGAGAAAGAGACATGTTTTTTTTTTCATTTGAGGCATTCTCATGTAAGATTTAAACCAATTGGACAAAATATACAGCAACCAACTGTATATTTTGGCCTATGGAGATATAGATTGGGAAGAGGAAAGATCATATAACTGGAAGGAAATAGAATTTATACACTAAGAGATAATTACTTGAAGCAGCATGGGATTTGGAGACTTAGGATATGTGAGTGTTAGAATTGGTCATAGGCTCAATGATATGTCTATAACTGACGTGGCCATATTGCCTCTTACTTGGAAGAGTTAACATGCAGTCTTGACTTGGGAGGTTGCAGAATGTGGAATTTTCAGGTAAGAAGTTGTAAAAGTGGAAATACTGGTCAGGTCATTAGGACAGGCTTAGGAGGCAGCTTGAAGCAGTGCCATGTACAAGAATCTGCAATGGAAGGATGTTAGCATTCATGAGAGATGGTCACAGGGTATCTGTAGGTAGTAATATCAGACTATATACCCAAGGTCATCAGAATAAATCATTGAGCAATTAGATGGATGAGTAGTACTATTATGCATGAGCTTCAAATAAAAGATAATGTTATGGGGGATATCTAAGAAGAAAGGTGATCAGCAAACTCAATACCAGTACGATGCTCAAGCATGACAAGTGACCAGTCTGATAAGGGGAAAAAAAAATTCACATATGACGTCCGTAGACACCGTACAGTCACTGCCATACCTTACTTGGTTTTGGCAATGATCTTTTCTGCTAGAATAAGTGGTAGGGTCGCAGATTCCCTTTCCACACAAAGTTTGTAGGACAATCACAAACATCCATGCCCCTGGTGGGATTCGAACCTACGACCTCTTGGCTGGAGAGTGGACACGCCAACCACTCAGCCAACCAGACTGCATGATAATGAAGGCAGAATTATATTATAAGATGAAATTAGTTGAACAGGCCAATGGCAGTATCAAAAAGTTCCTTTGCTATATTATAGTAAAAGGAAGAATGGCTATGGAAGTATAAATTTAACATGTGCTAATGGTATTGAGATGATAGAAGCAAATGAAATAGTTGAGTTACTGAGCGACCACATTGCAAGGGGCTGTTCTATCATCCCTTAAAATATTACTGTGACAAATGTGACAGGAACTGGTATGAGAATGGAGATTGATGAATTGGATGTTCTTAGGATATTGCAGAATCTCAGTGCAAATACAGCCATGGAATTAGTTTGGATGTCAGCTTGCATTTTTTGAGAATGTGCAAAGGCAGTGCCTGTTACTAGGCTATTTAACTTAAGTATCAGCTCCGGTTCAATTCCAAGGAAGTGGAAGGAGGATAAAATAATTCCTTTGCATAAAGGAAGCACCAAGGCTGTGGTAGCAAATAATAGAGCAATCAGCGTCCTGAGCATGGTGGTGAAAGTACTTGAAAAAGTGCTTGTGAAAGTTGGTCAAAGAGAGGATTCAGGAATGGGTGTATAAGAATATAATACTCTCTGGGAAGAAAGAGGCTTTGAGAAAGGTCTGTCATGCATTAGTAATTTCTTAACTAACTTTTTGTAATAGTTACTTACTATTATAATAACGGAATTAACTCAAGTAAAATATTCTTTATTCGTAGAATTTTCACCTGAGTATCACAGGCATCATCAGTACAAGTACAAAGGATAATTAAACAATAACTGTTATATTCACAAAGCACCACCTAAGTAGCTAAGGTTGAATTTCCTAAATTTATTTAAAAAAAAAAAAATTATATACATTAACTTGTATACTTGTATACAATTACAAGTTAAGAAAGATTTGCTGATTTATATAGTACTATCTTCCACAAGGGGGGAAAGACATAGACCATTGGATCTGTTTAGGTTAGGGAAGTGAAGTAACGTTTCACATGTTTCTTTGTAAAGCCGTTCCATTAGGAACCGACTTTTGTGAATGAATTTTGTTGTGTTCCTCTGAACTCTATGTCTAGTGTTGATGGCATGCTCTGCAAGTCCAGACTCTTCAGGTTCAAGGTACTGGATATACGACTTGTGTTCTTCTAACCGGATCAGAGCAGATCTTTCTGTTTGTCCGAAATATGATAACCCACAAGAGCAGGGAATCTGGTAGACACCTGGATAGCTGAGATATTTGAGCTTGTCCTTTGGAGATGTGAGGAATGTGGAGATTTTTTTGATGGGTCGAAAGGCAACACACATATATTTAGTGGTTTTAACACTTTAGCTATGCATTCGCTAATGCCTTGCACATAGGGGATAGGTATATGTGTATGTTCTTCTGTATTTGAAGAGGATGCTGAAGCACGTCTACTTAAAGCTCTCTTTATGAAGGAATTTTTATAATCATTGAACATGAAGGAGGAATTAATCTATTAGTAATTCTATTTGTAATAGTTTTGAAGGACAAATGGAGTGGGCTCTATGAACCAGTGTTTTTATAGTACCTGACTTTTGACTGCGATGGTGATGTGATTCAGCATGGATGTACTGGCCTGTATGAGTCTCCTTCCTATAGACTGTGAATTATAGGTTAGCATCTGGTTGGCAAAGAATTAAGAGGTCTAGAAAGGCTAACTGCTTATTTACTTAAACTTCTAGGGTGAACTGGAGCCTTGGATGAAGTGCATTTATTTTTTATTTATTTTTTTATTTATTTATTTTTGAAGTGCATTTATTTCTGGATGAAATGTTATTTCATCCAGACCTAACCTTTGGTTCAGATATGTGGACGGCATTTTTGCCATATGGAAGGGCACTTCGGAAGAATTACAATAGTTTCTCTCAAAAATAAATGCACTTCATCCAAGGATCCAGTTCACCCTAGAAGTAGAAGTAAATAAGCAGTTAGCCTTTCTGGACCTCTTAATTCTTTACCAACCAGATAGTAACCTACAATTCACAGTCTATAGGAAGGAGTCACATCTCATCTGAATCACATCACCATCCCAGTCAAAAGGCAGGTACTATAAAATCACTGGTTTATAGAGCCCACTCCTTTTGTTCTTCAGAAGAACTATTACAAAAAGAATTACAATAGATTAATTCCTCCTTCATATCTAATGGTTATAAAAATTCCTTCATAAAAAGAGCTTTAAGTAGACATGCTTCAGCATCTTCTTCAAATACAGAAGAGCCTACACGTATACCTATCCCCTATGTGCAGGGCGTTAGCGAATGCATAGCTAAAGTGTTAAAACCACTAAATATATGTGTGGCCTTTCGACCCATCAGAAAAATCTCTATATTCCTCACGTTTCCAAAGGACAAGCTCCCACATCTTAGCTATTCAGGTGTCTACCAGATTCCCTGCTCTTGTGGGTTATCATATTTCGGACAAACAGGAAGATCTGCTCTGATCTGGTTAGAAGAACACAAGTCGTATATCCAGTACCTTGAACCTGAAGAGTCTGGATTTGCAGAGCATGCCATAAACACTAGACATAGAATTCAGTGGAACAAGACAAAAGTCATTCACAGAAGTTGATTCCTAAAGGAATGGCTTTACAAAGAAACATGTGAATCATTATCACTCCCCTAATCTAAACAGATCCAATGGTCTATGTCTTTCTCCCTTGTGGAAGATAGTACTATATAAATCAGCAAATCTTTCCTCACTTGTAATTGGATACACATATATGTATATAATTTTTTTTTTTTTTTTTTAATA
Source organism: Typopeltis vanoorti (assembly GCF_054136105.1). Lineage (NCBI taxonomy): Eukaryota > Metazoa > Arthropoda > Arachnida > Uropygi > Thelyphonidae > Typopeltis > Typopeltis vanoorti. Next base: position 121,002,928 of record NC_143563.1, on the reverse strand, counting down.
AATTTAGGAAATTCAACCTTAGCTACGTAGGTGGTGCTTTGTGAATATAACAGTTATTGTTTAATTAGCTTTTGTACTTGTACTGATGATGCCTGTGATACTTTCTGGGAATATTTTACGAGTTAATTCTGTTAATATAATAGTAAGTAATATGTCTATCCACAGTTTCTTATCACTATTTCCTTACTGAAACTTATATCTAATAGATAAGCTTAGGTATTGAACATTATACATAACTTATTTTAATTGTATTACATCACCAAATGAACAAATTATAAAAAAAAAATGTGGATAGCTGGCATATATAATTTGCTGGAGCTTCAGAGCATGAAATGACATGTTACACTTTTTTACATATGGTTTCTTTGGTAATGGCTTGTTAAAGACAATAATATAATTATTTTTATGAATTGACTTTTTTTGCTAAGATCTTAGTCCTATTGCTATAGGCTGCTTTGTCTGTCATTTGAATATAAGTTTACTACCAAATTGTAGTAAATTGTATATCTACAATTTACTACAATTTGGGAATGATGATTGAGTGCCATGTTAAATGTTAGTCATGATTTCTAGAGCAGATATTTTTCTAGGAGTAATGGCAAAGTGATGTAGCAGTGAATTTACTACTCCACAGCTTTGTAGTTGCATCCAGGGTGATTTTTTTTCTTTTTGAAGGCTTTAAATTTTTTCATTGATAATTTCTTAAACATTGGAGAGGGTCCAGAGAAGAGTGACTAAGACAGTATCAGAACTCTGGAATGATGACTATGGAGAGAGAGGTTGAAGAAATGTGGATTGCAGAGTTTCCCAGATAGAAGGTGATATGATACAGATGTTTAAGTTAGTGACAGGATTATAAAAAAGAGTAGAAGGTGAAATGGGAAGAACCAGTGGTCATCCCTGGAAGTTGTGTATGAGTGTGGTGAAGAGGGTGTGAGGAGTAAATGTTTTACATGGAGAATTGCCAGTGAATGGAATGCATTACCATAATATGTTGTTAATGCAGGGAGTGTTAAGGATTTTAAGATATTATAGATTTGTTGTCACTTGAATGAACCTTCCATGATGAATCTTCCATCTGCAAGATCGGTACTATCAACATAAGAAGCCTGAATGGCAAAGAAATGGAGCTAGGAATTAGATAAGTACCAGATCGACATAATAGGGGTGACTGAAACAAAAAAGACAAAAACTGGTGAGATCTTTCTGAGCAATAAATACAAAATGTTATATTCAGGCAATGGCAATCAAGGAAAAGAAGGAGTAGCCATAGTATTCAACACAAAATACGAGGCTAATCTTCTTGATTGGCAGTCAGTCTCAAGTAGAGTAATATGGGCAAATATGAGAATGAGGAACTCGACAATGAGACTTATTTGTGCCTATGGTCCAACAGAAGGTTCTACTAAGGTAGAAGTGGAGGAATTTTTTGAGGCTTTAGAAAAAGCAACTGACACAATGAAAAAGGAAAAGTTGGTCCTTATTGGGGATCTAAATAGCAGAGTAGGAAATGATCGTGAGGCATACAAAAATATTTTGGGAAAATTAGGAGAAAATAGCAAAGCTAATAATAATGGCAAATATCTGTTGGATTTCTGCTCAGGACATGGACTGGTTATTACTAACTCCATGTTCCAACATAAAAATGTGCACAAATTCACATGGAGAGAAGAGGCAAGGAATAAGAAAATTCTCATTGACTATGTTATTGTTGATAGTGATGTTTTCTCCCTGGTGCAGGACACCAGAGTGTACAGAGGATTTGAAATTGGAAGTGATCACTATTTAGTCTTGAGCAGGATAAAATTGAATTTCATATTGAAAAGAATAACATGTAAGAAAGTTTTAAAGAGAATAAAAGTTGAGCAGCTCTCAGATGGAAACTGTAGACTAAAATACACAATTGAAGATTATTGAAGAAAAAATCAAAGAGTTTGAGAACAGGAATCAAACCTTGGAGATTTAGTGGCAGACTCTGAAGAAAACATTGATTGATTCTGCCAGATAGGCATGTGGTGAGGTTGTCTGCAAGGATAAAAAAAATCAGAGCTCCCTGGTGGACACAGGAAGTTAAATAGGCAGTGAAGGAAAAGAAGAAAGCATATCAAAAGTTCCTGTCAAATAAGTCGGCTTGTGCTCTTAGAGAATACAGAGACAAATGCAAGAATGCTAAACACTGTGTAAAACTAGCTAAACAAAAGTCACGGGAGGACTTTGGCAAGAATATAGAAAATAAATATCAAGAAGGTGGCAAAATATTCTGGAGGTTGTTGAAGAAGCTTAGGAATGGAGGAAAGAGGGCTGTAAAAGGAGTTAGAGATGATAAAGGTGACATGAAAACGGGAGGAAAAGATATCCTCGAAGTATGGAGTAATTACTTTGAAAAACTGCTAAATGAAACAAGCAGTGATGACAGCACAGTGATAAAAAACACTGACCAGGCATGCAGTCAGGAATACATATCCATACTTGAAGTAGAAAAAGCCATCAAAATCTTGAAATGTGGAAAGGCAGCAGGAGTAGATGATATTCGACCAGAAATGCTGAACTATGGAGGTACAAAAGTCTTACAGTGTCTGCACTGCATAGTACACATGGCCTGGACAGAGGGACGAATTCCCGATGATTGGAGTAGAGCTCTTATAGTACCCATATATAAAAAGGGAAATAAAACTGAATGTGAGAATTACATAGGTATTTCCCTACTGAGTGTTCCTGGCAAGATCTATGCGAGTATACTTGAGAAACGGTTGAGAAGAATTGTGGAAGAAAAGCTTGGTGAAGAACAAGCTGGATTCAGGCCAAATAGAGGCTGTCAGAATCAGATCTTCACTTTACGACAAATAGTCGAGAAAGCATGGGAATATAACAGAGATCTGTATTTAAGCTTTGTCGATTTGGAAAAGGCATATGACAAGGTGCCAAGAGAGAAGCTATTCAATACGCTACAGTTATATGGTGTCAATGGGGCATTATATCAAGCAATACTTAGTCTTTATTTCAGTTGTAAGTCAGCTGTAAGAATTGAAGGAAGTACAGGAAGATGGTTTAATGTTAAATCCGGTGTGAGACAAGGATGTACATTATCCCCTCTGTTATTCATTATCTATATGAATCACATTATGAAGGAAAGTGGTATTAAACATGATATCAAAATTGGAGATGTTAATATCAGCTCTTTGCTTTATGCGGATGATGTTATACTTCTAAATAAATCCGCTACAAGTCTGCAAGATTCTCTGACTAAATTGAATAGCTGTTGTAATAGATAAGGTATGAAGGTCAGCAATAAAAAGACAAAGACAATGAAAATAGGCAGAATCATTGAAAATGTCAACTGTGTTGTGAATGGTGGAACAAGTGAAACATTTCAGCTACTTAGGCACGATTTTTACTGAAGATGGTAAATTAAGTATAGAAATAGACAACAGAATCAGCAAAGCTGGTTTGGTAGGAAGTCAATTGAGTAAATTCATATGGAATAAGAGAGAAATTAGTCGGAACACTATATTAGCTGTATACAAGACAGTGTTCAAACCAGTTTTAACTTATGGATCTGAGAGGTGGGTTAGAAGTAAAACACTTGACCAAAGACTAGAGACCGCAGATATGAGAGTCCTGAGAAAGATTAGTGGCGTGAACAGATGTCATCAATGGCAGTATCATATTAAAAACGAGGATATTAGGAAAGAACTTGACATTGTCAACATCCAGGAATGCATTAGCAGAGCTAATCTCAGGTGGTGTGGTCACTTAAACAGAATGGGCGAAGAAAGATTAGCAAAACAAGTGTTCTCTTCCAGGTTGGCAGCAAAACGACTACCAGAGGAAGACCAAGATTGATACGGTACAAAGTGCCTTAAATGATAGAAATATAAGATCTGATAATGTTGGAGTCTTGACAAGTAACAGACTTATTTGGAGGAAAATTGTAGATAGGAAGTTAGTAATGATGTAATTTTTTTCATGTAGTATTATCATATCCTGTACTCTCCTTGAGGGTACATGGCCGGAATTTGATGATGATGATAAGCCAGTTAATGAACATCTTTTTTAAAAAATATAAGCCTTATTTATAAACTGACCATAGATATTTAATTCGTACGTATGTTCGTGCAGTATTGCCTACCGGTTTCGGTAGTAACTGATTAGCTTTCTCAAGGCTTGCACAGTACAAAAAAAGTAAATGCAAAAAAGGTTTAAGAATACAAAAAACGTTAGTACCTGTTAGGTAGCTAAGGTAACTCTTTCGTGTGACAAGTCTGTATGAATCGTGACTTTCTGCCAAGTATCATGAATACGCGTTACATGCAAACGCGTAATATGATTATTTGCGTACTGTAGTTGTGTTGGACTGAGAGAATTAATTAGATTTTTCAAAGTATTGTTCAGTATGGTCCCTTGATTTCTATTTAGGTTGCTGCCTGTAAGTAGCACTACTGCTGCTTCTTTGAATAATCGATGTCTGTAATCATTATATACATATGGCATAGAACTGTTATCCCAGTCTATAGTGTGGTTTGAAGTTTCATATTAAAAAACCTCACCATTTTGCACTTTATCTTCTTTAGAGTAGAGGATATAGTTTTCACTCTAGTAATCTTTACTTCCATATGATTTTACTGATTTCTCAATCTATTTTCCTTGCTTTTTGTTGTAGTTCTAATTTCTCTGTTTTCAGCTTTTAACATTGTTCTCATTTTCCAAGTTTCAGTTCACACTGATATTTCTTCATACTTCAGGAATACATTTTTCTTTCTCTAGTTAATTTCCTGCATTTTTTTCTTGTGTCTTCTTTTATAGATATCCTTTGTATTCTGTTCTTGCAAATAATTTGCACCCCTGTTCTGTTAAAGGGACTTGGTGGCTGTTATTTGCTTTTTCCTCTGTATAGTAATATGCTTTAGAAAATATTGAATTGGTTCCAACTTATTTTCTTCACTGCAATTTAGAACCATTTTCCTCATTTCTGCTATGCTTGCATTTATGTCAAGCATTGCCAAGCCGAACAACTAGATCTATGCCAATAATGACAGCTAATAAGACTTTGCTGTTTTCATTTATAGTTTGGCTAGTGGTTTCATTCATTTTATAGGTAAGTAATTTAAAAAATATTCAAAGAATTTATAATCTGAGTTGTTATAGGGTAATTTCCATTATTCTTGACTATCAGAAATGGTCTAGCATTATGGAAGGTTTGTTCTAGTCACTCATTTCAAGAACTGTTTCTAGGCCATTTTTCCATGCTGTTTAAAAAAAAAAAAAATACCATACAACTCGCACTTTTTCAGACATTAATTCCATTTGAGGTTGGAAACATGAAATGACTGCAGTTATCTGTACTCTCTTTACCCTTAAGTGTACAAATTGTTGATAGCCCTCAACTCAACTACCAGTAGTTACTGAAGGTGCAGTCTGACAGCTCACTGATTTCCAGGAAGTGAGGTTGAAAGAATTTTGCCTATTTCCTATTGAGAATGAAAAAGCATTAAATAATTTATTTTGAGGATTTATCTGTTAATCAATAGCTTTTTATGTGGGAATGCTAGGTTGTCTGAACTGCTGAGTTTTTTTTTTTTTTTGCTTTGTTTTGTTTTTTCTTTCCATTTTCTCTTAATATTTTGAGAATGAATATGAAGCCATTAATCTTTCTTTTTGAAATCTGTTTTGTTCTCCATTTATAGTTTTTCAAGGATAGAATTCACTAAATTTTTCAGTATTTTTATTTCTAGTTTATAACTTGTGTATAACACATTTATTCCTCTGTAATTTTGATAATTATTATTATTCAAAATTAAATGTTAAATATTAATTTCTCTGTTAAACTACTTTATATCTCTGAAATATTAATAGGCTCTAGGAAGACTTTTGAATAAGGAAAAATATCCAGTTATGATGATGTTTTATGCACCATGTAAGTTTATTTTATAAAACTAATTTGGCTTTAATTCTTAGTATACCATATTTACTACTCGAATATAACTTGCCCTTGCATATATCTTGCACCCCTGATTTTACTTTACCAAAAAAGAAATTAAAAAGTTTTGCATATACCTCGCACACGGAAAAAGGCTAAAGCTTTAAGAAATTGATAATGAATGTTGTTATGGCAGAAATACTAAAAAAACTTTTGGATGTGAAGACACTGTGCCCATTATTCCTGGTGGTCTTACACCTTGTCTACAGACCTTGGATGTATCGGTCAACAAACCATTCAAGGACTATGTACAAAAATTCTACATGGAGTGGATGGAAATCTGGTGGCTACAACCTGACTCCAGTAAGGGAGATTAACCTTCCTACCGGCTAGGACGTCTATAGACGTCCAACTAAATCTGGATAAGATTCAGCCCACCTGTTTAAAGAACCTGGATAAGAAGTGCAATTTGACTGTCATGTCCATTAGAAGGTGTGATAAACCCTCACGCTGAAGAGAAAGGTTAATCGGATTATCTCCCATTCGTAGCTGCCTCTCAGTTGCCTATAACAAGGAACAGACTTTCTTGTTCCATGCTGGTGAACTGGATTTTAGTTATATATGATAGACTAAAAATAGAGAAATTATTTATATTTTTGTTTTCTCTTTTTATTGTACAATACAATTTTAATTTCTGGACAAAATAAAGGTCTTGCATAATTTCTTCACTTAACCAATTTAATTTTTTATTTTTTTGCGCTAATTTTTTTCTAATCGCTACTAGACAAAAGATTTTTCTTTGTTCTCGAAGAAATTAATTCACGATAATTATTTGGAATATTCTTTTAAAAAAAGAAAAGAAAACTGGCTGCTGACGTTCCAGGTTATATTAATTTTATTTTTGTACAAAACCATCGAAATCGAATAATACTTAACAGATTTGCTTTAGGACACGCTTGAGCAACTTTGCTTTATAGAGAATAACATGAAATTCTTTCATCATATTACTAAATTTTTTCTTCATGTTGTATAGTAATCTGTACTTTCACTTTCTTGGTTTCCTTGTATAATTGGTCATTACAAAATGAAATTAACAGTTATGATTTAAATTTATATTTTCTGTATAATTCAGATATTTTATTCTCCAATTTTTAAAGTAAGCGATACATTTGCTTATTTTTATCATTCAAAATATGTATATCAAATGTGAAATTTCATTTCCATATTTTTACAATAGAATTGACTTTATTTCGCCTCTGATAGTTTAACCCCCCCCCATTGCATTACTATCACACACCCGAAAACTGTTATGAAAAATAGGTACAGTTTTTATTTAATTTGTTATTTTTCTCTAGTAATTGTTCCACATAACTTTAATTTTTCGATACTGAAACTATGTGGTGATTATTATAAATTAGCAAATTATAAATCAGACAATATACATATTTCCTGATTATTATAAATCAGGAAATTATGTGATATTCGGATACAAGTGAAATTAATATTTAAAATCACTGTCATCCTTCAAATGCAATATCAGAATAAAGAAAGTGAAAAACCTGAAGTTTCGAAATACATTTCGAAAGCCCGCTCTCGAAATGTATTGGTCTACAGACTGGATTCTGAACACGCCAATGTTTCGTGATGTTATGACTGAAAAACAATTCAGTCTCATCATGAAGTATTTGCATTTTCAGAATAATGAAGAATAAGATCAGGCAACACATCCTTGCGTCCTCAACAAAATTTATGATTTTCTGATGAAAATCCGTCAAAAATGTAGATCACTCTACATTCCTGAGAGAGACTTGAGTATCGATGAAAGCCTTATGCCATTCAAAGGTGGACTGAAATGTAAGCAGTATATTCCCAAAAAGAAAGCGAAGAATGGAGTAAAATTTTTTATGCTTTGCGAATCTGAAAGTGTATATCTTTGGGATTTCAAACCTTATACGGGAAAGCAAACTGTAATCGAGCACGATAAATATTCGGATCTCCTCTTGTCGATGCGTGCAGTAATGCAGTTACTAGACCCTTTACTGGGGAAAGGTTACTGCATTATAATGGATAATTATTATATGTGTGTCCTGAACTCGCTGATTTGCTTTTACAGCATCTTACAGATAGTTATGGTACTGTAAATGCAAAAAGGCAAGATATGCCTCCAGATCTGGTTTCAAGAAAGCTATCAAAGGGGGAAATCCGAACTTATCAGCGAGGGAAAGTCTTTGCACTACGTTGGAAAGACAAAAAATGTGTGTTTCTGCTATCTTCCCTGCACAATCCATCAGCGGAATCCGTGGAGAAGCATGGTTTGAAGAAAGAAAAACCCATTGCTGTGTGTGCATACAACGACACTATGGGTTGAGTCGACAGGTGCGATCAGCAGCTATCATTCTACTCTGTAATGAGGAAACAGCATAAAAAATATTACAAAAAATGTTTGGACATGTTATTTGAATTTTGAAGTGTTTGGATTTTGTTATTTGGAACAGTTTCCTCCTGTACAAGAAAAAATGTTTGTCTACCATAACATATCTAGAATACAGAATAGAAATTGCGAAAGCATTGCTGCATGCACATGCACCTTCTTCAGCAAGCAGAAAAACAGGAAATCCTGTCAGACATCTGAGGTTGAACGCTGCTAACTCCAACCATTATCCCGAAAATCTACCACCAACGGCTAATAAAAAAAAAACCTCCACGCAAATATTATGTATGTAATAAAAAAAATATCAGCAAGGAAACAAAAATCTGGTGCCCTGAGTGTAAAACTGCTTTGTGTGTTTACCCTTGCTTCAAGGTGTTCCACGCTGTTCAAGAATTTTAAATTCTGAACAGTATGAAATAAAAAATGTTTGTTTTCAAGGCCATCAAAACAGTCCTTTTCAGGACTACAAATATTGATAGAGGGATACCCGAATGCACTGTTTCTTTATCATCTTGAAGGCTAATTTTTAAGTTCTTTTTATGACACAGAGAAACTGGAAAGAGTATTCCAGGTAAAGTATTTCATCAAAACAATAAAAAATAATGAAATAAAATCTACCCTATATATATATAAAATGATAAGCTTTTTTATGTCATGTTTATCGAAACGTTTTGAAACTCAGGGGCTACCCTGAGTGTCGAGTCATCAGAATTCAGGGGCTGAACCCCCTTTCGAGTTATCACAATTGAAGGAGAACTGGTCTACCATACCGGAACACGGGGGGTTGGGCATAGCCCCCCTAGTTAATAAATGAAATATATAAATAATAACGGGAACATTTTCACCTTGCCAACACTCAACATTGATGTGATATGGGTTCCAAATTTCTTGTTTCGGAGATATATATATATATATATATATTACAAAGTTTTGTAATAAAAATTTCTGCTACAATGAAGTTTGGCAGAATCAACAATATTATTATCACCTTATTTCTGTTTCTCGTGTGCGAGAAAAACGGTAAAATGTCACTCTTATAATTATATGAGATGTTATAATGGCAAAAATAGTAAGAAAAAAGTCATTTGCAGTTTCTCTTCAAAACACAAAGAAAGAACATTGTAAATTCAGCCAGTGGAAAAGAAAATACTACATATTTTTCTCCTGTTATCTGGTTTTTTTTCTTATAGTTCAAAGAAGAAATCACTGCATATAACATGAAGTCTGCAGGAGGGAAAAAAATCTGGAAATTGGTTACATTATAACGAATAGAGAAATCATGTCAGAAAAATTATTCACGTATGATTCTAATCTCAGCAGACATAACATTTTCTTCTAGATTAGATATCTAAAGTAACTGAACCTTTGCTACTATTTTACACTAAAATGAATGGGTATGTTCCCCAAGTGATTTACATTTGTAACAGCTGTCTTGCGAACGATTTATGAAATAAATTATCTGAAATATCCGCAGATTGCTTAGGTCTATATCCCCCCCCCCCCAAAAAAAAGATTATGAAACGCATATGCACCTTTTCTTTGAAAATAATTCAGATCCTCTTTTTCAAGATAATTGTATGATTTAATTTCTAATTTTTGATAATAAAAGTGAAACTGATCATTATAAATTAAGCAATTATTTTGGCCTAAATAATGTATAAGCATGTAAACGAAATATCAGTATTTCTGTTAGAATATAGGTAATCAACAATCGAAAAGGAAACAAGACATTCTTGACATATTCTGCACTACAGCCTGGGGCACTTTGTTCTCCCCTTTCTTCTCAATAGCACTGAGGGTAATAAGCCTTCAACGTTTCCTCCAGCTAAGAGGATATTACCAAGTATTTAGAAGACGTAGATTATTTCAGAAATAGCTTCCAGCAGAAGAAGTAATATTTAGATTTTTTTAAAGAAAAACAAACAAAAATAATACTACTGAACTTTCTTTTGTGTGGTATGCATATAAACAATTTTGCATGGTGAAAATATAGCATATTATTTCTAAAATTTCACATAATTTCAGTGGGCAGTAGAACAGCTGGTTTTAGATTGCAAATAAATAGAACAGAATTAGAAGTTTCACAATACAATCTGATTGCCGTATATCTTTTGTCAAAATGGTAAAATGAAGTAATTGATTTTGAATGCTGTCTAGAAAAGCTTTCAAACCTGTGAGTTCTAGGAGAGGATAAGGGGGGGGGGGGGAAGCATTAGAAAATCTTCAAAATGAAATGAAAAAGAATTTTGAATCATTCCGTATATGATATTTTTCCCATTATATTTTCAACATATCTACGAGGATGTGCACTAGATATTATCGTAATATGCATAATACAAATAAATAAATAAATAAATGACGAAGGCGAAGAATCACTGCTAAAATATCATTGGATATAAATTTTTGATACCAAAAAGACACACAATCGGAAAGCGAGTAATGCAATGTAGCATTTTAACATTTTTTTTTATTTTGTCTTTATGAATAACAAAAAATCGTTTCTAAATCTGAAATGTGATGATCCATATAATGCTATTTCGCTAGAAACGAAAGAAAAAGGACATATTTATTTCAATAAATATTATTTAAAAATATAAATATTTGACATAATATTTTCAAAGCAAACATTTGAAAATTTGAAAATTCGAAAAAAAATTATTCAATTATTATACGTAAAGTGAAAGAACAATCAGTGCAACTCTTCCGGTGCACTGATTTGTAGAATAAAATACACCAAATTCACTATCACTAAATAGATTCATTGCAAAAGCTGATCAGTGGGCATTTCAGGATTGATTTTTTTTCGCATATGTGAAATTGGTTTCAATTTTTGGGAAGAGACACAATAAATCATTTTAGAGGCAAGAAAGGTCAAATAACTTAGGACAGTAAATGAAATTCTAAGCAACACAATAGACGTAAAGACAGGGGGAGGGGACACAAAGGTCACTCAGCAACAGTTAATCCACTAATGCTATAGAATAGCCGTAACGAGATTAACGGCGGAGGAAGGTAATGGCATGATAAAAGGTAGAATGCCGACGAAGTTTTGATCCATGAAAAAAGCTAGGGAGTGTTGAATATTTCATCCACATCGGCCGGTTGGGAGGTTAAGAGACCATCATTAAAATTGTAGTGCAACTGGATTTTGAGAGTTTTGGGACATGATTTCTCCAGAAATATTTTTTTGGAGATTTTTTTTTAAAAACAGGCATCTCTGATGCCCTGAATGGGAATGAAGATGCTGTTTATGTAGATTGACAATGCACATGAGGAAATTGCTCTCAAGACTGGAATAGCAATATCAAATAGGAGATTCTTAGTACCTTCGTACCCATTTTCAGTTTTTTTAAATCATGGTGATCTTATGATTCCAAAATGATAAAAGGGCAAGCAATAATGAAACTGTTTGTTTGAATTTAATTACAGAAGCATTGTTCCTAAAGATTCAAATATATCACATGGTGAAGGTGAGTGGCTGATTGTGTAAATAATGTTGATAATTAAAATTTAAATGCATTCATTTTATAAATAATGTGAGCAATTTTATTTATTCATTTGCAAGGGGGTCCCCCTTCCACTAGCCAACTCATTTTTAGTTGAAAGAGACCAGATAAATGTTCCTCACATATTGGACGGGAATCGAACCTAGGTCTTTCCGACTAAACAGCTTTGTCTATACTGATTGAACTGCAGAGCCTCTATATGAGTAATTAAAATTAAAAAAATACTGAGGATTTAATTATAAGCATAAATTTAGTTGTTTCCTGCAAAACTTTTGCAAAACCAATTATCTCACACCACAATTTTTTAACTTTAATTTTGAGGAAAAACGTGCGAGTTATATTCGAGTAAATATGGTATGTCCCTCCCAAGTTAAATCACTACCATTTGTAAGCTCATATAATAATAATAATATTTGTATGGGGTTCTCACCCCTTTTTTCCTTGTCCCTTTGGGGGATGGATTGAGCCCTCCTAATGAGTGATTGATTAAGTATATATATAAGTTTTAAAAGAGGTATACCGTGAGTAGACATATCGATACAAAATTAATAACGGAAAAAACTCGCGAACAAAGATTATTTAATAGTATAATTTTTGCCTGTGTGTCACAGGCATCTTCAGTACGTATTAAGCTCAAATTAAACAAGAACTGACAATTCCAAAACGTGCCACCTAAGTAGCTGGTGTAAGATAACTAAAAAGGTCAATAAATTTCATCCTCATCATCATCATCATCATCATCAAATTCCTGCCATGTACCCTCAAGGGGTGTACAGGATATGACAGTACTACATGAAAATTTTACATCGTTACTAACTTCCTATCTACACTACAATTTTCCTCCAAATCACTCTGTTACTTGTCAAGACTCCAACATTATCAGATCTTATATTTCTATCGTCTAAGGCACTTTGTACCGTATCAATCCACCTATATCTTGGTCTTCCTCTGGGTCGTTTTCCTGCCAACCTGGCAGAGAACATTTGTTATGCTAATCTTTCCTCTCCCATTCTATTTAAGTGACCATACCACCTGAGATTAGCTCTGCTAACGCATTCCTGGATGCTGACAATGTCAAGTTCTTTCCTAATATCCTCATTTTTAATATGATATTGCCATTGATGCCATCTGTTCATGCCTCTAATCTTTCTCAGGACTCTCATATCTGCGGTCTCTAGTCTTTGGTCAAGTGTTTTACTTCTGACCCAGCTCTCAGATCCATAAGTGAAAACTGGTTTGAACATTGTCTTGTATACAGCTAATTTAGTGTTCCGACTAATTTCTCTGTTATTCCATATGAATTTATTCATTTGACTTCCCACCATACCACCTTTGCTGATTCTGTTGTCTATTTCTATATTTAATTTACCATCTTCAGTAAAAATCGTGCCTAAGTAACTGAAATGTTTTACTTGCTCCACAGGTTCTCCATTCACAACACAGTTGACATTTTCAATGATTCTGCCTATTTTCATTGTCTTTGTCTTTTTATTGCTGACCTTCATACCATATCTATTACAACAGCTATTCAATTTAGTTAGAGAATCTTGCAGACTTGTAGCGGTTTTATTTAGAAGTATAACATCATCTGCATAAAGCAAAGAGCTGACATTAACATCTCCAATTTTGATATCAGGTTTAATACCGCTTTCCTTCATAATGTGATCCATATAGATAATAAATAACAGAGGGGATAATGTACATCCTTGTCTCACACCAGATTTAACATTAAACCATCTTCCTGTACTTCCTTCAATTCTAACTGCTGACTTACAACTCAAATAAAGACTAAGTATTGCTTGATATAATGCCCCATTGACACCATATAACTGTAGCGTATTGAATAGCTTCTCTCTTGGCACCTTGTCATATGCCTTTTCCAAATCGACAAAACTTAAATACAGATCTCTGTTATATTCCCATGCTTTCTCGACTATTTGTCATAAAGTGAAGATCTGATCCTGACAGCCTCTATTTGGCCAGAATCCAGCTTGTTCTTCACCAAGCTTTTCTTCCACAATTCTTCTCAACCGTTTCTCAAGTATACTTGCATAGAACTTGCCAGGAACACTCAGTAGGGAAATACCTCTGTAATTCTCACATTCAGTTTTATTTCCCTTTTTATATATGGGTACTATGAAGCTCTACTCCAATCATCGGGAATTCGTCCCTCAGTCCAGGCTTTCTGAACTATGCAGTGCAGCCACTGTAAGACTTTTATACCACCATACTTCAGCATTTCTGGTGGAATATCACCTACTCCTGCTGCCTTTCCACATTTCAAGCCTTTGATGGCTTTTTCTGTTTCAAGTATGGATATGTATTCCTGACTGCATGCCTGGTCGGTGTTTTTTATCACTGTGCTGTCATCACTGCTTGTTTCATTTAGCAGTTTTTCAAAGTAATTACTCCATACTTCGAGGATATCTTTTTCTCCTGTTTTCATGTCACCTTTATCATCTCTAACTTCTTTTACACCACTCTTTCCTCCATTCTTAAGCTTCTTCAACAACCTCCAGAATATTTTGCCACCTTCTTGATATTTATTTTCTATATTCTTGCCAAAGTCCTCCCATGACTTTTGTTTAGCTAGTTTTACACACTGTTTAGCTTTCTTACATTTGTCTCTGTATTCTGTAAGAGTAAAAGCTGACTTATTTGCCAGGAACTTTTGATATGCTTTCTTCTTTTCCTTCACTGCCTCTTTAACTTCCTGTGTCCACCAGGGAGTTCTGATTTTTTTATCCTTGCACACAACCTCACCACATTCCTCTCTGGCAGAATCAATCAATGTTTCCTTCAGAGTTTGCCACTGAATCTCCAAGGTTTGATTCCTGTTCTCAAACTCTTTCATTTTCTTTTCAATAATCTTTCTGTATTTTAGTCTACAATTCACATCTGAGAGCTGCTCAACTTTTATTCGCTTTAAAACTTTCTTACATGTTATTCTTTTCAGTATGAAATTCAATTTTATCCTGCTCAGGACTAAATAGTGATCGCTTCCAATTTCAAATCCTCTGTACACTCTCGTGTCCTGCACCAGGAAGAAAACATCACTATCAACAATAAAATAGTCAATGAGACTTTTCTTATTCCTAGCCTCTTCTCTCCATGTGAATTTGTGCGCATTTTTATGTTGGAACATGGGGTTAGTAATAACCAGTCCATGTCCTGAGCAGAAATCCAACAGATATTTGCCATTATTATTAGCTTTGCTCTTTTATCCAAATTTTCCCAAAATATTTTTATATGTCTCACAATCATTTCCTACCCTGCTATTTAGATCCCCAACAAGGACCAACTTTTCCTTTTTCATTGTGTCAGTAGCTTTCTCTAGTCTCAAAAAATTCCTCCACTTCTATCTTAGTAGAACCTTCTGTGGGACCATAGGCACAAATAAGTCTCATTGTCCAGTTCCCCATTCTCATATTTGCCCACATTACTCTACTTGAGACTGACTGCCATTCAAGAAGATTAGCCTCATATTTTGTGTTGAATACTATGGCTACTCCTTCTTTTCCTTGCTTGTCATTGCCTGAATATAACATTTTGTATTTATTGCTCAGAAAGATCTCACCAGTTTTGGTCTTTTTTGTTTCAGTCACCCCTATTATGTCGATCTGGTACTTATCTAATTCCTCAGCTAGCTCCATTTCTTTGCCATTCAGGCTTCTTACGTTGATAGTACCGATCTTTAACTCTGGTGATGTTGAGTTGGGGTTTGTTTTCAGATTTGTTCCAGTAGCTGACTTTTCGCTGTTCGCCCTGGTTCCCTGGCGAAAACAACGGGGGCCTTGTTTAACCGGGCGACGCCCCAGCCGGCATGAAATTTTGTCATGTTGTACCATCATTTTGTATTTTGGTTTAACCAATAAGAATACAATTTGGTCGGCTAAATTCCAAATTGCCAGCCCATCCTCGTTCATTCAGTATCAAAGTAGATACCCAACAGGGTGCACCACGAGAAGGTGAGGATTGGACATTAGGTCAGAAGCCCTGGTCGGTTCTCTGCATTCCTTTAAAGGCTATGTGGAGGTCTCCTCTCAGTTATACAGCTTTGATAAATTTCCTTTAAAAAAAAAAAAAAAAAAAAAAAAAATCAATACAATATAAAGTTAGGAAAGATTAGCTGATTTGTAAAGTACTAACCCCCATAAAGGGGATAGACGTAAGCCGTGGATCTGTTTAAGTTAGGAGAATGAAGTAGAGTTTCACATGTTTCTTTATAAAGGTGTTCCTTGAGGAACTGACTTTTGTGAAGAAATCTTGTCTTTCTCGAATGAACTCTATGTCTCGTGAAGATGGCATGTTCTGCATGTCCAGACTTTTCAGGTTTAAAGTATTCAATATAAGATTGGTGTTCTTCTAGCCGAATAGAGGCAGATCTTCCCGTTTATCCGAAGTAAGATAATCCACATGAACACGGAATCTGGTAGACACCTGGATGATAAAGATGGGGAAGCTTGTCCTTAGGAGAAGTGAGAAAGGTGGAGATTTTTTCTAAATGGTCAAAAGGCAACAAAAATATTCAGTGGGTTTAAAACGTTTGCTATACGTTCACTGATGCCTTGTACATAAGGGATAGGAATGTGCATTATTTCTTCTGTGTTTGAAAAGGAACACATATTAAAACACTACTCAAAGTTCTTTTAATGAAGCAATTCTTATAACTATTAGATAGAAAGGAAGAAGTTATATATTGTAGTTCTTTCTGTAAAAGATCATCTGAAGAACAAAAGGAGTGGGCCCGATGAACCAGTGATTAACACAGAAGATATAACGCGCATTCCTATCGCTTATGTACAAGGCATCAGTGAACGTATAGCAAAAGTTTTAAACCTACTGAATATTTTTGTTGCCTTTCGACCATTTAAAAAAACCTCCACCTTTCTCACTTCTCCTAAGGACAAGCTTCCACATCTTAATCATCCAGGTGTCTACCAGATTCCGTGCTCTTGTGGATTATCTTATTTCGGACAATTGGGAAGATCTGCCGCTATTCGGCTAGAAGAACACCAATCTTATATTGAATACTTTAAACCTGAAAAGTCTGCACTTGCAGAACGTGCCATCTTCACTAGACATAGAGTTCATTGGAGAAAGACAAGAGTTCTTCACAAAAGTCAGTTCCTCATGGAGCACCTTTATAAAGAAACATGTGAAACTCTACTTCATTCTCCTAACTTAAACAGATGTGACGGCTTATGTCTATCCCCTTTATGGGAGATAGTACTTTACAAATCAGCTGATCTTTCCTAAATTTTTATTGTATTGATTTTTTTAAAATTTATTTTTATTTTTATTATTTTTTTAGGAAATTTATTGACCTTTTTGGTTATCTTACACCAGCTACTTAGGTGGCGCTATTTGGAATTGTCGGTTATTGTTTAATTTGAGCTTAATATGTACCGAAGATGCCTGTGACACACAGGCGAAAATTATACTATTAAATAATCTTTGTACATGTTTTTTCCGTTATTAATTTTATATATATATATACATGTTAAAGATAACTAGCAATTTTATAAACTTGGTTTTAATCCTTTTTCCCAAGTAAGCAAACAAGCAGGTAAGTCAAGTTTTTGCCTGAATATATATACAGTCATACCCCGACTTATGTGAATCCGGAGTTACGCGGTTTCTTATATGTACGTGTATTCCCATCCTGCTTCACGCCTCACCACTAGTCGTATCTTTCAGGTGCCGGCTGCATTCGCCTGTGTCGCACATGCTGTGAACAAGCACTGACATGTTTCACGCGGTCTCCATTCATACACGATTTTTATAGTCTACAAACCTTGCGATTCTTTAATGTTATGTTCTTGATAAAAATTTTATCACATAAAAAATAATAATGTCATCCAAAAGAAGCGAGTCCGATTCTTCTACTGCTAGCAAGAAAAGAAAAACATTGACTTTGGAAACAAAACTCAACATTATTAAGGATTTTGAAGGCGGAATGAAAATTTGTGAGCTAGCAAAGAAGTTCGATATACAGGAATCCACAGTAAGAACAATCATAAAAGAAAGGTTTACAGATTTTGGAGGACATAGATTCTAACGAGGAACGAATTATAGCCACAAGGCAAGGAATAAAAAAATCATTAGCTTGCTATGAAGAAATTTTGCATGACAAGAAAAAGACGTTATGTTGTCAGACAAATCTATTAGATTTTATGAAACCATCGACATCGAAATAACTTTCTTTTTTTATGTACGAAAAACTACAATTATGATTATATTTCTTAAAAAATATAGGTGTTTTTGTAAACCCAATTGGATGTGTTTGTATATATAAATTACATGCAAAATTATAACCCGAGTTATGCGAATTCGACTTAGGTCCTTTTTGTTGGTCCCACCTACCACATAACTTTGGGGTTTTACTGTATATATTTTATGACTGTAGATCTGTGTGTGGTCATAGGGCCAATTTGCCTGTTCTAAGTGATGAAAAACCCAAGATTCTGGATGGAAAATTCCTCTACCTCCGCATGAGATTGGCTAACTCACCTTTAGTTGAAAGAGACCAGATAAAGGTTCCTCACTTCATAGATGGGAATCAACCCAGGTCTTTCCAACCAAAGGGCTTCATCTATACAGACTGAGCTACACAGACTCTGAAAGCTCATATAAAAGAGCATAGATATACTTAACGTGATCAACAGTGATGAATACCCTGGATTAGAGATAGTTGTTGGCAGTTTACCACTTGGTTATACTATAAATTAAAGATACCAAGAAATTATATACTTGGTTTAATCCTTTATCCAAGTGTTAGCAAATTAAGTTTGTGCCTGAAATATAATAAGGACTGGTGCAACTTGTGTATAGAAGTTGTCCCATAATTTGCATTATGGGATACTTGCCTTAGTATCCCATAATGCACATATCCTTATGGTTATGTATAATGATATGCATTATGGGAAGGACCACTACACAGACTGGTTTCAATATGTTGAGGTCTCATCAGTGAGAGCCAGACCCAGAGGTGATACTAAGGTTGTATATAACCAAGTATATAATTTCTTAGTATCTTTAATTTATAGTATAACCAAGTGGAAAAACTGTCAATGACTATCTCCAATTCAGAGTATTTTAATAATAAGGTGTGACACCTTTTGCTACTCATATATGAAAATATGACTTTGACATTACTTCAACCTAGGAAATGGGTGAAGAAAAAATGGCGGATCGTGTGTTAGTGTTTAGTGTCGTGTATTATTGATGATGAATTATGAATTGGTTTGATATGTTTTTAGCGATTTATATTTATGCTTATTCATTAGTAATAGTAGTTAATTGCTTGCTACCATAAACAGTCACTTTATTTTCCATAATGCTTTATCCAGGTAAGTCATTTGTAATTACAAGGGAGATTCGCTAGGCCTACAGCCGCTAGTATCGCCTTTGTTTGTTTCTTATAGTGACATTTTATTGCTGGTAGACACCTATGAGTGTCTACGGGATTTGCTAGTGGACCCTCAAAAGTCCACAGGATTATCTTTACCTGCTCGGGACACCCCGAATGTGTCTCAGACGTAGCCGCTGAAGATCATTTAGAATCGGTGCCTTCTACTTCTTCAGACTTTGTAGAAGTGTGCGCACGCAAAAAGCGAAAAACATCAGATGAACCGCACAATGACAATAGTGAAATGGAACAGGATTCTCAGGGTTCAGACGCCGCTATTTCTCCCAAAGAAAAGGTGCCTCCGATCATCCTTAGAGAAAAGCATTAGTGGGCAGATTTAAGATCGACAATGTCCAATTTGCATATGGGCTTCATTAAGGCCAAAAACATGGATGAAGGCATAAAGAACCAGCCAGCAACAGTGACAGACTATAGAAGGTTGTCCAAAGAACTGGACGACAGAGACATCCAGTATCATACCTTTGCGCTCAGCTCCGAAAAAAAACTTAAAAGTAGTCCTTCGTGGTGTCTGTGAAGACATTGACACAGCAGAAATAGCTGCTGACCTAAATTCTCAGGATCTTCCCCCAGTCAAAGTGAGCAGAATGTACAAAGCTGACAAGACTCCCATGCCATTGGTCCTTGTTGAGATTCATAAAATATACAAGGATATTTACAACTTAAAAACAGTCTGTGGTCTCATCGTCACACTGGAACCACTCCCTAAAAGATCATCTTCTGGGCAGTGCCACAGGTGCCAGAAGTTTGGCCATGCCCAGAATCTATGCAGAGTGGAATATGGATGTTTAAAATGTGGAGACAGCCACCCAACCAATACCTGCACAAAGCCGAGGATTACCTCGGCCAAATGTGCCAACTGCAGTGGCCCTCATCCCGCGAACTACAAAGGATGTACTCAGCAGCCAAAGAACAGACGGATGGAGGCAATCAATCAGCCCTCCTCCTTCAGCACAAGAACACCAGAGGCCCAGACATCAAAACCGGAGACTCAGCGGCCACAGTCGGAGACCTCCAATAATAGAGACACCCGAAAGCAAACAAGAAGCTATGCTGATGTGACCCGTACAACTAGACCAAATCCAGAACAAAATCAACTAACAGCACCTAAAAACCTAACAGCTGTTATTACGGCCTCACTAGCAAACATGCTACAAAATTTCAGCCTATCAAACCCTACTGAAACTTCCACTAAAAGATTTCTTCGTGAAACACAGGTCATCCTCACAGCTCTCATAAATGAATAGTAACAAACTCATTCCAGCATCTCTTCAGATAGTTGCGTGGAATGCAAATGGCCTCAAAAACAAAATTCTGGAACTCCAACACTTCACATCTAGGTATCAACCAGATGTTATTTTAATCAGTGAAGCTCATTTAAAACCCTCAGACAATCCTACAATAAGGGGCTATCACCTATACAGAAATGACAGACTACTCTACAGAGTTGGCGGCACTGCCATCTTTATAAAAAACTACATTAAGCACCACTCTGTGAGCATTCCTTCAACCACTAACCTTGAGATCACAGGAGCGGAAGTAGTCACCAGCTCCACTGGCAAACTGAAAATCTACTCAGCTTACAACCCTCCCCAAAAATCTCTACTTCACTCTGATCTAAATGCCATCTTATGCACCAGAGAGCCCACCATTATTGCCGGGGATCTGAATTCCAAGCATCCTGCGTGGAATTGTACAACCACAAACAAGAATGGTTGCATCCTTTACAATTACTTAGGATCAAGCAACGCTGTTGTGGCAGGCCCACCGAAACAACTCATCTCAGTACGTTCGGCACTGCTGACATCCTGGATATAGCTATCCTTCAGGATATTAAACTTCAATTCAGCATCATATCTATGGATGAACTATCATCCGATCACAATCCAATTCTACTACAGCTGGGAAATCAAGAATACCTATGTCCTCCTTCTCACTCCTACATTACATGGGAAAGACTGTCAGCAGCACACTGAAGGATTATATTGGACCTGTTCCTCACATACGCACAAAAGAAGAAGTAGAAACTGCAGTTACAAATCTCACAACAAATTAATTCTGCTATAAAGGTAGCTTCCTCCTACAAATCTTCCCGCAAGCCAGATCGTTTGCCTGGAGACATCATGTACTTGATCAGAGACAAAAACAGAGCTAGGAAAAGATACCGTAACACGTGTGCACCACAAGATAAAATAAATCTAAACAGATTAAATGGGGCAGTAAGAGATGCACTCAGAGCCCATAGAGACCAAGTATGGGATGAAAAGTTATCCTCCATTTCTTCTACTGATCACTCCATCTGGAGAATACTGAAAAATATCAAAAACAAAGACAGATCCCTTCCCCCAATATTCTCTGACCAGGGTCTTGCTCACACAGATGTAGACAAAGCAGAAGTTATAGCACGCAACTTAGAGGAGCAATGCAGGCCTTCGTATGGAGACTTTGACTTTGACCACATATATAAGATTCACAGCAAGGTCAGACACTCACTCAAGCTTCCTATCTCCAGCACTGACCATATTGCACCAACATCACCTGCTGAGTTATATGACATTATTAAAAAATTAAAGAACAAAAAAGCTCCTGGGCCAGACGGAATTACTAATCGGGTGATTAAACTTCTGCCCCGAAAAGCAGTAGTGCACCTAACCAGTATAATAAATGCAATTTTAAGATTTCACTATTTTCTTTCCACCTGGAAACTGGCTGACATAATTCCTATACATAAGCCAGGCAAAGACCCACACCTACTGCAAAATTATTGTCCAATCAGTCTTATCTCAAATCTGGGTAAGGTTGCAGAGAAGGTCATCCTCTGATGACTCCAAACCTCAGTAAATGACCTAAACATCCTCCCTAAAGAACAGTTCGGTTTCAGTCAACACCATAGTACTACCCAGCAAATCCACAGAATTGTGGAATACATCACCACCAGCTACAACTGGCACCAGTGCACAGGCGCTGTTTTCCTAGACTTATCCAAAGCATTTGACAAAATCTGGCATTTTGGACTCCTGCACAAACTTATCTCAGCCGGTACCTCACTAAAAATGGTTCACTTAATCCATTCATATCTTCAGAATAGATCAATGCAAGTAAAAATCAATGGTTCTACATCCTCCCAGCGCCACATCTTTGCTGGAATGCCGCAGGGATCTCTACTGGCTCCATTGCTGTTCTCTATATACATGTCAGACATCCCGCACAATCCGATGACTTCCATTTTGGCCCTGTATGCGGACGATACGGCAATACTAACCAGATCTCTCAGACCCCATTTCATTACCAGAAAGCTTCAAGAAAACCTTCTAAAGCTGGAGGGTTGGTTCTCCAAGTGGAGATTGGAAGTCAACCCCCAGAAAAGCTCAGCTGTTCTTTTCTCAAAAAGGCCAATGTCTCCTGCAGGAGATGTATTACTATTCAATACTAAAATTCCCTGGCAGACAGAAACAAATTACCTGGGTGTAATTCTCAACAAAAAGTTATCTTTCAACCAACACATCAAATCTGCGTGCACAAAGGCATCTAAAGCCATAGCTCAGATCTATCTGCTAATTAATAGAAATAGCAAGCTCAGCAACAGAATCAAATTGCAACTATACCAGATGACGATTCGTCCTATAATCACCTGTGCCTCTCCGGCCTGGAGCCACACCTCTAATGCTAACATTATCAAAATACAGCGAGTGCAGAATAAGTGCTTGAGAATGATTCTGAACGCCCCGTGGTATGTTAGAAACAATCAACTCCACAGAGACACAAATATTCCCTATATTTTCTCTTTTCTACAATCCTTAGCATCCAAGTTTTTCCTAAAGACGTCCACACATCCTAACAATTTGGTTCAGCAAGCTGCAGCATACGATCCAAGGGACATATTCAAATATAGAAGACCAAAAGCTATATTAGCCTCCTTTAGTGATGCATAATCTCCATGCCCATTCAGGGCGAGCAATCTGCTCATAAATTTTACCTTCACTGTAACCACAACAGATAGCGGGCAATATGAAAAGCATCTTGCTTCACCCCTAAAGACATAAATGTCAATTGTCAATTAGTGTTACATTTATAAACAAAATGTAACAAATTAGATCTCTTCATGAATGCCACTTTACTGTTCCTATTTCTCTAATTCTGTCATCTGTTCATGAAAATAATTTCTCTTCACTATTTCTTCAAACTTGAAATAGAGTAACTATTTAATATCTTATTTTATTTGTATTCATCTTGCTAAGATTCCTTTTTGGATCATCTAATTATACATACCAACTATCAGTTTTAAAAAGAAAACTACCTATGATCTCTTTCTACTGTTAATTATCCTTCTGCTTCCTCAGTGAGCATGCACACTTGTTCTACTAAGGGGAAAGTGAGGTCAGTAAGGCCTGACATCTTGTTGTCATTAGCAAAATGAGAAAGCCTTATAATGAACAACAGATATTGTTGTACACTTAACAGTTATGAATTAGAATAAAGA
This sequence comes from Typopeltis vanoorti, assembly GCF_054136105.1. Classification (NCBI taxonomy): domain Eukaryota; kingdom Metazoa; phylum Arthropoda; class Arachnida; order Uropygi; family Thelyphonidae; genus Typopeltis; species Typopeltis vanoorti. The sequence goes on along the minus strand of NC_143563.1, from coordinate 120,979,165 downwards.
AATTATTACAGCAATCAGCTCTGTGGTAAGCAATTAATCTCAAATACTTTACATTTTAAAAAAAATAAATATCAGTATCTTCTTTCTTTTAAGGTTATGTGATGTTCAGCATTCATAGTGAAGAATTTATGGAACCAACACAAGTGTTAGAGTAATTACTTTACATAGGGGAAATTAGAAAAGATGAACACATATGCCACGTTAAATACCTCCACTATGGTAAAACAGGCCTGTTAGACCATGCACTCCAAACATGTCACAGAACTGACTGGAAAGGCACCAACCCCTACACTGCACCAAAACCTGGTTGGAAAGAAAATTCAAAGAAGTCTCTGAAATGCTGAAACATTGCACAAATCTGAACAAGAATGATGGATTAATTATTCCAAGAATTTCGAGGACCCATCTTCAACCTGTATAACATCCAGAACAACCTTAAACAGAAGAAAATCTTAATATGAGAGTGCTTCATAAGTTGTTTAATGTAGTTCTTTTTTTTTTCTTTTCCACCAGAGATCAGGCTAGGGTAAACGATTAACCAACATTTAGATTCATCTTACTTATCTATAGCGTAGTGTCATGTATCCTGCAGATATGTATGTTTTCCTGATGATGACTCAATATAGAGGTCAAAACGTTGAATGTTACATTCTTAATGATAAGTAAAGTAATTATTCTAACATGTGTGTTGTATCTCCATAAATTCTTTACTGGAAATATCAATATCTTATTGGCCACATCACAAGTGCTGATCACACACACATGGTTGTGAAATTTTTACAAAAGCATGTTGCCATTTTTTCCCTCTCACGACATTAGTGTCGCACGTGAGTGTAGCAGTTTTGACCTGTGATTATGAAAGTGTTTTTAATTAGTGTATAGAGTGGCTTTTCGTTGCAAATTGTGGTGCATTTTTTTCAGTTTGGATACAGGTGTCCTTCAGTGTGGTGGTGTTGAAATTTTTTTGTTGTTTATATTGTGTTTTGCTACTTGTTGTTGTACTACTTCAGCTTCTAAAGATGGTGTCCATAAAGATACATATGTCACAGGCATGGAAGGCTTCTGTACGAAAGTCTGGCTTTGTGTTGGATTTCTTGCAATGGATGTGCTGCAGAAACTGCTACATGTATGCACCGAAAAATGTGAAAGATCTGTGAACTATTTGAGTAAGCAAGAAAAAGGAAAGCGTTAATGTATGTGAAAAGTGTGTGGATATATTAGAGTGATTAGAAATGGGAGCAAATATTGGGACAATAGTAGAGGAGCTTCAGCAGGAGTTAATGAAACATCAGGAAGAGGATGTTAATCAGCTAAAGGAGAGATTGGCTGATGATAAGGAGAAGGAGAAAGTTAATATTATAAAGAAAGAATCAAAGAATAGTCGTATATCAGTGTATGGGGACTCAATCATTAGAGATGCAATTACTAATAAAGTGCACAAAACATGCTTTCCTGGTGCAACAATAAAGCAAATAACTGGTGCGTTGCAGAAAAGCAAATATCGGGCGTCAAAATAAGTGGTAGTCGTGTGCACAAATAACTTAGTTGGGGAGAAGAAGAATGTTGATAGGAGCTTGAGGAAGTTGATGCAGCAGGTAAAGAAGAATAGCATTGTTGGAAAGTCGAAGGTGTGTTGCCCAGATATGATAACAGTGGATTGAGAAGGAGAGCAGAGATAATGAATAGTAAGATGACTGAGTTGTGTGTGAGGCACAGTGGATTTAATTTGAAAATCTGTGGAGTGAATTTGAAGGATAGTTCAAATGGTATAAAGCTGATGGATTACATTTGAATGGGTTTGGTGTTGGGCACTTAGAAAGGCTAATGTTTTCTGAAAAGTTACAGAGTCAAAAAGTTAAAGTAGCCAATGATCATAGTCTACCTGTGAAACAGGATAGCACAAATCAACAGATTGTACAGCAGGAGGAAGATGGATATGAGGTTGAAGATGTGGTTGCAGCAGCACAGGGTGAGGAAATGAATAAAGGTGAGGATGAGACAGGTAAGAATGGAAATCACAGTCAGGATCAGGGAAATGGGAATGGTCAAACTGAAGAGAGAGGTGTAGTATAGCAGTTAGAATAGAGAAAGTTAGGGCTGGTAGGATGGCCTCAAACACACAGCAAATGTCATGCTTATACACAAATGTAAGGAGTATTCGAAACAAGAGAGCTGAGTTGTGGCACTAATTGAGATGGAAGGCCAAAAGTAACTGGAATAAGTGAAACTTAGTTGTCTGAGGAGGATGTGATGTCGGGAATAGAATTAGAAGGATATATAATTTTCCAGAAGGACAGAGATGTGAAAAGAGGAGGAGGAGTGCTGTTAATGATTGCAGAGGAATTATGTCTGCAAAGTGTGGAAATTGATATGACATGCACAGATTTTGAATCTGTGTGGCTCAAAATTGAAATAAACAGGTCAGTATATCTGATTGGATGCTGTTATAGGCCTGGGAATGTAGAGAATACTGATTGGAAAATGTTTAGGCAAATTAGTTGGGCATGTAAAAAGAAAGTGATCCTGATTGGAGACTTTAATTACAAGAATATAGACTGGAAGGAGGAGATAGTGTATGGGAACAAAGAGAGCGAGTTTGTGGAATTTCTGAGAGATAAGTATCTTAAGCAGCATATGATTGAAACAAGTAGAGGCTTGAATGTTTTGCATTTGGTGATAACTCCACAAGATATAGTTGTTAATGAGGCGTTGACACTCCCGCCAGTTGGTGAGAGTGATCATGAGGTACTTGTTTGGGAAGTGAAGAAACAAAAAAAACGTCACTGCCAAAAATGGATACATGTGGAAGTATAAAGCAGGTGATTATAGGAAGCTCTGTAGTCAGTTAGCATCAGTATGTTGGTAGATGAGCTGAGCAGAAAAATGTTGACAGTGCATGGAAACTCATAAGTTCGTATCTCACAAAAGCAATGCATGACTGCATACCGAGGATTAAGCAAGTAAATAGAGTAAGAGTGAAATGGATGAACAGCGAAAATAAGCAATTTGTGATCTGTGCTGGAAAAGAAAATATTATGGAGGAGGTACAAGACAGTTGGTGGTGATCAGATCCATGAAGAGTATAAGGTGCAGGCTAGAAAGGTGATGAGCATGGTAAAGAAAGAAAAGGTGCAGTATGAGAGGAGATTGGCTGCTCCAGCCAAGGTTAACTCAAAAGTATTTTTCCGCTACATGGCAAGCAAGAGGAAGAATAATTATGGCAGACTAACATTGGTGGATAGTCACAGCAGCACACTAACAGCTGCAAAGGATATAGTGGAATTATTGAACGAGCACTTTATCAGCATATATCATACTGGTGTAAATGATCCGGTACAATATATAGAAGAGAGGCAAATCATAGGAGAATTGGAAGTGAAAGAAACAGAGGTGTATCAGATGTTGGTTGGGTTAGATATGAATAAGGCTGTGGGAATGGATGACATATCACCATGTATTCTTAAGGAATGTGCACCACAGTTGGTTATTCCCTTGGCCTGGTTATTTACATGATAGTCTTGCATTGGGTAGGGTTCCTAATGAGTGGAAAGAGGTTAAAATTGTACCACTCCATGAGCACGGTTCTAAGACAGAAGTCTCTAACTATAGGCCCGTCTGCATAACTACAGTTGTGGTCAAGGTGTTAGAGAGATTGGTATGGAATAGGAATACAGAACTGAATTGATGAAGGTCAGCATGGATTTGTGAAGGGTAGGTCCTGTTTCAGTAATTTACTTGCATTTTATGATAAGGTAATGAGTGTGTTAGATAAGGGAGAATCATATACAGTGATATTCTTCATCATCATCATCAACAAATTCCTGCCATGTACCCTCAAGGGGTGTACAGAATATGACAGTACTACATGAAAAAATTATATCATTACTAACTTTCTATCTACAATTTTCCTCCAAATCAGTCTGTTACTTGTCAAGACTCCAACATTATCAGATCTTATATTTCTATCGTCTAAGGCACTTTGTACCGTATCAATCCACCTATATCTTGGTCTTCCTCTGGGTCGTTTTCCTGCCAACCTGGTAGAGAACATTTGTTTTGCTAATCTTTCCTCTCCCATTCTATTTAAGTGACCATACCAACTGAGATTAGCTCTGCTAACACATTCCTGGATGCTGACAATGTCAAGTTCTTTCCTAATATCCTCATTTTTAATATGATATTGCCATTGATGCCATCTGTTCATGCCTCTAATCTTTCTCAGAACTCTCATATCTGTGGTCTCTAGTCTTTGGTCAAGTGTTTTACTTCTGACCCAGCTCTCAGATCCATAAGTTAAAACTGGTTTGAACACTGTCTTGTATACAGCTAATTTAGTGTTCTGACTAATTTCTCTCTTATTCCATATGAATTTATTCAGTTGACTTCCCACCATACCAGCTTTGCTGATTCTGTTGTCTATTTCTATATTTAATTTACCATCTTCAGTAAAAATTGTGCCTAAGTAGCTGATATGTTTTACTTGTTCCACAGGTTCTCCATTCACAACACAGTTGATATTTTCAATGATTCTAACTATTTTCATTGTCTTTGTCTTTTTATTGCTGACCTTCATACCATATCTATTACAACAGCTATTCAATTTAGTCAGAGAATCTTGCAGACTTGTAGCGGATTTATTTAGAAGTATAACATCATCCGCATAAAGCAAAGAGCTGACATTAACATCTCCAATTTTGATATCATGTTTAATACCACTTTCCTTCATAATGTGATCCATATAGATAATGAATAACAGAGGGGATAATGTACATCCTTGTCTCACACCAGATTTAACATAAAACCATCTTCCTGTACTTCCTTCAATTCTAACTGCTGACTTAAACTCAAATAAAGGCTTAGTATTGCTTGATATAATGCCCCATTGACATCATATAACTGCAGTGTATTGAATAGCTTCTCTCTTGGCACCTTGTCATATGCCTTTTCCAATTCGACAAAACTTAAATACAGATCTTTCTTATATTCCCATGCTTTCTCGACTATTTGTCGTAAAGTGAAGATCTGATCCTGACAGCCTCTATTTGGCCTGAATCCAGCTTGTTCTTCACCAAGCTTTTCTTCTACAATTCTTCTCAATCGTTTCTCAAGTATACATGCATAGATCTTGCCATGAACACTCAGTAGGGAAATACCTCTGTAATTCTCACATTCAGTTTTATTTCCCTTTTTATATATGGGTACTATGAGAGCTCTACTCCAATCATCGGGAATTCGTCCCTCTGTCCAGGCTTTCTGAACTATGCAGTGCAGCCACTATAAGACTCTTATACCACCATACTTCAGCATTTCTGGTCAAATATCGTCTACTCCTGCTGCCTTTCCACATTTCAAGCCTTTGATGACTTTTTCTACTTGAAGTATGGATATGTATTCCTGATTGCATGGCTGGTCAGTGTTTTTTATCACTGTGCTGTCATCACTGCTTGTTTCATTTAGCACTTTGTCAAAGTAATTACTCCATACTTCAAGGATATCCTTTTCTCCTGTTTTCATGTCACCTTTATCATCTCTAACTCCTTTTACAGCACTCTTTCCTCCATTCCTAAGCTTCTTCAACAACCTCCAGAATATTTTGCCACCTTCTTGATATTTATTTTCTATATTCTTGCCAAAGTCCTCCTATGACTTTTGTTTAACCTGTTTTACACACTGTTTAGCTTTCTTGCATTTGCCTCTGTATTCTCTAAGAGCACAAGCTGACTTATTTGCCAGGAACTTTTGATATGCTTTCTTCTTTTCCTTCACTGCTTTTTAACTTCCTGTGTCCACCATGGAGTTCTGATTTTTCTATCCTTGCATACAACCTCCATACATGCCTCTTTGGCTGAATCAATCAATGTTTTCTTCAGAGTTTGCCACTGAATCTCCAAAGTTTGATTGCTGTTCTCAAACTCTTTCATTTTCTTTTCAATAATCTTTCTGCATTTTAATCTACAGTTCACATCTGAGAGCTGCTCAACTTTTATTCGCTTTAAAACTTTCTTAGATGTCATTCTTTTCAATATGAAATTCAATTTTATCCTGCTCAAGACTAAATAGTGATCACTTCCAATTTCAACTCCTCTGTACACTCTGGTGTCCTGCACCAGGGAGAAAACATCGCTATCAACAATAACATAGTCAATGAGACTTTCCTTATTCCTAGCCTCTTCTCTCCATGTGAATTTGTGCACATTTTTATGTTGGAACATGGTGTTAGTAATAACCAGTCCATGTCCTGAGCAGAAATCCAACAGATATTTACCATTATTATTAGCTTTGCTCTTTTCTCCAAATTTTCCCAAAATATTTTTGTATGTCTCACAATCATTTCCTACTCTGCTATTTAGATCCTCAACAAGGACCAACTTTTCCTTTTTCATTGTGTCAGTTGCTTTTTCTAAAGCGTCAAAAAATTCCTCCACTTCTACCTTAGTAGAACCCTCTGTGGGACCATAGGCACAAATAAGTCTCATTGTCCAGTTACCCATTCTCATATTTGCCCACGTTACTCTACTTGAGACTGCCTGCCATTCAAGAAGATTAGCCTCGTATTTTGTGTTGAATACTATGGCTACTCCTTCTTTTCCTTGATTGTCATTGCCTGAATATAACATTTTGTATTTATTGCTCAGAAAGATCTCGCCAGTTTTGGTCTTTTTTGTTTCAGTCACCCCTATTATGTCGATCTGGTACTTATCTAATTCCTCAGCTAGCTCCATTTCTTTGCTATTCAGGCTTCTTACATTGATAGTACCGATCTTTAACTCTGGTGATGTTGAGTTGGGGTTTGTTCCAGTAGATGACTTTTCGCTGTTCGCCCTGGTTCCCTGGCGAAAACAACAGGGGCCTTGTTTAACCGGGTGATGCCCCAGCCGGCATGAAATTTTGTCATGTTGTACCATCATTTTTTATTTTGGTTTAACCAATAAGAATACAATTTGGTCGGCTAAATCCCAAATTGCCAGCCCATCCTCGTTCGTTCAGTATCAAAGTAGATACCCAACAGGGTGCACCACGAGAACGTGAGGATTGGACATTAGGTCAGAAGCCCTGGTCGGTTCTCCGCATTCCTTGAAAGGCTATGTGGAGGTCTCCTCTCAGTTATACAGCTTTGACCCTTAAGCACCCCAGTAATATTCTTAGACTTTGTAAAAGCCTTTGATAGATTACCTCATGATAAGTTGGTGTACAACCTGCAGAGGATGGGAATAAACCGTATATTTGTTTGGTGGATCAGAAATTGGCTCTCTGAACGATACCAGCAGGTTGTGTATGATGGCGCAGTGTCTCAAAAAAGAAGGTTAACCAGTGGCATGCCCTAGGGTATCACAGAAACATAGTTTTTAAATTTTGACTCTAACAGTGAATAAGTTTTTACCTGCTTGTGTGGAGGAAAGTGAATGAAGAGTTGAACACTGCTAATGATAATAACTATGTAAAAGTCATAAGGTCTAAACCATATGTTATTGAAAAGTGACAGGAGTTTATCTGCAGGATAAGTGTACTCAGGGGTCAACAAACCAAATAAACCTGTCTTTTTTTTTTTTTTTTTTTTTTTTTTTTTGTCATGTTTTATGGTGTGGTTATATTAGGGAGTAAAACATGACACACATATATAAAAATATCTATTTTAGATATTTAATGCTGTTTAACTTGTTTTTAAACACTATATCATGTAGACTGATTGGGGATCTTCAGTTATTAGCTGATGATGCAAAGTTGGGAAGAATTATAAGTAGCACTGCTGATGCTGAATCCTTCAGGAATATTTGAAGAGACTTTTTACTTGGACAAAAGAGTGGTGTTGTAGTTGTAATATCAATAAGTGCAAGGTGTTGCATTTTGGAGCGCAGAAATATAAGGCTGTGTATTATATCGATGGTGCCTTACTGCAGGAAGTGGATGAGATTAGAGATTTGGGAGTGATAGTTGACAGTAGACTGAAGTTTACATTGCGTATTGTTAGTGTTGCACATTGTAGTGCTGCTATGATAAGAAATACTCTGACATGCAAGGATAAGGAAGTGGTTGTGCCTGGTGGTGAGCTATAAGGGGCTCGCACGAGCCCTTTGTTAAATTTTTCTCAAATTTGCGAGACTCTTGTTCTTCTTGTTTAATAATCTTGTAGAACTAGAAAATACCACCTCGGAATGTATACATACTACTATAATTGCTACTTTAAATTCATATGGATTTTCTGATAACTATATAAAAAATCATTTCATTGCATTTTGTTCTGATGAAGTTAGTGTAATGTTAAGAAACAAATCAGGTGTTGCAATCAAACTTCTACAAAAATTTTTCCCAACGTTGTGATTTGGCATTGCGTTCATCGTTTACACCTAGCATTAGATGATTCGATAAAAAACATTAAAGAAATAAATCATTTTGAAATATTTATGGATAAATTATATGCTTTTTATCATCAATCACCAAAAAATCTACGAGAATTAAATATGATTGCAAAAGACCCTGGTATCGAAATTTAAAGATCGGCCGTGTGTTTAGACCCGATGGGCAGCTTGCAGTTTACAAACGGCTCTTGCTTTGTGGAGAAATTAGCCAGCTTTATGCAAGCATTTTGCATCGAACAATAAATATAAGGGCGTTTTAAACCAACTTCTGAATTTGGAATTTTTTAAAGATCTAGCATTAATGATTGATATCCTACAAGAATTATCATATCTATTAGAAGCTCTACAAAGTTGCAATATAAGTATTATAAGGGCAAAGTTAGGCTTTTTTTTTTTTTTTTTTGCTTGACGATGGGAGCCCTTTGTTAAAATTTCCATAGCTTATCACTGGTTATGCCACTGTATAAGACACTGGTCAGACCACACTTTTACTATTATGCTCAAATCAGGTCACCTGGTTTTCAATATGATTTAGAGACATTAGAGAGAGGGACTAAGATAATATCAGGAGTTTGGTAAACTAGTTATGGAGAGAGGTTGAAGATATATGGATTGCAGAGTTTGGTGGATAGGAGGAAGAGAGGTGATATGATAGAGATATTTAAGTTAGTGAGCAGATTTTATCAGATTAATCCAGGGTGGATTATAAAAAGAGTAGAAGGTGAGAGGGTAAGAACTAGAGGTCATTCCTGGAAATTATGTAAATGTGTCATTGAGGAGGGTGTGAGGAGTAGATTTTTACATGGAAAATTGTCAGTGAATGGAATGCATTACCAGAATGTGTTGTTAATGCAAGGAGTGTTAAGGACTTTAAGTTTCTATATGATAAATATGTTGTCAGTTGAATGAACCTCCTGCGATGAGTAATAATAAGAAAACTCACTATAGATAAGAATGTATAATAAATACTGACTTTTAGTTTTTATTTTACTAACAATCTTTATTGCTCATGTATAACATTCATTAACATTTCAGAGCAACTTCTGTGCATACTTCAGGGAAAGTTGGATATCACAGAAACATAGTTTTTAAAATTTGATTCTAACAGTGAATAAGATTTTACCTGCTTGTGTGGAGGAAAGTGAATGAAGAGTTGAACACTGCTAATGATAATAACTATGTAAAAGTCATAAGGTCTAAACCATATGTTATTGAAAAGTGACAGGAGTTTATCTGCAGGATAAGCGTACTCAGGGGTCAACAAACCAAATAAACCTCTCTTTTTTTTTTTGCCATGTTTTGTGGTGTGGTTATATTAGGGAGTAAAACATGACACACATATATAAAAATATCTATTTTAGATATTTACTGCTTGGTTGGCCGTGTGGTTAGCATATCTGCTCTTCAACCAGCGAGCTGCATGTTTGAATTCTGCTGTAGACCTGGATCATTCTCCATTGTGAGACCATCACTCTGCTTGGGCATGAAGTGGCTTGTAAAAGTTCCCTGTTTTGTTTCGGGAGATTTCTCAACTATATAAATACTAATAAAATTCCTTAGAGCACTGAAATCCCAGTGCCCTACAAACCAATCACGATGGCATTTATAATAATCATTGTAATGTGTCTTGCAGCTTTGTTTATAGTGTCTTCTGCTAACTTGAACCTTTGCATATTTAGTGTCTGGTTAATTTTTATGTCACCTGCCAAGATTTTTCTGCCATCCTTCCAAACACTTTTTGTTTTATTACTATTAACTTCCCAGACCTCTTTTGATTATGCAGCACTGTGATATTTTCTTTAATTCGTAATTTTTTTACAGCTGATTTTTGAGTGATTCAGTCTTTTAAAGTAAATAGATCACTGATATGGGATCCTATGCTGACACTGCTTTTAATATTTGTAAGTTGGTCTTTACATGCCATTCATAGTATTATAGGGATTTATATAGCATTATAGGCTGTGGTAAAGCAGGGTTATACATGCCAGTATGGTTACTTCTTAAATGTAGGTCCCAATATTTACTTCAACATACTATATCTGTTCTAATGGTTAAACCTTCCTTTTTATTATTATTATCCAGGCTTCCATGGAGTCAAAAGACTCATTATGGGAGGTCATTTTTAGGAAATACAAAGTTTATCATACCACTCCTTGAACCCATTGACTGTTCCCACTCCAACCACTCTCTCAGGTAATGCATTCCAAGGTTCAACCACCCTCCACACAAAGAAACCAAGTGGTCTTCATATCAAAAATTTTCTTGTCAAACAAGGTGAGGGAAATTTAGTTTGGCATTGCATTCTGTTCCTGTAACCTAATCATTTCATAAATAGCTTTAATGAAATATGTGCACTAGACATGTTTAAATAACTTTCACAGCTTACACATCTTTCAGAAATTGTATAGAAATTGTAAATTGTATTAAAAAATTCCAATGTATTTCATTCAATGCTATGTGGAAGAACATAGCATTGAATCTTCAGGAAGACAGAAGATACTATGGTCAGGAAGAACATAGTATCTTCAGGAAGACAGACCATTAACTACATTCAAAACATTAATCACAATGATGAGTCATAATGTGTATATTAGCTTGTGTCTCATGACAGCTGAAGTATATGACATTACACTATTAGAGCCCAAAGGAACAGTTGTAGACAAAATTGTGTAGATAAAATCTACGCACCTTTCTACAGCTGCACAATCTGTGCAACTTTCTACAGTTCCTAATCATTTTATGGTTATATGAAATTCATAAGACACTTTATCAGTATCAAAGGTAGTGATGTTACATGTGTAAGCCATGAAAGTTATTTCAATATGCCTTGCCACTTCATGGAGCTAATAAGAGGTCTATTACATGTTAGGAACTCAGCTTTGTCTTTAGGGAATATTGTAACAATACCATTTGAATGTGAATGAGGAGGAAATTTTTGTAATATTGGACCGATGCATCAGAGCTGCATTTCTCAAACTTTTCCCACAACGGAACACTTTACAAATGCTGAAATTTTAATGTAATACCTTGGTTATAGTCGAGTGTTATTGGTCTTGTATTCAATGTAAAGCTAAGCGCACACTCTCGCTGAAGCAGGCTGCATCGCATCACAAAAATGCGACAGCGCACACTACAATGTGCCAGGCTGCAGCGCATCGCAATTGACCTTGCTTGTCACATCATGTTTCCTAGAATAGATACCTCCTTACTTCACTTGTGCTTGGAAGCATTGTAACCGTGGGTAGCTGAGTCAAGCCAGCGCGTGCTGGCCTTAATAGCACGATCCACACACAAAGTGAGGAGCGACTGATTTTCAAACATGTTTGAACTTGTTGCAGCATTTAAAACCATTCCAAGCTCATATCAATTTTGATAATTTTTCACAGAACACTTATTCACTCCACAGAACATCAGTGTTCTGCGGAACATAGTTTGGGAAACCCTTCATTAGAGGTTATTTGGTCAACATATAGTACATTAATGCTATGGATAGGAGAACATGGTTTAAAAATGGTCTTAATGGAATGAGAAAGCTCATGTATCCATCCTTTGGATACATGAGCTTTGGTCTTAATGGAATGAGAAAGCTCATGTATCCATCCTAATTCAGAATCAATTAGTGTAGATAGTGAGCTGTTTTATTCTTTCTGTTAGGTTGATAGAAAAATTAGCTTTAGCTACTGTTTTCACTGTCAATTACTACTGCTCCTATATAGTATGCTCATGTACTATACCTTCAATTATTTGCATTTCACTTATTTCTCATCTACCTTACTTTTTGACTTTTGGCCAATCTAGGACTTTTCAACAAATCATATAACCGTATTATGGTTATATGAAATTCATAATTAGGCACTTTTAATAGGATCAAAGGTGAAGTTATGGATTTATGTTTTCTCTTATTTCACTCAACCATTAATATTAGTTAACTGAACACAACTGGTTTTACAGTTGAAGGTCATTTTAATTTTTATGGTAATTTGATTTTTATAGGGTGTGGCTTTTGTAAACGTTTAAAACCAGAGTATGCCTCAGCAGCTACAGAACTGAAAGGACATTCAGTAAGTACTTTGTCTTTATAATAAATTTATTTTGTATTTGCCAACCTGGTTGACCAAATGAATAGCATCTCATCTCTCCAACCAATAGACCATGGGTTTAATCTTGCTTCCAGCGTGAATATTTGTAACTGTTTTTAAGTGGTAATCAATGGTGGAAACAACACCAAACAGGGTAAAACATTAATAAGTTAAAAATTAATTACATACATTATATTTTTTATTAAATATCTTAATTGAGAAATAGAACAGTAGAAATTTAAATAAAGTGGAAATCACTTATATATGCAGTTGCATGTATATTGGATTTAAAACTATGACATTATTTGGGACCTTAAAAAAATTATATGTATATGTTATGGTTAAAGTGAATAATTAGAATTAATCACTTTAACCGGTTAAAGTGAATAATTAGAATTAATCACTTTAACCGGTTAAAGTGAATAATTAGAATTTATCACTTTAACCGGTTAAAGTGAATAATTAGAATTAATCACTTTAACCGGTTAAAGTGAATAATTCCTAGAGGAGTCTGGTAAATGTAATAAAAACATGTTTATAGGTTTTATATATACAGGTTTTCATTCTCAACAGAAATTATAACAGGTTAGGTTAGTTTATAATGAAAAAAGTAAGGAAAGTATTTCTTTTGCACTCAATGAAATCAGAAATCATTATAAACTAACCTAACCTAACCTTTATCGGTTGGAAATCATTATAAACTAACCTAAATAATGAAAAAGTCAGGAAAGTACTTCTTTTGCACTCAATGAAATCAGAAATCATTATAAAACTAAGCTAACCTAAACTAACCTGGATGTCGCATGTCGAACCAGAGTGTAGTCATAGTTTGTCGTAGGCAGATTAATGGGGATGAAAGATAAACGTTGTTGTGGGCCGAGCTTAATGATTTCGGGCAGATAAATGGTCATGTGGTCTTCTGCACTTAATTCACCCACGTTTTCACTTAGATTTTCAGCTTTATATGTGGCCTTCATTCCAATATTACGCAGTGCAGATGCTGGTAAATGATAGTCTGTACAGCACTTGTTGTTACGCCTGATGCCATACTTGACTGATAAAATAGCTGTCAGCATTGGCCGTTCCATCTTGTTTCTTAATTTAGTTTTAACTACATTCATGGAACTAAAAATTCGTTCAATTTCCGCATTAGAATTTGGCAGTATTAATAAACTTATTGCACACTGAGCAATTTTTTTAAATGGATTCATTCCAGATGCATCTTTATGTTCTCGTACTTCAGTCCAGAATAGCTTAGTGTTTTCTATATTTGTCCATTTATTTAAGTGGATAGTATTGTACTGGTATTCAGCAGCAGCAACATCTTTTTCTGTTTTCAGCATTATTTCTAAGATAGGAGTAACAGGTTCTTTTATATGTTTTAGGGTATGGTCAACAGAAAAAGAAGACATCATTCTTAAAATATTCAAGTTTTCAGGCAACCTTTGCTTAAGCTGTTTGAAGAGACCAAGAAGAAACTGTCTTGCTCTACTTCTAAGATTTCGCTCATCATTTTGTGTTATTTTCTTTTGTATCATCAACTCTGAAATTTTTCTTTCAAATCTGTAACTAAGATTTGGATTGGGATCCAAATAATCATCAATCTCTGACTCTAGAGGGTCGACTGTGGATGATGGTAGCACTAACATATTAGCAATAGAGCGAATCAAATGAGAAAAGTCTTCAAATAATCTCATCTTATCTGGACTGTTAGATTCGAAAATTTGTTAACTTGCTGAACTTGAACTAGAACAGGATCCAAAAATAAAAGGTACAACAGATTCCTTTCATCTTTGTACATCTCCTGCAAAATTTGAGCTTTGTAACATTTCTCAGTCACACTCATGACTTCGAAGTGAGTTTTTAATTCTAACCACTGGCTGAGAATTCTGTCTACTGCAGGTTCAATGGAGAGCCACCTTGTTGCACAATTGCTTATAATTTTCAGAGGAACATCATTTTCGTTGATAATTTGATGCAGCTGTTTGTATACTGCTTGTCTTGAAGAAGAATGTAAAAACCACTTATATGTTTCAGTAACTAAAAATTCTAATTTTCTTGCGAGAGATTCTGCACAAGTGTGAGACACTGTCAGTTATAATGAATGGCATACACATCTAATTAAAATTAAGGAGGGAATATATGCCTTCAGTTATTCATAAACGCCATTATTGACACCATCCATAACACTGGCATTGTCTGTACCAATTGCAATGAGATTTTTAATGTTCAGTTTCTTGGTCAAGAGCCCTTTTTTCAGTGCAGCCACAATGCCACTAGCATCACACTTTTCTAGAACCACCATGCTCAGAAATGTATGCATAATTTTGTTGAATTTCTTGCTATAATAAATGATGGCCATTCCTAAAATCTTATTCACTGTGATATTATTCGATCCGTCTATTAGCAAGCTGAAGTTTTCATCTCCATGTCTGCAATTAGATCTTCTTCAAAATGCTCACTTAGAACATTCTTTACAATTGCCGAGCACTTAGTGATGTATTTTGATGCATTTTTACCTTTGGCATAATTTGACTGTCTGGGATGATATTTTTGCAACAAAGAAATAATGCTAACCTACCTTCAAAGTTTGCGGTCTCATCAGACTTTTTCACAAGCATACATATTTGTAATAGGAACAGCCTTATATGGAACTGCAGCAAAATGTTTCTTGGTTTCACTGTGCTTTACAAGCTGGCAATACTTAGCAGCTATATCACATCTGCAAAACTTACAGTGGCCTTTTGTAGCGTCACAAGGAACTTCACACAACCATTTACTAAACATTCCCATTTGCAACCACTACCTCCTAAATTTTTGCTAGTAAGCTTTATTTTTCTCTTTGCTCATTTTTGAAGAAGGGTATACAACTCTTTACTTAAAAAAATTACAATCAGTCTTGTAAAACTTCACACTCACTATCATAACTACCAACCAGAAGACTGTGCAAAAACTAACTTGTAGCAGTGCTATCAACTTTAAGGTGACAAAATGGCAGACTGTTGGGCCACGTGACTGACTGACGTCATCATGCATTTGAAACGTGTACGATGCTCACACCAAATGTACAATACAATTCCTTATCAAATGTGAACATCTGGAAAACTTTTAAAACAATTTCTTTAACAGTAAGTTATAAAAACAACTAAAAAGAGCTGAAACTAGTTCTGAAAGAGCTAAATTTTGAACTAGGTGCTAGATTAAAATTTTTGGAGCCATGGAAGAAAAAAAAGAGCTAGATCTAGCTCCAAAAGAGCTAAATTGGCAACATTGATGTTTAGTAACACATTCACACAAATCCTCCCCACCATGTGATCTATCTTTTCATTATTATTATTATTATTCAGGCCTCCATGGAGTCAAAAGACATCGTGAGCGGTCCTTTCTAAGAAACATAAGTCTATCAAGACTCATCGAGGGAGATCCCTCCTAGGAAACACAAAGTCTATCATACCACTCCTTAAACTCATTGACTGTTCTTGCTCTCACTACTCCATCAGGCAATGTATTCCATGGTTCAACCACCCTCCATGCAAAGAAACCACTCCTCACCCTCTTTCTTGCAGTTTCCTTTCGTAACTTCCAGGGATGGCCTCTTTTCATCACTCCTTCCCACTGTTCAACCAGGCAAAATAACTTCCCAGTGTCAACCCTGTAACCGCCTCTCAACAGTTTAAAAGTCTCAATCATATCACCCCTCCTTCTTCTATCCACCAAACTCTGCAGTCCACACTCCCTCAGCCAATCCTCATAACTAAAATTCTACAGTCCGAACACCATCTTTGTTATCCGCCTTTGTACCCTTTCGACAGTTAATTTATCCCCTTCAAATCCTGGGAACCAGATCTGAGAACAATAGTCTAAGTGTGGTCTGATCAGTCTTTTACAATGGATTGATAACCATATTATCTCTGCAGGTCAGTGTCCTTCTCATTATTGCAGCAATCCTCTGAGTTACCTTCACTACCTTTGCAATATGTCCCCTAAATTTCAGATTTCTATCAATCATCAAACTCAGATCTCTCGTCTCTCCGACTTCCTCCAGTTTAACCCCTCCCATAGAGTATGCAGCATCCCATCGATGTGTACCAAACCTCAAGACCTAACATTTTGCTGCATTAAACCGACAACTGCATTCATTTCCCATCTGTCTAGCTTATTCAAATCCTGTTGCAGGGCTACCACATCTGCACTATTACTAATAACCCTTCCTAGCTTCGCATCATCTGCAAACAACTGAATATCCCCTTGCAATCCATGGACAATGTCATTGATATAAAGGTTAAACAATATAGATCCCAGTACTGAGCCCTGTGGAACCCCCACTTGTAATCTTCTGCCTCTTTGATATTGCTCCTCCATACACAACTCTCTGATACCTATCGGACAGCCAATCCTGAATCCAGTTGACCAATCTGACATCCAGACCCATGTGCTGCAGCTTGAATATCAGCTTATCATGTGGCACCCTTTCAAATGCCTTTGCTATGTCTAGTAAAATGGCAGTATATGCCTGTCCCTCATCTAATGCGCTTGTAACTTTATCATAAAATGCTAGCATATTGCTAAAACAAGACTACCCCTTCACAAATCCATGCTGACTCTCACTGATAACATTACCCTCATCTGCCCAATGCTGTATATGGTCCCTCACTACTTTCTCCAAGATCTTACTAACTACTGATGACACGCAAAACTGCTCTATAATTAGACACTTCCAGTCTGCTACTGCCATTATGCAATGGCACTATCTTATCTGCCTTCCATTCCATGGGCAACTTTCCTGCAGCCAGACTTTCATTGGAAAGCCAGGTCAAGGGCACTTTCAGTTCCTTAGCACATTCTCTCAAAACTCGTGGTGAAATACCATCCAGTCCCACAGCTTTACTAACATCCAGAGTACTCAGTATGTGGAACACACTCTCCTGGACCTCTAAACCTCAAACCTGCTCTATCCCTCTAGTATTCAAATTGACTCCTCCAGGATGAAATACTCCAATAAAGTGTTCATTGAACAATTCCACTATATCCTCTGCATCAGTTACTCTATTTCCATTTTTATTCCACAGTGTCATTCTTCCACAGTCATTTCTCCTCCTACTTGCCACATATCTAAAAACCTCCCTAGGATTTTCCTTGGATCTAAGGGCCAATCTTTTCTCATATTCCATTTTCGCCTTCCTTACGATACTAGTCACTCTTCTGGCCTGTGTCTTATATTCTTTATGCATGTGCTCTTCACCTGTCTCCTTATATCTCTTCAATAGCCTCTTTTTCGCATGTAGCTCCTGTTTAATATTGTTTGTCATCCACTTTACTCCTAATTGTGTCCTCTTCTTCACTCGTGGAATACAGCTTACCATTGCTGCTAACAAATATTCCTTCACAATTTCCCAAGCACTAATGATATCGCGGCCTTCCAATTCCTCCCTCCACGAAACTTCCCCAAGTTGATGTCTAAGACTATTATAATCACCTGCTTTATAATTCCCCATACGTTCCCATCTCTTTGATACTCCTGCATGTCTATTCATTTTCCAAGTCAAAACGATATGGTCACTCTCTCCAACTGGTGGGAGAGATGTCATCTCAGTTATTATCAGCTCTTCTGATGCTATAACCAAATCCAAAACTCTTGAACTTCTTGTTCCCTATGTTACATGTTGCCTAAGACATTTGTCTCTCAAGAATTCTAGAAATTCCATTCCCTTATTGCTACATGCATCTTCCTTTCCCCAATCTATTCTGCTGTAGTTAAAATCTCCCATAACAATCATTCTTCTTGCACTGCCACGCTCAACTGTATCAACATCTCCTGGTCCCCACCCTCTGTGCTCCTTGGTCTGTAGCAACACCCCACTAAATATCCTGTCTTGCCCACCTCCACCTCACACCACATGCTTTCAAAATAATTAGTGTCACAGCCTTCCATAGCCTCCACTCTTAGAGGATATAGGTCGTCACTTATCATAAACAGTAAGTTTTCATTGTGAAGAGGACTGTCCAGTGATAGTACTGGCCCTTTTCATTCTTCTTATTTTCTTTGCTCTGCTTCTCTTGAGTGTTTTTTTTACTCTGCTATCTTCCACACTACCATCAGTGGTTTCCAGTGTTTTGCTGCCATGTTTGCAGTGCAGTGCAACCTATGGATAGGGAGATCCTGGTAGTTTTGCACTACTATGGATTCTACTTTGGCAGGGCAGGCAGTCGTGAATGGCAGGGACAAGATCATTCAACTAGTGGGCTTGTCTACAAGAGTCGAGAATGCTGCAGTAAGTCTCCTTCTCTGTGGTCTGGGGACAGGACCCAAGGCTTGGTATAGTGCTCGTATAGCATCTGGGGTAACCCTGGTGTTCCATTCTGGCATCCATATGTGGCTCCATGGTGGGTGGGGAGCTCTGGAACTGAACCAAAAAACCTCTTGAGCATGAATCCTTCATCCTGAATCATTTCAGTGGTCCTAACGAAGTCTCAACTAAGTAATGATACCATTCATACACCTTTCAATAATAATAATTATTATTATTTTTACTATTGTGTAACACTTCCAAGGAGTCCAAAGTCTCATCGAGGGAAGGCACCTACTCTATAACTCTCTGTCTCCACCAACTAAAATGAACCGCAACTACCATCATCATCTACTGCCAATCACCACTAGTATTTTCACAGACAATCACGAACATCCATGCCCACGCCGTAATTTGAACCCACAGCCTTTTGGCTGGAGAGCGGATATGCTGACCACTCGACCAACGAGGCTGGCAATAATAAACAAATAATATAGGGAACATATCACCCATCCTCATTCAAAAGGGTTTAGAAGGAATGGCAGGTTCACCCAAAACAGTTAAGAAATTTTGTTTTGGCAATGTCCTTGTAGAAACATCATATCAACAACAATCTGAAAAACCATGGGTGGAATACCAATAACAGTTACACCACATAAAACATATGCTTCCTGTAGAGGAGTGATCTCTTAATAGGATCTCCTAGATGTTCCTGATGAGGAGATATGATCAGAGCTGAAAGATCATAGGGTGACAGGTATAAGGTGCATCCTAATCCATAGGGGTTACCTGGTTCCAACTAGAAACATCATCTTTACTTTTGATATACCTAAACCTCCAACATCTGTTAAAACAGGGTATATCAATTGTCCTGTTATGCGGTACATTCTTTATCCACTACAATGCTTCAAATGCTGGAAATATGGACATGCCCAAACTGCCTGTTGTGACTTTGCCACCTGTGCCTGATGTGGTAGTAATTAGCATGATAATCAATCTTGCTTTACAAAGGAAGCTAAATACTTTAACTGTCAGAGAGATTATCCAGTATACTCCTGTGCATGTCAGAAGTGGAAAGATGAAAAAGAAATACGAAAAATAAAAACAGAACAAAATATATATCATGATGCAAAAGGAAGTTAGCCACTACCACACCTGTTCTGAGATCCTCCTATGCTGAGTAGGTAGCAGTTAAGAAAATGTCAACAACTAAATTTTATGAAAATTTACTTTTCCAGTTTTTGGGTATTTTTCCACCAAAATTTGTGTCTAAGAAAATTACTATTAATTCAAGTTATATTTTCTTTATATGTATATTTATATATATATATATACACAGGGTTTTCGGGATAAATTTGACATATTTATAATTAATTATATTTTTCCGTAAGTTACATGTATTAACACACACTTCTCTTCATTTAAAAGTTTGGACCCTTCTTCATTCATATACAAGATGTCAGAAAGGATGGATAGCTGGAACCCACCTGAATCATGGAAGAGAATAACTTGTATCATGATGATTCGTGCCCGCCATCAAAATAAGGATATTACGACTGCTGCCCAATGCTCCCTGAATACAGTAAAAACAATCAGGCATGAACTAGAGACTTGCAATGGTGACTACGAGGATGTAGCAAGAAGAAAGATCCCTAGCAGACGATCTGATTGCGTTCGTACAGCAGAATTCCTCGCAAATCTGCAGGAACAGGTGTTGAAGAACCCTGGCATTGGAATTCGGGCTTTGTTCGTGGAGTTGCTAACTGTAGTCAAGCCCTGGATAACAAGGGTAGCCAATGGTAGGCCGTATGTATGGCAGCAGGATTCGGCCCCTTGCCACACCTCTGGGAAAAGTCAAAAATGGTTGTCTGAAAATTTCTACGACTTCACCAGTCCAAATGTTTGGCCTCCAAACTCCCCAGACCTTAACCCCATGGATTATTTTGTATGGGGCGCAGTTGAAAAAGACACCAATCGCACTTCCAGTAATACAAAAGCCCAGTTAATGGATAAAATTAAAACAGTTTTTGCGGCCCTTCCCAGGGAGACTGTAGCATCAGCTTGTTCGAGGTTCCGAAGCAGAATTGAAGCTGTGATCGATGCTAATGGTGGTTATTTTGAGTAAATCTTGTTGATAGTATTGTAATTAACTCTGCCTGTAATGTTTTTTTGTCAATTCATTAAATTTAATAGATACAAAGAAGATTTTCTTTTTCCTTACGAAACTGTCAAATTTATCCCGAACACCCTGTATATATATATATAGGCAACATATGATAGGAGTCAGTTCTGGTGCACAAGCCTTCAGGACAACTGGAAGAATACCATCAGGGCCAGGAGATTTTTTGGTTTCTCTAATTTGGACAATATTTTTCTGATCTCTTTCTGATAAAAGTGTATAGTGTACACTGTATACTGGGCAGCTGGAATGGTTGGGGGGCATTTACAGTTGCCAGTTATGTATGGACAGCAAAAAGCGAAAACAGTTTAAAAGTCAGCTACTGGAACAAATCTGAAAACACACCCCAACTCAACATCACCAGAGTTAAAGATCGGTACTATCAACATAAGAAGTCTGAATGGCAAAGAAATGGAGATAGCTGAGGAATTAGATAAGTACCAGATCAACATAATAGGGGTGACTGAAAAAACAAATGAGACAAAAACTGGTGAGATCTTTCTGAGCAATAAATGCATAATGTTATATTCAGGCAATCATAATCAAGGAAAAGGAGTAGCAGCCATAGATTCAACACAAAATGCGAGGCTAATTTTCTTGAATGGCAGGCAGTCTCAAGTAGTGATGTGGGCAAATACGAGAATGGGGAACTGGACAGTGAGACTTATTTGTTCCTATGGTCCCACAGAAAGTTCTACTAAGGTAGAAGTGGAGGAATCTTTTGAGGCTTTTAGAGAAAGCAACTGACAGTGAAAAAGGAAAAGTTGGTCCTTGTTGGAGATCTAAATAGCAGAGTAGGAAATGATTGTCAGAATATATTTTGCAAAAATTTGGAGAAAAGAGCAAAGCTAATGCCTGTTGGATTTCTGCTCAGGACATGGACTGGTTATTACTAACCCAATGTTCCAACGTAACAGTGTGCACAAATCCACATGAAGAGAAGGGGCACGGAATAAGAAAAATCTCAATGAAGTGTACACAGGATTTGAAATTGGAAGTGATCACCATTTAGTCTTGAGCAGGATAAAATTGAATTTCATATTGAAAAGAAGAACATGTAAGAAAGTTTTAAAGCATATAAAAATTGAGTAGCTCTCAGATGTGAACTGTAGACAAATACATAAACATTATTCAAGAAAAATATGAAAGAGTTTGAGAACAGTAACCAAACCTTGGAGATTCAGTGGAAAATCCTGAACAAAAAAAAAAAAACAAATTGATTGATTCAGGAAGAGATGCATGTGTGAGGTTGTCTGCAAGGATAGAAAAATCAGAACTCCATGGTGGACACAGAAGTTAAATAGGCAGTGAAGGAAAAGAAGAGCATATAAAAAGTTCCTGGCAAATAAGTCAGCTACTGCTCTTCGAGAATACACAGACAAATGCAAGAAAGGTAAACACTGTGCAAAACTAGCTAAACAAAAGTCATGGGAAGACTTTGGCAAGAACATAGAAAATAAATATCAAGAAGGTGGCAAGATATTCTGGAGGTTGTCGAAGAAGCTCAGAAATGAAGAAAAGAGTGCTGTGCACAGTAGCAAAAAACACTCAACAGGCAAGCAATCAGGAATACATATCCATACTCGAAGTAGAAAAAAGCCATCAAATCCTGAAATGTGTAGATGCAGCTGGAGTAGATATTATTCGACTACAAATGCTCAAGTATGGAAGTATAAAAGTTTTACAGTGGAGTTACATCAGATGAATTCCAGATGATTGGAGTAGAGCTCTCATAGTATCCATGTATAAATAGGGAAATAAAACTGAATGTGAGAATTACAGAGGTATTTCCCTACTGAGAGTTCCTGGTAAGAAATATGGAAGTTTACTTGAGAAACAGTTGAGAAGGATTGTGGAAGAAAAGCTTGGTGAAGAACAAGCTGGATTCAGGCCAAATAGAGGCTGTCAGGATCAGATCTTCACTTTACGACAAATAGTTGAGAAATCATGGGAATATAACTAAGATCTGTATTTAAGTTTTATAGATCTGGAAAAGGCATATGAGAAGCCAAGAGAAAAGCTCTTCAAAACACTACAGTTGTATGGTGTCAATGGAGCATTATAGAAAGCAATACTTAGTCTTTATTTGAGTTGTAAGTCAGTACTTTGAATTGAAGGAAGTACAGGAAGATGGTTTAATGTTAAATCTAGTGTCAGACAAGGGTGTATATATCATTCCCTCTGTTATTTATTATCAATATGGATCACATTATGAAGGAAAGTGTATCAAACCTGATATCAAAACTGGAGATGTTAATCTCAGCCCTACTTTATGCACATGATGTTATACTTCTAAATAAATCCAATACAAGTCTGCAAGATTCCCTGAGTAAATTGAATAACTGTTGTAGGTATAGTTGGTGTGAATGTCAGCAATACAAAGACAATGAAAATAGGCAGAAGCATTGAAAATATTGGAGAACCTATAGAACAAGTAAAACATTTCAGCTACTTAGGCACGATTTTTAGTGAAAATGGTGAATTAAATATGGGAATAGACACCAGAATCAATAAAGCTGGTATGGTAGGAAGTCAACTGAATAAATTTATATGGAATAAGAGAGAAATCAGTCAAATCATTAAATTAGCTGTATACAAGACAGTATTCAAAATTTTAACTTATGGATGTGAGAGCTGGGTTAAAAATAAAACACTTGACCAAAGACTAGAGACCACAGATATGAGAATCCTGAGAAAGATTAGAGGCATGAATAAATGGCATCAGTGGCAATATCATATTAAAAATGCGGGTATTTGACATTGTTAGCATCCAGGAATGTGTTAGCAGAGCTGATCACAGGTGGTATGGTCACTTGAACAGAATGGGAAAGGAAAGATTAGCAAAACAAGTGTTCTCTGCCAGTTTGGCAGGAAAAAGACCCAGAAGAAAACCAAGATATAGGTGGATTGATACAATAAAGCATGGCTTAGAAGATAGAAATATAAGATCTGATGTTCAAGTCTTGAATAGATTGATTTGGAGGAAAATTGTAGACAGGAAGTTAGTAATGATATAAGTTTGTCATGTAGTACTATCATAACCCGTCTTCCCCTTGAGGTTACAGATCACACGATGATGATGATAATGATAATATTTTTTCAGAGGTATAGATGGATACTTTTCATCTATACTTCCCAAAATCTACAAGAGTAAGTCCTCAATCTCAAGGGAAATCAGAGAAGTCTATGAAGCCAAACAATAGGAACAATTTTATTAACAGATCTGTCACTGCATACACCCTCTGTCTAAAAAGAAACTGAACTTTTTGAAAATAGAAGAAACTAGTACCGCTACCTGTTGTATCTTTTTATTGTCGAAAGTGGCAACGTTGATTATTGTTGTGTCAACTGTTTATGACAGTTGTTTCATTAGAAGCTGAGTTATAGTGCCAAGAATGACAGTGTGTTTTGAAGAACGGTCGGAAAATGATTTTCAAACTCATTATCCGACACATGAGAGCTGTGATTGACTTTTGTGTTAAACTTGGTAATGATTTTACCGAAACGCATCAAATGCTTCAAAAAGCATATGGTGATGAATGCTATCCCGTACTCAAGTTTACGAGTGATTTAAGCGATTTCAAAGTGGTTGTGAGACCCTTGAGGATGACTTAAAAGCCGGGCCATCCAAAAACTGGACTGAACAAAGTTAACATCCAACAATTGCATGATTTCATGAAAGAAAACCCGAAATTGTCCATGAAATTGATTGAAGATGAATTGGGGATTCCAAAATCAACTGTGCACAACATTTTGACCAAGAGTTTGGGCCTTCGTAAATTGAATTCGCGATTTTTTCCCCCGACGACCAAAAAAGTATTGAATTGAACACTGCAAGGACCTCATTAAAACCGCTCATAAGGACTCAAACTTCCTTAATACGATTGTTACTGGTGATGAAAGGTGGTGTTTTGAGTATGAGCCCGAAGCAAAGCGCAAGAGTGCTGAGGGGAGACCATGAGAAGAGGGGCATCTGAAAAAAAGTCGCTTGGAAAAGTCAAAAGTAAAGACAATGCTGATTTGTTTCTACGATCCACAAAGAATTCGTTCCACCTGGCCAAACGTCGAATGGTGAGTTTATCTTGAAGTTTTGAAGCGATTAATAGCAAGAATTCGTCGTGTACGGCATGAATATTGTGATGCAGGCAGCTGGTCACTTTTGCACGATAATGCACTATCTCACCGTTCGAATGTTGGTGAGATAGTGCATTATCGTGCAAAAGTGACCAGCTGCCTGCATCACAATTTGGAAAGAGTTTAATGTGTGTGGGCCATGAACTTTTTGAAAAGTTCATGGCCCACACACATTATACACACATTATAATATTGATCTCTCTCTTTATGGTAAAAGTATATAGTGCACACTGTATATTGGACAGCTGGAATGGTTCGGGGGAGGGGACCTTTACAATTGCCAGTTATGTATGGACAGCGAAAAGCGAAAACAATGAAAAGTCGGCTACTGGAAAAAATATGAAAACACACCCCCAACTCATCATCACCAGAGTTAAAGATCGGTACTATCAACATAAGAAGCCTAAATGGCAAAGAAATGGAACTAGCTGAGGAATTAGATAAGTACCAGATCGACATAATAGGGGTGAATGAAACAAAAAAAGGCAAAAACTGGTGAGATCTTTCTGAGCAATAAATACAAAATGTTATATTCAGGAAATGACAATCAAGGAAAGAAGGAGTAGCCATAGTATTCAACACTAAATAGGGTGATGTGGGCAAATATCAGAATGGGGAACTGAACAATGAGACATATTTGTGCCTATGCTCCCACAGAAGGTTCTACTAAGGTAGAAGTGGAGGAATTTTTTGAGGCTTTAGAGAAAGCAACTGACACAATTAAAAAGGAAAAGTTGGTCCTTGTTGGGGATCTAAATAGCAGAGCAGGAAATGATTGTCAGACATAAAAAAATATTTTGGGAAAATTTGGAGAAAAGAGCAAAGCTAATAATAATGGCAAATACATGTTGGATTTCTGCTCAGGACATGGACTAGTTATTACTAACACCATGTAAAAATGTGCACAAAATTCACAGAGAGAAGAGGCAAGGAATAAGAAAAGAAAATTTTCAAATCCTCTGTACACTCTAGTGTAGGACACCACAGTGTACAGAGGATTTGAAATTGGAAGTGATCACCATTTACTCTTGAGCAGGATAAAAGTGAATTTCATATTGAAAAGAATAACATGTAAGAAAGTTTTAAAGCGAATAAAAGTTGAGCAGCTCTCAGATGTGAAATGTAGACTAAAATACACAAAGATTATTGAAGAAAAAATGAAAGAGTTTGAGAACAGGAATCAAACCTTGGAGATTTAGTGGCAAACTCTGAAGAAAACATTGATCGATTCTGGCAGAGAGGCATGTGGTGAGGTTGTTTGCAAGGATAGAAAAATCAGAACTCCATGGTAGACACAGGAAGTTAAAGAAGAAAGCATAACAAAAGTTCCTGGCAAATAAGTCAGCTTGTGCTCTCAGAGAATACAGAGACAAATGTAAAACTAGCTAAACACTGTGTAAAACTAGCTAAACAAACGTCACAGGAAGACTTTGGTAAGAACATAAAAAATAAATACAATTCGTGTAAGAGAATATATACAGACAACATATGACAGGAGTCAGTTCTGGTGCACAAACCCTCAGGACAACTGGAAGTATGCCATCAGGGCCAAAAGATTTTTTGGCATCTAATTTGGACAATATTTTTCTGATCTCTTTCTGGTAAAAGTATATAGTGCACACTGTATATTGGACAGCTGGAATGGTTCGGGGGAGGGGACCTTTACAATTGCCAGTTATGTATGGACAGCGAAAAGCAAAAACAATGAAAAGTCGGCTACTGGAAAAAATCTGAAAACACACCCCCAACTCAACATCACCAGAGTTAAAGATCGGTACTATCAACATAAGAAGCCTAAATGGCAAAGAAATGGAACTAGCTGAGGAATTAGATAAGTACCAGATCGACATAATAGGGGTGAATGAAACAAAAAAAGACAAAAACTGGTGAGATCTTTCTGAGCAATAAACACAAAATGTTATATTCAGGAAATGACAATCAAGGAAAGAAGGAGTAGCCATAGTATTCAACACTAAATAGGGTGTTGTGCCAAGTTGTAGACAGTTCTTAAAGTTCCATGAAATGAGTCCACTTCACAAATGTTTTCAGGGAAACTCTTTCTTAACTGGAAAATATAACACGTCTACTTTACCATCTCCGCATTGATACTGTGTCTTTCTTCTTGCCTTGTCTGGGCATCAAGGCTTTTTCATTCTGCTTTTCGTCTGATCACCTTCGATAAACTATACGGCCGGATTCTCGGCGGGAAGGGCGATATGGCTCAGGAGCATAGCCAGAACGGTCGGCATCTACTTGGTTCTTTCGTTGCACGACATCGCTCAGCTATCCTAGTCTTAGGAAATAGCTAGGCCCTTTTCAAACGCTGCGACAGACGAACCAATGCCTTCCACAGCCAGCCAGGAACTTCTCCGTCGGTGCGGAGGTCAGGAAACAGGAACCCCCCCCCCCCAAAAAAAAGCCTCGAGTGAGGTTTTCTTGACCTTTTTGTTTTCTTTCTCTTATTGGCATTTCTCGGCTATCGCGATGCCCACCAACGCGGCCACGTGGTTTTACATCATGGCGTCCAGCTCCCTCTATCACATTGCACGTGCACTTGTGTTTTTCTTGGAAAGCGCTCTAGTTTCTCTTTCCTGTATCTACCTTTCCCCCCCCCTTTTTTTTTGGTATACGTAACACAGGACGGTTAAAGGTGACCCTTGGACTCTGGCTTACAGGCTTTGCTACTTTATAATACATGAAATGGGATTCTTAAATAAATTTAACAGCTTTAATTAATTTCTTTATCTGAACCACATGCATTGCAGGTTAGGTCTTACAATTTTTCTTTCATTTGTTACACAATTTCTTGCTCCTAATCTAGAGTTATATACATAAATTTACCTTTTCAGTCTATAGCCAACATGCCACATTCTCTGCCTATGTTTAACTAAAGTTGTCTCCTGAATAATTCATGTTAAAACCTTTCTTAGTTTATCCAGGACACAACAATATAATCTAATAAAGTGCTAATTTATATATAATAAGTGTAGCAAGTTTATTTATCTCGAGTATTGTAGTCTTTTTATGTATATATATGAACATTATATATATATGAATTGTTGGCTCATCATCGATGCCAAAATTACGAAATAATAATTATGAGCTATGATTCATTTTCATCTTGGTGACCTGGGTTTCTTGGTAATCAGCAGGTAGTGGAGAGGAACCAGAGACGAGTGACTAAGCTGATCACAGGTTTGTGGGATGTTCTCTATGAGGATAAATTGAATGAGTCTAGTAGCAATGTTTAGTTGATAGGCAGAAAACATGGGATGTGAATAGAAATTTATAAGATATTAAAAGAATTCTATAAGATTGACACAGAGGAAATTTTTCAGTACATGACAAATAGACAGAGCGAACTAGCAGTAACTCATAGAAGTTGTATAAGAGTGTGGCTAGTGAGTGTGTGCAAATTAGTTTTTTACTTGGACAGTGGTGAGTGAGTTGAATGGATTTCCAGAATTAGTTAATTGCCCTGACAGAATGAGTTTAAGGAGAGGTATGATAGGTTTTGTGTGTATAATAGTTTGGGTCTCTCACAGTGGGTCTTCTGACCTAGTGGAGATACCTGTATAACAAACTATTATATAAAATTATAAATAACCTAAATGACTTTAAAATAGTATCATTTGCTTCTCTCCACATCATCCAAATGAAGATGAAATTAATAGAATTTTGATTCCCTATGTGAAAGGCATTTTCTGTGAACATGTACTGAAATTCTCAATTTTCAGTTTATTGCAACTTTCAAATCCATCAGCTATTACCTGTTACTAAAGACATATTTTTTGTCCTTCATTACTATCTGGTGTGCATCAGGTTCCATGGTCCTGTAATTTACTTTAGTTAAATAGACAGATCAGTTGAAAAACGTATTTCTTAATATCAGTGTTATTATTCATTTGAGTAACCATTATAAATCCAGATTAGTTCAACCTGGACACATTGATACAACACAAAATTGTTGTATAGAAGAATTTATAAATGTGAGCTTTTTATTCAAATAGTGTTGATGCTTGATTTATATCACTTGTGAAGCTCAATCACAATGAAAATTTACTGTTTTCTGAATTTCTTTGAGAAATTGTTATTTGTAACTGTATTAAATAATATATACATTTTTTCAAGTTTCCAGCAGTGTTATAGTTTTAATCCTAGCATGTAAGTGAGATTCCATTGTTAAAGTACGTTTTTCTAATTTGTAATACAATTTTTTTAAATTTTTTTTTCCAATCTGAAGATGCTTTACGAGATGTTAGCAGAAATATTATAATGAAATATCAATTCTTGGGGTTTTCCTGAAATACTTTCATGTTATTCCTAATTGAAAAATGAAGGCCAAAAATAGCAAAGCTTATTTGATAACAAAGCTGCTCCCATTTTCCAACTTAAGGCTAACTTTAGTTCTTATTAAAATGAATTATTTTTAATCACCATCATGCTTTTCAAGGATTTAGGCCTAGAGCCTGTTCCAGTTTTAGATGTCATCATTGAATCTCTTTAAAGGACATCCTGGTTTTTTTTTTTCCCTAATGGTTTGTAATTTAAGGCTTGTTTTGGTAATCTCTGTTTTCATTCTTTTAATGTGTTCCATCCATTTATGTTTATATTTTATAACTTTTTGTATTACTGATTCCTGGTTTAATTCATAATTTCTTCATTCCTTTTGTGATTGAATGGAGTATATTTTGCAGTTTTTCTCATAAACCTTCATTTCAGCTGTTATTAATCTTCAATGAATTTTTTTCAAAATTATATTAAAAGTAAATGACATACTTAGGTGTATACTTTTAAGAAGGCAAGGCAAGGATGATGTTTGGTATTGAATTTAATTGAGTAAAAAAAAACATATTGTAAGAAAAAGTTGAGGATGAAGAACAAATGTGAATATATAAATTCATTTAAAAAAAAAAAAACATGAACGGAATTAACAGCAGAGATATAATGAATAAAACAGACAGTGGATATTAAAAGATTAGGCATTTTAGAAATTTTGGAAGCTAAAAAGTTAAAAGAATAAAAAGGAGCAAAACATAAAATATATACAAAGCAGCATGACAGTGGGCTGGTCATTTTATGAAAATTGTCATCCTAGAAAAATTGTCCTTGTCTTCTTTTAAAATTTTTCTTCTTCCTCCTGTTCCCTCTTCTCATTCATGAAAATCTCTCCTCTAATAACTATAATCTGTCTGCTACATCTTACCAGTTACAATAACTTTAGACCATGAAATCTTCAGTATCTTCTGAATGTTTCTGGTGTTGATTGGTGTACATAAACTGCAGTTTCTCTTTGGCCCACAATTATCTTACACTCTGGATTAACTATCCAGTTCAATTATTACCAGCATAATTCACCTTCTTTTTCTCATTCTTGCATGCAGTTGCCTGATTTTTTGTATACTACATGCATACTACTTGTGTGCATGCACCTACACACGCACACACATGCATCTTTCCATTAACTCGATTCTCTGATTTTGTACCTCCAGACTCTGAACACCAAATCCTGCGTTTTCTCTGCTTTACATAAGTTACTTTGTTTACCATACTTGTTTCACGAAGTGCACAATTGACATGTGAACTACTTTGCAGTCACTGTCCTCTTTTGCATCTACTTCTGTAATGCTGTGTAAGTAGACTCACTATACTTTACCCCTTTACTACTTTTTGTAACTTTCACATACTTGCTAAAAACAGTCAGCTCTTTTGCTTTATCTATCTTCATTCTAACAGCTTTGCTAACATTATTATTCTTATTGTACGGGTACCTCCATAGAGTCCAAACACATCACGGGAGACTCAAACCATCCACACAATCTGTCATATTTCTATGAACCCATTAACAGAAAAATTGCTAACAACTGATTCTGGCAACCCATTCCATTCATTCACAACTCTCCAAGTGAAAAATCTAACTCTCACACTCCCACTAACCACACTTGTACCCAACTTCCAGGGATAACCTTTTGTTCTGCCCCCCCCCCCCTCTAGCTAAGTGCTGAAACATTTCCCCTACATCAGTCCTATAAAATCCTTTAAGTAACGTAAATGTTTTTATCATATCCACTGTTCTTTGCCTATCACTCACCTTCTGCATCCCACACATCCTCAATCTACCTTCATACCTCCCTTCATACCTCCAAGTTCCACAGGTCACTGACCATTTTGGTCGCTTGCCTCTGAATCTTCTCCACCAAATTTGGTCTGCTGGGTTTCTTGAAGATGAGGAACCCAGGAGACCAGACCTGAACACAGTAATCCAGATGTGGACATATCAATACCTTATAAAGAGAAATAACAACTTCCTTATCTCTACTTGTTAGTGTGTTCTTCAGCAGCTATCTTAGCAAATTGACCTCTAAATTTCAACTCTCTATCTACCATCCTTCATCTATTTCCAGGAGTACATTTCCATCAATGTGGTACACAAATTGTAATCTATTGATCCCAAAATGCACCTTTACTCTACACTTCTCCACATTAAATTCAGATCCATTATCTTTTGCTCATACTGGCAGCCTATTTAAATCATCCTGCAAGCTCTCCACATTGTCTTGATTTTGCATCATCAGCAAACAACTGAATATTTCCTTTCAAGTTAATTCCTATATCACTTACATATGAATTAAACAGTAGTGGTCATAGCACTGAACCTTGTCGCACACCACTTTCACCTGTATTTTTCCCCTTTACCACTTTTTGATAACTGTCCAGCAGCTACTCTTATCCACATAACCAACGTCATGTCCATACATCCGTGACATCATATGTCTAGTGTCATTACGATAGGAGTGCAGGAGAGACTAATAAGTATTAGGAGAAAGAAAAGCCACATGTATAGCATGAGAGAGAGATTAAAAAAAGGCCTTAGCTCTTTTATATCATCATGTAGCCAATGGCTATCAATATTTCTTTTTCACCAGTTTCATGAAGCTGAACAACCAAATGACGTTGAAAGTAAAGCACAAAGATGACTGATCAGAGATGGCTAGCTTTATTTAAGTTAACTGCTGAGTTGGCTCCTTCTCTATCTGGAATTGCACTCTGGTCACCCCTGAAGTTGACCTTAAGACCACAGTGAACCAAGAGGATGGAACCATTTAAAAATTTACATTTTTTATTTAAAAAAAAATTTAAAAACTGCTCATAGTAAACATAGACAGAATTTTATCTCCTCTTCCTGGTGAATATTGCATAATATGGGTGGTTTAGACCACCCTACCAAAAATTCAGTATCTTCTACTCTAAATACAAAAATTGTATGACTGAACAATAAAATTTCCACAATACAATATTGTAAAGCATTTGTATGCCATTTTTTTCACTATTGTCTTTGTGTGTGTATATATATATATATATATATATATATACACACACACACACACACACATATATATATACACACACATATATATATACACACACACACACACACATATACACACACACACACACACACACACACACACACACACACACAATTTCACCTGTGTTTGTGTGTACACACACACAAAAAGGCATAATGCTACCCCCCCAATTGATAACTTTCATGTGAAAGCTTTTGAGCAATGTGATCTAGATTCCTTTTCTTTAAAACCCCAAATCTGGCATTATAACAGCAGTGGGACAGCCTCTGTGGCTTCTATGCTTAAATCCCATGATTGGACTATTGTTTTGGGCCTTCCAACCCAAATATATATGCAGCAAAGTAATCCTTCCTGGCATGGAAACATACATAACTCGCACTACTTAACTGTTGTCCACTAACTAAACCTAGTTTTTCAAAATATGTGCCAAGACTGTACAGATAAAAAAAACAAGCATACCACAACTGACTTACATCAAAAATTCCATCCTCCTTTAGTGCTTATCCTCAACCCTGAAATAGCTACAAGAAAACTATCCAGGAAACTTTCAGCCTATTCAAATGGCAGCCAAGCCATCGGTCTCTTACCAAATCAATTGGTCATAACTTTTGCCAACACTATTTCCACCATTATAATATCCAGATTGCTCTTATTCATCATTATCCACAGAACAAGCCAATCTCCTGGCTTTGCATTTTGCCTCCAATGTATACAACTCATCATCATCAAATTCCTGCCATGTACCTTCAAGGGGTGTACAGGATATGATAGTATTACATGAAAAATTTACATCATTACTAACTTTCTATCTACAATTTTCCTCCAAATCAATCTGTTACTTGTCAAGACTCCAACATTATCAGATCTTGCATTTCTATTGTCTAAAGCACCTTTTACCATATCAATCCACCTATATCTTGGTCTTCCTCTGGGTCATTTTCCTGCCAACCTGTCAGAGAACACCTGTTTTGCTAATCTTTCCTCGCCCATTCTGTTTAAATGACCATACCATCTGAGATTAGCTCTGCTAAAGCATTCCTGGATGCTGACAATGGCAAGTTCTTTCCTAATATCCTCATTTTTAATATGATATTGCAATTGATGCCATCTGTTCATGCCCCTAATCATTCTCAGGACTCTCATATCTGCGGTCTCTAGTCTTTGGTCAAGTGTTTTACTTCTGAGAAAGCTGCAGAAGACGTTGGCCTGAAGATAAACGGCGAGAAGATGAAGTACCTATTTCATGAGTCGGCATGCTACTCAAGATCTGGAGGGAGCTGCTCAGTTTGAGAGGGTGACGGAATTTAGGTACCTGGGGTCTATCGTGACTGAAGACAACAAAGTTAAAACTTATGTCCATAGTTGGGTGAATGCCATGAACGTGGCCTCCAAGTGTGTCCCCTTTTTGCATCGCATATACTGTCTTGGACTACAAAGGTGATACTATACAAGTCTCTGATTAGACCTGTTCTCCTCTACGGTGCTGAGGCGTGGACTCTCACGGTGAGGCAAGCCGACAACCTGAGAGTATTCGAGAACAAGATGTTACGAAGTATCTATGGAGGGGGGGGTCATGGCAGACGGAGTCTGGAGGAGGCGGTCCAATGCTGCCATACACGCTTTGTGCAACTCGGCAGATGTCTTGATGGATTTGCGAGCCCAGCGTCTTCAGTGACTGGGGCACCTACAATGTATGGGCTCTTAAAGGACTGTGAGCCAAGTGTGGAAGGTCGACCCTGATTAGGGAGGCTGCCAGGGAGACCGAGAAAGAGATGTGCGGATCAGGAGGAGGAGGACCTGCAGGTTGTCGGGCTGGAGACCAAAATGCGGCGGATAGTCGCAGATGACCGTGCCCAGTAGTGTCACGTTGTGCTTGAGGCCAAAAGTCCCCCAGGGCTGACAGCACCTAGATAAATCAAGTAAGCAAGTAAGTCAAGTTTTATTTCTGACCTAGCTCTCAGATTTATAAGTTAAAACTGGTTTCAATACTGTCTTGTATACAGCTAATTTAGTGTTCCGACTAATTTCGATCTTATTCCATATGAATTTATTCAACTGACTTCCTACCATACCAGCTTTGTTGATTCTGTTGTCTATTTCCATATTTAATTTACTATCTTCACTAAAAATCGTGCCTAAGTAGCTGAAATGTTTTACTTGTTCTATAGGTTCTCCATTCACAATACAGTTGACATTTTCAATGATTCTGCTTATTTTCATTGTCCTTGTCTTGTTATTTCTGACCTTCATACCATATCTGTTTAAACAGTTATTCAATTTAGTAAGGGAATCTTTCAGACTTCTAGCAAATTTATTTAGAAGTATAAGATCGTCTGCATAAAGCAAAGAGCTGACATTAACATTTCCAATTTTGTTATCAGGTTTAATACCACTTTCCTTCATAATGTGATCCATATAGATAATGAATAACAGAGGGGATAATGTACATCCTTGTCTGACATCAGATTTAACATTAAACCTTCTTCTTGTACTTCCTTCAATTAACTTACAACTCATATAACGATTAAGTGTTGCTTGATATAATGACACATTGACATATAACTGTAGTGTTTTGAATAGCTTCTCTCTTGGCTCTTTTTCCAGATCTACAAAACTTAGAAACAGATCTTTGTTATATTCCCATGATTTCTCAACTATTTGTCGTAAAGTGAAGATCTGATCCTAACAGCCTCTATTTGGCCTGAATCCAGTTTTATCTTCACCAAGCTTTTCTTCCACAATTCTTCTCGACCGTTTCTCAATTACACTTGCATAAATCTTGCCAGGAACACTCAGTAGGGAAATACCTCTGTAATTCTCACATTCAGTTTAATTTCCCTTTTTATATATGGTACTATGAGAGCTCTACTCCAATCATCAGGAATTCGTCCCTCTGTCCAGACCTTCTGAACTATGCAGTGCAGCCACTGTAGGACTTTTATATCTCCATACTAATGCATTTCTGGTATGCTTTTTCACATTTCAAGCCTTAGATGGCTTTTTTCTAGTATGGATTATGTATTCCTGACTGTATGGCTGTTGAGTGTTTTTTACCACTTTGCTCTCACTGCTTGTTTCATTTAGCAATTTTTCGAAGTAATTACTCCATACTTCAAGGGTATCTTTTTCTCCAGTTTTCAAGTCACCTTTATCATCTCTACTTCCTTTTACAACACTCTTTCCTCCATTTCTGAGCTTCTTCAACAACCTCCAGAATATTTTGCCACCTTCTTGATATTTATTTTCTATGTTCTTACCAAAGTCTTCCTGTGACGTTTGTTTAGCTAGTTTTACACAGTGTTTAGCTAGTTTTACATTTGTCTCTGTATTCTCTGAGAGCACAAGCTGACTTATTTGCCAGGAACTTTTGTTATGCTTTCTTCTTTAACTTCCTGTGTCTACCATGGAGTTCTGATTTTTCCATCCTTGCAAACAACCTCACCACATGCCTCTCTGCCAGAATCGATCAATGTTTTCTTCAGAGTTTGCCACTAAATCTCCAAGGTTTGATTCCTGTTCTCAAACTCTTTCATTTTTTCTTCAATAATCTTTGTGTATTTTAGTCTACATTTCACATCTGAGAGCTGCTCAACTTTTATTCGCTTTAAAACTTTCTTACATGTTATTCTTTTCAATATGAAATTCACTTTTATCCTGCTCAAGAGTAAATGGTGATCACTTCCAATTTCAAATCCTCTGTACACTGTGGTGTCCTACACTAGAGTGTACAGAGGATTTGAAAATTTTCTTTTCTTATTCTTTGCCTCTTCTCTCTGTGAATTGTGCACATTTTTACATGGTGTTAGTAATAACTAGTCCATGTCCTGAGCAGAAATCCAACATGTATTTGCCATTATTATTAGCTTTGCTCTTTTCTCCAAATTTTCCAAAAATATTTTTTTATGTCTGACAATCATTTCCTACTCTGCTATTTAGATCCCCAACAAGGACCAACTTTTCCTTTTTAATTGTGTCAGTTGCTTTCTCTAAAGCCTCAAAACGTTCCTCCACTTCTACCTTAGTAGAACCTTCTGTGGGAGCATAGGCACAAATATGTCTCATTGTTCAGTTCCCCATTCTGATATTTGCCCACATCACCCTATTTAGTGTTGAATACTATGGCTACTCCTTCTTTCCTTGATTGTCATTTCCTGAATATAACATTTTGTATTTATTGCTCAGAAAGATCTCACCAGTTTTTGTCTTTTTTTGTTTCATTCACCCCTATTATGTCGATCTGGTACTTATCTAATTCCTCAGCTAGTTCCATTTCTTTGCCATTTAGGCTTCTTATGTTGATAGTACCGATCTTTAAATCTGGTGATGTTGAGTTGGGGTGTGTTTTCAGATTTTTTCCAGTAGCCGACTTTTCATTGTTTTTGCTTTTCGCTGTCCATACATAACTGGCAATTGTAAAGGTCCCCTCCCCCGAACCATTCCAGCTGTCCAATATACAGTGTGCACTATATACTTTTACCAGAAAGAGATCAAATTTAGACACCAAAAAATCTTTTGGCCCCGATGGCATACTTCCAGTTGTCCTGAAGGTTTGTGCACCAGAACTGACTCCTGTCATATGTTGCCTGTATATATTCTTTTACACGAATTGTATATGTCCTACAGCCTGGAAATTGGCCTATATTCGACCCATTCCCAAGAAGGGCAACAAATCTCTGCTGTGAAACTACCATCCTATCTCGCTCACCTGAGTCTTATCTAAAGTAATGGAGAGAACCATCAATTCCCAACTCCTACACTACCTCGAAAGCACTCAACTAATAAATGGCCACTAGTATGGATTCTGTTGTTGCCAATCAACAGGCGATCTATTCACATATATCAGCTATCTCTGGGCAGATGCCATGGTGAAACTAGAGTGAATGGGGTTGGATATTAGACTAGTGCTTTGGATTGGAGATTGGCTGTCTGGTAGGCATCGACAAATCATGTATGGGGGAGCAATATCCCAGAAGAGGAAAGTCACTAGTGGTATCCCTCAGGGTCTGTTTCAATGGCCTTTGATCCTTAACCTGTATGTTAATTATATTGGGAAAAATTTGAATGGTGATATACAGTATCTTTGGAGAAGATGCAAAGTTGGGATGAACTATAAGGAGTAGAGCAGATGTTGAGGCCTTACAAGAAGACTTGAAGAGGTGAATGGGCATGGGAGTGGGGATGCCAATTCAATGTCGCAAAATGAAACGTTTTAAAATTTGGAAAACAAAGATGGGATGTAGTCTTTACTCTTTTCGTGGATATATTGTTGATGTTGGAGGAAATAAGAGATCTGGGGTTGACTTTGGATAAGGATCTAAAATTTGGAGACATATTGCCATAATTGTGAGGAAAACACCACAAATTCTGGCAGTGATGCAGAGGACACTCACTTGTAGAAGTAGATTTTGGTTCCATTGTATAAGTCTCTGATTAGGCTACATATGGACTACTGTGCACAGATATGGTCACCTGGTTGTCAATAGGAGGAAGAGATGTTGGAGAGGGTCCAGAGGTGATTGTCTAAGGTAGTTTCTGGTCTCTGGAATTCTGAGTATGAAGAAAATCAGAGAATTGCAATTTACAGAGTCTAGTGGATAGGAGGAAGAAGGGTGATATGATAGATTCACAAGTTGGTAAGTGTTTGTTATAAGATTAATGCTGAAGAGATTTTTCATAAAATGGTGGGAGAACAAGAGTCATCTGTGGAAGCTGTATAAGGAGGGTGTGAGTAAGGGCGAGTGGAAGCAGGTTTTTTGCTTGGAGAGTCATGAATGCTTACCTGAGAGTATGGTGTCTGCAGAGAATGTGAATGTGTTTACGGCACAGTTTGATGAGTGGTATGTATGACTAAAGGTACCTCTTAGATGAATCTGTAATTTCGTGGGATCTTAGGATAATAATAATAATAATAAATATTAATAAATCCCTTCTACTGATGCATTGTGGAACAGTCTTCCCCCTGATGTGTTTCCCAAATAATACAATATGCAGGCTTTTAAATCAAATGTAAAGAAGTTTCTCCTTTCCCAACCTACTACCCATATACTGTACTAATGCAGTGTAGATTATTATTATTATTATTATTATTTGACACCTCCAGGGAGTCCAAAGACTCATCGAGGGAGAGTGTGCCAACAGCATTGAACGATTAGTCCCCTTCCAACTACTAACTGCGCTCAAACTTACTTAACTGAGCCATTAGTAGCAGAGGCTCTACCAGTCGACCAACCTTTATGTAGCCAACCTCTCGAGTATGTGGCTTCACATTAAAAAAAATATGTTGATAATGTTTTTGCTATCTGGTCCCATTGATGCCAGACATTAGACACTTTCCTCTGTCTTTTAAACAAACAACATAATCACATAGAATATAAATTGAAAGTCAGAGCAATTCCTTTTTTTGATACACTTGTCAGACATTTTCCTATGGCAGTTTTTCCTTCACTGTTTACTGTAATATATACATTATCCTCACCATCACCCAACACAAAAACTAGGTGTTATTAACATACTAAAAAAACATGCTTTAAAGATTTGCTCCAATGAACAAACACTTAAACACAAAATGAGCAATATCTTCTTGAAAATTGGCTACAGCAAATATATTATCAACAAAATTGTTCACTAGACTCCACTTAAAACTAAACTAGATTACAATAAAACTGTGGCCATTTCACACATTAAAGGGATATCAGCAAAATAAACAGAATACTACAGAAATACAACCTTAATGCCACCCTTAAACCTCCTGTAAAATTCAAGAACTTACTCAACTCATCCAAGAATGCACTTGCTACACTGGCCCACCCTCGAGTATACAGTATTTATTGCACCTGTAATTTGTCATATATAGGTGAAACAGGATGCACAATTCCTATCCAAAAAAAGGAAATAAATGGCACATTAAATTAAATTGTAACTTCTTTGATCATTCCCTGAATACTCTACATAGAATTGACTGGAAAGGTCAATTCTATGTAGAGTATGGATGACACATATTCTACCTACATAAACTTTTGGTGTAAGAGCTAATTATAATTAGGACTGTAGTAATCTGGGATCTGAACTTTAACAAACACTCATGTTAAATTATTTATTAGGCCACTAATTTTGCTGTATTAAAAGTATTTATATGAATTTGTTCTCTAAAGATGTTATAAATAGAATATTGCTTCGATGTAGAATTTTTTTCTTCCTCACTAGAGGTCAGGCCAGTAGAATAACTGTTGACCAAATCATTGTCACTTTCACATACTGTTTAAAATGTATTCCAAGCTCTGTAATATAGCTTTTCCTTGTATATATATATATTTGGAATATCAGCTCGGGTGTTGCATGAATGTGCAAATGAATTGTCAACCCCTCTTACCTGGATATTTAATTTAAGTTTGAACTCTGGTATGGTCCCTAGGGAGTGGAAGTTAGGCAAAGTGGTTCCTTTGCATAAGGGTGGCTCTAAAACTGCGGTATTAAATTACAGACCAATCACCATCTCAGGAGTAGTGGTAAAAGTATTGGAAAAGTTGGTTAAAGACAAAATTCAAGAATGGGTGGATCAGGATATGATACTCTATAGAGGCCAACATGGTTTTGTTAAAGGTAGATCCTGCCTTAGCAATCTATTAATTATTCATAATAGAATAACATCTGAGTTGGACAAAGGAACTGGCTACACAGTGGTACTTCTGGATTTTGCTAAGGCTTTTGACAGGATACCCCATAGAACACTGTTACGCAAATTGGAGCAGATGGGAATGGATATTAAATTGGTGATATGGATAGGAGAATGGCTCAGGGAGAGATACCATAAGGTGGTGTATGGAGGAGCCGAGTCCAGAATGAGGCAGGTGACCAGTGGTGTGCCTCAGGGCTCTGTGCTTGGGCCAATGTTGTTTAATTTGTATATAAATGATATAGGAAACGGCTTAAAGGGAGATATTCAGTTGTTTGCTGATGATGCAAAGTTGTGTAGTGCAATAAAAAATCAAGCTGATGTTGAAAGTTTGCAGGAGGATTTAAATAAGCTGGTAAAATGGGCAAAAGAAAATGGATGTCAGTTCAATGTGGAAAAGTGTAAAGTCATGCATTTTGGGATTAAAAGATTACCAGCTGTGTACTACATCGATGGAAAGGTACTCCAAGAGATTGATGAGGCTAGGGACTTAGGGGTATTGGTAGATAGGGAGATGAAGTTCAGAGGACACATTGATAAGGTGTCCAAGATTGCACATAGGATTACTTGGTTGTTGAGGAACACACTGACATCCAGAGATAAAGAGGTTATTATTCCCCTTTATAAAGCATTGATACTTCCACATTTGGATTACTGTGCTCAGGTCTGGTCACCTGGATTCCTTGGAGATGAGGAGGCTGTGGAGAGGGTTCAGAGAAGAGTGACCAAGTTGGTGAGTGATATAAAAAATGCTCCTTACGTTGATAGATTGAGAGTTTGTGGATTGCAGAGATTGGTTGATAGGCGAAGAAGAGGGGATATGATAGAAACATTCAAATTACTAAAAGGTTTTTATAGGATTGATGCAGGGGAAATGTTTCAGCTGTGTGATAGTGATGAAAGAACAAGAGGTCATCTCTGGAAATTAAAGAAGAATGTGGTTAAGAAAGGTGTCAGAACAAGGTTTTTTGCCTGGAGGGTGGTGAATGAGTGGAATTCATTGCCTGACTTAGTTGTGAGCCCTTCGTCTGTAAATGAATTCAAGAAGAGATATGACAGATATTGTTTTGCTAGTTTGGGTCTCCCGCGATGAGTCTACTGACTCTATGGAGATACCCGTAATAATAATAATAATAATATGTGTGTATCAGTGGCATCGCATGCCCATTTCGGTTGGTTGCACTGTTGTGTGGCTTATGCAACCCGTACTACAAAATTCACGTCAATTTGACTGTATGACTGATGAACATTTGCTATGAATTTAGTTACAGAAGATGCATGCAGTAGATATTGGACGTCTGTGTGAAAGTAGTTGGAGTGAGTTGGTAAGTGATGAGTCATTAATCAGTCTGACTGCTCTTTTCTGCATTGTGACAAGTATTTTTAAGGGAGCTTTTAGGTGTGCATTCCCAGATGTGTGAACCATACTTGAACAGTCAGGCAGATTCGTTATTTGTAAGTTGACAGTGTTTGAAGGTAAATAATGCCCTGAAGGAAAGAGGAATCCTAAATTTTTGGATGCTGAGGAGGCAACAGTTGTATTGTGTTTATGCCAAGAAATCTTGATGTCAAGGTAATTCTACAACTTAAATGAAAACATCAAAGAATGTAGAGAGAAATGGAAAGAACATTTATATAGGATGGAAAGACTGACTACCAAAAGAAATGGATAAATTATTATTATTTATTATTATTATTTCAGTAATCTATGTGGAGTGAATACTCATTGTGGGAGGCCTACTCAAGCAGCACATTATTATATCTTTCAGGGTTACACATGATCAGCATTCATTTTTTTAAATATGGAGGGAAAAACATATGTTGGAGAAATTACTTTACTTATAATTAACATGTATAGCTAAATGACACTACATATAAGTCCACCAAATCTAACTGCTTTGTTAATCTTTAACCTACCTTTACCTCTGGTGGGAAAAAAAAAAAAAACATGATATAATAAATAATTAAATATAATAAAATACCTTCTTCTTCATCTCTTCAACAATTAGGCACTTCCTATTCCGTCTTTTTATTTATGTCGTAAATATCTTGCACTTTTCTGATGTCTTCATTTCTTATATGGTCCAATTCATGTATCCTTTAACTCCTCTTAAAAATCTCATTTTTGCTGCTTAAAGTGAGAGTAGCCATTACTTTATAATATTTTACTCGAGTTTCTCATCATATTTTTTTTTATTTAGTGTTCTTTTAATTGCTCAACAGATTTTCTGAAATTTTGTTATTATTTCATCTATATCTTTTAAATATGTTATTATGCATCCAAAATAACTAAACTGTCATCTCTCTTCTATGACTTATATATATATATATATATATATTTTTTTTTTTTTTTATACTTATATTAAATCATATTTTTGATCTAACATACTCTGCCTATTAAATGATGACTTTTGTTTTCTTTTGTAAAATTTTCAAATTGTATTGTTGGAAGAATTATACAAAATAGATTAAAAAAAACACCTATGAAGAAATGATAGGCATAGAACAAGCTGGTTCACATTGCACCAACTAGCAGAGCTCAGCTGGGAAGACCATAAAGAACTATATTGTTGTTTTGTGGACTTTAAACAAGCTTTCGATAATATCAACAGAGAAATCCTTCTTAAAATTCTACTATAAAAAAGCAGTAGACAAATATATAATACCGTTTCTGATAAAATATTACT
Organism: Typopeltis vanoorti; assembly: GCF_054136105.1. Taxonomy (NCBI): domain Eukaryota; kingdom Metazoa; phylum Arthropoda; class Arachnida; order Uropygi; family Thelyphonidae; genus Typopeltis; species Typopeltis vanoorti. The sequence goes on along the minus strand of NC_143563.1, from coordinate 120,936,400 downwards.
CTAAGACAAATGCAATAATTAAAAAGGACACACTCACAACAGAACCCATAGAGATCCAAAAAGGAGTAATGCAAGGATGCCCATTATCCCCATGCCTATTCAACATATATCTAGAAGAAGAAGTTGTAAAGAAGGCAATAGACAATGAGCCTGGAATCAATGTCAGTGGTTTAAACAAAATAATATCAAATATGCAGATGAACTCGTCCTTCTTGTAAGAACCCCAAATGGCTAAACGAAACCTGTAAAACATATGACATGACAATAAATATACAAAAGACAACAGTGATGAAAATAGGGAGGAACGGAACTACCATCTCAGCCACCCTAAACGGAGAACAAATAGAACAAGTAGACAACTTCATATACCTTGAATCAAAACTAACAGAAATAATAGATGAACTCAAAACAATCAAACACTGAATAGTGATAGGATGGACCACCATGGGAAAATTACAGAAAATCTGGAAAACAAACAAGATATCTAAGCAAGCCAAAATCAAATTATATGAAGCAATAATTATAACAACAGTCATCTATGGAGCAGAAGCGTGGACAGTTAAAAAAAGAGAGGAGAAAAAACTGCTGGCATTTGAAATGAAATGCTTAAGAAAAATAATAGAACAAGTTGGATAGAAAAGAAAACAAACGTCACAGTCAGACAAGAACTATTGTATAAAAAGACTAATAGAAAAAATTAGAAAACAACAACTGAGATGGTTTGGACACACTGTACGCATGGACGCAGACAGACTTCCTAACGCCTTAATCAATACTTTTCCAACTGAAAAAAGAAGATCCAGAAGACCAAGAATTACCTGGCTGAAAGTAATAAAGAACATCTCCGAATGCAGAACATATAAGGAACTTTTTCAAACAGCAAGGAATAGAGAAGACTGGAAGATCCTGCTCAAGAGAAGACTCAACCCGTCTTAGACGGAAGAGAAGAAGAAGATTGTTGGCTTATTTTGTTTAATTCATAAATTGATTTTTGAAGATCCTCTTCATTGTCTTATAATATAATCCAATCATCTGAATACAGCATTGAATTGATAACAGTTCTTCTGGTTAACTGGATAGATACTATGTTTTATTGTTGTTTTCCATATTTAATAATCTGATCAATATATATGTGATCTGATTCAATATATATATATATATTGAATCAGATCACATATCTTTATCTAGACTTTCTATAGTCAAAGCCCTTTGGTCAGAAAGACCTGGGTTCAATTCCCGTCAGACATGAGGAACCTTTATCTGGTCCCTTTTGACTAACGGTGAGTTAACCAGTCTCGTATGGAGATGGAGGGTTTTTCCTCCCTCAAAACAGGCAAACTGGTCTCGTGAACACACATGGCTACAGTCATAAATACTTAGGGAAAGGAAGGCAACAGGAAACCACCTTGCGTCATATCTCCCTAGTAATTAGTTACAACCCTCTCAAAGAGAGAAGTCCACAGGATTAGGATTGTTTTTACCAAATATAATGGATATCCTTGTTTTTTCCATTATATTCCATAATTTTTTCTCTGTGTATTTTATTAAGATATTTCTCATAATCTATAAAGGCTAGATGAGTCTCAAAATTAAGTTAAACACGGATGTAGCAGTCTAATTGTGATTGATAGTTGTAGAGTAGGTCTGGTCTCCTCTCTCGATGAGTCTTTGAACTCCTTGGAGGTGTCACGTAATAATAATAATATAGCATTCTGATGCTTTCTTCTTTTAATAAATATACTTCTTTCTATTTTGTTAGTATTTCTATTTTAGAAACTACTAAGTAATGATCTAAAAAAATTTAAATTCCTGTACATTTCTCACATGTGGAGCTACTTTCTGATCGGTAATGATATAATCAATTATAGATCTTGTTCCTCTGCCATTCCAACTATATATATATGTGTGTGTGTGTGTGTATATATATATGTATATATATATATTTTTTTTTTTTGAAAAAAAAAAGTATTAGTTATTGTAAAATTATTGAAACTACAGAATTCTAATAGTTTATGATTGTCATTAATGCAAATGTCTCCATATTTTCCTAAGGCATTTGGAATTGCATTATGACCAACTCTAGCATTATGATCTGCCGCAATTATCCTTCCTCTTGAGTGCTGCAATTATTCTTCCATCTCTTATCAGAGCTCGCTGACCACCTTGGTAAATTTTGAGTGATCCCTCAGCTATTCTTCTTTGTTCTCTTCTTTCATTTATCTTCCCTTTTATAATCAATCAACTGCTATTAATATACAGGTATCCCTTGCTTAACGCAGATTTGATTATCGCGGTGAAATTAATTGTGGCAATCCCTTGATATATGCAGCAAGAGTTTTGATTAAAGTGCCTTTAAATTTACCACACAAAATCATGCTCACGCCACGAGGCTGCTAGCCTCGTGGTCATCCAAATTCTCTTAATGAACTGTGTGAGAATGTGAAAGTTTTATTTTTCCCACCAAATACGACATCATTGCTACAACCCATGGACATGGGTGTCATTGCAACTTTCAAAGCCTATTTTCTTAAAAATACATTCTCAAAGGCAGTAGAAACAACAACAGGAGAAAATGCGATTACGCTCCATAAATTTTGGAAAAAAATTTAACATTAAACATGCAATTTAGAACATTTGTGACTCGTGGGAGCAAGTGTCTTCTAGTTGCATGAAAGCAGTTTGAAAAAACCTTCTGCCAGAATGCACTAATGACTTAGGTTGTTTTCAAAATCCTGTGAATAGCGTGATCAAAGAAATCGTTGCAATTGGTGAAGACTTCGGTTTTGATGGTGTTGATGCAGAAGATGTTAAAGAATTATTGGATTCAAATTCAAAAGATTTCAGTGACAACGATCTTCTTGAAATTGAGCATATGAAGACAACGAACAAATGGAATGTGAAGATGAGGTTCCAAAGGAAATAACAGTCTCATATTTCGCAGTTTAGAATCGCTTAAGCAGCAAATAATGGATATGGATCCAGATGTTAATCGAAGAATGCTTGGTTCCCGAAGTCTGGATAGTCATTTTGCTTGTTATCGTAGAATTTATGCCGATAAGAAAATAACTAAAACTGTTCAAACGACTCTTTATAACTTCTTTTGATTAAAAAAAATTGCAGTAACTAGTGTAGGTACAAGTATTTATTAAACATTTACTTTGCATTCATTTTTTGTCTTTCCTAAAAGAGTACCATATAAAACGAACTATTAGTACAGTAATCGATCAGGGACGAATTGTACTTTTTACCATTGATTATTAGATTTGAGTAACGCGATTTTGATATACGTGGTAACATCGAGAGATTAATTAACTGCATTAATCGAGGGATACCTGAATAGTTATTTTTATTAAATTTATTTATTGTTTTTGTAGTTCCTCATAAAACTCAGAATCCTCTTTTCTACCTTCTACAGGAACATATACTCCTTTGATATTTAAGCAGCTTCTGTCTGCTTTTAATTTAACTGCTATAATTAAATCATTTACAAAATTGGCCTTTCATATGCTATTTTCCCATTAATTATCGATTAAAATGGCCACTCCACTACGAGCTCTGATATATATGATCCACTCTACTAGGTAATATTGTGTAGCCATCAATATCGTTTGTTCCATTTAATTTCTTTTTTTATTTCTGTTATCATGGCTAGTTTAATATTTTTAGTTGTTTTGCTAATTCTAATTCTTTTGTTGTTATGCTTCGTACGTTCAACGTGGCTACCTTTTAAAATGTCCGAGATTCCTAATCAATTATCTTTATCCTTTTTTGGTCATGATCCATTGTTTCTGGCAACTGAACTTTCCAGTTGAAACCTCTCTGTTTCAGCTGAAAAAATTTTACTTGGTTACACAAAATCCTCAGGGTATCTCTCTTAATCTGGAACCTACCTGTCCAGCTAGGGTGATCCTATCTGTAGCTTAGCTACCACTGACATAGCTCTTTAGGTCATTGATGTGCACACGCCTCCTTACTACAGATACCATTAAGGAGGAAAATAACATTTTTTTTATTATATATAATAAGTATAATAATATACAGAGAATCAGAGACGGCGCTAGGGTCTTTGCCACCCGCATGCAATGTCTATCTAAGTGCCCCCTGTAACGATCCGGGCATGTGTGGTTCTTTTATGATAATAAAAATTTAAATTATTTGAAAATTCTTAAATAAATTTTGACATAACAACCACACGTTGGTTCGCTAAATGTAACGAACCGGGGGTTTTGACTACGCAGGATAATCGTTAAAAACCCGAATATTCAAAAAATTCTCAAAAGTTAAAGCAAATTTTGATAAAGCCACTAGACTTTAATCGGTGAATATAATGATAGAGGGATTATAGCCTTCTCACTGACCTGAATTGCTAACAAAATTAAAATGAATTTTAATTAAAGTTAAAATTTATTTGAACTAAAGTTTAAAAAATTCTTGTGTTTTACAAGTTACTAAATTCTTAGTAAACTTGTAAAATTTTTTAATAATTTTTATAAGTGGAACTATGTTAGGAAAATAAAAGAAACTCAAGATAGATGAGAAAATAAGAAAATAATTCAGAAATTATTAGAACATTTAATATAAGTATTCAAAAAATAACATCTTTACATAATAACAGAAAATAAATTAAATTACATAAATATACTTGAAATTTTTTTTAATTAAAATATTCGGATTTTTGATTTCATATTCATAAAATTAGAAATCATCATCATCATCATCATCAAATTCCTGCCATGTACCCTCAAGGGGTGTACAGGATATGATAGTACTACATGAAAAAATTACATCATTACTAACTTCCTATCTACAATTTTCCTCCAAATCAGTCTGTTACTTGTCAAGACTCCAACATTATCAGATCTTATGTTTCTATCGTCTAAGGCACTTTGTACCGTATCAATCCACCTATATCTTGGTCTTCCTCTGGGTCGTTTTCCTGCCAACCTGGCAGAGAACACTTGTTTTGCTAATCTTTCCTCGCCCATTCTATTTAAGTGACCATACCATCTGAGATTAGCTCTGCTAACGCATTCCTGGATGCTGACAATGTCAAGTTCTTTCCTAATATCCTCATTTTTAATATGATATTGCCATTGATGCCATCTGTTCACGCCTCTAATCTTTCTCAGGACTCTCATATCTGCGGTCTCTAGTCTTTGGTCAAGTGTTTTACTTCTGACCCAGCTCTCAGATCCATAAGTTAAAACTGGTTTGAACACAGTCTTGTATACAGCTAATTTAGTGTTCCGACTAATTTCTTTCTTATTCCATATGAATTTATTCAATTGACTTCCCACGATACCAGCTTTGCTGATTCTGTTGTCTATTTCTATATTTAGTTTACCATCTTCAGTAAAAATTGTGCCTAAGTAGCTGAAATGTTTTACTTGTTCCACAGGTTCACCATTCACAACACAGTTGACATTTTCAATGATTCTGCCTATTTTCATTGTCTTTGTCTTTTTATTGCTGACCTTCATACCATATCTATTACAACAGCTATTCAATTTAGTCAGAGAATCTTGCAGACTTGTAGCGGATTTATTTAGAAGTATAACATCATCCGCATAAAGCAAAGAGCTGACATTTCTAAAATTAGAAATAATGGTCTTAACATCTAATTCTGCACATATATTATTTTCAATAGCTATTAACGCCAAACTAACAAGCCTTTTTTGTGACATACTTGTTCTTAAGTAGGTTTTAAATTAAAACCTACTTTTAATCAATTTCAACTTGGAAAAGGAACGTTCACCGCTCGCTACACTTTAAGAATACTATTAGCCTTACCTAACAGGTAAGGTGAATAGTATTCTTAAAGCAATTGAAAAGTTAGGGAAAGATAAATTATTGGACACAATAAAATTAAGAATATCGAAAGGATTTTGAATATTTAAATTATCCATCAGAAAAATATCCCGGAAAGCACATAACTCGTCATATAGCTCTATTGCATTTACGTCTTTATTGTCGCCGTCCTTCAAGAGAATCTCTAAATTGTCACAATTTTTTCGTAAATCTTCGTTATTAATTTGTAGTAATCTATACAAGAAATTGAAATTATCATAATATGTTTTTAGTTGTTCAAAATGTTCTATTAACGAACACATTGCAATGTCTAGAAGTGTATAAAACACATTCACTCTAAATTTATCTTCTGGCGATTGTGGCGTTTCGTCATGTTGCTCGTAGTCAAATTGTGGTGTCTTATTTTGTCGTCGGACTTCCGTACGTTTTAAATTCTTGTTCTCCATCCACCTCTTCAATCAGTTCTTTTGCTGTTTTAGAACTTCTTTAAAATTTGTATCTAATCGATACTCTTGTAAGAATTTTTAAAGTTTTCGATAGATTCTAAAGCAAGTGTAATGTACATATTTTTGTCTTGAAGCATTTTACTCACTGGGTTTATTCTGTTAAGTAAATCATGCCGTTATAAGAGAGCAAATAAATTTGTAGTCCTTTATTTTACACATAATGTTTGTGCTTCGTGCTGAGTTTCTTTATTAAAATTTTCATTATTTAAAATTTCAAAAAGTGCATCGTAAATTTCTCGTAACTGATATCGTAGAGGGCGGATTGCATTAATTTTACTTTCCCATTGCGTATCTGATGGGTGTTTCAATGTTAATTTTTTTACAAACTTTAAAAGGATTGCCCAACGTTTGTAAGAGAATGAAAAGAAATTGTATATTTCTTGAATAATTGCAAAGAAACTAATTGTATCTGCATTTCACTTTGGCTGTATCGTTAATGATTAAATTTAGAGTATGAGCAGCACATGGCACGTAAAAAGCTCGAGGATTTTTGTTCAAAAGCAAATTTTGGTGCCCATATTTTTTTCCTTTCATATTTGGCCCATTGTCATACCCTTGACCTTGCATGTCTTCAATGGGAATGTTCCATTTTTCCAGTTGTTCCATTATTGTTGCACATAAACCACGTCCTGTGGAATCTGATATATCTGCAAAACCTAAAAAGTTCTCCCTGATCTTGACAATTCCATTGTCACAGGAAACAAAGCAAATAATAATGGTCATTTGTTCTGTTTTACTTAAATTAGGTGTGCAGTCTAAAATTATGGAATAATATTTAGATTTTCGAATTGATAATAAAATTGTATCCCTGATTGCATTACTTAAAGTTTCCAATGTTTCTTTTCCATTGAGTCTCTCAATCAATAGTAGTTTTGTTTTTTCAATTTTTATCAACTTCCTTCCGTTTTAAGAAATTTTTCATGTGAGTTAAACTAGTCTCGTGTATATGCAAATATGCAAAGTTGTACTTACATTTCTCCAATCGTTATAACATTCTATAAGACTACTTGATTCGGTAGGTGCGAAAGGTTTGCAACAAAATCAAAAAACAGAATTTAAAGTTTCGGAATAAATGAGCCATGTTCTTGGCACGAGATCATCATTTTTCTATTATAATAGGTAACGCCAAATTTACGACTATATGTATCTCTGGGATATATGATGTTTTTCTTTTGAACAGGCCCTATTTCAATTAAAACAACTCGTAATTTTTCATCAATATTTCCCCATTCACCTGGATCTTCTAAATTTACAGAGACTAACAATGTGTTAGTTTCGTGGTCAACTACAACTAAGTCTTCTCCTATCTGTTTTTCACTTAAATCATGCGTCTTGTTATCTTGTTCAATAGTTGCAATAGTACTTTCATGAAAACTGGATGATGTACACGGTTCTTCAATTCTGATTTCTGATGTATCGAGTTGGTTACAATCTGCATCAGAATATTTTAATATTTATTAAGAGCCCCAGTTTGTTTCTTAACATATGCTTCTTTCGCATCGAAGTATCGGCTGTAAACAAGATAGCGTTCGGAAGGAAATTAGAACACAGGCCGGCAGATATTTAGGTTCGGAGGAACTTAAGTTTTTTTATGTGACAGTCGGAGGAAAATTAATAGTATATTCCGAAAAAGGAATCGTGGAACTATTAAGTTTTAATGTGGAATAAGTATGTGGATAAATAAAAGAAAATATTGCTATTTGCGTTTTAAACGGAATATTGGAGGAAACACTAATTGAAAGATTTATAGACATGATTCCGAAAAGGGAATCGTAGAGCTGTAAGTTTTTTTTATTTTTTTATTGCAAGAGTTAAGACTGTCAGTAAGCATTTAGTGAATAAAAGAAGAATTTGCTATTTACGTTCTAAAGGTATGTTCGAGAAAACTCTGATTAGGAAGTTTCATCTGTATTAAGGACGCCGGATCTGACTATTATTTCTACTGAAGAAAAGAGACAGAATTAATGTGTGCTACATAAGTGATGAGAAAGGATCCTGTAAAAATGAAGAATAGAGTCATATATCTTTGGAAAAAGGTCTGGACAGAGAAAGAAACTGGCTATGAACATTTTGTGATTGTACAAACAAAGTGTTTAGTCTAGTCTTAAGTGTAAGTTTATTTTTAAAAGGTCTTGGATCCAATTAATTTGTAGTTAGTTATGTAATATTGTTTGGAGTGTATATATATATTGTTTTTATTTTATTAAATGTGTTTATTTTGTATTTGGTCTTGAGTCAGTGATTATTTGGATTTTGAAAGAAAGAGTTAAGATCATTGCACCAATTGGAGTGAACCCTTGTGCATATAATAATATATAGGTATGCTCGGAAATAAAAAAAAAATAATTGTTAGAAACAGAGATCATCTCTATGGTAGGATTAATAATATGATAATATTTATGAATACTCTATCTATATAAAATTCCACCAATTATTAACACTATAACATCCATTCAAAAGTTTATAGACCTCTATCATATCACTCCTCTTTCTCCTGATAACTAGTATGCAGTCCACACACTTACTTACATTACACACATACAATCTGTCCTCATAATCTAAATCCCTTAATCCAGATATAATCTTTGTGACTCTTCTTTGCAGCCTTTCCACAGCTTTTTATCTCCTTGGAACCCGAGGAGACAATAATAAATTTAGTTTAATCCTTTATCCAAGTGTGAGCAAACAAAGTTTGCGCCTGAAAGTATCTTCAGGACTGGGTTAAGGTGGTACAACACCAGGGCAACTCGTTGCAAAGGTGGAGCAAGCTACCCAGGAGGAGACAAATCTGCACAGAATTGCCCCCCCCCCCCCCAACCAGAGGTGGTCTAATCAAAGCCTTATAAAGAGGCAAAATTACTTCCTTATCCTTACATGTCAAAATTCACTTCAGCATCGCAGTTATCATCTGAGTTGTATTTGAAACTTGCTATGTGACCGTTGAACTTCAGATTCCTATCCACCATTATGCCAAAACCCCTGCCCTCATCAGTTTCTTGTAGCATAACCCTGCTAATATAATATTTCACTGGAAATCTCATCATGTCAATCTTACACTATTAACATTAAACTGACAGCCATTTTTTGTTTCCCGTAATTTACAGCCTATTCAGATCATTTGTAAGTGCTGGATCTTCACATCATCGGTAAACAATTGCACATCTCCTGTTAGATAGACCCTTCCTAATGGCATTAATGTATAGATTGAACAACAATGGCCCAAGGACTGAACCCTGAGGGACACCACTGGTACCTTAAATCTGTCAGATTAACCCCCCCCCCCATCACCATATACCACTTTTTGTTATCTGTCTGTCAAATCTTGATCCAAGTCAAGAGTTTATATTCCAATCCAATATTCTCCAGTTTATTCGACAGCCTTTCATGTGGTATCCTATCAAATGCCTTAGCAAAATCCAACATTATCATAGCATATCCATTCCCTTTATCCAACCTGGCCATAATATTGTTATAAAATATGAGCAAATTGCTAAAACATGACCTTCCTTTATTAAACCCATGTGCTGCTCCTTGCAGAGTATACCTTGTTTGTCTACTCATTTTTGTATGCGAGTTCTTACGATCTTCTCTACCACACCAGAAATACTGATAGGTTGGTAGTTAGACACATCAGCTTTGCACCACCCTTGTATAATTGAACTATCATACATTCCTTCCATTCCTGTGGTATCATTCCTAAGCTGAGACTCAAGTTTTACAAACATGTGAAAGGCCCAGCCAATTTGGCTGAACATCCCTTCAGCAAATGTTCTGATATTCCATCTGTCCCTATTCACAAATTCTTATCCAGGTTATGCAACAGCTCTTCAACCAATGCAGCACACCATGTTATATACATCTGGTTGATATATATCTTAGAAAAGTGAGTACTCATTAACTGAACAATCTCCTTAGCTTCTGACACTCGAGTACCATCTGCATTCAATAAAATTATTCTTCCACATTCACTCTTTCTTTTATTTGTGCCATAACAATAAAATTCTTTTGGATTGCCTTTAGCTTTCATAGTCAATTTCTTTTCATACTTCAATTTAGCTTTCTGCACAATAGTCATTACATTTCTGGCCTGAGCTTTATTACTTTATAATTCCTCTCGCACTTATTTTCATGATATTCTTTCCACATTATCTTCTTCTTGTGAATCTTTTGCTTAATAAGGTTGCACATTTGTTTCATTCCCAACTTATTTATTCTTTAAAGAATTGGAATACCTTCAGATACTGCTTAATTTAAGCACTTTTTTAACGATTTCCATTGATTGCTGACTTTTTTTCCCATTCAGTAACTAATACCATGGGACCAAACATAGTATTCTCCTAAGTTGATCATAATTTCCAACTTTGTAGTTCAGCATGTAACCTATTCTAATGGGAACATCAATATAATTAGATACTTCCCAGGAAAGCACAGCATGATCACTATCTCCAGCTGGTGGTAAAATAGTCATATTCTTAACAAAGATCCCTTATGACAGTATGAACAAATCCAATGCTCTTTGTCTTCGAGTTCCTTCTTTCACATGCTGCTTGAGAAAGTTGTCTCACAACAATTCAATAAATTCCTCTTCATTCTTATCATGAGAATGTTTGAATAATTAAAGTCACCCATGATCACTTATTTAGTACCCATAAGACTCAACTGGCAATGCATTTCTTCATCCCCTGCAAGTGATCTGCCATGTCTGTAGCACCACACTACCATATATTTCATTCTGTTAACCTCTACTTCACACCAAATAGAATCAAACTCACCACTACATGGGACATTGTTACTATCATTATGTTCTTGCATTTCTATCCTAACTGGACTTAAGTCATCTGATATCAAAATTAGTACTCCTCCCTCCTCTCTTGTCTCTTCTGTCATTCCTAAAAATAGTATACCCATTTAACTCGATCTCAGTTACCATATCTGATTCTGATAGCCAGATTTCACTAATGCCAACAATCTTAAGCCACATTGTATTCTAAAGCAGTGAACTCAATCCTTTTGTTTCTGATGCTCTGCATCTGTGTACAGACATAACAAATTACCACATAGGCTATTCTTATAATTAGATATGTAATCTATTTGGCCTTGTTGTAGAACTTTCTCTTTTCCTTTCCCAGATATACTCAAAAGGTCCAAACTCAAAGCACCTAAGCCTGGTCATCACTTTGGGTATTCGATCCATCCACGGTATTTTCTTTTTATAGAGCTCTCTTGCTTCAAAGTTTTATTCATGCATTACTCTTGTACAATTTATTCTCCTAACTTTATAGGATTCAGTTAGTTGTAGATTTTTTTCGGAACATCCAGTAACCTCTTTACTTCCGGCCTTTCATGCATGGGCTTGTTTCAACTGCTTTGTCACTACCATTTTTAATTCATAAGCTCTCACACAGATTGCTGTCTCTCCAGTTAAACTAGTAACTATATAAATTATCTTTCCTGTTTTGTATGATTTCTTTTCCCTCCAGTCTTGTATTCCATAGCTGAAAACATCTATAATGATAGTCTTGCTTGTTCCTCTCTCTCTCTCTCTCTCACTCCCCCCCCCCCTCTTTCTTTATTAAATCACAAGTCTTGTGAAGTCAAAGAGCTACACAGGCACTCATGCCTGTACAGGGACTTGAACCAACAATCTTATGGACGGAGTGCAGGTAGGCTGTTGCTCAGCCAACCAAGCTTTCTTTGATCTTTATTATTATTATTCTATGGCTACCTCCATGGAATCCAAAGACTTATAGCAGGAGGCCCAAAACAGTTCTCCTGTATCAATCCTAAAAAACGTTTTAAGCAACTTAAATGTTTCTATCTTAGCCCCTCTTTTTCTTCTATCAACTAACTTCTGCAATCCACACCCCCTCATAGGGAGCATTTCACAGACCGCTTACCATCTTGGTCACTTTCCACTGAATCATCTCCATAGATTCCTTATCTCCAAGATACCCAGGAACCAGACCTGAGCACAGTAATAAAGATGTGGACATATCAAAGAGGAATAACAACTTCCTTATTTCTGTTATTGTGTCCTTCAATAGCCAAGTAATCTTGTGAGCTACTTTAGCAACCTTAGCAGTATGTGCTCTAAACTTTAACTCTCTGTCTACCACCACAGTAAAATCTTTAATTTTATTTATTTCCTGAAGTAAAGTTCCATTAATGTGGTACGCAGCTTGTAATTTATTTATCCCAAAATACATAATTTTACATTTCTCCACATCAAACTGATACCCATTATGTTTTATACTGACAGCTTGTAATAAACTTAAATCATCCTGCAATCTTGACACATCACCTTGATTAGCCATTAATATCTTGCGGCACGCCACCAGTCACCTGTTTTCAACTTGATTCTATCCCTACATATATCACTTTTTTGATATCTCTCAGTAGTCACCCTCTTATCCACATAACCAGTGTCATATCCATTCCCATTTGTTCTAGTAATGCATAACAATGTTCCATATGGCATTCTGTCAAATGCTCTTGCATAATCTATAATCTATTTGGCCTGGTTGGCTGAGTGGTTAGCATATCCACTCTCCAGCCAAAAGGCTGTGGGTTCGATCCCGCCGTAGGCATGGATGTTTGTGATTGTCTCTGAAAATACTAGTGGTAGTGGTGGACAGTAGATGGCTTTGGTGTAGATGATGTAGTTCGCTGTATTTGTTTGATTGCGTGGTGGAGGCGGAGAGTTGTTGAGTATGGGCCCTCCCTCAATGAGTCTTTGGGCTTCCTGGGAGTGTCACGTAATAATAATAATAATCTAGCAGAATCATCATGTAGGCATTTCTTTAATCCAACTCAGCTGTAACTCTGTTATAAAAGGTTAGTAAATTATTAAGGCATTACCAACCCTTCACAAAGCCATGTTGCCCCACATAGTGTCATATGCTTACCCACCCATTCTTGAATTCTATTTCTGACCAATTTTTCCAGTACTTTTACCACCACACCTGAGATAATGATTTGTCTATAATTTGATACCATGATACCACAGTCTTAAAACCTGTTCCCTTGCATATTCTTGCAAAACCCTAGCTAATATCCCATCTAATCCCACAGCTGTATTTACATTGAGTTTCTGCAATATCCTAAGAATCTCACATTCATCCATATCTGTTCCCACATTAGTGTCTGTCACATAGGTTAAAGCAGTAACCTCACTAAGATGATCATTGCAAAGTGGTCACTCAGTAACTCAGCTATTTTATCTGCTTCTGTCTCCTTGTGACCTTCATCACTCATTAAAGTTAATCTTCCATAGTCATTCTTCCTCTTACTTGCCACATAAAGAAAGAACTCTTTGGGATTTCCTTTGACTTTCCACCAGCTAAATTCTTCTCATAATCTGATTTTGCTTTCCTTTCCATACTGATCACCTTTCTTGCCTGAGCCTTGTACCATTCATTAGTTTACTGATCACCTTTCTCTTTATATACTCTCCACAGCATTTTTTTCCTTTGCAGCTCGTGCTTAATGATATTACTCATCCATCTAACTCCTACCCGATTAACCCTCCTTACCCTAGGTGTACAATTTAATACTGCTTCCTCTAGATGACCCTTAACTATATCCCATACACTACTAACATTTTCACCCTGCAGTGTCTTATGCTATGCTAAAGCTTTAAGCTTCTTCCTAAGCATGTCATAATCACCTGTCTTGTATTTCCACAAATATCACTTCTTGATAGAATATTCCTCATGTTTTGCAATCTCCCAAGTCAAGACTGCATGGACTGGACCTAAATTGCAACTTTCACCAATTGGAGGCAATGTTATTACCTTGGTTATGGATTGCTCTTCGGATCCTGTGACCAGGTTCAATACTTTGCCACCCCTAGTCTCCTCCATCATATGCTGCCTTAGGTAATTATCTCTTAGCAGGTGTATAAATTCGATTTCCTTCCAGCCATGCGATCATTCTTCCTTTCAGTCTATATCTCCATAGTTGAAGCCTGCCCCCATAATAATCACTGGACCTGTACCCATTGTGCTAATTTGGTGATGCATGTCTTTCAGATCATCTGTGGAACTCCCTATCCTATAGCAACACCTAACTGTATATTTTGTAATACTGGCCTTAATCTCACACCAGATTGCTTCAAATGAACAACTATCCTCCCACTTTTCTCCTATTCTTTTTGGCTGCAATTCATCTGTTATCTTCAGCAGCATACTCCTTCCCCATGCTACTTCTCTGTCTGCCCTAAACTCTTCACATTCAATTCCTACATCAGCTGCTGTTAGCCAAGTCTCACTAATGCCTATAACTTTTAATGGAGTTGTACTAACCAATGCCAAAAACTCCGTCTTGTTCCTGATACTTCTGGCATTAGTATGTAGAAACTGCAGCACCCCTTTAGTCCCCCACCCACCTTTAATTTCTGAATTGTGATTACACTATTCAATATTTTTGCTTGAGAGATCAGATTCCTCACTTGGTCATTCTCACACTCCCTAACTTCATGGGTGCCTTCACACAAACTCACTTGCTTTCACCCTAATTGCTTAAGTTTCCCTGACTTTGCACTTCAGCATGCTCAGTGAACAAAGCTCTCTCCAGACATCTAACACCAAAACCATTTAGATCCAGTCCAATCAGCATTGTAAAAATCATTTCTTCCATCAATCAGAGACCACAGATCCACAATCTCTACATCATTTTTGCATATCCCACTTTTGCATCATCATGCTCAGTGAACAAAGCTATTTCTAGACTTTAACACCAAAACCATTTAGATGCAGTCTATCAGCATTGACACAAATCCTTTCTGTCAAACACAAACCATAGATCCTACATCATTCCTTTTGCACAACCTATGTATTAATTCTTTCTTTTAAGGTTACACGGTGATCAGCACTCATATTTGTAAATTTAGGGACACAAAAACACACATGTTGAACAGATTATTTTATTTAATTACTAATAAAATGAAACCCGACGTTTCGACCCCTATATCGAGGTCATCATCGGAAGAATACAACTGTATAAGGAACCAAGCTATGCTCATGCCCTGTATACCGGTAAACTAAATCTACGTAGTTAATAAATCCTTTTTCCTAGCCTGACCTCTAGTGATTAAAAAAATAAAATAAAATAAAATAAATTAATTTAAAAAAAATATATATATATATATATATATTATAAATAAATAAATACAACTACAATAAACTGCTAAAGTCCCCATGTATTAATATTCTTCTGGATAGTTGTGATTGTTATAAAATGATTTCTTTCAGTTGCTGTTGAATGTTCCAGACACTTCATCAGGTTGTCTTCTTGTAGTGGGATTTTTCTAAGGCTAGTTTAGGTTGTTATATAGGTTGTAGATGGGTCCTCCACATTCTTGAAATCCTTAGGCCACATTTTTTGTTGAGATTTGGGTTGTGTTTGAGCATTTCACATGACTCTTTAAATTTTCTCTCAAACCAGGTTTTGGTGCGGTGTAGGGACGTGGTATTTTTCCAGTCAATTCTGTGGTATGTTTGGAGTGCGTGGCCAGAAAGGCCGGTTTTCCCAAAATGGAGGTATTTATTGTGTCGTTTGTGTTCGTCTTGTCTGATTGGGATAGTTCACCCTGTTTCCCCTATGTATGGTATGTTACATGTGCATTGTATTTTGTATACCCCTGGGTGTGCTAGGTATGAAAGAGGATCTTAAGAACTGAGTAGGTGTCTTAACTTATTTGGGGGTTTAAAGGTGGTTTTAATGTTGTATTTGCAAAGTGTTCTCTCTATTTTTTCAGAAATGCCTCTAACATAATGGCAATAGCATTCTTGAAATCTTTTTTGTTCTTATTGGTATCTTATTGGAGGATCTTGTGAATAGTTTTTTACTGTATCCATTTTTGAATAAATGTTTGGTTGATGATCTTGTATTCCTGGTTTAGAGCCTGTTCATTAGAACGAATGGTTAGAGCTCTGTGTTTAAGGGTGCTTATGACACCTAGTTTTTGTGTTGGGTGGTGGTAAGAATTTTTGTGTATGTATTGGCCTGTATGTGTAGGCTTGTGGTAAACTGAGAAGGAGAGACAGCCAGAGGGAAGACATGTGACAAGTGTGTCTAGGAAAGGAAGAGAGTTGTTTTTTTCCATTTCAATGGTGAATTGGATACGTTTGTGTTGTTTGTTTAGGTGGCTAAGGAATGTATTTAGAGCTTCGTGGCCGTGGGGCCACAAATTCCAAACATACCACAGAATTGACTGGAAAAATACCACGTCCCTACAACGCACCAAAACTTGGTTTGAGAGAAAATTTAAAGAGTCATGTGAAATGCTCAAACACAACCCAATCTCAACAAAAATGATGGCCTAACGATTTCAAGAATGTGGAGGACCCATCTACAACCTGTATAACAACCTAAACTATCCTTAGAAAAATCCCACTACAAGAAGACAACCTGGTGAAGTGTTTGGAACATTCAACAGCAACTGAAAGAAATCATTTTATAACAATCAGAATTATCCAGAAGAATATTAATACATGAGGACTTTAGCAGTTTATTGTAGTTGTATTTATTTATTTATAATATATATGTATATATATATATTTTTTAAATTAATTTATTTTATTTTTATTTTTTATCACTAGAGGTCAGGCTAGGAAAAAGGATTTATTAACTACGTAGATTTAGTTTACCGGTATACTGGGCATAAGCATGTGGCATGGTTCCTTATACAGTTGTATTCTTCCGATGATGACCTCGATATAGGGGTCGAAACGTCGGGTTTTATTTTATTAGTAATTAAATAAAATAATCTGTTCAACACGTGTGTTTTTGTGACCCTAAATTTACAAATATGTATGTATTGATTCATTTTGCACAACTTATGTATTGATTCACTGCCAATGCCCTCCTCCCCATTTCGTCCCTATCATAGTGTTAATAACTGGTGGATTTTTATATAGAAAGGATATTATCTTAATATTTATCCTACAATAGAGATGATCTCTGTTTCTAACAATTATTTTTTAATTCCGAGTATACCTATATGTTATTATATGCACAAGGGTTCACTCCAATTGGTGCAATGATCTTAACTCTTTCTTTCAGAATCCAAATAATCACGACCCAAGACTAAAATAAACACATTTAATATAACAAAAACAATATATATACACTTCAAACAACTTTACATAACTAACTAAAAATTTAATTGGATCCAAGGCCTTTTTAAAATAAACTTACAGTTAAGACTAAACACTTTGTTTTCACAATGACAAAATGTTCGCATTCTCTCTGTCAAGGCCCTTTTCCGAAGATATATGACTCTTTTCTTCATTTTCACAGGATCCTTTACCACACTTATGTAGCACACATTAATTCTTCCGAACTTAATTCTGTCTCTTTTCTTCAGTAGCAATAATACTGACTATTATTTCTATATCCGGCGTCCTTAATACAGATGAAACTTCCTAATTAGAATTTTCTCGAACATTCCTTCAGAACGTAAATAGCAAATTCTTCTTTTATTCACTAAATGCTTATTGACAGTCTTAACTCTTCCAATAAAAAAATAAAAAAAAAACTTACAGTTCTACGATTCCCTTTTCGGAATCTACTATAAATCTTTCAATTAGTGTTTCCTCCAATATTCCGTTTAAAACGCAAATAGCAATATTTTCTTTTATTTATCCACATAATTATTCCACATTAAAACTTAATAATTCCACGATTCCTTTTTCGGAATATACTATTAATTTTCCTCCGACTGTCACATAAAAAAACTTAAGTTCCTCCGAACCTAAATATCTGCCAGCCTGTGTTCTAATTTCCTTCCGAATGCTATCTTGTTTACAGCCGTTACTTCGATACCGAACTTGTCAGCTGTCAATCACACATCAAACTTCTCAGCGAGCATGCGCACTCTATGAAACTGGTAAGCAAGAAGTTAAGTATAAATGATGGCTGACACGTTGTCTCCGTTAGCAACAAGAGAGAATGTCTTCATAAAAACACAACTTAATATTTTAAATTATAATAAAATTCCTGTAAGTAATACATATATCAAATCCAGTAAATACATTAATTTTTTAACTTCTTTACATATCATTTTTGACAAAACAATTTCAATAACGGGCACATCGCAAGTGCCGACAATGCGTGTTATGAAACTAAAACTAATAAGCATTTTAACATAAACAATTCGTTAAAATATTCAGAATTTTAATTATGATTATTTTTACATCTTATCAATTATATAATCAGTTCCAAAATATTACAGAAAATCAATTCCAAATATTACTTGTACATTTGGATCAGATGATTCTGGAAGAACTATTAATGGATGACAAACTTTCAATGAAAAACACGGAATTGAAATAAAATCATTGATTTGCTTATCAGCTGAAATTTCTGATTCAAATTTATCCTTTAGTTTAATTGGATAACTTTAAACTGAAATATCATTTGGAATTATAGATTTTTTTTATTTTATTTAATATAGAGTTAAATTCGCCAGAGGAATGTGAAAATACCTCTAATTTAGTTAATAAGGATAAAGAATCTCAGAAACCTGTAGAAATTGATTCTGATAGTGATTCTGTAGATTTAGAGCATAATTCAAATAATTTAAATGAAATATTTGAAAAATATAGAAATGAAATTTTTAAGTATAGTAAATTGGAAGAAGAAAATTCTGAATTATCTCTAGCATCAGATGATTCTGAGAGTGTAAATAATGATCAGCAGGAATCACGTTATTTTTTAAGATGTAGGAATAAGCATTAAAAGTTTTGTTTAGATATATGTTAAATAATTAAATTTTTTTTTAGAGAAAGAGGAAACTGATGTAAAATAATCATAATTAAAATTCTGAATATTTTTACGAATTGTTTATGTTAAAATGTTTATTAGTTTTAGTTTCATAACACGCATTGCCGGCACTTGCTATGTGCCCGTTATTGGAATTGTTTTGTCAAAAATAATATGTAAAGAAGTTAAAAAATTGATATACTTATTGGATTTGATATTTGTATTACTTACAATAATTTTATTGTAATTAAAATATTAAGTTTTGTGTTTTTATGAAGACATTCTCTCTTGTCGCTAACGGAGACAACATGTCAGCCATTATTTATACCTAACTTCTTTACTTAAATTAAGGGGATATTAGATCCCACATAGTTTTAAAACCGAATGAGAAACTCAAGGATTGGAATCAGAGAGTTTCTTGCCGAATATAGTAAACTATAAAGTATCGGCGAACACTTAGCGTGAGCTAATGCAAGTGACCCTAGTACGTAGTACAATACCGGACGACTCGTTGCGAAGGTGGGGAAAGTTCAGATCGTTATTCTTAGGTATTTTCCATAATGTAAAAACACATTTCCTAGGAAATGTATGCTGTTCTTACATTATGGAGGGAGGTCACTACCCAGACCGGGTAGTGACCACCACTACCCTTTCAGCCTTTTTTGAGGCTTCATCAGTTAACTTCTTGCTTACCAGTTTCATGGAGTGCGCATGCTCGCTGCGAAGTTTGATGTGTGATTGACAGGGTCGGTATCGAAGCAACGGGAGAGTAAACAAGATTGCGTTGGGAAGGAATTTAGAACACAGGCCGGCAGATATTTAGATTCGGAGGAGTTTGAGTTTTTTTATGTGACAGTCGGAAGAAAATTAATAGTTTATTCCGAAAAAGGAATCGTGGAACTATTAAGTTTTAATGTGGAATAAGTATGTGGATAAATAAAAGAAAATAAGAAAAAAAATTTTTTTTATTTTTATTTTTTATTTTTACAAAATAAACATATTTAATAAAACTAAAACAATATATATACACTTCTAGTAATAATACATAACTATAACTGCAGATTATATGGATCCAAGGCCTTATTTAAAAATATAAACTTACTCTTAAGACTAAACACTTTTTCTTTCACAATCACAAAAAAAATGTTCATAGTCTTTTTCTCTTTCTGTTAAGGCTCTTTTCCAGAAGTTACAAGGCTCTGTACTTCATTTTCAGGATCCTTTTCATCAATCAATATAACGCACATAAAGTCTTCTTGACTATATCCTGTTTTCCTTTTAGTAGTAATACTCATCAGATCAGGCACCTTTAATACCTAAAATTCTTCTTAATCAATATATTTTCTAAACTTTCACTTTCAGGCATTCTTAATACTTATAAAACTTCCTTATCAATATTTTCTCTAAGAAAAACATTCACTTTAGAATGTAAGCAACAAGTTCTCCTTTCATTCACAATACTAAATTGACAGTCTTAACTTATTTCACCATAAAAACTTACAGTTTCAAGATTTCCTTTTATTCATTACTTATTTCTCCTTGAAACCTAATATTTCAACTATTCCCTTTTCGGAATACACTATAAAATATCTTCCGACTGCCGCACACAAAAAATCAAGTTCCTCCCAACTTGAATATTCCTCGGCCAGTGTTCTAAAAAACTTCCGAACGCTTTCTTGTTTACAACTGTAACTTGGAAACGCAACCCTTTCCTTGTCAGCTGTCAATCACATATCAAATCTTCTCCGGGAGCATGCGCACTTCACAAAAGTCAGAAACTACGCACTGCAAAAAAATGGCTGACTCGCTGTATCCATCAGCGCTAAAAGAAAGTCTTTCACAAAACACAAAATTCAACATTTTAAAATACAACAAACTTTCTTATAAGTAACACAAATAATCAGTTTAGTAAGTACTTCAATATTTTTACTTCTTTACATATTACCTCTAATATAATATTTTCATAACGAGCACATCACAATTGCAGACACTGCGTGTATGAAAACAAAAACTAACAAGCATAATTAATACGTAAAAATATTCAGAAATTTTAATATGATTATTTTTACAAATACATCTCACACACACTTTACAAAATCCCACAAATTCAAATCATTTGACAACTTGGTCTTTGCTGCCACTGTTCTACCTTGCATTGGAACTATACCAACAATATCATACTTAAAAAAAAAAAAATTAATAATAAATAAAAAAATAAAAAATACAAGGTTTACTTACAAACTAAATAACTCAATCAATCATGCACCTGCTTTAAACAAAAACTACAATAAGTTAACCTAATATTATCAATTAAAATATGAGTAAAAATTACTTATCCTTCAGGAGTGCTCATAACCACACAACACGCACAATTCACCCTCTAATCGCATCTAATTATATACACCTTAAGCTTTATATACACTTTAATCGTCCATATGTTGTATCTTCCACATTTTAATGCAGACACTCTGTCCATTGCTTCTTTTTCATCTAGCATCCGGTTTTTTGTTACTTGGTTTCCAGTCTCTGGCTGGTTTAACTATGCTTTTTTTGGTCCATCTGATTAACATGTTGATTCCATTTTTATTGTCTCTTTTTTTTTTTGTCCTTGCATTTATAGATTGTAATTGACATTCTTCATAAATCTTTTAATTTTTTATTCTATCAAATTTCATTTTAACTCTTTTTCTTAATGTTTAAATTTTGCATGTCGTAATTATCTGTTGTAGTTTTGATGTTTCTGTTCTTGTTTCACGTTCATCCACATTTTGGTCAGACTACTGATTTATGTTCTTTCTTTTGTTTCTTTCATTAGATCTTGATTTTTTTATATAGTTGAATTAAGACATCCTAATATTTTATTAGCCTTAAGGGATTGTTATTTTACTTCATTCTATGTTATATTTTCCCTGTTCACAGTTATTCCTAGGCATTTAAATGACATTACTTGTTCCAGTATTTTTCCCATTTAATTATAAGTTACATCTAATTTGTTCTTTTGCTATTACTGTTTTTGATTTCTCTGTTGATATTTGCACATTAAAACTGCTGCCTATCTGCATATCTTGGAATTTGAATAATTTCTTTTGGAGATCATCTTTATTTTCTGCAAGTAATGCTATATCATCTGCAGATCTAACCATATTAAATTCTCTCTATTAATTTTTATTTGTATAATTTCTCTTTCTTAAATTCTGTTATTTTTTTGCTTGTATCCATAATATTTACTGTCTCTGCACATCACAGTTTCTCTTTAGCTAATCTTGATATTACTCATTTTACCACCATCATCATTTGGGATCTTTATGCTATGGTGGGATTTAATCTTTGCATTCCTTAGCAATGCATCCCTACTTTTTATTTCTGTTTTGAATATCCTTTCTGAGTACACTTTATCCCTTGCTATCTGTTTCTGTAAGCATAACCTCTTCTGTTAGTGAGGTTTCACTAATGATAATGTTTGCTCCCATATCATTTACTTATTCTAAAGTTCATTGCTTTCATTTTGGTATTGCCTTTCTTTTGGCATTAATGTATACTGAATGCAACCAACCACCAGTCTAATGCACATTCAAGTAACTTTTGAAACATAACTCATTCAAATAAACAGCCCTTCTTTTAATATATTGATCCTGTACACAAGAGGTAGAAGAATCTATACTCACACCAGTGCCTTGTATAGGATGTAAGTGAGAATTGAGAAGGAATTTTATTGACATTTGTCTTGAAGAGTTCTTTGCAAGTGATAGTTGTTTGAAAATATTTTATAAGGAATGCTGTTCCAGAGGCAGATGTACACGGAATGAATGAAAAAGAAGAGAAGAAAATGCAGAAAGTTGAGGAAAGATGGTTGCCATCCATTGAAGTGGAAACCATCATTCCGTGGATGCGCCTGTAGAACCGACACTGCTGAAACATTGCATCTCTGAGATAGAGAATGAAGTGAGTCTGTATGAAGAGAGGGGATCATCTATCAGCTGCATTGCTCTCCTCTGGTCAGCATGAAGAATTTTTAGGGATGTTTTAGGTACAGCACCTTAAATATGTAAGTAGTATTCTAAACATGGACTGATTTGGCATTTGTATAGAGCTAGTTGTCAAGTGGGTGAAAAATAGCATCATGAGTGATAGAATGCCTAGTTTTTTAGATGTTGATATCTTGATCAATGAGTTTATGCCAGGAGAGTCTGGAGGTAAATTCTGGTCTAAGTAGAGAAATTTTATCCTGTTTGGTGATTTGTGTATTACTTATAGGTGAGTAAGTGAGCAGCTGAGAACCCAAGACAGCATTAACATTGTAATCCCCTTAACATGATTATAATGGTAAATTGGCTTCTTTTCCAATGAATAAGAATTCAGGATTCTTACATCCACCAAAACTTCCACATCCTCCCATAATGAAACCAGAAGTATACAAAGTTCATTACTAATGAGGCATTTTCTGCATATACCAGACACGATGGTCTGGAGAGATATGCATGTTGAAACATGTAAAGGAGATTGAGAAAAAAGAAAGAATTGATCAGGATTAGCCTTCCACTTAACAAATACAAGCCACCAAGTAGTTTAGCAGAAAATAGAAATGCCCTATGTAACTATTTTATAAGAGAATTAAAGAGGTCTCCAAAATCCTCCATATCCCCATACAATGTAACATAAACCAAGGTTTAATCCTGCACCAACTTTATTTTGCATTCATCAAAAGTCTAACAATCACTGAATTGGGATATAATACGGAATGTGACAACAGCAGCAAATCAGCATTTTGAACACTTGCACATTAGGTAATATAATAGAGTTTTGGTTTCTCTGTTTATATGTACTAGTGTTCAAGTTCTTATAACACCTGTTGTGTGTAATTCATTTTTTCTGGTCTTAAGTCTGACAGCTTACAAAACTTGTTAGGTTATATTGTTTATTTCAATGGTGTTCCCATACTGGACATTAAATGAAGATTTGGTAAAGTGCAAAGATATTTGTCATCTAGAAGCATTGTAGAATGTTAAGCTTCCTGAATAATTATTTTTATCCTGGTTGACTTACAGCAAATGTTTTATCAGGCCTCATAACGTTACACCTCTGTGATGATAGATCCAAAAATTCATTTCTACTTAAGCTGGAATAAGAAGTTACATATTTAAATAAAATAAATACAACTTCAAAACACTTGCAAAATTATAAGGGACATTATGAAAGCCTTTATCAGTATTAAACATGAAATCCATAATAGAAATAGTTTTCAAAACTGCAGCAAGCTCTAATGCCCTTTATAGGCACAGAAATGTCATCCTCTATTAATCATCATCCTGAAGTATTAACAACAGTTCTCTTGGTGTCATACTGAGGAGAGCCAAAGATATGGTTTTTTTTTTTAGTTTGTTTAGTAATATTTAAATTTATGAATATGACATTCCTTAACTATTATAAACATGTTTTGTGCATATGAAATTGTGTCCTTCAAGAGTTGCAGTGGACAATAGTAGTATGTGCGAAGATTTTGAAGCTGTTTGGCGTAAAGTTGAGATCAATAGAACAATATATTTAATAGGATGCTGTTATAGGCCAGGGAATGTGAAGAGTATTGATTGCAAAATGTATACACAAAATTAGTTGGTCAAGTAAAAGGAAGATAAATCCTAATAAGAAATTTTAATTATCGGAATTTGGATTGGCAAGAAGAGATAGTGTATGGTAATGAGGATAGTTAATTTGTTGAGTTTCTGCTGCATAACTATCTAAGGCAGGATGTAATGGAAGTGAAGCAACACTAGTTTTTATCTGTGTTAGATTTGGTGATATCTTCACAGGATGTGGTTGTGAATGAGGTATCAACATTATCACCTGTTGGTGAAAGTGATCATAGGTTTGGAAAGTAGTCAAACAGGAAAAAGTTGCTATCATGGTGGTCTATATGTGGAACTATAAGGTGGGTGATTATGAGAAGCTCTGTATTCAACTAGCATCAATACATTGGGTTGATGAATTGCGTAGAAAAGATGTTGAATGGTTCATGGGAAATGATAAGGCAGTATATAACACAAGCAATGCATAAATTCATAACAAGATTAAGCAAATAAATAGAATAGGAGTGAGATGGATATACAGTGAAATCAAGCAAGCAGTGTTACAAAAGAAGTTGCTATGGAGGAAGTACAAGACAGGTTGCAGTGAATAGATGCATGAAGAATATAAAGTTCAGGCCAGAAAGCTGCAAAACATGATTAAAAATTAAAAACCATCATGTATTGTTAAAGGAAATTAACAACATAGATTTGAGATAACTAAAAATATTTAATTTCTACTTACTGTATTTAAAGGCCTATAATTACTCCACCTATTGGCTTTGTTTTCCGGTGTTCTTGTACATTGGGCTGACTGTCTGCCAATAAAGGTATCCATAGGAGGACAGTTTGATACAACCATATTTATTTAGGTTGGAATAGTTGGTAAGAACTGCAGCATATTTGATGAAAAGTCTCTCGAACTTAAATTTGTTTTGGTGGAGTAAGGTGGCTTTTTTTCCCCCCATCAGATCCTGTGCCGAATATTCAGGTCACAGACTGTAGGGTAACCATAGCAAATGATTGATGGAATTATTTAAAAAGAAATATTAAAGTATTTTTAAATATTATTATTATTATTATTATTATTATTAAGTAGAATATGAGAGGAGATTGACCAGCCAAGTCAAAGCTAAGTCAAGGGAATTTTTCTGCTACATGGCAAGCAAGAGGAAAAATAATCATGGCAGGTTGATGCTGGTTGATAGTTATGGTAGCAGAGTAACTATAGCAAATGATATAGTGGAATTATTTAATGAACACTTCATCAGTGTATATCATAGTGGTAGGAATATTGTTGTACAATATTCCTACCACTATGTAGAAGGGAGGAGGGAAAAGAATCAGAAGTGTATCAAGTATTTCTTGGGTTGGACATTAATAAAGCTATGGGAATGGATGATATATCACAACATATTTTTAAATAATGTGCAAAAGAGTTAGCCATGCGCTTATCCTGGTTATTTATTTAAAGTTTTGTGGGAGTGGGGTTTCCTAAGGAATGGAAAGAAGGCAAAATAATACCTCTCAACATGCACTGTTTGAGAACAGATGTTTCCAGTTATAGACTGGTCAGTATATCTGCAGTTGTGATCAAAGTGTTGGAATAAAATTGTTTAGAAATAGAATACAGGATTGAGTTGATCGACATGAGATTCTTTATGATAGTCAGCATGGGTTTGTGAAGAGCAGGTCTTGTTTTAGCAATCTGCTTATGTTTTATGATAAGGTGTTGGATATTTTGGATAAGGGAGAATCATATACAATGAATTTCTTGGGCTTTGGAAAACCATTTGATAGATTACCACATGATAAGTTGGTGTACAAGCTGCAGAGGATAGGAATAGTATATTGGTTAGTTGGATAGGAGATTGGATCTCTGAACAATACCAGCAAGTTGTGTATGGTGTAGCAGCATGTCAGAAGAGGAATCTGACCAGTGGCATGCCTCAGGGTTCTGTTCTTGGTGCCCTACTGTTTGACTTATTTGTTAATGATATTTAATGTGGATTGACTGGGGATCTTCAAACGTTTGCTGATGATGCAAAGTTAGGTCAAATTATCAGGAGTAGTGCTCACGTTAATTCTCTACAGGAATATTTGAATAAGCTTTTAGCTTAGATCAGTTAGTGAGGTTGCAGTTTTAATATTAATAAATGCAAGGTGTTACACTTTTGAGTACAGAGATATAAGGCTACATAATGTATTAGTGGAGCTTTACTTCAAGAAGTAAATATGATTAGGGATCTTGGAATGATGGTAGACAGTGGACTGAAGTTCTGTTAGCACATTGCAAGTGTTGCAAAGACTGCACATTGTATTGTGATATGATGAAAAGTACATTGACTTGTAGGGACAAGGAGGTGGTAGTGGTGGTGCTTCTATATAAGGAACTGGTCAGATGACATACGAATTCTTTTGCTCATATTTCATCACTTAGTTTTCAGTGTGATGTGGAAACACTAAAGAGGGTCGAAAAACAAATAATCAAATTGATATCAGTACTCTGGCATGTTGGTTATGAAGAGCGTATGAGAAAATATTAATTATAGAGGTTGGTAGATAGGAGGAAAAGAAGAGATGTGATAGAAACCTTTAAGTTAGTTAAGGGATTCTAACAAATTACTACAGAAGGAATTATTAAAAGAGTGAATGTTAAGATGGGAAGAGCGAGAGGCCTGTCCTGAAAGTTTTATAGAAATTTGATGAAAAAAGGTGTGAGGAGTATATTTTTTACCTGAGAGTTGTTAGTGAGTGGAATGCATTGCCAGAGTGCATTGGGAATGCAGGTAG
Source organism: Typopeltis vanoorti (assembly GCF_054136105.1). Lineage (NCBI taxonomy): Eukaryota > Metazoa > Arthropoda > Arachnida > Uropygi > Thelyphonidae > Typopeltis > Typopeltis vanoorti. The sequence continues at coordinate 120,908,967 of NC_143563.1, read as the reverse complement.
TGTAAATAACTCCAAAGCTCATTTATGATAGACATGTTTGCTGGTTGAGTCGGCCTCCCACAATAGTCTGTTGATTCCATGGAGGTTACCAAAATAATACTAATAATAATATTGCATAGTTTATTCTTGTAGATTCTTCAAGAGATAAAACTAATAGCTCAGCAGAAATAGTAGTAATTCATTAATAACCCTGTTATCTGTTTCTAAATTTTATTAGTTTGTTATAGGAGATTTTAACTACAGCAGTATAAATCGGGAAGAGGAAACAGCATGTAGTAGTAAGGGAATGGAATTTCTGGAATTCTTGAGGGACAAATGTCTTGGACAACATGTAGAAGAAGGAACACAAGTTTCAAGATTTTAAGATTTGGTCATAGCATCAGAAGATCTTATTAGAACTGGGATGGCATATCTGCCCACATTTAGAGAGGGTGACCATGTGGTTTTGAGTTGAAAGATGAATAGACATGCAGGAGTATCAAAGAGAAAGGAATGTATGTGGAATTATAAGGCAGGTGATTATAATAGTCTAAAATATCAACTTGGGGCAGTTCCATGGATGGAGGAATTGGAGGGGCAAGATATCATCAGTGCTTGAGAACTTCTGAAGGAAAATTTATTAGCAGCAATCGCAAGTTGTATACTATGAGTGAAGAAGAGCACACAATTCAGTGTAAAGTGGATGACAAATATCAAACAGGAACTGCAGGTAAAAAAATGGTTATAGAAGAGATAAAAGGAGTAGAGCAGATGCCTGAAGAATATGAGACTCAGGCCAGGAGAGTTACTAGTATGGTAAGGAAGGCAAAACTATATGTGAGAAGAGATTAGCCCTGAGATCCAAAGAAAATCATACAGAATTCTTTTGTTATGTGGCCAGTAAGAGGAGAAATGATTGTGGAAGAATGACATTGTTATAATAATGATAATTAATAATTAAGGAATTGACAGCGTACACTAGAAATATAAAATAAAAACAAATTTAATAAATACTTTCTGATATTTCGGCAACGTCACGTTGCCATCTTCTTGGGAACTTAAAATAAAGAACAGGTGCATGCAAGTGCTACATAACAGCAAATGAGAAATGAAGTGAGGAAGCTACCATTTTCCTAAAGTCCTGATGGTGCCCCCTGGCAGGCTATATTGGTAATTATTAGCCTTTGGGCTGAAGTTCTTCTGATATATGGTTCCCAAATTTGGGGCAGTCTCATGCACCCAAATTTGTTGAGGTTCGGCATGTTCCTAAGGGCTGAGGCTGATTCCATGAATAGTCTTTCATATTTGAACTTGATGCAGTGTATTACTGTGGCTTTCTTCCACCTTATTCTGTGGCAGGTATCCAGAGTATGGTCTGCAAGCCCAGAGTGGCTGTACTTGTGAAATCGGATGTAGTCCTTGTGTTCTGAGATTCTGGTATTTGCTATCCTGCCTGTTTGGCCAAAGTAGGACAATTTACAGCTGCAAGGTAGGTCTAGGGGAAGTGGTTGGTCTTTAGTGGAGCAGATAAGGGATGCCAATTTTCTATATGGTCTGTAACAGGTGGTTAAGTCATGTTTTTTTAGGATTTTGTTGATTCTTCGAAGGTGCCTCAGATGTAGGGGATGGTGATGGATTTAGTAGAGTAATCTTTTTTGTGAAGGGGGGGGTGGTGGTTGTGGATAACTGGTTTAAGTATTTTTTGGAGGGGGGGATAGCCATTGGCTGAGAAAGTGTTAAGGATGTGATTTAGTTCAGTGGTTAGGGCTTGATCATTTGAACAGATAAGTTTTGTTCTGTTGAATAGTGTCTTAATAACTCCATATTGCTGTGGAGGGGGGGCGGAATTGTTGGTGAATGTATTTGCCTGTATGGGTGGGTTTTCTATAAACTGAGAAAACCAAGGTTCCATCAGGTTGGCGGGCGACTAGTGTGTCTAGGAAGGGGAGGCTATTGTTTTTCTCTTTTTCTACGGTGTTAGTTGTTTAAGTGTGTTAAGAAGGAGAGAGTGTATCCAGGCCATGTGGCCAAATAGTGAACACATCATCAACGTAACGAAGCCATATGGTAGGTTTTTGTGGGCTGAGTTTAAGGCTTTCTCTTCAAAAGTCTCCATAAAGAAGTTGGTCAAGGGTTGGGAAAGTGGTGAACCCATGGCTGTCCCCTCTATCTGTTTGTAGAATTTTTTCCTGCCAAACGAAATAGCCTGAGTTCATCGTGAACTGAAATAGGGCTGAGATATCGGGAGGAAATTTAGCTTGGATTAGCTCTAAGGTTTCTTTGAGGGGGACATTTGTGAATAAGGAGGAGACGTCAAAACTGACCATTATGTTGGAGTGTAAGGTTTTCTATACTGGCTTTGAAGTGGGCTGAGTTTTTTATGTGTGATGGTGTGTTGCCAGTATAGCGTGAGAGCGCTTTGGCTAAATACTTAGCTAGTTTGTAAGTGGGGGAATCAATGCCATCCACTATGGGACGTAATGGCACATTTTCTTTGGGTATTTTTGGGAGCCCATATATACAAGGGGGTATAGAGTTATATGGTTTTAGTCTGTTAGTAATCTCCACAGGCCAAGAAGTAACCTTCTTAAGGAGCCTATGGAGTTTCCTAATTTGTGAGTTGGTGGGATTGTATTCAATGGGGAGGTAAGTAGCTCAATCTAATAGTAAAGCCTTAAGCTTACCTGTGTAGTCATTATGATTGAGTACCACAGTGGCATTCCCCTTATCCGCTTTGGTGATAACTATTGTTATCACCAAAGACATTGTTATAAAAATGGGAATAGAGTTACTGATGCAGGCATTAGTGGGGTTGTCAATAAACACTTTATTGGGTCTTTCATCCTGGAGAAATAGGTTTTCATACTAGAGGGATAGGGTCAGGTTTGAAGTACAAGAAGAGAGTGTGTTTCAAATACCGAGTACTCTGGATGTTAATAAAGCAGTGGGACTGGGTGGGTGGGCATGGGATTTGAGAGAATGTGTGAAAGAACTGACAGCTCTATTGACCTGGCTTTTCAATGAGAGTCTGGCCATGGGAAAGATGCCAAATAGGAGGGTATGATAGTGCCATTGCATAAAGGAAGTAGTATTCTGGAAGTGTCAAACTATAGGCCACTTTATATTTCATCAGTATATATATCATAGGGATCAGAGAGTTTTGTATGTGTATGTGTTAATAATTTGTGGATTTTTATATTGAGGATATTCATATTTATCTTAATATTTAATCTGTGAGTAGTGGAAAATTTATCTTCAACTGTCTCCAGATACTCATTTATGTCATTATATCCTGTATTAGGAATGACTGAAACAAGTTCATTAGGAAAGATTGGATCAAAACCATATAAAGCAAAAGATGGTTTTTCTTTGATAGCAGAATGAAAAGCAGATCTAAATGCAAATAATGCTTGAGAAAGATATGTGTCCCAATCATTCATTTTAGTATTTGCTAGATTGGAAAGTATTTGCTGTATATTTTTATTCAGCCTTTCACAAATACCATTACACTGTGGATGGTAAGGTGTTGTAAAAATCTTCCTAATGTTGAGTAATTTACATAACTGTAACAATAGTTCAGATGTGAAATTTGCTCCTTGATCTGAAAGTAAGGTCTGAGGAGTTCCATATCTACAAATAATCATATTCAAAAACTTTCTTGCAATAGTCTTTGCAGTTTGATCCTTCATTGACACTACTTCAGGAAATCTAGTTAGCATGTCTATGACTACTAGAATATACCTATTGCCTTTTTTAGTAATTGGCAGTGGACCTACTACATCAATAGCAACAGCCTGAAAAGGTCTAGTTGGAATTGGAAATGGTTGTAATGGAGCTTTTCCTCTGAAAGGGGATCTTATTTGGCATTTATGGCATGATTTGACATATGTGAGTATGTCACTCTTCATACCTTTCCAGATATAACGATCCTTTATTCTTTCCAAAGTCCTAGAAAATCCTTGGTGTCCTGCCAAGTCTGAATCATGGAAAGTGTACATGATCCAAGGAATCATTTGAGTTGGTGCCAATATTTTCACTTTCAACCTTCCATCTTCTATTTGTCTAGATAAGAGTAACCCGTCTTTATCTAAATACAAGTTTTCCGGGTTTAAAAATGTATCCAATTGAGTTTCACCCTTCAATACTGCTTCATAGATAGTTTTGAGTATGGGATCATCTTTCTGAGCTTGGACAATCTTATCCTTTTCCCAAATTTGTGAACTAGGTTCCTTATTCTTTAGAGTCTCAATATTGAACACTTGATCATCATTTTTATCAGTGTCTTGAAAAACTTCAGGAGACTGCTCTAATTTTCCTTTGTCACCTGATTTCCTGTCCAAACGGCATTCTAGTCCACACAATGACACTGTATTATCAACAAAATTACATGCAAAAACCATGACGTTTCAGAAAATCAATTCCAAATATTACTTGTACATTTGGATTAGAGGATTCTGGAAGAACTATTAATGGATGACAAACTTTCAATGGAAAACAAGGAATTGAAATAAAAACATTTATTTGCTTATCAGCTGAAATTGCTGATTCAAATATTCCCTTTAATTTAATTGGACAACTTAAAACTGAAATATCATTTGGAATTAGAGATTTAATTTTGTTAAACAAGCTATAAGAAATGAGTGAGATATGTGCACCTGTGTCAAGTAAGATTTCACAAGGCACATCTTCAATAAAGCCTTGCAAAACTGTCAAAGGATTACCTCCATTAGCATAAGGAGCTAATGATACATCAAACTCTCTTTTAGGGTTAGAGCTACCTCTAGCTTTACCCGTGTCTAGTGAATAGTTTGACATTTCTGTCCTTGCCAGTATGATATTGGAATAATAATTATTTCCAGATTTTTTTTTATTCTCTGATTTCTTATTTTGAAAACAATATTTATCTCTAACATAACAGTCTTTAGCAAAATGACCCGGTTTATTACATCTAAAGCATTTTGGAACATATCTCCTATAAGATGCTTTATTCCTGTCAATACCATTAGATTTACAGAATAAAGATTGATTATCTGTAAGATTCTTGGATATTGCCAAATCAGATATCATTTTAAACAGAAGTTCAAGTCCTTGTACTATTGGTCTCTGTTGTCTTTCTATTTCTTCACTAAGAAATGTTTTCAGTTCCTCTACTTTTCCCAAATCATGTAATTGTTGTACCTTGGAATCAGATTCTGGAACATATTCTGTTAGATTTACAGAAATTTCCTTAGACTTTTTCTTTTTATTAGCACCTTTTAATTTTTTAAACTTTCCTTCTCTCACTTTATCTGTAGCCACTGTGTTAACAGAATGAGTTTCATTATACTGAGAAAAGTTCACCTGTTTATTGTTTGAGGAATGAAATATATCTCTAAGTCTCTCTTCCTTTTCTTTAACAAGTTCCAAACACTGTTCAAGATTTCTAACCTTTTTTTTGTATGCTGTTTCTTTCAAATTATCATTACGGCCATGCCTAAATTGATTAAACAGCAACCATTCCAAAGAGGATTTCTCTTCAGATGAAACATTAAATTCATGAGCAATGCTCCAAAGTCTGTGATAATATTCTGAAACAGACTCCCTACTATCTTGAATGCACTGTTGAATTTTCCAAATGTTAGGCCCTAATTCTCTTATACTTGAAAATTCTGATATTAGCAGACTTTTAAAAGTTGCATAACTGTCAGTGTCTCTTAGTAAAGGAGATGTGTTTAAGAATGTTTTGGCTTTGCCCAACAATTTATTCTGAAGTATAATCAACAAATGAAAATCTGACCATTTTCATAAATCTCTAATATTTTCTGCATATCTGAAAAATGTTTCTAAGCTTTCACTACTATCACCTGAGAAAGAAGGTATTACTAAAGTTGGATTAATTAACCTAAAAAATTCCTCATCTTTAACTGAAGAAACTTCACTACTAATATTGCTATCTTCTGTAGCCATTTTACTTGAATCAAGATTTACTTTCTGGATTCTAAAATAAAGTTAAGTCATAACCAATCCTGTAGTCGACTGCGCCATTGTTAATAATTTGTGGATTTTTATATTGAGGATATTCATATTTATCTTAATATTTAATCCTACTATAGAGATGATCTCTGTTTCTAACAATTATTTTTTTATTCTGAGTGTACCTATATTTTATTATGTGCACAAGGGTTCACTCCAATTGGTGCAATGATTTTAACTCTTTCTTTCAGAATCCAATTAATCACTGACTCAAGACCAAATACAAAATAAACACATTTAATAAAACTAAAACAATATATATACACTTCAAACAACTTTACATAACTAACTACAATTTAATTGGATCCAAGGCCTTTTAAAAAATAAACTTACACTTAAGACTAGACCAAACACTTTGTTTGCACAATCACAAAATGTTCATAGCCAGTTTCTTTCTCTGTCAAGGCCCTTTTCAATAGATATATGACTCTATTCTTCATTTTTACAGAATCCTTTCTCATCACTTATGTAGCACACAAGAATTCTTCCTAATCAGAGTTTTCTCGAACATTCCTTTAGAACATAGATAGCAATTTCTTCTTTTATTCACTAATGCTTATTGACAGTCTTAACTCTTCCACTTTAAAAAACACAGTTCTAAGATTCCCTTTTTGGAATCTACTATTAATCTTTCAATTAGTGTTTCCTCCAATATTCCGTTTAAAACGCATATAGCAATATTTTCTTTTATTTATCCACAATAAAACTTAATAATTCCACGATTCCTTTTTTGGAATATACTATTAATTTTTCTCCGACTGTCACATAAAAAAACTTAAGTTCCTCCGAACCTAAATATCTGCCGGCCTGTATTCTAAATTCCTTCCCGAACGCTCTCTTGTTTACAGCCGTTACCCAGATACCGGACGCTTTCTTGTCAGCTGTCAATCACTCATCAAACTTCTCCCCGAGCATGCGCACTCCTTGGCAATCGAGAAACTAAGTACTGTATAATGGTTGACACGTTGTCTCCGTTAGCGATAAGAGAATGTCCTCATAAAACACAAAACTTAATATTTCAAACCATAATAAATTTGTTTAAAGTAACATTTGAATAAACTGGACAGATGGACAAAATGAATAGGGGTGTCAGATTAATTCAGCTAAATGTAAATGTCAGAGTTTGGGATGCATCAATGAGAGTCTGCATACTATGTTGGAGGAAATGGTGAAGGCAAGGGATATGTGGGTGTTGATTGACAGAAACCTGAAATTCAAAGAGCATATTGCAAATGTGGTGAAGGTAAAATCCAGAGGATTGCTGCAATAGTGAGAAGGATGCTGACCTGCATAGATAAGAGAGTTGTTATTCTATTGTATAAAGTCTAGATAAGACCACCTGGATTATCGTGCTCAAATTTGGGTCCCCAGGATTTGAAGGGATATATTAACCGAGGAAAGAGTGCAGAGGCAGATATCAAAGTTGATTTCAGGACTGTACAATGTTAGTTATGAGGATAGGCTGAGTGACTGTGAACTGCAGAGTTTGGTAGATGAGGTGATATGATTAAGACTTTTAAATCATTGAGAAGTAGTTAGGGTTGATACTGGTTGAACCATGGAATGCATTACCTGATAGAGTGATAAGAGCATGAATGGTCAATGTGTTCAAGGAGTGGTTTGATAGGCTTTGTGTTTTCTAGGCTAGACCTTCCATGATGAATCTTGTTTTCCATGGAGGCCTGAATAATAATAATAAATTTAATTTACCACCTATCTTCACAAAAATTTGTACTAAATAAATGAAATATATTACTTATTTAACTGTTCTTCATTACTGATAATGCAAATGTTTTCCATGTTTCTGCCTATTTGTACAGTTTTTGTTATTATTGTTGATTTTTATGCCAAATTTGTTACTCTATGCAGTTAGTCTTGATGTCTCTTGAACCATATTAAACTCAATTGATTATTTAGGAATATAACATCATCTGCATAAAATACAGAGTTGAGATTAACATCACTGATTTTGATGTTAGGTTTAATGCCAATTTGCTTCATAATATGATCCATATAGATGTAAATGAGATATCTGAATAATAGTGGAAATAGTTTGTACTTGTCTGACACCTGATTTTACATTAAATAGTTGTCCCATTTTGAACATATCTCATTCCTACCTTTTCCATATCTTTACCAGATATACACTGGTGTCCAAGAAGTAAAGATGAATTACATTTTTACCGGTATATAGAAAATTTTCATGACTGCAGCCAATGTGGAATAAATTTATTGTCTGCATACTAATAAATTATATTAAAAAAAATGTTTATAAATTTCATACCAATTACATTTCAATATGTTTTTGGCAAAAGTTATTAATTTCCTAAGGATATAATTAAGGAATTAATGTACAGTGCGTACAGAAAACTATTCGGAGATACATTTCAGTGTGGAATATGTCCATCCCTCAGATTGTCATACCGTGCTTAGCACAAAGTGATTCAGGAGTTCTTGAAGCAAATTGGCCTCCTCCTCCTTCAGAGCAATAAGGCCTTGTTTGTTTTCTGGAGGGGAATTTTGAGCAGCAATGCATCTATGTGTTGTGTCCGAAACATGTTCTATGTGTTGGTTGATGAAGTAGAACTTCAGTACTTTCTCTGAATAGCTGTTCATATATCTGGGCCTTAGTTTTGTGTTTTTAATTTCGTGATCCAATGGTTTGCATTTTCAATTCCATGTCAGGCTGATTTGTGCAGTTTGATGAGCTAGATGTTGTTTTGATGTTCAGAAATACATTTATAAGCAGATCTTCATATTTGCCCATACTATGAGAGATTGCATGAACATGGCACTTCATATGAAAAAAAAAAAAAAATGGCGGCGGCATTGTCATTCCATGATTTTAAGTTGGATTTCAGTCGGTTCGTTAAGTGCGAGGTCTGTTATATGTATTCCTTCGACTACATAAATGATTTGTGGATGTTTAGTGCGGATGGAAGAAGGGTGTGTGCGAAATGTGACCTGAACGAGGAATTGATGAATGCGAATATGAAGTTGATGACAGAAAGTGCTAGTACCGATAGTGTCGCGAGTGCACGTTTGAAAGTGACGGATGGCGGGAAAGACAGGCGAAAAAATGTTAAAAAATCAGGAAAAAAGAAAAAGAGCGATTTGACAACCGTAGCGGATGTTAAAAGGGACGAAAGTAAGGCGGAAAGAAACAAAATTGAGAGAACGAATGAAAGTAGAAATGGCGTGGTGCAGAAATCGCAAGTAAAAAAAATCGAAAGAATGAATGATAGCGAAAAAAGAATGACTGATGGCGAAAGTTGGACGCATGTTGGAACGAAAGTACTGAACCAAAGAAAGATGAATGACAGTAAAAGTGAGAAGAATGATAGCGAAAGTTGGACGCATGTTAGTCCGAAAGTACGGAAACAAAGAAAGATATGTGAGAGTGAGAAGAATGATAGTGAAAGTTGGACGTATGTTGGACCGAAAGTACGGAAACAAAGAAGGATGAATGAGAGGGAAAGTGAGAAGAGGGGGTCGAGAGTTAGAAAGTTAGAAAGATTTAATGATTGAGTGAATGTGTCGCGAGGTTCAGAAGGTGAATTGGATTGGATGAAGCAAGAAATGAAATGGATGCGGAATGAAATTGAGAGAATTCAGGTCAAAACTATTAAAATAAATCATGATGGCATGAAAGAGATAACAAAAGATGAGCGAGTGGCGTTGTATGGCGACTCCATTATTAAAGGTGTGCTAGAGGATAAAATGCACAAGGTATGTTTTCCAGGTGGTAAAATGAGTAGAGTGATTGAGGCATTGAATATGAGGCGGGAACGAGCAAAAGAGTTAATTGTATTAATTGGTACGAATGATTTGAGAGAGAACAAAGAGCATGTCAAAATGAATGTCAGGAGACTGCTTGGAAAGATAAAGGAGAATAGTGTGACAGGAAGGGTGGTCAGTATGTTGCCTAGGTATGATTGTGGTGAAATGAGGCGGAGAGCAAGGATTATGAATGATATTCTGGCTGAAATGTGTGAGGAGATGGGAGTAGAGTTTGTTAATGTGTGGAATGAGTTTGAGGGACGAAGTGAGCTGTATGGGAGCGATGGACTGCATTTGAGTGGTTATGGTGTGAGTCGCTTGGAGAGACTGCTGCTGGAAGGTAGAGAAGTGAATAGAGAGAATGAATCAGATCGAGAGGGGAGTGATGTGGAAGAGCAGGAGAGTAAGACAGGAGAGATTGAAGGAGTGGAAATGAATGTGGAAGTGAGTGGTATGAGTATAGAAAATGAGAGAATGGGTGTGCAAGAGGAGCAGGGAAACGGCGAGGCTCAGGGTGGACAGGGATACACAGCGTGAGAAAGGTGGATGCTCCAAGAGGAGGTGAGAGAATGTGTAGGCAGGAAAGTAATGGGATGATCAGGGATCAAAAGGAAACAGATGGAATTGCAAAGGGTTCTAAAATGAAGAAGCAGAAAGGGAAATGGCCCCAGTCCAGCATGGAGAGATCACATCGAGTGAGTGGTATCAGTGGAACTAGCTGTAGATCCAGAAATGAGTTGTTGTGTTTGTATTCCAATGCTAGAAGTATAAGAAACAAGGCGGATGAAATGGTTGCACTAATTGCGTCTGTGCACCCAGAGATTGTCGGAATAAGTGAGACATGGTTAGATGAGGATGACATCCTGACAGGAATAGAGATGGAAAGGTATGATGTGTTTCGTGAGGATAGAAGGGGTAAAATGGGAGGGGGAGTGCTATTGATGATAGAGAAAGAGTTATGTCCATACAAGGTAGAGATGCAAGAGGGAAATGGGGCCAGTGGTTTTGAGGCAGTATGGTGTGAGATAGAGGTGAATAGAATCAAATACTTGGTGGGATGTTGTTATAGACCTGGTAATGTGGATGGTGGTGATAGTGAAATGTATAGTCAAATAAGCCAAGCAAATAAGAAAAGGGTGATCATTATGGGTGATTTTAATTATGGCAATATAGACTGGAATGAAGAGATAGCAACTGGAAGTAAAGAAAATGAGTTTCTTGAGTTTTTGAGGGATAACTACCTCAGACAGTATGTAACAGAGGGCACAAGAGGATTAAGGGTCTTGGATTTGGTCATCTCATCGGAGGATGTAATTATCAATGAGGTATCAAATCATCCACCAATTGGTGAAAGTGACCATGAGGTGATTACTTGGGTGGTTGCCAGCAGTGCAAGGACCCCTGTGAAAAAAGGGTATATGTGGAACTACAAGGGGGGTGATTATGAAGAGCTCAGGAGACAGCTTGCAGGTGTAGCATGGAATGAGGAGTTAGCTGGAAAAGAGATCAATGCAGCTTGGGGGATTTTCAAAAAATATTTAGTGGATGCAATGTCTAAATGTATACCACGGGTGAGAAGGTTAAATAAGTTAGGTGTGAGATGGATGAATAAAGAGATTAAGCATGCAATACAGAGAAAAAGGGCATTGTGGAGGCAGCATAAGAGAAGTGGAAGTAACCAATTTCATGAGTTCTACAAAGACCAGGCAAGGAGAGTGACTTGGTTGGTGAGAGTAGCTAAAGAGAGGTATGAACAGCAGTTAGCTAATGAAGCTAAAAAGAATCCTAGGGAGTTCTTTCGATATGTAGCCAGCAAAAGAAAGAATGATTATGGAAGGATGACATTGATTGGAGGAAATGGTATAAAGACAGCTGTTGCAGAATGTGTGGTGGAGATACTTAATGAACAGTTCATAAAGATCTTTCAATCATCTTGTGAATGTGACTTCATGGAGAGATTAAGAGCAGTTGATGATGGGGAGGAGAGACTGACTGTAAGTGAGGAAGAGGTGTTTGGGGAGTTGAGTAAACTAGATGTAAATAAGGCTGTGGGACTTGATAATATATCACCGCGTATTCTGAAGGAATGTGCCAGAGAGTTGACACCTGCCTTGACATATTTTTTTAATACGAGTCTTGCACTTGGTCAAGTCCCTAAAGAGTGGAAGGAGGGCAAGATTGTGCCACTTCATAAAGGAGGTGATCGAACTCAAGCATCAAACTATAGGCCTATCTGTGTGTCAGGTGTTGTGGTTAAGTTGTTGGAGAAGCTTGTGAGAACTAGGATCCAGAGTTGGGTTGACAACAATGGTATAATCTTTGATGGACAGCATGGATTTGCTAAAGGGAGGTCGTGTTTTAGTAATCTACTTACTTATTACAATAAAGTGACTGCTTCCTTGGACAGAGGAGAAGGATACACAGTAATATATTTGGATTTTGCAAAAGCTTTTGATAGAGTACCTCATGATAAGTTGACAGTCAAACTAGAGCAGATGGGGTTGGATATTAGATTAGTGCATTGGATTGGAGACTGGCTATCTGATAGGTATCAACAAGTTGTGTATGGGGGTGCAATATCCAGGAAAAGGAAAGTCACTAGTGGAGTGCCTCAGGGATCTGTTTTAGGGCCATTACTATTTAACTTGTATATTAATGATATTGGCAAAGATTTGGATGGAGATATTCAGTTGTTTGCAGATGATGCAAAGTTGGGACGAACCATAAAGAGTAGTGAAGATGCTGTGGTCTTGCAAGAAGACTTGAATAAATTGAGTGATTGGGCAAGCAAATGGGGATGTGAGTTCAATGTTGCAAAATGTAAGGTTTTAAAATTTGGAAAACAAAGATGGGATGCAGAATTTATGCTTGGTAAGAATATATTGTTGGAAGTAGAGGAAATAAGAGATCTGGGAGTGATAGTGGATAAGGATCTAAAATTTAGGGGACACATCGCCAAAATTGTGAAGACAACACAAAGACTTCTGGGAATGATGAGGACGACACTGACGTGTAGAAGTAGGGAGATTCTTGTTCCATTGTATAAGGCTTTGATTAGGCCACACATGGACTATTGTGCCCAGATTTGGTCACCTGGTTTTCAGAAGGATGAAGAGATGTTGGAAAGGGTCCAAAGGCGACTGACTAAGGTAGTTTCTGACCTCTGGAATGTCGAGTATGAGGAAAGATTGAAAAGATGTAATTTGCAGAGTCTAGTGGAGAGAAGGAAGAGGGGAGATATGATAGAGACCTACAAGTTGGTAAGGGGTTGTTATAGGATCAATGGTGGAGAAGTTCTACAGAGAATAGTGGGAGATCAGGGGAGAACCAGAGGTCATGCCTGGAAACTGTATAAAGAGGGTGTGAGTAGGGGAGTGAGAGGCAGGTTTTTTTCGTGCAGAGTTGTGAATGATTGGAATGCCTTGCCTGAGAGTGTGGTGTCTGCAAGGAGTTTGAATGTGTTTAAGACCCGGTATGATGAGATGTGTGTGAGATAAAAGGACCTCCTAGATGAGTCTTTGACTCCATGAGGTCTTGTTTAATAATAATAATAATAATAATAATAATAATATACTCTAGTAGCATTATTGATTAGTGTTTGTCTTTTTGAAAGGGTAACAGTGTATGAATTTTGGTTAACGGGTTTGAAGGTAGTGATAAGTTGATATTTTTTATAATCTTTGCTTCTCATTCAGAGATACCTTTGATGTGTATGGGAGTCTGGGGGGGTGGTCACTTCTTCTCTTGTATGTTGCCTTTGGATGGTGTAAATTATTTTTTGTATCGTTCTTGGGGTTGTATCCATTTAGTAGAGATAAGTGGAAACCATCAATTTGTTTATTTGATGATTTCCTATTCCTGTTTGAGCGGTCCTCAGAGGAACAAATCTTGTGTACTCTTTTCCTTCATGTTTACACACTGATCAGAATAGATTATGGAAACAACTACGATGTTAGAGTAAAACTTAAGTTTAATATAAACCAAAATAAACACTCAGCTTTTGACCTTCACATTAAGGTAATCATCTAGAGTATACACATGTATACAAAGAAATGAGCTGCACTACAAAAAAATTTCACAGGCTTCTTTAAATTTTTGTTCACACCATTTTCTATGATGTAACGAGTGCATACTTTTCCAATCAGTTTGGTGTAGGGTGTTAAGAGTTAAAGGGTTACATTACAACATAAAAGGGTTATCAGAAAAAATTAATAGAATCCTACACCATTAATCTTAATGCTACTTTTAAACCACCTTTAAAATTAAAAAACATATTCAACTCCTCTAAGGATCCTCTCCCCCTCCCATCAGCACATCCTGGAGTTTATTTCATTCTATTGCATTTCTAAATCACTTAGGGAATTGAACAACGTAGATCCGAATACTTGTGAAACCGGATGTGGTCCTTGTGTTCTGATATTTGCTGTCCTGCCTATTTGGCCAAAGTATGACAGTATAGAAAACCCACCCATACAGGCAGATACATTCACCAACAATCCCCCTCCCCCCCTTACAACAATATGGAGTGGTGAAAACACTATACAACAGGGCTAAACTAATCTGTTCTAACGACATGGCCCTAAACACTGAACTAGATCACATCCTCAACACTTTCTCAGCCAATGGCTATCCCCCCAATCCAAAAAATGTTAAAACCTACAAACCACAGCCCCCCCCCCCCCCCACACACACACAACAAAGATTACTCTAAATCCATCACCATTCCCTACATCCGAGGCACCTCGGAAAAAATAACCAAAATTTTAAAAAAACATGACCTCACCTCCTGTTACAGGCCTTACAGAAAATTGGCATCCCTTATCCGCTCCACCACAGACCAGCCACTTCCCCTAGACCTACTTAGTGTATACCAGGTCGCTTGCAGTTGTAAACTGTCATACTTTGGCCAAACAGCAGGACAGTGAATATCAGAATTTCTGAACACAAGGACTACAACTGGTTTCACAAGTACAGCCATTCTGGTCTTGCAGACCATGCTCTGGATACATGCCACAGAATACGGTGGAAGAACGCTACAGTAATACACCGTAGCAAATACAAATTCGAAAGACTATTTGTGGAATCAGCCTCAGCCCTAAGAAACTCTCCAAACCTGAACAAATTCGGTTGTATGCGACTGCCCCAAATTTGGGAGGCATACATCAGCAGACCTTCAGCCCAACAGTCAAGAACACCTACTTAGCCTGCTAGAGGGCACCATCAGGACTTCTAGGAGAACGATAGCTTCATATCTTCATTCTCAGTTACTATTTGTAGTGCCTGCGTGCACGTGCCTTTTTGTAAGTTCCTTTTGAAAATGGCAACGTGACGTTGCTGAAATATCGGAAATATTTATTAAAGTATAATTTAATTTATATTCGGATCTATGTTGTTCAATTCCCTAAGTGATTTAGAAATGCATAACCAATGTATAAGCCTGTCTACGAGAATCTGCATCTATTGCACATGTAACTTACCTTATATTGGGGAAACTAGATGTACAATCCCTATTAAAAAAAGAGCACAAACGACACATTAAATTTAACAATTTTGGTGAGCAGGCCTCTCAGATCATGCTCTTAACACCCTACACCAAATTGATTGGAAAAGTACTTGCTCATTACATCATACAAAAACCTGGTATGAACAGAAATTTAAAGAAGCCTGTGAAATTTTGATTAACTACCCTTATCTTAACAATAATGGTAGCATAAAAATCTCAAAAATTTGGATGGCATGCATTCAGCCCACTTAGTTTCTAGCAAATCCTAACTTTAGGATCCTAAGCAATTTTCAGCTTTTATTGGTCACTGTCCATACCAGTTGGTTGTAATTTATATATATACTTATACAGGGTGTCCCAAAATTCAATCAAGATTTAAATTTAGCGCCATTTGTGCGGTAAAGTGTTGCCAACGAGAAAAAAAAGACAGTGTGACAGCTGACAGTTCAGGGTTATTAAAAATGGAGCACTACATGAAAGAACAACGCATTTTCATTGTTGAGCAATATTTTAAAAATAATGAAGGTTTGGCAGCTACAGTTCGCAATTTCGTACAAAATATGGGTGGAATAGTGATTTAACTTCATCAACTGTGAAAAGATTAATTAAAAAAATTCAAGGAAACTAGATCAATTAGTGATCTTATACACTCTGGCCATCCTTCAACAAGTTGTTCAACAGAAAACATTGAAGCAGTCCGTGAGAGTGTTGCTGAGAGTCCAAGAACATCAATTCGGCACCGTGGTCATGAATTGGGCATTTCGAGAAGCTCTCTACAGCGTATTCTCACAATTGACTAAAGAACTGAAGCCTACTGACCACACACAGCGAAGAGAGTTCGTTGAATGGATTATGGAACAACAATAAGTGGATGCTTATTTTTCGAACAGAATCATCTTCAGCGATGAGGCTCATTTTCATCTTGATGGCTTCGTTAATCGACAAAATTGTCACATTTGGGGTTCAGAAAATCCAGGAGTAATTGTTCAAATGACAAAGTTCAATTGACTCAAGAACTGAAGCCTACTGACCACACACAGCGAAGAGAGTTCGTTGAATGGATTATGGAACAACAATAAGTGGATGCTTATTTTTCGAACAAAATCATCTTCAGCGATGAGGTTCATTTTCATCTTGATGGCTTCGTTAATCGACAAAATTGTCGGATTTGGGGTTCAGAAAATCCATGAGTGATTGTTGAGAAACAAATGCATCCACAACGTGTCACTGTTTGGTGTGGATTTTGGGCTGGAGGCAACATAGGTCCATTCTTCTTCGAAAATGCGGCTGGTAAGGCAATAACAGTTAATGGCGCTCGCTATCGTGACATGATAATCCAGTTTTTTGTGCCTAAATTGCAAGATATGGATGTGGACGGCATGTGGTTTCAACAAGACGGTGCCACATGCCATACAGCCCGAGAAACAATTCAGTTACTGCATGAGTCATTTCCTGGTTGTGTAATTTCCCATTTTGGTGATCAGAATTGGCCGCCCAGATCATGTGACTTAACGCGTTGGACTTTTTTCTTTGGGGATTTTTGAAGTCTAAGGTTTATGCCGACAAGCCCACTACCACCTACACCTTGAAGGAGGAAATTGAGCGCTGTATCAATGAAATTCAGCCACATTTATGCAAAACGGTCATGGAAAATTTCGACAAAAGAGTGCATATGTGCCAGCAAAGCCATGAGGCCATTTACTTGATATGCTATTCCATGCATAACCCTATACTGTATACTTTATGAATCAATAAGAAATTACAATTTTTAATTAAAAACCTGTGTTTTCTATCAAAATTACTTCTTGCGTGAATTTTGAGACACCGTATATAAGTAATACTTGATTTTTATTTGTTATTTATTAACGTTTTCCTTTTTGTAAACATGTTGCTCTCCAGCTTAATTTAATTTTGTAACCTAATAGATGATAATAATAATAGGACTCTAGCTTTGATGTAGTAAGTTTTTTTTTCCCCCACCAGAGGTCAGGCCAATAGTTGTAACGGTTGGTCAGTAACTTTAACATGCCATATAGATTGAAGTGTAGCTTGTTTCTTTGTATATATGTGTATGCTCCAGTTGGTCACCTTAATGTGAAGGTCAAAATGTCAAGTGTTTATTTTGGTTTATATTAAACAAAAGTTTTACTCGAACATGGTAGTTGTTTCCAAATTTTCTTGTGTGCTCTGTTTTACTAAGGATTTTATGATGCCGTATTTCTGAGATGGGTGGTGTGCTGAGACGTGTGCCTGTAAAGGTAGGTTTTTCAGTAGCAGAAGTCCAAAGTGATCCATCTGGGATCTGTTGAATATTGAACTCCTAGAAAGGAAATAATCCTTTTAATGTTTATTTTTGTAATGTGAGTTTAATTCAGGTTGTAGATTGTTTATTTTATGTAAAAATAAATGTAGTTCTGGCTCTGCGTGATTTAGAGAAGGTTTGACAGGAATCTTGATTCTGTCAAATCTGTCATTGGGCACTTAGCTTCTTCAATAAAAAAAAATTCCCCAGAATTTTTCACAAGAATATAAGTCATTAAACTGACATCTTAAGGTATGATGCTGATCTTTGACATCACAGCCCTCCTCTTGAATATTCCACATGCTGAAATAGACAATCTTACCCAAAAATTTCAGGCAGACATAGTGAACTTATTCAAATTCACAATCACATCTGGGTATTTCACATGGAAAGAACAGCCATACCAGCAAGCAGAAGGAACTGCGATGGGTTTACCAATATCACTTAACCTAACAGACTTTTTTCTGGATCATCTAGAAGAAAGAATGTGCTTTTGACCCACAATCATCTATCTATCTTATGATGCATAGATGACATATTTGCAGTATGGAATCACACAGAGCCAGAACACCATTATTTTTACAAAAATTTAACAATCTACATCCCCAAATTAAATTCACATTAGAAAACAAAACATCAAAGAAGAATTTCCTTTCTAAATATTCACATCCAGTGGGATCAGGATGGATCGCTTTCTACTTCTGTCTACCAAAAACCTACCTCTACAGCAGTGGGTTTTAACCTTTTTAGTGATTGCCACCCCCTTAAATCTAAAAATAAGTTCTTGCACCCCCCTTGAAAAATGTATTTCTATTTCTTTATTTAGGAAATTACATCTATTGCAAGATAATTTATTTATTGAAAAATAAACACATACATTTACATTATTTAAGTTAAGGGATATTACATCCCATATTGTTTCATAGCCGAATAAGAAACTCAAAGAGTTTCATGCCGAATATAGAAACTATATAAAGTGCGGCGAGTCCAAGCGTAACAAATACCTGGATAGTGCAACACATAACACATTTGGTAGTGCAACACTGAGGCAACTCATAGCAAGGGTGGAGCAAGCTCTGAACACTGTTCTTGGTATTTACTCATAATGTGAACTTAGCTCCTAGGAGCTGTATTACTGTTCTACATTATGAGAGAAGGTCACTACCCAGACCGGTTTCAACCTTTATTTAGGTCTCATCAGTGAGTAGGTAGACCTAGTTAATACCAAGTCTGTAGCGAACAGAACTTACATATCCTACTATAAGAATTGCCAAGAGGGTGTCCTAATAAATTACTAATTATATTAAGAGCCAAAGGCTTCATTCAGCGACGTGAAATTATTTAAGTTAAGGGATATTACATCCCATCCCATGCCATCACAGGTAAGAGGCAGCATGAGATGTAATATCCCTTAACTTAAATAATTTCACGTTGCCGAGTTGAAGCCTTTGGCTCTTCGTATAATTAGTAACATACATTTTCATATACATACAAAACAATATCTCAATTTTTAATGGCTATGCTGTTGTTGTTTATTCATAATAATGCTTTTGAAGCGAGGCTCCTTTTTTGAAAGAGCTACGCGTAAGTCATCACTTGCATTTAAGCGATTTCCGGCTTTTGTTTTTATGTGCAAAATTGATGAAAATCGCATTTCACACAAGTAGGTGGTGGCAAATGGCAAAAGTGTCTGCAATGCTGTTTTTGCCAGCTGTGGATAAGGTTCTAACTTTGTACACCAGAATTGTTCTAATTCAGTTTTTCAAATTCCATTTGAATATGTGCATTGGCTCATATTTCAATAAGATCGTCTTTTATTAAATAGCTGTCGTCCATCGAATCTGGGTCAAATAGAAATGGATCCAGTATCCATCTCTGAACTTTGCTAATATTTCTCGTGGTAAAGTATCCATGAAATGATTCACTCAATAGTTGGAGGTGAATTGCAATTTCAGGTATAATTATTATTTTCTCATTTACCAGAATGATTGAATCAAGCAAAGGAAAGTTTGCAAAATTCCCATTTTCAACTCGACGTTTCAAAATTTTTAGTTTTTCAATAAATGAAGGTAATTTTTCACTAGCTGTTATTATGTTCTTACCAAATCCTTGCATTGATGTGTTTAATTCATTCAGGTGGCTAAATATATCTGCTGAGTAGGCTAGTCGAAGTATTGCTTCTCTTTTTTCAAAAGCTTTAACTAAATCACAATTTTGGTTAGTAAGAAACTGTATAATTTTCTCAAGTAATTCAAAAACCCTGTTTAGCATGCAGCCCTTGGAGAGCCACCATACTTCAGTGTGATAAAGAAGCACAATATGAACAGCACCGATTTCTTCGCACAAAGCACGAAAGATACGATGATTAAGCACTCGTCCTCGGATATACTGTACTACATTTACTCCAGTAGTTAAGTGTTGTTTTAAATTCTTTTTCAAAGCTTTCAATGCAAGTGCATGACAGTGCAACATGCAATGTGTTATTGTAACTTGCGGTATTTCTGTCTTGATATATGAAAAAAATCCAGAATTTTTGCCCAACATTGCAGGGGCACCATCAGTGCAAATTGAGCCTATCTCTTTCATGGGTATTTGATGTTTCAAATAAAAGTTTTTAATATGATTGAAAACATCAATTCCTTTTGTCGTCAATTCCAGTGGCTCACAAAAAAAAAAATTCTTCCAACCTCTCGTTTTCCTTAATGTATCGCACAAATACCAACAGTTGACTGCAATTATCAACATAAGTTGACTCGTCCAGTTGAATACTCACTTTTAGAGGACTGGCTTTGATATCTTCTACTACTTGCAGTAAAATATCAACACTGAGATCTTGAATGCGCAATCGAATCACATCGTTCGATAACGGAATGTGCTGAATTTTCCTTTG
Organism: Typopeltis vanoorti; assembly: GCF_054136105.1. NCBI lineage: Eukaryota > Metazoa > Arthropoda > Arachnida > Uropygi > Thelyphonidae > Typopeltis > Typopeltis vanoorti. The sequence goes on along the minus strand of NC_143563.1, from coordinate 120,888,501 downwards.
TGCTTCAGAACCCAATACAATTTTTGCAATTTCAAGTGCACATGGGCTTACCAATTCCTCAGCTATCGTACCTTTTCTTTTCTTAGCACACAGATATGCCACTTGATAAGAAGCTTCTAACAAGAAGCTTCTGCTTTTGAACTGCCGCAACGTCAAATTTTGTGATAGTACTTCTGGTATCAAATCGTGCCTTCTTATACTTCAAGATGTTAAGAGTATGCATAACACACAAATTCATCACCTGCAGATTCACCATCATGCTGATCGTTGAAATGCTCTAACAACTTTAACGGTTTAAGATTGGAGTTTGAAAATATTTTGCAACATAAAATGCTCGTTGCATACCAGCAACATAATCGTCTTTCCATTGGCGTTTTTTTCGACATAACGAGGGTTACTACAATCAATAAAATAATAATTATAGTTTTTCATAATTTGCAGAAAACCTTTATGTAATCAATTGATCGTATCCGGTATGGGCTTTAGTCACTGATTAATGTTGGTAAATTAAAGAAAATTAGTATTCGTTTCTGCATCAAACCACCTCGTTAACGTTCATATTCAGAGTATGCGAACATGTGCACGTATCAACCAGTTTCTTATTGTACTGCATGTGCTTGTAAGTGCGATACGCTGAGGCAAAGGTAGGAGTGGGGATCCCAAAAGTCGACGTGGCGTTCGCTAGTTTCTCACAGGTGGTCAGGCGGTAGTTTCTATCGAAAATTTAGAAACTTCTCTTGCACCCTTGGAAATGCTTTCTCGCACCCCTAGGGGTGCACACACCCCAGGTTAAGAACCACTGCACTACAGTACAATATATTCACATCAGCACACATCACCCATCTCAGAAATGCAACATCATAAAATCCTTAATGAGTAAGGCACACAATATTTGCATCTCCAAGGGATTGCTCAAACAGGAATTAGTAACTATCAAACAAACAGCTTTACTAAATAGATACAATCTAAGAAAAAAACAAACTATAGCTTCACACTCCAAGACAACATCCAAGAGAAGATGCAGAACTCCACAGGACTCTCGTTCTTTAATCAAAGGTATCTCTGAATAGGTAGCAGAGATTATGATAAAGCATTTAAAAAAACCATTAACCAGTTTCATAATCTGTTACCCTCTTCAAAAGATGAATTCTCAACAATGATGCTACCTGGAGTATACTAAGTGGTGTGTTCATACAATCTGTCATACCACAGACTTCACAGATCTATGTACAGATGTGAATGGCTATTCAAAGACAGTATCCAAACTCAATCGACCAAACATTAATCATAACAACTAAAAATTGTTATACTTATTTGTGTTAAATAGATTGTTATAAATAATTAACTTAATTAATGAGTCTTCTATTGGGTCAAGTTCCAAAGGAGTAGAAGGAATGCAAGATTGTACTGTTTCAAATGGGAGGTGACACAACTCAAGCATCAATTTGGGTTTCAAGTGTTGGAGAGGCTAATAACAGCCAGGATCCATAATTGGGTTGACTACAATGGAGGTATCTTTGGTGGACAGCACTCATAAGTCTCGTCTATCACAACATAGCATTGACACTAAACATAATATCCTGTGGGATAAAGCTTGTCTTCTCCACAGATGCAAATTTAAATATGAATGCCTTTTCAAAGAAAGTTGCGAAGCCCTTTTACATCGGCCGAATTTGAATCTAAATGACTGTCTCTCTCTCTCTCTTCCAAAAGTTTGGGAGATTCTCATCTTATGCAACCATCAATGAAATAGTTTTTAAGAATTATTTAATAATAATTTATTAATATTAATCTTCTGAGACACAGCAGCAATTTTCATTGGTAATCCACCGACTGTTCTGTACTTTGTATTCCATTCCTTTAACTGTTTCTTCTACGCTGATGATGTACTGTTACTTTCAGCATGAAATATTTGTACCTTTAATTCGTTAAAGTTATTACTGTTGGTTTTATACTTCTTAAGTTATTAATTATTAATACTTAGATTTTACAAAGGCTTTTGATAGATTACCAAATGATAAATTGATAGTCAAACTAGAGCAGATGGGGTTGGATATTCGATTAGTGCATTGGATTGCAGATTGGCTATCTGATAGGTATCAGCAAGTTGAGTGTGGGGAGCAATCTCCCGCAAGAGGAAAGTCACTAGCAGTGTGCCTCTGGGGTTTGTTGTAGGGCCATTGTGATTTAACATTTAATGTTATTGTGGAAGATTTTAATGGGGATATTCAGTTGTTTATAGATGATGCAAACAATTTTTCAAGTTGGGAAGAACTATGAGGAGTGGAGCAGATGTTGTGGTCTTAGAAGAAGACTTTAATAGATTGACTGAATAGGCACAGAAGTCGTGATGCCAGTTTAATGTAGTGAAATGTAAGGTTTTAAAATTTGGAAAACAAAGATGGGATGTAGAATTTACTATTTGTGAGGGTATATTGTTGTAGGTTGAGGAAATAAGAGATCTTGGAGTGATGGCAGATAAATATCAAAAATTTGAAGGACACGCTGCCAAAATTGCGAGGACGAGATGTCAAATTCTGGCAGTGATGCAAAGTACACTGACTTTTAGAAGCAAGGATATTCTGATTCCATTGCATAAGGCCTTGATTTCGATTAGGCCACATATGGACTGATGTGCACATATTTGGTCACTGGTTTTCAAAAGGATAAAGAGAGATTGGAAAGGGTCCAGAGGTGATTGACTAAAGCAATCTGGAATTTTGAACCTAAAGAAAGATTGAGAAGATGCAATTTACAGAGTCTAGTGGATAGGAGGAAGAAGGGTAATATGATAAAAATGTAAAATTTCGTAAGAGATTATTATAGGTTTAACATTGAAGAGGTTTTTCATAAAATGGTGGGAGATCAGGGGAGAACAGAGGTCATCCCTGGAGGCTGTATAAGGAGGGTGGGAGGAAGTGAGTTGGGAAGCTCTCTCTCTCTCTCTTTTTTTTTTTTTTTTTTTTGTACAGAGAGTTGTGAATGATTGCATTACATTGTCTGAGAATGTGATGTCTACAGAGAATTGGAATGTATTCAAGTCACAGTATGATGAGCAGTGTGTATGACAAAGGGTCTTCCTGTGATGAGTTTCTGACTCCATGGGCCTCTTGGGATAATAATTTATTCTTCTTCTAGCTTTACAACTCTTTATGAGGTTTAGCTTGCAAAACAATTTTTAGCCATTCATTTCTTTATTGTGAAATATTCTTCCAATTGTGATAATATTAGTAATTATTATTATTTTTGACCCCTTGTTGAAAGTTTTTTCACCTGCTTATACTATAAATTAAAGATGCCAAGAAATTATATTCTTAGTTTCATCCTTTATCCAAGTGTAAGCAAACAAAGTTTGCACATGAAGTAACTTCACGACTGGGCTATTTGTATATAGAGGCTAATGGCTTCACATCAATTGCCTTAGTATTCCATAATGCAATGCATATATCCTTTGGGACATGTATAATGCTATCCATTATGGTCTAGGTAGTGGCCCTTCCCATACATGTCTGAAAGGATATATGCATTGCATTATGGGATACTAACGCAATTAATGTGAAGTCATTAGCCTGTTTACAAGTAGCCAGTTGTGAAGTTACTTCATGTGCTGACTTTGTTTGCTTACACTTGGATAAAGTATGAAACCAAGAATATAATTTCTTGGCATCTTTAATTTTTAGACCCATTGTTTTTAAATTAACAAACATGCATTTACATGTACAATGGGATTCAAATTTGGCACATTCTGTTGTGTTCTGCTGCTCAAATTACTTGCCATTGTTCTTCACTCTCAGTGATGATTTTTTTACAATATGTAAGATGAATTATTTGTTAAATAAGTTGAAATATGGAATATACGATATGATATATACGAGATATGATAATATATGATAGATAAAATGAAATATTTGTTAAATTAATATAATTTTCTACACTGGTACAAATGTAATTATTTAATTTTGTACATTTATATAATGTTATTTTTTACTATTTTTATCATCTCTAATTCCTTTACTGTACTTTTTCCTCCATGTCTATGCTTTTTCAACATCCTCCAAGACTGTTCTGCCTTCTACGTGATTTTTTTTTACCCAAAATCTTCCCATGATTTTTGTTTAATACCTTTTACACAAAGATTAACATTCTTACATTTTTTTTGTTGTTCATGTTTTGCTATTTTACTCTCCAGGAACTTTTGCTTTGATATAACATCTTCCAGGATTTCTATTTTAACCTTTTTGACTCCACCAGGAAGTTTGAAATTTTCTATCCTTACAGATAACTTTACCACTTCCCTACTTTGTTCAGTGATCAGTTTTTTCCTTCAGATTTTGTTATTGAGACTCCAACATTTGCTTCTTTATTTCACATACTTTTTTTTTAAGTTTCAGTAAGGAAATAGAGTAGACATATTACTAACTATTATAATAACAGAATTAACTCATGTAAATTAGTCTTTATTCGTAGAATTTTCACCTGAGTATCACAGGCATCATCAGTACGGGTACAAGGCTAATTAAACAATAACTGTTATATTCACAAAGTGCCACCTTAGTAGCTAAGGTTAAATTTCCTAAATAAAAAAAAAAAAATCAGCTAACGCCTATTTGTTCCCGTATAGGGAGTAGGCGGGGTCGTTTACCTTACTAACTTTTGGAGACTGAGTGGGCAGTTCAATCTCCACTGGTAGCCAATCAGAGAGATAGCTGGGCCAAGGCTATAACTGATTCATCGGTACACAGTGAAGAAGGCGACAAGCTAGTGCCGCCATCTTGTGATCCCTAACCCTAACACAATATTTTTAATGTCTGAAAATAGTGTATGATGAAATACATAGGCACAAACATAGGCACAGATGACTTGCTACTGCTTCTGCCTGGTATCTCCAGCTCTGGGCCTGGCTCCCACTGAAGAGACCTCAATAAAGGTCGAAACTAGTCTGGGTAGATGGCCAATCCCTTTAATGCATAACAGTATACATATCCACATAGGAAATGTGTTTTGCATTATGGGAGATACTGGGTTAGAAGTGCCTGGTAGCTTGCTCCACCTTTGCCACGAGTTGCCTAGGTGTTGCACTACTTACTGGATAAGATAGTACAACACTATATTTAGTCCTGAAGATATTTTCAGGCGCAAACTTTGTTTGCTCTCACTGGGATAAAGGATTAAACTAAATCTATTATAGTCTAACCTAGTGATAAATAAATTTTCAACATCTTTTTCTAAATCCAGAGTAATTTTTAAAAAAGGTGATAAACCTTTTGGCAACTCCCATAGGCACAGATGACTTGCTACTGCTTCTGCCTGGTATCTCCAGCTCTGGGCCTGGCTCCCACTGAAGAGACCTCAATAAAGGTCGAAACTAGTCTGGGTAGATGGCCAATCCCTTTAATGCATAACAGTATACATATCCACATAGGAAATGTGTTTTGCATTATGGGAGATACTGGGTTAGAAGTGCCTGGTAGCTTGCTCCACCTTTGCCACGAGTTGCCTAGGTGTTGCACTACTTACTGGATAAGATAGTACAACACTATATTTAGTCCTGAAGATATTTTCAGGCGCAAACTTTGTTTGCTCTCACTGGGATAAAGGATTAAACTAAATCTATTATAGAAAATAGTGTATGTTCAACGGTTGATTTTCTTGAGTTTACGGGACGAAAAACCTGAGTTTCCGGGAGAAAAAACCTGCTAACCCGTGCCAAAGATCAATTAACTCGGGAACCGGTCAAAAAATGGCTTAGAAAAATTTCTCTAGTCGGCGACTAGATTTGAACCACAAAATACTTTCTTCGTGCCGTCATAGAATGCAAACGCCACTTCTACTGAGCTACACTTTTTTTTTTTTAACAACTTTATTATCCACTTTTGCAATTATTTACATCAGAATTAATTATATATACAATATATACAATTGTTATACCATTATTTCAATCGAAGTTTCATTTTATATTATATCATCATGTTATAATGTAGTTGTTACATTTCTGTTCTCTTAAAATGCCTTAACTTTCTTTACTTATAAACAGGGAATTTCATAACTGGTAGTTACATACACATTACTTTCTATTACATCAATTAAGGTATAATTCAGCTTTGTTAGCTTTTTTTTTTTAATTATATTTACATACCATATATATAAATATATATCACACTTATTATATATTTAACAATTTATATATTCTACAAGATAAATCATATATACACCTGTACAGCGAAATAACATTCATATGCAATGAAGTAGGAGAACATTCTTTTTTCCTGCGGTAGGAGATCTGTTCCAAATGACTCGGGCGCTGTTTCCTCTGATGGAGGTGGAGAGTTAGTATCCTTCCGAATTTACTTCCAACTTGCCCCATTTCCACTAGGAGTGATGAGGGTGTCGTTCTGTTGTTGGTTGGAGGGTTCGTCTGATGTAAGGTTGGAGGTTAAGTGTGTCCATTCTTCTGTAGTCATCCTTCTAGACTGGACTGAATCGGTGATCTCCTCCTGAATGTAGTGATATAATTTCGATATGGTTCCGGGACTGTCTTCTCTTCCATACGCTTGGTCGCACCTGTAAGCCCAAATTGCGTGCATCGTTAGGATTAGAACAATTGTTTGCACCCTGTTTATATGTTTTCCTTTTAGCCAGAATAATATTTCTTCATTGATTAATTTGATTTCAGGAAGCCATCTTTTAACGGCTCTCTCCAAGTTACTTCTGCTTCCTTGCAATATATCATTAGGTGGTATAGTATTTCCGGTTCCTGGCAAAACTGACAAGTTGCATGCCCTTCTATAGGTATACTTTTAGCCACTATCCACATCTTGGTTGGTAGGCAGGCATGGTGCACTTTAAAGATGGTTTTATACCTTGGATGTATTGGGAGCTTGAAGACATTTTTTAATATCCGACTGAGTGTGATTTGTCCTCTTCTTAATTCTCTATGTTGTGGTATGGGAATGGTTGTTCTGCTTAGTTTGTAGTATGTTGCTTTCGTTTTTTGACTTATTAAGGTTTCAGTGTTGATGCGCTCTGTTACAAATACGTATTCCTCCGCCATCTCTGTAAACATTCTGGAAACTCTTCTGTGAATCTCTGGCATTGTGCTGATTATTCTGTGTGGAAGGCATTTCTGTAGGAATGCTATTGCATATATCCGTGGTATGACTTAGTGTTTGCTTTCTGCAGTCTTCGCTCTGTTGATAACTGTTTTTAAGTGGATATTAAGTAGACCTAAATCTCCGGCTTCTAATTCGTGAAAGAGCGTTGTTCTCCTCATCGGTTCGTACCGAGAGTCCCAGACGTGGGTGGCGCACAGCCTGTGGATCTTGTCTGCCCATGGTACGGGATGCTCACTTTGTACTAGATGCGAGAGGATAAATATATGTTGCATATTCACGCTTTTCCACTTACAGATAGTTGTCTTGGGCGCATGGTATTTATTTTCCATGCAACAGCTGTGTGGAGTTCTTTCCACTGTTCATACGTTTCTGGGCCGCCTATTTTAACTCCCAGAACCAGTAAGTATTCCTGAGCTCTTATGCCTTGAGGAATCTCAGGGTTCTTTTCCCATTTTCCTATTAGCATGCAATGAGATTTATTTAGGTTTACTTTCAGGGCAGAAGCTGCTGCAAAGGCGTCTAGTAATTTCATTGACTCTTCTGTGGATGTTTCCGTCTCTAGGGTTAATGTGGTGTCGTCAGCATATACCAATATTTTTGCTTGGCTCTCCCCGTGAATATGTGTTCCCTTGATTTCTTTGTTGGATTTGATCGCTCTGATGACTGGTTCTAGTGCAAGGACGAAGAGGGCCATAGAGAGGGGTCTCCTTGTCTCACTGAGCATTTCATTTTAAAAGATGCAGATAGCTTCCTGATCACGATTACCTGACTTTCTGTATTCTTGTAGAAAGTTTGTAGCCAGTTCCTAAATTTTGGGCCAAAACTCATTTCCTCTACAACTTCGAATATACATACGTGGCTTATGGTGTCAAACACCTTTTCTATATCCAAGCCTAATAGGACACAGGGTTTGTCAGTCAGATTGTAGTACTCATATACTGATCTTAAATGAATAATTGTGTCTGCTATGTTTCTGCCCGTAATTGCACAAGTCTGTGCGGGAGATATTAATTTCTGTAGGTACTTCTGTATTCTATTGGATAGGATTTTTGAGATGATCTTGTAATCGGTGTTTAAAAGAGTTATCCCTCTCCATTGCTTTATGTCTTTTTATTTCTCTGTGTCTGAAGTTTTCGGGATAAGTGTGATGTACTCTGTGGTGAATCTGTCTGGCTTTATTTGTGTTTCGTATATTTCTTGCGTCAGTCTCATAAATAAATGCTCGAATTTTTGGAAGTAGTGCTTGTAAAATTCGTTTGTAAGACCGTCTTCTCCTGGGGATTTCTTGTCTGGTAAATGCCTTACTGTTTGCCTGAATTCTGGTGCTGTTATCGGGACGTCAATTTCTTCTGCCTCCTGCTGGGTTATTCTTAGGTATGAAGGGGAGGAATTTGTTTCTGTCCCATACCTCACTTTGTTTTTCTGAAAACAGTGTTGCGAAGTATTCATGAATAGCATGCAGTAGTTCTGCTTCTTCTTGAATAATTTTCCCGTCGTAGTGTAAACATTCTATTCTCTTTCTTTCGTAATTCCGTTTTTCGAAAATCCAAGCTGTGGATATTTTGCCCTCATCATTTTCTATGGTTCTTAACCAGGAGTGGAGACATACTTTTTTTTCTCTAATTAGATTTATTTCTTGTTTAACTTCTGGTTTGGTCCAATCCATATAGTACAAGCTGGATTGTTTCTTTAGATCTGTCTCTCTTTCTTGGTTTTGCTGGTGTTTTCTTTTGCATCTTTCCCAGGCTATGATTGGATTGACTATTTTTTCTATGGCTGATATTATATTTTGTACTCCTTTGTTGAATTCTTCATCTTTCGTTAAGTTCTGATTAAATTTATACAGTGGGAAATTTCTGATGAATTTTGTTCTTTTTTCCTTGTGAGGGGGTTGAAATTCTGCTATTACATGTAGTGATCGCTGAAAGTTACAGGGATATGTTCAACACTGCTCGCAGTGAAGCCTCTGTATTGGGACAGGTAAACCCTGTCAATTCTTGAGGCATTCCCAGGAACGAAATGTGTGAACTTCTTTTTTCTTGGATGCAGGAATCTGAAGGCATCTGTTAGCCCACAATATACAAAGGTCTTGATGTGTCCTTTCTGTGGCACTTGCGACCCTTTCTCCTGATCAATGAAGAGCTGTTCCACGAAGTTCATGTCACCTGCAATTACTGCTATGTTCTTCTGTTGCAGATTTTCTTTGATTATCTGCCAAAATGTTGTTTTTTCTTCACGTTTTGTTGGGCTGTACACATTCATTAAGATTATTATTTTATTGTCGAGATGTATGTCAACTTCTAGGGTTTTCTGTGCCTGACAGAGACTTCGTGGGACAGCAGTTGCATGTGTGGTGTCTTTTTTTGATAAGGATAACTACTCCACCACTAGAACTACTGCTGGCAGGTTCATTGATTAGGATGTAGTGATGGGCTAGTCTTTTTTCTAGTCGTGTTACTGGCTCTGGCACGTGAATTCTTTTTTCCTGCAGCATTACGATGTCTGGCAATTTTTTGTGAATTTCATTGATCAGCAGGTTTTGACATTTGGTATTTATCCCTTTACGATTTAGGCTCATTACCTTCATTTTGGTTCTGATTTGTTCTGTTACAATTATTCGGGTTGTTTTTTGTTTTGCTTCTTGCTCTGGTAGTATTTGGTGTGACTTTAATTTTTGTTCTTCGCTGTGTTTTAGGAGCTACGTTTTGTGTTGCTGGCGACTTGCTACTTGTTTGCCCTTGGGATTTTGGATTAGAGGTTATTTGTGACTCATTTGAGGTTTCCTGTCACCTGTACACAGTTCTTTCCACTAATCCCTTCCCTCTGTAATGGCTCAGGGCGACTTTCTAGAATTTCACTTTCTCTGCTTTCCTCCCTCTTATCGTCTGATATAGACATTTCTGGACCAGTGGTTTTGTTGTCTTTTTGTAACATGAAGTTTTTTTTTCCTTCCCTGTCTGTCGATGAGTTGTTGCTTCCGTTGTTATTCTCCCTATTTTCTTCTTTACCTTTATTATGCCCATCTGCGTCTTGCAGATCCTCTTCTCTGCCTTCCATGTCTGGAGACCCTTCGTTTTGCCTCAGTATGGAAGCGTACGTGCTACCCTTGCATTGATCTGCTGCATGACCTATGTGATTGCACTTTTCACATTTCGGCTCATTGCAGTGTCTGTGTAGATGTCCAATTTTTTTACAGCGGAAGCAGGATGGCGTTCTTCCTGGGACGACGACTATTCCCATAACCTTTTTCACTCGTATAGTATATGGGATGTCATCAATTTTTGCACCTTCGTTGAGTTCTATGACTAATTTTTTTTTTGTTGCTTAGGACATGAGACCAGTCATCATTCCTAATTGTTGTTTTCCAGAAATTCAATTTTTCCGAATCTTTTAAAGTGGAGAGCAACTAAGTGATTTGGTATGTGGGGTGGCATCCAGTGTATTAAAATTTTTAATTTCCTATATGCATTTATATTAATAATTTCACAGGTGCCATTCCTCACTTGGATGTTCCCCATGCTGGCAAATCGTTCTTTAATGGTCAGTTGTTTGAACGACAGTAGAAAAACATAATTGTATTTTAGATGACCTAAATGCCACACATCACTTCCTTTAACTTTGTTTTTCGTAAGGCTTTTAATTATGTCCTCTTCGGTGTAAGGACCGCATTTTGCGTCACATTTAAGAATAACAGTTTTAGACCAGTCTATTTCGAGTGGTAAGTTTAGCAATTTTAATAGGTCCTGCGAGTTAAAACCTTCAGACCAATTTTCTTGTTCACTATCAGCTTTAGGTTCAATATCGTTATTTCTATTCATTATGCTATTCATATCACGAGATGGTTGAAACCAAAAGGTACTTACAGTTCCTTCTTTGTTTACCTTCGCATTAGTTTGCGAAGCTACGATTGATCTTCGGTCTTCCTCTGCGGCCTGCAGCTTGGGGGTTGGGGCAAGGGTTGCACGGATCACTAACAATAGGAAGCACTAAAAAACACGTCGGCACTCTATGAAAGCTAGAGGCACTCTCTCTACTACACAGGCTTTCCTAAATTTATATAATTATTATTATTTTTAAAAAATTTTAAAAATTATTTAATTAATTTTAATTATTTAAATTTAATTATTTAGTTATTTAATTATTAAAAAATAATTATTTAATTATTAAATAATTATTCAATTATAATTTAAAAATTTTTTCTTTTTTATATATATATATATATATATATATATATATATTTTTTTTTTTTTTTTTTTTTTTATGAAAAAAAAATTGAATGACTAGAACCGAGATTTAATTAAAAAGGTTTTAACATAAATTAAATCTCGGTTCTAGTCATTCAATTTTTTTCATAAAACTATGTATGTTAACTGAGTCAATGATCATTCTGTCATATATATTTAATTGTATTTTAGATGACCTAAATGCCATACATCACTTCCTTTAACTTTGTTTTTCGTAAGGCTTTTAATTATGTCCTCCTTGGTGTAAGGACCGCATTTTGCATCACATTTAAGAATAACGGTTTTAGACCAGTCTATTTTGAGTGATAAGTTTAGCGATTTTAATAGGTCCTGCGAGTTAAAACCTTCAGACCGATTTTCTTGTTCAATATCGTTATTTCTATTCATTATGCTATTCATATCACCAGATGGTTGAAACCAAAAGGTACTTACAGTTCCTTCTTTGTTTACCTTTGCATTAGTCTGCGAAGCTATGGTTGATCTTCGTCTATGATAACCCACACGAGCAGGGAATCTGGTAGACACCTGAATAGCTGAGATGTGGGAGCTTGTCCTTTGGAGACATTAGGAATGTGGAGATTTTTCTGACGGGTCGAAAAGCCACTCAAATATTTAGTGGTTTTAGCACTTAGCTATGCGTTCAGCAGGTACTACAAAAACACTAGTTCATAGAGCCCACTCCTTTTGTTCTTCAGAAGAACTTTAACAAAAAGAATTACAGTATATTAATTCCTCCTTCATTCATATTCAATGGCTATAAGAAGTCCTTCATAAAAAGAGCTTTAAGTAGTCGTGCTCCAGCATCCTCTTCAAATGCAGAAGTACGTATACACGTATACCTATCCCCTATGTATGAGTGTTTAGTGAACGCATAGCTAAGATGCTAAAACCACTAAATATCTGTGTGACTTTTCCACCCCTCAGAAAAATCTCCACATTCCTAATGTCTCCAAAGGACAAGCTCCCACATCTCAGCTATTCAGGTGTCTACCAGATTCCCTGCTCGTGTGGGTTATCATATTTCAGACAAACAGAAAGATCTGCTCAGGTCCGGTTAGAAGAACACCAGTCGTATATCCAGTACCTTGAACCCAAACAGTCTGAAATTGCAGAACATGCCATCAATACCAGACATAGAGTTAAGTGGAACAAGACAAAAGCCATTCACAAAAGTCGGTTCCTAATGGAACGGCTATACAAAAAAACATGTGAAACATTACTTCACTACCCTAACCTAAACAGATCCAATGGTCTACGTCTTTCTCCCTTGTGGGAGATAGTAGTTTATAATGCAGCAGATCTTTCCTAACATAAAATTGTATACACACATATATATATTTTATTATATAAAAAAAAATTTTTTTTTTAATTATTATAATTGAATAATAGAATAATTATTATTTAATAATTAAATTTAAATAATTAAATAAATTTAGGAAATTTAACCTTGCTACTTAGGCGGAGCTTTGTGAATATAACAGTTATTGTTTAATTAGCCTTGTACCTGTACTGATGATGCCTGTGATACTCAGGTGAAAATTCTATGAATAAAGAATAATTTACCTGAGTTTATTCCGTTATTATAATAGTTAGTAATACCCCCCCCCCCTCAATAACACGATGTTTTGTGTCTACCTTTCACCTCTGGATTCTGTTAACTTTGATTATTTTGTAAAGAAGAAAAGTGTTCTGCTAAAAAGTGAATGGTGATTGTCTTTTCATAATTTTTGTTTCTGTATGTGGCTTTATCTCCTTCTTAAAACATGGTGCTAGTAATGACTGATCCATGTTCTGAACAGAAATACAGCATTGTTATTATATATTATTTTTACCATTATTATTTTTGTATAGTATTAAGTGATAATTCCACACATTAAAAATGCTTTAGCAAGGCTTATGTGATCTAAATTCTTATTTTATTTTATTTTTTTTAATTCAAATAATTAGGTTCTTGCAGCAATGGATGTTAATAAACCTGAGAATGCAGTTGTTCGTCGACATTTTAATATAACTGGATTTCCTACACTTTTGTATTTTGAGTGAGTGTGATAATCTGAACAGTTGATTTAAAACATAACTACATGATAGTTAAATCAAATTTATAGCTCTTTATCTAATTTCAAGTTTGAATATTGATTATAAGTAATAAAATTGATTCTGCACATGCTATTATACTATTAATTTATTGTGAAATGAACCAGAAAGAATGTTTTAAGAAATGTGTGCATTCCATTATATCTTTTTATTTATCTAAATAAATATAAAGCAAAGCTGATTTTAGAATTGCGATTTTAGGAATTATTTTGGAATTCTTATGGTGTACAGTAGGAGAGAATATGCAAATATAGTGAAAGCTTGGCAAACCATTATGATTCAAAGAATCAGTTTATTAAAGCACGTTATTTAACATTACCCCCTCCCCTCCATTCTTGATTAATTTTTGGGAATTAATATTAACACCGTTTTTAGAATAACATATTTTATTGTTCCTTGTTTGTAGCTTAAGAGGTTGAAGCGGGTTATTAATGTAGTATTTGACCAATGGGCGCTGATCATGTGTTCTTGACTTGTGTGAGTGGTGTGTGTGTTTGTGTGTGTGTGTGTGTAAGTAAGCTTAATGGGGGAAAAAAAAGATTAGCATTGTATTACAAGGATGATTGATCATGAGACACTTCGAGTTGACAGTTACACTTAATGGCCAGCCTATGAGCTCTATGAGAGCGGACATGCTAACTACTCAGCCAAGGCTGCTTCCTTGTTGGCCGAGTGGATAGCATGTCTACTCTCCAGCCAAGAGGCTGCGGGTTCGAATTCTGCCATGGGCATGGATGTTTGTGATTGCCCTACAAACATTGTGTGGAAAGGGAACCTGCGACCCTACCACTTATTCTAGCAGAAGACATCATTGCCAAAACCATGTGCAATACGGCAGTGACCATACGGCATCTACGGACGTCAAATGTGAAAAAAAAAGAGCTCTATACCCTTGATGGAAGAACGTCGAGAAAAATTAGACCAGTAGTGCTTGTGAATTAAGAGATTTTTGATATTTGTGACAAATTTTATTCATAGAATGAGGAAGGTAGGTTTTGAGTTAAATTAATAACTATAGTTATCACACAGGAACTACAAATGAGAGTGCACCTCAATGTATAAAACTTATTATTATTAGATAACAACTCCAAGGAGTACAAGGACACATCATAGGAGGATTGTAGGAGAATTGGTTATGGCATGAGTGAGGTAATTATGAGATCTACAAGTTTAATGCTAGGAAGGTGATATTCACAGTAAGGAAAAGGAAATATAAGAGAAAAGTAGTACTGCAAGCTAAGAATAATCCCAATGAGTTCGTTTGTGGTGAACAATAGGATGAGGAAATATGCAAGAATGATTTATTTACAGAAACTTCCACGGCTTACCGGAAATGGCCTAAGTTCAATTCTCATCATGATGAGAGGAATCTTTATATGTTTTTTTTTTTTTTCAATTGAAGGTGAGTTTGCTGATCTCATACGGAGGTAGCTGAGTTTTTTTTTTTCTCCTGGAAACTTGGGTTTTTCATCCTGTATACAGAAAAATTAGCCTTGAGAACACACACACACACAATTAACATACAAAGAATACTAGTGATTTTTGTGTCAGTTTGGTGTATATTTGGTGGATTAAGTGGTGAAGATAGAGAGTTGTACAGTAGGTGCCCTTCCTCGATAAGTCTTTGGATTCCTTGGAGGTGTCACATAATAATAATAATAAGAGTTTTTATATAAATCAAGTGGATATTAAATCCAGCATTATTTCAAAGCTGAATATTGAAACTGTGAAAGTTTCATAAAAAAAAGTTGATCGGAAAGCTTACGGGAATACACTTGCCTGTATTCACAAATTGCCCTACCGTGGACTACTTAGAAGACATGAGTGCTTGCCCACACATCCATATATATGTTTTCTATTGGTCCATTTTGATAAGGTTTCACTGGCCTCACAGCTGTTTCGAACTGGTTGGTTCTCAGAAACCAGGTAATTATCTAAGTAAAGCCCTGTCTAAAAATTAGGCGATCCCCCAGACCACTCCCTATGAGTGACTGAAAGATCATCCAACTCAGTGTTGGTTCCGCTCATTGACAAGCTCACCCTACCACTGAGCAGAACCGTTCATATTCTGGGGAAAGGCACCCACCAACATGGGCATGATAGAGGCCTGCTTGAAAATGCCAATACTCAGAGGCTCAAATTGCTCTCTCAAGGCAAAACTCCTCTGAAATCTTACGTCCCCTCCCTCTCAGTGGGAGACAGATCTGGAAGAAACTTTAAGAGAGTAAAAACTCTCATTCAGTACTAAAGAACTTGAAGGTCAGGAGATGTATTTTTCGTAAGCAAACTCTTGGTGCGTTTGTAAAGTATATATTAAAATAAAGAGCTAAAATAAAGCAAATTTATATAAATCATGTGGATATTAAATCCTTCATTATTTCAAAGCCGCATGTAGAAACTATGAAAGTTTCATCAAAAACGTTGACCAGAGAGAGCTTATAGGAATACACTCACCAGCATTGCCATATTGAAACCTTTTTGCTCTTTATTTTAGCAAATACTTTATGCACCAACTGAGAGTTTGCTTATGAAAATTACACCTCTAGGACATTTAAAGTTTCTTTGTACTGAATGAGAGTTTTTGCTCTCTTAAGGTTTCTGCTTGGTCTCTGTGGAGAACCATTTCAAAACAGCTATCAGGCCAGTGAAACCTTCTATTGGTTCAAAATGGACCAATAGAAGGTTTCACTTGATTTATATGAATTTGCATCACTGAACTGAAGCCTTTTGGCTCTTTATTTTAGTAAATAATAAGAGTTTTTGAATAAAGTTGTATATATATATACGTTACAGTTAAAGTGATAAATCTGGTTATTATTAATAATTACCAGTTAAAGTGAATAATTAGAATTAAAGTGAATTACAATTATTCACTTTAACTGGTTAAAGTGAATAATTCCTAGAGAAGTCTGGTAAATGTAATAAAAACATGATTTATAAAAAATATTTTATTTAATAGCAGAAAGAAAAGGAGATAAATACATTATTATTATATTGTTGTCCAGTAAAAAACAAATTACTTTGCAAGAAAGACCTCTGTGGCACTTGGAATTACAACGATTTCTGACTTTTTACATTTGCAGCAATTTGAATTACAGTGGGCTGTACAATTGCAATATTGGAAATCTTGACCACCTGAATTAAAATTCTTGTGGGCACATTCTCTTAGACTTATCTCAATATCAGAAACTTCATTAACTGAAATAAAAGTTTCTTTACAAACGGTAAATTCGTTCCTCGAATAGAGTTGGTTTGAAATACCATATTTTGTACCTAATTTATATAGGTTTTCATTCTCAATAGAAATTATAACAGCTATAATATTCTGGTTATCGGTCTTAGCCCTGTCTACTTCTGGAATTCTTATCCGAACATTTTCTCCTACATTTGCAATTGGAAACTTAGTCATTGAAAGCCTTAATATTTTTTCAGCTTACTTCTTAAGTGGCTGCTTAGCAGAGTTTCCAGATTCTTGAATTTTTTCTGTGGTTTCATTGAGTGCAAAAGAAGTACTTTCCTTAATTTTCTCATTATTTTCTAATTCAACATTAGTTATATTTTTTATTTTGTTATCTTCCTTGTCGATCGTTCCTATTTCAGAAAAATGTTGTTTTCTTTCGATTTGGCTAACACTCTTATTTCTGTTTTTGTTTGGATCTCCAACAGATAAGTCATCACTCGTATTATCTATTTCCACTTCCATATTGTCACGTTTTTTGTCCTAATACTGCTTTCCCTCTCTGAGATTATCTTCTCACATTCAACATCCTTATTAGTTTGATCTTTTAATATCATCTCGAAATCTTCTTCACTTGTGAATTCTATCAAGGTATCGACTGGTAAGTATTTTTCAAACCTACCTTAGCTTTACAGCCAAACATAGCTTCATAGGGACTGCGATCTATTCCAGAGTGATGTGCTCTGTTTTTCATAAACTGAATAAATTTTATCCTTTCCGACCATTTTGTTGTTTTATTTGTTTCAAGCCATGTGGATAACATTTTTTCAATGTCTTGGTTTGCTCTTTCAACCGAGCCTTGTGATTGACTTTGCCGTGGTTTCTCATGAACAATCTTAAGCCCATTCCAGATTCTGCAGACTTCTTCAATAATTTTATTCGCGAATTCCCAACAATTGTCACTTTGCAAGATGCATTGGGCTCCAAATATTGTGACTACATCCAAAAGATGATGTGCAACTTCTGCAGCTCGTTTTGTTTTCAAAGCTCTAAGTTGAACAAATTTCGTAAGATGGTCTTGATGAACCATTATAAATTTATAATCGCCATCAGCTTGTGACTGTATATCAATTAAATCAATCTGACATCTAGAATTAAATTTGCTGCTTTTAATTGGTTTAACAATGAGCCCTTTTTTTTGGAATGCTCAATTTCTTTTGGCAGGGCTCACAAAGATTCAAATATATCATAATAATTTCAACTGTGATGTTCTTATAACTCTCTTTATGCTCTTTCATCGTTCTGTTTGGTCCTCCATGGCCGATGACAATATGAGTGTCATGAATTAACTGAAAATTTTCCTCCAAGAAAGTGTAGTACATAATCCGATCTCTTTCATTTTTAGCAGGTACGACGAGTTTTTCAACATTTCCAATTTTTACGATATCAAATCTTGATAACCGTTGATAATCTTTGGGTGTTTTGCCGGAAACCTTATCTTTGTTCTTTTTAACTTTCGCGAAAAATGAATAATACTCTTCTTTTGTAAATAACTGATTATTTGTCCCTTTTTTCGATCTCAACATATTAACTTGGTCGTTAAATCGTGTTCTCATTAAATCTAAATCTCCCATTATGCTTATGGCTACATAAAATCATTGAAAATGTGGAGAAATGTACACACGTAGTAGTGACTGATGTAAATAAGAAAAAAAGCAACCTCTCCTATTAACGTAGTAATCAGTACTTCTTCCAGGGCTTGTCAATTATGGTTATCTACAGGGCCGGTCCGAGATTATTGATGTCCCTAGGCAAAGAAATTTAATTAAAACCTATATATAAAACCTGTAAACATGTTTTTATTACATTTACCAGACTCCTCTAGAAATTATTCACTTTAACCGGTTAAAGTGATTAATTCTAATGATTCACTTTAACCAGTAATTATTAATAATAACCGGATTTATCACTTTAACCGTAACATATACACACACACACATATGTAGATTTTAATTCAAAGACTCCATTATAAGTGGGTGGTCTGAAAAGTGCTCAGCCTCGACCATAAATGGCAACACTATCAGCGAGATTTCTTTTTTTCTAAGTTGGTACATCTGTCATAAGCATACATGTGAAATTGCAAGTCATCTATCAAGTAGTTTGTTTTATACATCTGTCTGAAGCAAAAGTGTTGTCTGTATCCCTTGAAATGGATAAAATTCAGTATCGTGCGGTTATAAAATTATGCGTAAAAGGTTTAACGGCAAAAGAAATTCATTCGAAGTTCATAAAAGTTTATGGGCACTCTTCTCCTTCATTTTCGACAATTTAGAAATGGGCTCTTGATATTAAACATGGCCATACCAGCCTTGAAGATGATCCATGTGAAGGACATCCAAAAAGTGTAACAACACCACAAATCATTGATCAGTGTACGATATGTTATTGGATTACCAGCGAATCAAATTGCGTGAAACTATAGGCATTTCAAAATAACATGTAGGATATATTTTGCATGAAGAATTGCAAATGAAAAAGCTTTGCGCAAGATGGGTGCCATGCTTGCTCACAGCAGATCAAAAATGCACTCGCATGAAAATCTCTGAACAGTACTTGGAGAGTTTTAACAAGAATAAAACTGATTTTGTGCATCGATTTATTACTATGGATGAGACTTGGATTCACGAGTACACACACAAGAATCCACATAGCTGTCAAAACAGTGGATTGAAGCCAGTTGTTCAGCACCAATGAAGACAAGGTCATGGTATGACTGTTTTGGGATGCTAAATTTCATTACTTTAGCTGAAGTAACTAGAACAGGATTACATATGGGTGAGTCTTTGGTGAATGATTCAGTAATAAATAGTATGGGAGTGATTGGGAGTCAACATAATAAAACCACAAGTGGCCTAGAAGAAATGAGATGTAGTGAGAGTGGGGGGGTAAGTAATAGAGAGTTGAGTAACGAAGCTGGGAGAGTCATGCTGAATAGTGTAGAGAATGAGTCCATGAGTGTGGACTTGAATGAAGTTAAGAGTGGTAAAATATATGGTGATTCTATGATTAAGGGTATGGAGAGTGGTATGCATGAGGAGTGCTTGGCTGATGGGACAATAGAAAGAGTGGCTTTAGCAATAAAGATAGGGCATGAAGCAGACAAGATGATAGTTATGGTGGGTACGAATGACCTGAGAGGTAGTATAAATCGGGTAGGAAAAGATTTAAGAACATTATTAGATATTGTGAAGAGGAAAAGTGTCAATGGGAGAATAGTGTGTGTGCTGCCTCGTTTTGACAATTACGAGTTAAGTAGACGAGCAATGATAATGAATGATATGATTGCAAGAATGTGCAGAAAAAGAGGTCTGGAGTTTGTTGATGTTTGGAGTGTGTTTGAAGGAAAAAGGCAGTTGTATGCTAGAGATGGACTGCATCTTAACATGGAAGGACATAAGCGATTGAAGAAGTTATTGTTTACTGAACAGGTTGAAGTTATTGGGCAGGTAAACTAATATTGAAAAGGTTGAGTGTAAGAGAGAGAAACTTTAACACTGATTGTGTATTTATTGATCCTTATAGGCAGAATAAATTGCATAAGAGAGGGGATAAAAATCGGCATAGGACTACGGTAGTTAGTGACTTATATATCAGTTCTAAAGCCGGTACAAGATCTAGAGGGAATCTGCAATTTTTGTATACCAATGCTAGAAGCATTCGAAATAAGAGAGAAGAATTTTTGGCATTAGTCAGTGAAATCTCACCAAAAGTTGTAGGCATTAGTGAAACTTGGCTGTCAGCAGAAGATGTGGTCACTGGAATTGAATGTGATGGGTACAGTATTTTCAGGGAGGATAGAGATGATAGAACAGGAGGAGGAGTATTGTTGATGATAGCTGATGTGTTGCAGCCAAAGAAAGTAGTATATCATGATGATAGACATGTGAAGGAGAGTTCATTTGAGGCAGTCTGGTGCGAAATAGTGACCAACGCAACCAAATATACAGTTGGATGCTGCTATAGGCCAGGGAGTACGGGGGAAGATATTGAATTCATGCATCAGCAACTTAGTGCAATGAGTGAAGGCTTAGTGATTATTATGGGGGATTTTAATTATGGTGATATCAATTGGAAGGAGGAAATATCACGTAGCAAAAAGGAAATGGAGTTCATACATCTTCTACGAGATAATTACTTGAAACAGCACGTAACTGAAGGGACACGTGGTGTGAGAGTGTTGGACCTGGTTATTGGTTCAGAGGTTATATGCATAAGTAAGGTGTCCTCGTTACCTCCAGTTGGTGAAAGCGATCATGTGGTATTGACTTGGGAGGTTGCAAAATCTGTGGATTTTTCTATTAAGAAGGGGTATGTACGGAACTACAGGTTAGGCAATTATAACAAGCTTCGGAGTGAGCTTGCAGCCATCCCATGGCAGAACATATTGCAAGGGAAAGATGTTAGCAGTGCTTGGGATAAAATCAGCGGGTATCTGAGGAAAGCAATATCAGATTGTGTCCCCATGGTCAGGAGGTCAAACAAGGCAGGCATTAGATGGATGAGCAGTAGTATCAAGCTTGAACTGCAAAAAAAGAAAATGTTATGGAGAATTTACAAGGAGAAAGGCGATCAGGACACCCATGAGCAGTACAAGGCTCAAGCTAGGAAGGTTACCAGCATAGTAAGAAAAGCTAAATCAGATTATGAGAAGACCTTAGCCAAAGAGATCAAGGGTAATCCCAAAGAGTTCTTCCGCTATGTGGCAAGTAAGAGGAAGAATGACTTCGGAAGGATAACCTTAGTGGGTGCTGATGGTATTGAGGTGACAAAATCAGATGTAATAGTCGAGTTACTGAGTGATCACTTTTCAAAAGTCTATCACCCAAGTGAGGATATCTCTATACCTATAGCAATACCTAATATGAGAATTGAAGCTAAAGAATCAGAGGTATTAAATATATTGCAAAACTTAAATGCAAACACTGCGGTAGGCTTAGATGGAATATCAGCTCGGGTATTGCGTGAATGTGCAAATGAATTGTCAACCCCTCTTACCTGGATATTTAATTTAAGTTTGAACTCTGGTATGGTCCCTAGGGAGTGGAAGTTAGGCAAAGTGGTTCCTTTGCATAAGGGTGGCTCTAAAACTGCGGTATTGAATTACAGACCAATCACCATCTCAGAAGTAGTGGTAAAAGTATTGGAAAAGTTGGTTAAAGACAAAATTCAAGAATGGGTGGATCAGGATATGATACTCTATAGAGGCCAACATGGTTTTGTTAAAGGTAGATCCTGCCTTAGCAATCTATTAACTATTCATAATAGAATAACATCTGAGGTGGACAAAGGAACTGGCTACACAGTGGTACTTCTGGATTTTGCTAAGGCTTTTGACAGGATACCCCATAGAACACTGTTACGCAAATTGGAGCAGATGGGAATGGATATTAAATTGGTGATATGGATAGGAGAATGGCTCAGGGAGAGATACCATAAGGTAGTGTATGGAGGAGCCGAGTCCAGAATGAGGCAGGTGACCAGTGGTGTGCCTCAGGGCTCTGTGCTTGGGCCAATATTGTTTAATTTGTATATAAATGATATAGGAAACGGCTTAAAGGGAGATATTCAGTTGTTTGCTGATGATGCAAAGTTGTGTAGTGCAATAAAAAATCAAGCTGATGTTGAAAGTTTGCAGGAGGATTTAAATAAGCTGGTAAAATGGGCAAAAGAAAATGGATGTCAGTTCAATGTGGAAAAGTGTAAAGTCATGCATTTTGGGATTAAAAGATTACCAGCTGTGTACTACATCGATGGAAAGGTACTCCAAGAGATTGATGAGGCTAGGGACTTAGGGGTATTGGTAGATAGGGAGATGAAGTTCAGAGGACACATTGATAAGGTGTCCAAGATTGCACATAGGATTACTTGGTTGTTGAGGAACACACTGACATCCAGAGATAAAGAGGTTATTATTCCTCTTTATAAAGCATTGATACTTCCACATTTGGATTACTGTGCTCAGGTCTGGTCACCTGGATTCCTTGGAGATGAGGAGGCTGTGGAGAGGGTTCAGAGAAGAGTGACCAAGTTGGTGAGTGATATAAAAAATGCTCCCTACGTTGATAGATTGAGAGCTTGTGGATTGCAGAGATTGGTTGATAGGCGAAGAAGAGGGGATATGATAGAAACATTCAAATTACTAAAAGGTTTTTATAGGATTGATGCAGGGGAAATGTTTCAGCTGTGTGATAGTGATGGAAGAACAAGAGGTCATCTCTGGAAATTAAAGAAGAATGTGGTTAACAAAGGTGTCAGAACAAGGTTTTTTGCCTGGAGAGTGGTGAATGAGTGGAATTCATTGCCTGACTTAGTTGTGAGCTCTTAGTCTGTAAATGAATTCAAGAAGAGATATGACAGATATTGTTTTCCTAGTTTGGGTCTCCTGCGATGAGTCTACTGACTCCATGGAGATGCCCGTAATAATAATAATAATAATAAAGGCATTTTCTTTATTAATTATATCTTGAAAAGGGTATAACAATAACCAGAGAATATTATTCCGATCTTTTAACCAGACTAGACGAAAAAATTTTTGAGAAATAACCTAATCTAACAGATAAGCTTAGGCGTTGATGGTTATTCATGACTTATTTTTCACTGTATTAACAACACCACAAACACTTTTATCAACAAGGATGTTTTATTAACCCTAATATTTCGCTGATTTTCAACTCGGCATCATCAGAGCACAACACACATGTAAACGCGACAGTGAGTGAGTGAAACAATAAAATTGCAAAAGACAAAAGATCTAAAGTCCTATTTTTGGCGCCCTCTAATGGAAAAAAAAAAAAAAAAACTGCAGTTATCCAGGAGTTTTTCTTAGGATAACCGTCTCCCAAATTTTTGGCAAATTAATGCAACCATATTTGTTAAGGTTGGGAGAATTCTTCAAAGCCATTGCTGACTCAAAAAATAATCTTTGAGATCTATAACGGATCTGCTCGCCAAAGGATAAACTTCACCCTTTAGCACACCCAGGAGTGTATGAAGTTCCATGTGACTGTGACTTGGCCTATTATGGGCAAACAGGAAGATCAGTGAACATCCGCCTGGAAGAACATGAAAGATACATTCGCTACTATTACTATGGCAAGTCGGGACTGGCAGACCACGCTTTGGACACTCCTTCACACAGGATTAGATGGAGGAAAACGAATGTGCTATTTAGGAGTCGTTATAGATCTGAAAGATTATTTTTTGAGTCAGCAATGGCTTTGAAGAATTCTCCCAACCTTAACAAATATGGTTGCATTAATTTGCCAAAAATTTGGGAGACGGTTATCCTAAGAAAAACTCCTGGATAACTGCTGCTTTTTTTTTTTTTTTTTTCCATTAGAGGGTGCCAAAAATAGGACTTTAGATCTTTTGTCTTTTGCAATTTTATTGTTTCACTCACTCACTGTCGCGTTTACATGTGTGTTGTGCTCTGATGATGCTGAGTTGAAAATCAGCGAAATATTAGCGTTAATAAAACATCCTTGTTGATAAAAGTGTTTGTGGTGTTGTTAATACCGTGAAAAATAAGTCATGAGAAATAACCTAGTTTGCAGAAGAAAAAAAAAATCATCATTCATCAGGACATTGCATTTGCTCAGAAAGGTGTTTTAGCAATGGGAAAATTAAGGGATCCGCACTATGAATTGTTGGAACGTCCACCCTATTCCCCAGATTTGGCTCCCTCTGACTTCTATTTCTTCCCAAAACTAAAACTCTTCCTCGCTGGTCTGTGTTTTTCTTCAAATCAAGAGGTGATTGCAGGTGTAGAGGATTATTATGCAAATCTTACTGAGAACCACTGCAGGGATGGGATAATGGCGCTGGAGCATCGCTGAAATAAATGTGTTAGTCTTAAGGGAGATTATGTTGAAAAATAAAGATAATTTTGAAATAATAAATTCATTTTTTCATTGTTAGGCCAATAACTTTTCAGACCACCCACATACTTCATCCAACATAGATATCACATCAGGGAGAGAGAGAGACTGGTATCTTCATTCAAAATATGAATCAAAAGAAAACACACGAAGCCTTTATCTCCTAGTTTGTGTCTTGGTCACAGATGGGGTACTAGGATTACACTATTAGAGTTCAAAGGAACAATAGTAAAAGTTGCATAGATAAAAATATAAAATAATAATAATAAATGATGAAGAATTGACAGTAATCACTTCCCAAAACTTAGAGATTGTATACAATTGTAGCAGCTAAGATTCGTAGAATTTCATAGTTTACTACGTATTTCAAGAAGAAGGCAATCAGATTTGAACCTAATGGAATGAGGAATCTCTCTTCTATTCCAAAAAACTATGTGCCTAGCATCGATAGCATGAGAAGCAAGGACGTAATCGTCAGATTCCAAAAATATAATGTAGTCCTGGTATTCTTGAATTTTAATTATTATTATATGGACACCTCCATGGAGTCTGAAGACTCATCGCGGGAGACCCAGCCTACTCACATAGTCTATCATACCTCTCCTTGAACCATTAACATAAAATCACTCACAACTGACTCTGGCAACCCATTCTACTCATTCACCACTCTCCAAGCAAAAAATCTAGTCCTCACATCCCCTACTGACCACACCTTTATTCAACTTTCAGGCATGACCCGTTGTTCTTGTCCTTCTAGTCAAATGTTGAGACATTTTCCCTGCATCTATCCTTTAAAATCCGTTTTGGTCACTTGCCTCTGAATCCTCTCCACTACTTCCACATCTCCAAGAAACCCAGAGAACCAGACTTGAGCACAATAATCCAGATGCAGGTGTACCAAGGTCTTATAAAGAGGAATTACAATTTCTTTATCTCAACTTGTTAATGTTTTCTTCAATGGCCAAATAATGTTATGTGCTACCTTAGCAACATTAGCAAGAGCATTAGACAAGGGAAAGGCATATACTGCCATTTTCTTAGACTTAGCGAAGGCATTTGACAGGGTGTCACATGATAAGCTGATATTTAAGTTGCAGCTCATGGGTCTGGATTCAGGATTGGCTGTCCGATAGGTATCAGAGAGTTGTGTTTGGTGGGGCAGTTTCAAGGAGGCAGAAGGTTACAAGTGGGGTTCCACGTGGCTCAGTACTGGGTCCTATATTGTTTAACCTTTATATCAATGACATTGTCAGTTGCAAGGGATATTCAGTTGTTTGCGGATGATGCGAAGCTAGGAAGTATTATTAGTAATAGTGCAGATGCGGCAGCTCTGCAAGAGGATTTGAATAAGCTAGATAGATAGGCAAATGAATGGGATATGTTGGTTTAATGCAGCAAAATGTAAGGTCTTGAGAATTGGGAAACATCGATGAGACACTGCATACTCTATGGGAGGAGTTATACTGAAGGAAGTAGGGGAGATGAGATCTGAGGTTGATGATTGATAGAAACCTGAAATTTAGGGGACATATTGCAAAGGTGGTGAAAGTAACACAGAGTATTGCTGCAATAATGAGAAGGACAGTGACCTGCAGAGATAAAACAGTTATCATTCCGTTGTATAAGACCCTGATCAGACCACACTCGGACTATTGTTCTCAGATTTGGTCCCCAAGATTTGAAGGGGATAAATTAACTGCGGAAAGGATACAAAGACGGATGACAAAGATGGTTTCAGGACCGTACAATGATAGTTATGAGGATCGGCTGAGGGAATGTGGACTGCAGAGTTTGGTGGATAGAAGGAGGAGGGGTGATATGATTGAGACTTTTAAACTGTTGAGAGGTGGTTACAGCGTTGAGACCGGGGAGTTCTTTCGCTTGGTTGAACAGCGGGAAGGAGTGATGACAAGAGGCCATCCCTGGAAGTTACGAAAGGAAACTGTGAGCAAGATGGTGAGGAGTGGTTTCTTTGCATGGAGGGTGGTTGAACCATGGAATGCATTGCCTGATGGAGTGGTGAGTGCGAGAACAGTCAATGAGTTCAAGGAGTGGTATGATAGACTTTGTGTTTCTTGGGGGGGGGGAGATGTCCCCTCAACGAGTTTTGATAGATTGTGTTTCTTAGGAAGGACCTCCCACGATGAGTCTTTTGACTCCATGGAGGCCTGATTAATAATAATAAGAAGAATCTATTTCCTGCAGTACAGTGCCATCAGTGTGATAAACAGTTGTAATCTATTTATCCCAAAGTGCATAACTTTGCATTTCTCGACATTAAACTGACACCCATTATCAAATTATATTAATCAAAGCAGAATGGCCAGCCTGTCGAAAATAGCAAAGATGGCATAAGCAGGGCACCTGATAAACACCTGGTAAGGAGTGGGGTGGTAATGTATTGTTTGTAGATAGTAAGAAGGAAGACAGTTTCCGAGCTGGTCTGAAGGAAGGGTATAGATTGAATTTCCAAAGAATATATGCTATTTGTTCTGAACTTCCTTTAAGATAGGCTATTCAATTACTTTCATGTCAGATTGTAGTCTAATAGCTCTGCTGGAAGCATCTGTGAATAAGCTACTCTAAGCTACTGCTTCCTGATTTTATCGATATTATAAGTGTTTTTCATTCAAATTAATCTTTAAACAGGTCTTAACAGCAGTTACTAAGGATTACTTCTGTACAACCTGTAAGTACTTATAGTGCATTAAATCAGTTAACTTGCCAGTTAAAAATCTATCATGTGTAAGCATCATTTAAGCCTACCATATGAAGCAAAGATGGTGGTAACAAAAGCCAACGACAAACGAGCACCGAGTGTCTCGCCAGTGCAGTGCCATCGATCTCTGACAAACCCACAATGTTCTACAGCTGTAAAATTGATGTCACCTATAAAAAAAGGGTATATTGTGCAAGTTCTATTGTCATTGGCTACATGCTTCTTGCATAAAAATAGATATATTAGTGCACAAGCTATTTATCAACCTCAACCAGCCTTTTTTCTATTCACTGTGCCTCTCTTTTGTAAAACAGCTTCTGAATTTAGGCAAATGAGTTGAAAAACTCAAACAGCACATCAGCACTATAAATTAAACTTTTTCTTCCAAAATATGAGCACTGGAAGCTAAGTTTGAACTGATTGACAATCAGCGAGTTCACCCTTGCCACTTCACAAGTTTACCATTGCAACTATTTGATGAACTTAGATCTCAGGGCTCGCATTTTCTACTGCTCCAAAATGAGCATTGGAAGCTAAGATCATCAGTTTGTTTGAGCTTAGCTTCCTTTGCTTAAATTTTGGAGGAAATATGAGCTTAGCTTTCAGTTCTCGTATTTCTACCAAAATATGAGCACTGGAAGCTAAGCTCGAACTAATTGATGATCATCACCACAATGCAAGTTCATCCTTTCCCATGAACGAACTCCACAACCTAATTGCATCAATGATACACAACACGATGGAGGCCAAAAACAAAAAATTCATTGCCGTTATTTTTAAATTTTCTATAGAAAATGGAAAATCACTAAAGAAGACATTACCAAATTGGCAGAAGAATGTAACATCGAATTTAAAAATATCTTCATGTGCCATCGTTTCAGACCAATAAATAAAAGAAAGGATGGAACGAACTTTCCACACCTCGTAATAGTGACCTTTGACACACAGACTTGCACATCTAAATTAATAACAGTGATCAAAACGCGTTCAAAGATTCTTGCTCCTAATTGCACTTACATGCTTGACCAGACCCGCCCAGAGAAAACAAAGTCATCAGCTTCAAAAACAACTAGAAGAAAAATGCCAAAATGGAGAAAACAATTGGATCATAGACTAAAAACAAGCAAAATTAGGTCAAAAATCTAGTGAGGCCACTAGTAGCCACCATGCAGACCAGTATGCAGGCGATGCATACGAAATGCACAAGACCCTTGTGGTCAGATATATGCCTCACAGGACCTTGTATATCCATTTTTCCAACATCTGTGACTCAAACTCCAACCTTAATAGTGTCCACTACCATCTTCAATCTACCAAATCCCACTACTCTTTTTGGCAGAAACTCAAATTTCACCTCCTCCAGTACTTCATCTCAATCTTCCAAACTAGACTCTTAACTACTTTTGACCCAAGGGTGGCATCTGTGCATACGTCTGCTTTGATATACCTTGTCAGAGAGCACTCAACCTAGATCTCCCAACTTTGTCCTTTGGTTGCAAATATCCCTTCCCCACTCAGTCAAATTCATTTGCTGTCTCTATTGCTTCCCGAATGCAACCAACCACTCTGAGCACTTTAATTTCCTCTCCTTAAAAATTGACTTTCTCCAGTCTCACTTTCCCAACAGCAAAATCATCCTCCTAGGAGGTTTTAATGTCCACAAACCAACTTGCTTTCCTCCTCCAGTTGTAGATCTTGTAGGCAGAGTTGCTACATTTTCTATCACTAACGGCCTTACACAATTTGTTCAGATGCCAAATAGAAAATTTGAGCCACTCCAAACACCCTAGATCTCTTCCTCTCCAACGACCCTTCCAAATACACAGTGAATGTAGTGGGCCCAATATGTAATTCTGACCACAATCTACCATATCCAGATGGCTCTATTGAATCTTCACCCACAGAAAAAGCCCATCTCCTGGCTTCACACTTTGCTTCCAATGCATGCATAACAGACAATGGTAAATACCCGCCGACCATCCCAGATGCCCAACATACAATGCCCCCTATATCCTTTTGCCAGAAAGAGATCAGCAAAATGCTATCCAAATTAGATACAAAAAAAAGTCTCCTGGCCCTAATGGCATTTCTCCAATGCCCTGAAAGTTTGTGCACCAGAACTGACTCTTATCCTATTTCACCTGTATATACTCTTTTACTCCATTGGTAATCCCACAGGAAATTGGCCTATAATCAATCCGTTCCCAAGAAGAGCGACAAATCGCTGATGTCCAAATACTGTCCTATCTCGCTCACCCCAGTTCTGTCTAAAATAATGGAAAAAATCATCAATTCCCAACTCCTGCACTATTTTGAAGGCATACACCCACCTAATAAACAAGTGCCAGTATGGATTGCGTCGCTGCTGATCGATTGGAGATCTGCTCATATATGTCACCGATCTTTGGACAAATGCCATGAGAAGGTTGGCAAATATCAAGTGGTTGCACTTGATATCGCGAAAGCTTTTGACTAGGTCTGTCACAAAAGCTTACTAAGCAAACTACCATTGTTTGGTCTGTCTAAGGACTTTTGTAGTTGGATTGCCAGCTTTCTGTCTGGACACACACTGTGTATGGTGGTGGATGGTTCCATATCCTCTCACCATTCAACTAATGCTGAGGTTCCACAAGGTTCTGTCTTCTCACTAACCCTCTTCCTGCTATATATTAGTGACCTACATCCCAATACATAGTTTTGCAGATGACAGCACATTGCACTCTCCCTTTTATTTCACAAACTCTATTCTACACAACTCTCATCCTACAGAACATCAACCACCACCACCTTCAATTCTAATCTCTCTTTCAGCTGTTATAAGCCGAAACTAGTCGTCTTTTACTATTAAACCCCCCTTTTTTTTTTTGCCTTACTCTCGGTTTGTCATTCGACTCTATTTTACAATACGTATTTCAACCGAGTCAATGAATCGTCACACACACACACACACACACACATATATGAATGTTTGTAAACAAGATTCACAGCCCTAGAATTTCAGTTGTGAAGCCCGCTTTAGGAAACCCTGTGTTATTCAATCAATCTCTCGTGTATGAACTTAACATTAAATAAAATAAAATAATAATAATAATAGTAGATGGATGACAATATTTTTTTTTATGATAGGTTCATTGTGTCCATTAGACATTAGAATGCTTTTAACTTTATTCAGTTCATGTAACAAAAGGGTATCAGAAGAGCTTAATAATACCTATCCTCTGTGATGAATGATAATGCGAGTACAAGTGAATTTACGTGCTGCTTAAGGTTGGTTTTTGATTAATTGAAAATTTGGTATGACCTATAGGATTTCGATTCATTAAGGTATCCAAACCCTGACAGTATAATGCCATTGTTGTCATAAATACCAACCATAATCATAAAATTAATATACGATTGAGTAATAGGTTAATGTATCATGTAATCTGCAGGTATCCAACAAAAATTTTAAATCAATCAATTGAATAACATATTGGATAATTCTGAGATGCCACTACTGATGAAGTTACGAATTCATCCTGTCTTGTCCACCTTGTCTCTGTGGTCTACCTCAAGTCCACAAGGATGGCAAACTACTATACCAATAATGGACTGTAATGGCTCGCCTACGTACTACCTTGCAAAACATCTTTCTCATAATCTTCAGAATCTCACTGGGCCATACTTATTCTTATAATTAAGGACAGCCTTGACTTTAAAGAGAAAATTAAAGATCTATGTCTGTCTAATAACAATCTTTAATAACTTTAATAATCTCTAATAACAAGATTATGGTTTTGTTTGATTTGTCACTATTCAAGAATAGATTCTTCTGTTTTTGCAATCTGATTTTCTAGCAGTCTTTTAAGTTATTGAAATTCACCATCAATTCAGGCTATTTTACTTCATCATCATCATCATAACACTAAATACGGATCGGTACACAATAAATAACGAAAAAAACTCACGTAGAAAGATTATTTATTAGTATAATTTTCGCCTGTGTGTCACAGGCATCCTCAGTACATTAAGCTCAAAATTAAACACTAACTGACAATTCCAAAGTGTTTAATTTTGAGCTTAATGTACTGAGGATGCCTGTGACACACAGGCGAAAATTATACTAATAAATAATCTTTTCTACCTGAGTTTTTTCCGTTATTTATTGTGTACCGATATGTCTACTCACGGTTTACCTCTTTTAAAACTTACTAAATACGGATATAGACCATATTGGTCTTTTCCGGTCTCGTTATCCATCTAATATCCTTTTTTGAGGTCTACCCTGCCTTTACTTTCCATTTGGCTTATATTTTAGTATCTGTTTAAGATATCGGGTGTTGGCCATTCGGTTTACATGTTCAATCCATTTTTGTTTATAATTGTTTGGTTTTTCTTCTATTGATTTTGTTTTTAGTTCTTTTGAAATGTCTTCGTTCCATTTTTGATCTAATAATGTGAATTTTGCCGTTCTTCTCATAAATCTCAATTCATTCTTTATTTATTTATTAGTTTTTATTCTTTATTTATCTTGTTTGTTTATTGCCCAAATTTCACTGCCATATATAATAATGTGGGCACTGCTAATGTATTGTATATTTTCAGGGTTGTTTCTTTTTGTACTATATTTGGGTTGAGTGTTCTATTTATCAGGCCTATAATCTGTAAAAATTTTGAAGTTTTTAATTTTATGTCTTTTTCTCCTTCATATGATATTTCACATCCAAGATAACTGAAATTATTTATCTGTTCTATTATTTTATTATTAATAACTATTTTACTCTATCTGGAGGTTGTCCACAAAATGCCATTGTTTTAGTTTTATGTATGGAAATTTTCATTCCAAACTGTTCTACTATAATATTTAAATGATATATTGCTCTTTGTAAATTGTCTTCCTTATCTGATATTATTACCTGATCATCTGCAAATAATAGCGTATTTATTTTGTTATTCTGGGAAATTTCTATACTTTGATTGTACTATACCTTATCTATACCTTATTGACTATACCTACGCTATTTTAGTTGGAAGAATAAATTGTTCAAAAAAGATTGAATGAACAACAATGGGCAATCCTACCTCACCAGCTTTAGTTGACTATTGTATGA
Organism: Typopeltis vanoorti; assembly: GCF_054136105.1. Classification (NCBI taxonomy): domain Eukaryota; kingdom Metazoa; phylum Arthropoda; class Arachnida; order Uropygi; family Thelyphonidae; genus Typopeltis; species Typopeltis vanoorti. Next base: position 120,856,127 of record NC_143563.1, on the reverse strand, counting down.
TGTGTCAAGAAAATAAACTCTTTCGTGCTATTTTTCCTCAACCTCGTATACATTTTGTTGATTATATGTTTGCAGTCTGGTCCCATTTGGAATTTGAATTACTTCAGCTGCTGGAAAAAATAAACTCTTTGTACTCCCTTATCAAGTTCACTATTGAACATTAATCCACTAACCATCTATCCTTTTTGGATACCTTGATATTTCAAAATTCTACAGGTCATGCTTAAGTTTCAGTTGATCGAAAACCAGTCTTTACTGGCAGTGTTACCTTATCACAGAAGATAAGGTAACATCAAGTTGAACATAGAGCTCATATAATCTGCTCTTCTGATTCCCTTTTGTTAGATGAGCTGAATAAAATTAAAGGCAATCTGATGTCTGATTGAAACAATGAAATTACTATTCAAAAAATTTATAATTGTCATGAGTCTACCAGACTATAAATTTCCACTAGTTTTGTTTTGAAATTACAATTATAACTTTTTGAACTGTGAAAAGAATTTCATCATTATTTCAAGCACAGTGCTGAAAAATGGTGGGCTGGAGCGGAAGGTGCTCTACTTTATTTCCAAACATGTACAAGAGTTAAAAGAGAAAATTACCTGACCTCACTAAGCATTCAGCTCTTTGAAAGGAAGGAAAAAGAACTCAGCAGGAGGACCGTTGTGGTTGTTTCTTTTGTCTTCGGTGTATGAAGACTAAGCAGAAATTAGAAAAAAAAAAAAAAATGAAAGACTGTGAGGATATACTTTGATAAGTACAAAGTTTATTGTAGTCATTAATCCATATAGGACTTAATTCAGTTAAAACCGAAAGGATCTTTGTTTCTTTCTTTCATATAGAAATGGGACCACTAAAGTTTGTCTTGTTTTATTTAGGATTCTTGGTCTGAAAGGTGATTTAAAGCTGTTGATATTATTTCTTCCGTGAAGTATGCAGAGACTTTCATGTAGGAAGTAAATTTGTTCTGAAGTGATAAAACTGTTGGAAGTAATAGTTTATTCAGTGGCGAATGCTGTTACTTTCATATAGAAAATAAATCAAGTTATTGCAGCTTGGAGATGAAATGATGTGTTCTCTTTGCTGTTCTTTTAGAATGCAAGAATTTGACTGACTTATGTTGGTATCATTATAGCAATCAGTGTTTCATTAGTTTTTAGCCTGTGTGAATTCAAGAAAGAATGAAAATTCTGTAGGAAGCAAGAGACTGAAATTCCAGAAGTTTTGTTTATATAAGCCAATGAAAGTGGCTATGTAGAAGGATGATTTTTCTGTTGTTTGATGTTGTGACTTGAATAGATAAATTTCAGTGATTTTATGTGCATATGTATATTTGCATTCTTTTTTTAAATTATTTTAGATTTTTAGTTTTTTTTTTTCTTTTGGTTATAAATACATTTGAAGACTGAATCCCTTATGGGTTTTAATGAGTTAATGAATTAATTTAGAAGACAAGGTGTATGTATGATATCTTTGGGTATAAATCTGTCTAGAAGTTGGAGTTAGAGTTTAGTTCAGTGCTTTCTTTGCATTTTGAAGTTATATATAATATATGGAAGAGGGGGATCACTCATGCATGGTAGCATAGTGACTTATTAACCAGCTGATGACAGATTACTTTCATTGTGTTATTGTTTGATGTCTTCTATGAATAATTTGAGTGCTGTGATAAAATATATCACCACTTGCGAGGTTCATGTGACGAATCGGAGACAAGTAGTGTGATAGGAGAGAATGACGAGCGAAGTATGAATGAGAAAATAAGAGTCGGGAGTGTGGAAGGCTTGAATGACTGTGAAGTTTACGGAGATGTTTTGATTGGGTAACATAATGGCGAGTAAGAGTGACTAACTTGCAGAAGGGGATAGATGAGCTGAAAGAGGAGGTGGAATATCTTGTGAAAGAGATGAGAAGTATGAAAGATGAGATTAGGAGAATGGAAGAGATGTGTGCAAGGTGAATCAGAGTAGGAGTGAGAGAAAGTTTTGGGAATGATAGAAGAGGAGAGAATAGAAGCAGTAGGAGAGAGAGGGGATGAGAGAGAGGTTTGGGAATGATAGAAGAGGAGAGTATAGAAGCAGTAGGAGAGAGGGGTTTGGGAATAATAGAATAGAAAAGTATAGAAACAGTAGAAGACAGGGAATGAGAGAGAGAGAGGTATGAGAAAGATAGAACATGAGAGAATGGGAACAGTAGAAGAGGGTTTGAGAGATAGTTATGGGAATCATAGAAGAGGAGAGAATGGAAACAGTAGGAGAGAGGGAATGGTAAGAGGTGTAATGTACGGTGACCCAATGATCCATGGTGTGCAAGTAGCATGCGTTAGGAGTGTTTGCCTGGAGGAACAATAGAAAGTGTGGCTATGGCAATTAAAAGGGGTGAAGGGGTGGATGAGATGATTGTGATGGTAGGAACAAATGACTTGACAGGTAATGTAAATTGGGCAGCGAGAGATATGAGATTCTTGCTTGAGGTAGTACAAAAGAAGACACAGAGAGGAAAGATAGTGTGCTTGTGCCCTAGGTATGATTGTGATAAGCTGAGCAGAAGAGCAGTCATATTAAATAACATAATAGCTAGAATGCATGAGAAGAGAGGATTGGAATATGTAGATGCTTGGACAGCGTTTGAGGACAGAGAGGAATTGTATCCGAGAGACCGCTTGCATTCGAATGAGCAAGGACGTAGGCATTTGGAGAGATTGCTATTCTGAACGAGTCAGTGTGTCAATGCAGTGAAACTAGAATGCCCAAGATGGATGGTAGCAGGGGTGGCCTCTTGTATGAAAGGGTATTTCGGAGAACGGGCACAGCATCAGGTAGCGCTGAGCTCAGTAGAGTCTAGAGGGATAATGCTGGGTATAGTGTCATTTTTATGCTTTATATAATGCCAGGAGTATCCGGAATAAAGGAGAGGAATTGGTGGCGCTGATAGCATCAGCCTGGCCAAAGATTATTGGGATCACTGAGACGTGGTTGACAGAAGAGGATATAATAACAGGAATAGAAGTAGCAGGGCACAGCATTTTTCGACAGGATAGAAAGGGAAAGCGTGGTGGTGGAGTACTGCTTATTATAAGTGACGATTTATGTCCTTTAAGAGTGGAGGCTTTGGAAGGCAGTGACACTAATGATTTTGGAAGCATATGGTGTGAGGTAGAGATAGGCAAGAGGGGGATATTTAGTGGGGTGTTGCTACAAACCAAGGAGCACAGAAGATGGGGACCAGGAGATGTTTAGACAGCTGAGCTTGGCAAGTGCAAGAAGAATCATTATTATGGGAGATTTTTAACTACAGCAGTATAAATTGGGGAGAGGAAGATGCATGTAGTAATAAGGGAATGGAATTTCTAGAATTCTTGAGGGACAGATATCTTAGGCAACATGTAATAGAGTGAACAAGAGTTTTGGATTTGGTCATAGCATCAGAAGAACTGATAATAAGTGAGATGACATCTCTCCCACCAGTTGGAGAGAGTCACCATGTGGTTTTTACATGGAAGATGAATAGACATGCAGGAGTATCAAAGAGACGGGAACGTATGTGGAATTATAAAGCAGGTGATTATAATGGTCTTAGACTTCAACCTGAGGAAGTTTCATGGAGGGAGGAATTGGAGGGATGGGATATCATTAGTGCTTGGGAAAATGTGAAGGAATATTTGTTAGCAGCAATGGTAAGCTGTATTCCATGAGTGAAGAAGAGGACACAATTTGGTGTAAAATGGATGACAAACAATATTAAACACAACTGCATGTTAAAAAATAGGCTATGGAAGAGATTTAAGGAGACAGGTGAAATGCAGATGCATGGAAAATATAAGACACAGGCCAGGAGAGTGACTAGTATGGTATGGAAGGCAAAACTGGAATATGAGAAGAGATTAGCTCTAATATCCAAAGAAAATCCCAGGAAATTTTTTTAGCTATGTGACCAGTGGGAGGAGAAATGATTGTGGAAGAATGACATTGTGGGATAAAAATGGGAATAGAGTGACTGAGACAGAAGACATAGTGGAATTGTTCAATGAAAACTTTATTGGTGTATTTCATCCTGGAGGAGTAAATTTTAATACTAGAGGGGATAGGGCAGGCTTGAGGGTTAGAGGTGCAGGAGGAGAACGTGTTCCAAATGCTGAGTACAGGTATCCCTCGATTAATGTGGTTAATTAAGCCCTCGATGTTACCGTGTATATCAAAATCACTTTAATCAAATCTAATAATCAATGGTAAAAATTAGAATTCATCCATGATTGATTACTGTATTAATAATTCTTTTTATATGGTACTCTTTTAGGAAAGATAAAAAAATGAATGCAAAGTAAATGTTTAATAAATACTTGTACCTACATTATTTACTGCAATTTTTTTTATCAAGAGTCATTTGAACAGTTTTAATTTTTTTCTTATAGGCATAAATTCTACGATAACAAGCAAAATGACTCTCCAGACCTTTGCAAACAAGCAATAAAACCTAAAGAAAAAACACTTCAAATATAATACATGTTGGTACAAATTAAGTGGATATTGAATCCAACATTATTTCATAACCGAATATAGAAACTACAAGAGTTTCGTGCCGAATATATAGAAACTATAAACGTTTCGGCAGATGCAAGCATAAGCAACCTTATGGGCAACTCGTAGTAAAGGTGGAGTAAGATCCCGATCACTTTCCTTGTTATTTTCATAATGTAAAGCACATCTCCTAGCGGATATGTATGATAAATAAGCATTTGACTCTCTATTTCAGTAATAGATGATGGTTTATTTATTTTCAGTTACAATCTAGAAATTATTGAACAAAGAATAAAAAACAACAACAACTAAACCATACTGTACTGACATCGGAGATACAATATACTGACAGTAAATTGTACCCCTCAGATACAATTTACTGTCAAATATCACAAACCTTTACATAACGTGTTAAACCAAACTCACAGCAAAAAAGTGTGGAATTTCACTTGTAAGATATGAATGCACATCTACTCATGACCTCCAAGCTTTACTCTGAATTGTGTAAGAATATTTATATTAAAAATTTTACATATATCTGTCGGATCAGCTCGTGCTCCGCTGGGTTAAAGGCAAGTTAATCAAAACTCCTGCCAAGTATATCAAGGGATTGCCGCAATTAAATTCACCGTGGTAATCAAATCCCGCGTTAAGCAAAACCGTATTAAGCAAGGGATACCTGTACTCTGGATGTCAGTAAAGCTGTGGGACTGGATGGTATTTCACCTCAAGTTTTGAGAGAATGTGCTAAGGAACTTACAACTCTGTTGACCTGGCTTTTCAATGAAAGTCTGGCTACAGTAAAGGTGCCCAAGGAATGGAAGGAAGGTAAAGTAGTGTGTTTGCATAAGGGGCGGTAGCAGACTCGAAGTGTGTAAGTATAGGCCAGTTTGTGTGTCATCAGTAGTTGTTAAGATCTTGGAGAAATTAGTTAGTGACAATATACAACAATGGGCAGATGAGGGTAATGTTATCTGTGACAGTCAACATGGATTTGTGAGGGGGGGGCTCTTGTTTTAGTAATATTCTAGCCTTTTATAATAAAGTTACAAGAACAGTAGATGAGGTAAAGGCATATATAGTAAAATCCAAAGTTATGCAGTAGGTGGGACGAACAAAAGGCACGCAAATCGAATTCACGTTATAACTCGAGGTATAATTTTGCATGTAATTTCTATATAAAAACATACAAAATATTTGTTAATTGGGACCAAAGGTTTACAAAACTTTTGTAAACAGAGGTTTACAAAAACACCTATATTTTTTAACAAATATAATCATAATTGTAGTTTTTCATACATAAAAAAAAAAGAAAGTTATTTCGATGTCATAAAATCTAATAGATTTGTCTGACTGCGTAATGTATTTTTCTTGTCACGCAAAAGTTCTTCATAGCAAGCCAAAGATTTTTTTTATTAATTGCTTTGTGGCTACAATTCATTCCTCATTAGAATCTATGTTCTCAAAATTTGTAAACTTTTCTTAATTAAGCTGAGACCTTCTGTTAATTTTGCAATTGTCATGCACTTTTCTGATAGTACTGGATCTGAGGTTTCGGTCTCTTCAGTAGGACTTTGCTCACACATCTCTATGAGCTCATAGATTGTAAGCTCCTTGTTATTCCAGTCTAACACTCGCTGACATCTTCACTGTCGACTTCTAAATCTAATAGCCTGGCAAGGTTGACAACTTCTTCTATTGCCTCAGCAACTTGATCAGGAACATAACATTAAACAATCGCAAAGTTTGTAGACTATAAAAATCATGTATGAATGGAGACCACAAAACGTCAGTGCCTGTTCACAGCATGTGCGACACTGGCGAATGCGGCCACTGCCAGAAAGATACGACTAGTGGTTAGGTGTGAAGCGGGATGGGAATGCGTACATATAAGAAACCGCATAACTCCGGATTCACGTAAGTCGGGGTATTACTGTACTCTCATTTTCTTGGATTTAGCGAAGCCATTTGACAGGGTGCCACGTGATAAGCTGATATTTAAATTACAGTACATGGGTTTTGATGTCAGGTCGGTCAACTGGATTCAGGATTGGCTGTCTGATGGTTATCAGAGAGTTGTGTATGGTGGGGAAGTTTCAAGGAGGCAGTGGGTTAAGAATGGGGTTCCACAGGGCTCAGTACTGGGACCTATATTGTTTAACCTTTATATCAATGACATTGTCAGTGGATTGCAGAGGGGGATGTTCAGTTGTTTGCAGATGATGTGAAGCTGGGAAAGGTTATTAGTAATAGTGCAGATGTGGTAGTCATGCAAGAGGACTTGAATAAGCTAGACAGATGGGCAAATGAATGGAGGATGTTGTTTTAATGCAGCAGAATATAAGGTCTTCAGGTTTGGAACACATCGATGGGATGCTGCATACTCTATTGGAGGAGATATACTGGAGGAAGTAGGGGAGACAAGAGATCTGGAGTTATTGATTAATAGAAACCTGAAATTCAAGGAACATATTGCAATGGTGGTGAAGGTAACAGAAAGGATTGCTGCAATAATGAGAAGGACGCTGACCTGAAGAGATAAGAGTTATCATTCCATTGTATAAGACTCTGATCAGAACATGCTTATACTATTGTTCTCGGATTTGGTCCCCAGGATTTGAAGGGGATAAATTAACTTTGGAAAGGGTACAGAGGCAGATAACAAAGACAGTTTCAGCACTGTACAATGTAATATATGTGGATTGGCTGAGGGAATGTGGACTGCAGAGTGATGACAAGGGGCCATCTCTGGACGTTACGAATGGAAACTGTGAGCAAGAGGGTGAGGAGTGGTTTCTTTGCATGTAGGGTGGTTGAACCATGGAATACATTGCCTGATGGAATGATATGATAGACTTTGTGTTTCCTAAGAGGGACCTCCCACGATGAGTCTTGATAGACTTTGTGTTTCCTAGGAAAGACCTCCCACGATGAGTCTTTTGACTCCATGGAGTGCTGAAGAATAATAATAATACTTTTAAACATGCTTTCAAAGGACTTATTTTACAGATTTAGAGAAACTTTCATAGCATACACATGTAACATAAAATATATATAATTTTATTCAAAAACCCCAATGCATTTCATCCAACATTGTCATCACTCCTTCCCAGTGGGAAGGAGTGATGACAATGGGCCATCCCTGGAGGTTACAAAAGGAAACTGTGAGCAAGAGAATGAGGAGTGGTTTCTTTGCATGGAGAGTGGTTGATCCGTGGAATGCATTGCCTGATAGAGTGGTGAGAGCGAGAATGGTCATTGAGTTTAAGGAGTAGTATGATAGACTTTGTGTTTCCTAGGAACGACCTCCCGCGATGAGTCTTTTGACTCCTTGGAGTCCTAAATAATAATAATAATGTTGTGATATGGTTTTTGTTGGCAGAAATCAGTAGCACTGCAGAAATTCACTGACAACTGTTTAAGATTTATTTGCTTCCCGTAATGAGTGACAGTAAAGTTAGGCAATGGTCATGTTTGTTTAAAGCAGGATGCAACAATGTTCATGATGAGTACTGCAGTGACTGACCAAATGTGGTGACAGACGATTTGGTGGAAACAGTGAACATGAAAATTCGTGAGAAGCATTGTTTTACAATATGTAACTTTCTTTTGAATTTTTGGAAGTTTCATGCGCAGTCATTCATGAAATTGTGCTCCAAAAAATTTTTGGAGCACTACGAAAATAAAGAAGATGAAATTTTCTTGTATTCTGACAGTGATTTCGTTTTTACTTGGCACAGATGCCGAGTCAAAACAATAAATGTGCCATTGAAACAGCACCTTGACTGAAAAGCTGGAGTATATTTGCCAGATGGCTCCAAAAACATTACACATAAACAGCAATAAGTAGCATCAGCTGAAAAATTTTTGGAGCACTACGAAAACAAAGAAGATGAAATTTTCTCGTATTCTGACTGATTTCGTTTTCATTTGGCACACATGCGAAGTCAAAACAACAACACTGCCATTCAAACAGCACCGTCAGTTAAAAACAATAATGGTCACTGTCTCCTGAGACTGAAAAGTGATCTTTCTTGCTGATTTTCTTCAGTAAGGAAGCACAATTAATGCTGATGCATATTGTGAAATGCTGGAGAAACTTAGAATTTATGAAAGACAAGGACTGCTGTTATCAGGAATTGTGCTTTTGCGTGAAACATGTGAATTCTCACTGCAGCTCAGACTCTAACTGAAGGAACTAAAGAACAGCGTGACTCAGTAGTTGAAGTCACTGGCAGCAATGTTTTCATGCAACTGTGAAGAAGCTGGTGCCACAATACCAAAAATGCTTGAGGTCAGTGGTGACTATATGAAAAAGTAAAGTACATATGTAAGTATTTTAGTGTATAATAAAACTTTTCTTTCTCCTCTACTAGTTTTAAAATTACCCCCTCCCCCCAGTACCCCATGTACACACACTCTACTTGGACATCAGACATTGATAGGTCATAGCATTGCAACAGTGAAAGACAAGATCTGTGATGTTATTTTATGATGACCCCCCCCCCCCCCCCACACACACACAAAAGATCATAAGAACTATAACACTACTATGCCATGTGTGGGCAAGTGATTAAAGAGAATATATAGCCTATCGATATGTTTCTTAAAGAGTGGGAGATTGTTTCATAGTTACAGTTCGCTATGTCAGGAGCTGGATGTCTATGGGGGGTTGGCCAATGGCAACTCCAGTTCTTGTATGGTTAGAAGATAGTGGAGGAATGATAACAGCCAATTCAAAGGAGTAATGCCCATGAAATTACCTATAGAAAAAGCACAGTGCTGAAACAGAGCACCTATGATAAAGTGTTGAAGTGAGTCAGAGTGGAAAGAAAACATTAAGTTGATTGCCCTCTTCTGAATATCATCAAGAATTTTTAGAGTGGTCTTGGGTGCTCCATCCAAATGTGGGAACAATACTCCAATGTTGGATGGATCTGAGATTTATAGTGTTAGAAGTTCAGAGGAAGAGACGTAATGTTTAGAACAGAAACGAATACCTAGCTTTTCAGAGGCTAACTAGGCCACATAAGTAATATGTTTGTGCCAGGATCAACCGGATGTGGCACTCAAGCCAAGAAGAGAAAGCTGATCTTGAAAGGAAACTGGAACATGATGTGTTTCAGTGAGAGAAGATGAGGCAAGATTTTTCTTGCAGGTAATAGCAGGCTTGAGTTTTTCGGCATTGAAATTTACTAAGTTACCACATTTGAGCGTGTTCAGGAGGTCATTGTTTATGTCACTGGTTATGAAAGATCTCGAAGCATCTTAACATTATTGTACTGCAGAGTTTATGAAATGAGGAACAGGAATGAGGAATACTCTTGTCATCAAAGCTATGAATAGAATTTGAAGTCATAGAAAGGAGGTTACTAATGTATAGGAGGAAGAGCACAGAACCCTGAGGCACTCCAACATTAATGGAGAAATCTGATGAGAGGAAGCCATCTACCATCATGATACATCATGAATGGTAGAATCCATATTGGTGATCACTGATTAATTGGTGAGTCACGAAGTAATGAAGAAGCTTGTTGATAACTTTCTCCATCGCTTTTGAAAGTACTGAGGTAAGAGCAATGGATCAATACTAATGATGGATGATTTTGTCTCCCTTTTTTGGGTATAGGATGGGTGCAGACTTGCTTCGATGCTGTTGGTAGATGCCAGTATAAAATAAAATTTATACACACGATACTGGATGGATGTCAATTCTGGAGCACAAGTCTTGAGCACAACTGGAGGAATACTATCTAGTTCAAGAGCCTTATTAGTATCAAGATTATTGAGGGTTTTTTCTGATGTCCTTTTGACAAAAGTTCAAAGGATGCATGCAGTAGGCAGTTTATGGAAGGAAACCGGGAAGCGATTTGCTTTGGTTGTCCAGGGCAGGAGTTGGAAGAAAAACTGATGGCAAGTGGTCTGCCACTTTCTTGGCTTAGGTTATCATGGTGCCATCAGTGTGCAAGGCAGGTGTCAACATGGAAAGGCAGGAGTTATGTCCAATAGCCTTAGCAAGGGACCAGAAAGCTGGACTGCCGTTTGAGTAGGAGGCAAGTTTATTGCATTCCATTCTTATGAAGTCTGCCGTGGAATCATTGATTTTTACACAGGTTTCTGGCTGTTGTATAAGCTGTTGTACCAGAAACCTCTCGATATCTGGAGTTCTGGTGAAGGTACCATAGAGATTGGTAAGAAGTAGGATACAGAAATGGGTTGATAACAGCAGTATTCTCTGTGGTTATTAACATGGGTTTGTTAAAGGGAGATGGTGTTTTACTAACTAACTTATGTACTATAACAAGCTGACATTGTTGTGTCCCAATTTGTGATTTATATTCTATCTAGTATTTTCCTCTTATCTATGTTCTACTATTATCTATGCTCGAGATATCACCAAAAATTTTTACTAATACTTAAGTTATTTCTCCCCTTAGTATCCCTAATATTTGTATTTATACTGCGCCTTTTGGGATATTTAGTTTGAGATATTATATACAAAAACAAGGAGAAAGAACTAAAATATGTCAGAAAGTGTAACTATGTTGCAGTCGTGACACTTTATCTCATTTCTTAACACATTAATTTCCCGCGTGATTAGGTTCGTAATTTTTCAAGTGGTGCATTGGACAGCAATTTCAGACAACTGTTTTATCATTGGACAAAAGGTTTATTAAATTCCTTAACATGGTACAATTCAATTTTTGTGATTACTCAATTTAATGCTAAACTAAATACTTACAAACTAACATTAGCTTATTACAAGTAATTAGGCTATGATCCTATAATGGGTATTACGATCATGCCACCATAACAATTCAACACATAAATTCACTTGACATGGACAAATAAGATTAATTCACACTATTTAACTATTCAAAATCAAGTAGATTAACTAAACCTTTTTCTGCACTAACACACAACTATGGCATTTCAACTTTCCTGTACATTGCAATAGACATACAAAATTCTCAGGACACGTAATTACTTAATAATATTCATTAGCAAGCTTACTTTCATTATATTCTGTCATATACTAAAGTCCTAGTATAAATTTTCCTTGGTCACTTCAACAGTTCCGTATTAGAATAATGATACCTATTACAGACAAATTTTAGTTAACATTAGATATATTTTACAGTACCTTTCTTTCTTGAATTTTCCATATGGGCCTTTACCTTTTTCTGATTGAACTAGCTTGGTATAACCTCTCCGATAATCTGCCACTCCTACGTTCCCTTTGGAATTGAACTATGCTTACACGGTCTTAAACTTTCGTAATTCAGGACACACTTTGAATCATCTATATGACGGCTGTGCAACTCGCAACGTGGATATCGATATCTTTACAGCTTTCCCTTTCTCGTGGTTGTCACTGAAGTTGAAACACAAAGAATATGTTTCCTTTTCTTTGACTCTGGCATTCTTCGCTTCTTACATAGGAAAACCAAAATCGAAATCCAGCTCACTTTTGTTTCCATGTTGTGACGACGGAGATATAATCCCAATTTCCACTCAGGAAAACCGCGTGAAACCTATGCCACGGAGTTCGTAGAGAACTTCCCGGGAACAGAACCAAAACAAAAACCAAAAAGCCTTTTTTTTTGGGGGGGGGGGTTCCAACCCTTTTATACTTCTTCTCCTAACGGCACCTTTTTTAACTTCTTTTCTCCACCCCCTTCTTGATTTTACTTCACCGACCAATTAGGGCGGCGTTTTTCTGCCAAACGTCATTTGGTCGGCTAGCCAAACTATGTCTCAATCCGGGAATCGGCCCTAAGCGATTTTCTGTTGATTTTCTTGTGCTAGCCTCTAACTTAATCCCCTTTCAAATTTTCCCTATGAATTTACTTAATATTTTAATCTCTAGCCTCTCACATACCATCTTTTATGAATAATCTTTTTCTGTCTTATTTAGTTAAATTTTCTCTTTTATATCATATTACAACATTAATATATTCTTTCTTTTTGTTAGTTAGTTCAACCAAACACCTTTATATTTTATTGGATGCAAGAATATTTCCTTTTCTTTTAAATAATTAAACTTTTATCTTGTATGCAGGGTTTTTAATTTATTTTATTTATTCTTCATGTTACACCATGATAACTGAGAATTCTACATTCTTAAGGTATCAGGGTGTAACAACATGTCTTGGATACAGTGTATACTTAGATTTTGCAAAAGCTTTTGATCGACTGCCACATGAAAAGCTATTAAATAAATTGAAATGAATGAATATGGATTGGATAACAGACTTTGGAGTTGTATCAGTCAGTCAGGTAGGTTTCTGATACCTATCTGACTGACTGTCAGATAGGTATCAGAAAGTTGTATATGGGGTGCAGTATCCCGAAAGAGGTAGGTCACGAGTTGTGTGCTGCAAGAGTCAGTTATGGGACCTTTGTTGTTCAGCTTGTATATTAATGATATTGGGATGGATAACTGGTGATATGCAAAATTGGGGAGAGCAATGCATAGTCAAGCAGATATAATGGCCTTACAGGGAGGACTTGAATAGATTGCATTGAATGGGTAGGTAAGCAGAACTGTCAGTTCAATGTTGCAAAGTGTAAGATTTTGAAATTTGGTAAGGAGCAATGTGATGCAAAGTATACACTTTGTGGTGAAACTATAAAGGAGGTAGAGGAGATGAGAGATCTGGGAGTGGTGGACATAGACCTGAAATTCAGGGGCTACAGTGCACAAGTTGTTAAGATGTCACATCGGATAATGGCAATGATGCAGAGGACTCTGACATGCAGATATAAAGAGGTGCTATTGTATATGGTCTTGATTAGGCCTCACATGGTTTATTGTGCACAGATTTGGTTATTTTAAAGGCGATGAGGATATTTTGGAAAGAGCCCAGAAAGGATTCACAAAGGTGGTCTGTGGCCTTTGGAATGTGGAGTACGAAAACATATTGAGAGAATGTAAATTGCAAATACGTGTGAATAGGAGAAGGAAGTGGGAATATAATCGAGACATATGAACCAGTCAGGGATTGTTATCAGGTTGACATGGAAGAGGTTTTTTGTAGAACGAGAAAGGGCAGGTAGAACAAAAACCCATCCCTGGAAACTCTATAAGGAGGGTGTGAGAAGAGATGAGAATGAGAAAAAGGTCTTTACATGTAGAGTCGTTGGTGAGTGGAATACATTCCTGAGTCTGTTGTGAATGTAGATACATTGAATCAGTTTAAGGCATGGTTGGATGAGCTTTGTGTGTGATAGTGTGTACCTCCCACTATGAGTCTTTGACTCTGTGGTGGTCACATGTTAATAATAATAATATGATGAATGAGAATCTTGAGTTTTTAATTTAAGCCAATTAACAAAGGATGCATTTTCATTGTGGATGGCAGAGGCACATATTTTTGATAACTGGACCTCGTATTCCTTTTGGTGGTTTCCTGTGGATCAAGGAATAAAGGCTCTCATTCTGGTGAGGATTATTTGAGTTATTATTTCAGTCAGGTGTTTGGTTTTGGAGAGTGAAAGCTGTAATCTAACCATGAAGATCTGATCCTGACAGGATCAGATCTTCACTTTATGACAAATAGTGGAGAAAGCATGGGAATATAACAAAGATCTGTATTTAAGTTTTGTCAATTTGGATGAGGCATATGACAAGGTGCCAAGAGAGAAGCTATTCAATTCGCTACAGTTATATGGTATAAATGTTGCATTATATCAAGCAATACTTAGTCTTTATTTGAGTTGTAAGTCAGCAGATCGAATTGAAGGAAGTACAGGAAGATGGTTTAATGTTAAATCTGGTGTGAGACAAGGATGTACATTATCCCCTCTGTTATTCATTATCTATATGGATCACATTCTGAAATAAAGTGGTATTAAACATAATATCAAAATTGGAGATGTTAATGTCAGCTCTTTACTTTATGCGGATGATGCTATACTTCTAAATAAATCCACTAAAAGTCTACAATATTCTCTGACTAAATTGAATAACTGTTGTAATAGATATAGTATGAAGGTCAGCAATCAAAAGACAAAGACCATAAAAATAGGCAGAATCATTGAAAATGTTAACTGGTTTGTGAATAGAGAACCTGTGGAACAAGTAAAACATTTCAGCTACTTAGGCACAATTTTTACTGAAGATGGTAAATTAAATATAGATATAGACAACAGAATCAGCAAAGCTGGTATGGTGGGAAGTCAATTGAATAAATTCATATGGAATAAGAGAGAAATTAGTCAGAACACTAAATTAGCTGTATACAAGACAGTGTTCAAACCAGTTTTAACTTATGGATCTGAGAGCTGGGTCAGAAGTAAAACACTTGACCAAAGACTAGAGACCGCAGATATGAGAGTCCTGAGGAAGATTATAGGCATGAACAGATGGCATCAATGGCAATATGATATTAAAAACGAGGATATTAGGAAAGAACTTGACATTGTCAGCATCCAGGAATGCGTTCGCAGAGCTAATCTCAGGTGGGAATGGGCGAAGAAAGATTAGCAAAACAAGTGTTCTCTGCCATGTTTTCAGCAAAATGATCCAGAGGAAGACCAAGATATAGGTGGATTGATACGGTACAAAGTGCTTTAGATGATAGAAATATAAGATCTGATAATGTTGGAGTCTTGACAAGTAACAGACTGATTTGGAGGAAAATTGTAGATAGGAAGTTAGTAATGATGTAATTTTTTCATGTAGTACTATCATGTCCTGTACACCCCTTGAGAGTACATGGCAAGAATTTGATGATGATGATGATGATGGAGGTAAAGGGGTGCGACAAGGATGTATTTTATCTCCATACCTGTTTAACTTGTACAGCAAATACATTTTAAGTATGGCAGGGCTGGAGGAGTTTTCATATGAAATTAAAATTGGTGGAAAAAATATTGATCATTTGAGGTATGCAGATGATACCACCTTGCTAGCTGAATGTAAAGAAGATTTGGAGAAACTTATGAAAGTTAAAGAAGTAAGTGCTAAATATGGCCTTAAACTTAACCTCAAAAAGACAAAAGTTAACGCAACATGTGAAGATAATGATTTTGAAGTAGATGGGGAGAAAATGAAAGCAGTTAACAATTTTGTGCTCCTAGGATCCCAAATTGAGAAAGATGGGTATTGTACTGAAGAAGTTAGAAAAAGATTATTACTGGGAAAGAAAGCAATGACAAATATAAGCAAGATCTTTAGAGATCATATTGGAGGCTTAATGGATTGTATACAGCACTCAGAAAGGATTAAAACAGAATTTAATACTTCCTATATATTTCGTCTCAATAAATGAGACATCTTCAGGGATTAAAAAAAAACTAATGTAACATCAAAAACAAATACCACACAATACTAAGCCCAACCACGTGAGTGACACTAAAGTCCTATCTAGGTGGAACACCCTCTAAGGGCGGTTGTAAGTTTACTGGAATGTAAAGTGGAACCTCTGATGATAAGCGTTTCCCAAATCTTAGGAAGCTTAATGCAACCATATTTGTTGAGATTTGGTTGGTTCCTGAGAGCCGCTGCTGATTCTAAAAGTAAACTCTCTTTTTTGAATTTGCTGTGGTGGAGCATGGTGTTTTTTTTCCATGAGATCCTGTGGGTTGTATCCAAGACATGGTCAGCCAAGCCTGACTGACCATAGTTGTGTTTGCGGATGTATGACTTATGTTCCTCCAGGCGGATATTGGCTGATCTGCCTGTCTGTCCAAAGTATGCCAGTTTACATGAACAGGTTACTTTATAGACTCCAGGCACTGAGAGAGGAAGGAGCTGATCTTTTGTAGAGCGGATAAGGGTAGCAAGTTTGCAGTGGGGCTTAAATGCTCTGTGTAGGTTGTACTTTTTTAAATTCTTGGCTATTTTTACTGATGATGTGCCACGGATGTAGGGTATGGTGATGCCATTTCTAAACTCTTTCTGAAGAGAAGACTGTGGGGAAGACCTGAGGGCGCTCCACCTAGATAGGACTTTAGTGTTAGTGTCACCCACGTGGTTGGGCTTAGTATTGTGTGTTATTTGTTTTTGATATTACATTAGTTTTTTTGTAATCACTGAAGATGTCTCATTAACTGAGACGAATTATATAGGAAGTATTAAATTCTGTTTTAATCTTTTCTATGTCCAATATGATGTCCTCACAGCACTTAAGCTTCTACACACAGATCTTTAAAGATAAAGATATTAGCCTCACAATAAAAATCAGAATTAAGAAAGCAATGGTATTCCCTGTGGTTACGTATGAATGTGAAAGTTGGACCCTGAGAAAGAGTGAAAGAAGGAAGATAGATGCATTTGAATTATGGGTTTGGAGATGCTTACTAAGAATCTCCATGGAATGCAAAGCAAACCAATAAATCAGTGATAGACAGAATAAAGCCAGATTGCTCCCTCGAAGCTATGATCATCAAGCAAATATTGTCATACTTTGGACATATTATGCGAGCAAATGACAGTATGGAGAAGAAGATGATGATTGCTAAAGTTGATGGAAGTAGGAGCAGAAGAAGACCAAGAATTAGATGGGTGGATGGAGTTAAATAAGCAACTGGAATGTGCCTGGATATTCTGAAAGATGTGGTCAGGGACAGATCTGAATGGAGAGTGTATGTTCATGGACTCACCAGGAGTCGAAAACAACTTGACGGAACATAACACACAAACACGCCCTGTGCACCGTCTTGCAGCAGCCTGCAGAGAACTGTTTTGCTGTTGTATCGTCAAATGGAGCAGAAATTGGCTCCGTATAGCTTCTAATAGTTGCTTTGAGATTGGTCTTACAGGAGGTATGCTGATATCATACGCTGTAAGGTAGTCAAATGAATGTTTTCTAAAATGGATTATTAAAACTTTTAAGACTCCTAAATGTAGAGCATTAACAGAAGAAAGATGAAATACTTAACACACAACAGAATGAATGAAAGGGGAATTTCTCAGAACAGTAATAGAAGGTAAAGTTCCAGGGACAAGAGGAAGTGGTAAACCAATTTCTTCTTTTTCCAAGTTGGTTGGATTTTTTCATGAGAAGTGATGGATGTATTAGAATATTTTGTCTAAGAGTGTGTGTGTAGATTATGAATGACTTTGTCACAATCAACTTTGACCTACAGCAGACATTCATTCAACATGAATATTATTATCACTGGACCTATATTTAGAAAAGACAGATGATGATAATGTCATCAGTTCTAGAATACGTTTTAGTTACATTTTACCTCTTTTGCAGAGTAAGTGCAAATGCTGTATGCCTGCCTGTTCTAAAGGTAATGCTATGCATATGAGAAAGTTGTTTCTTGGTACAAAGCTTTGCTTGCTTTACTGTTGACCAGAAATATATTTATTTAACACCATATTTAACCAATGATGTTAAAGTTATCTAAAAAATAATAAATAATTTTAATGGAACATGTGCACTAGTGTTAATTTTTAGAAGTCTACATATATATTTCCCCACACTTTTTCCCCCTGGCCTATGTACAGGTATCCCTTGATTAATGTGATTAATTAATCCGTCGATGTTACCGTGTATATCAAAATCACGTTAATCAAATATAATAATCAATGGTAAAAATTACAATTCGTTCATGATCGATTTCTGTATTAATAATTCTTTTTATATGGTACTCTTTTAGGAAAGATAAAAAATGAATCCAACGTAAATATTTAATAAATGCTTGTACCTACATTAGTTACTGCAATTTTTTATCAAAAAAAGTTATCAAGAGTCGTTTGAACAGTTTTAGTTTTTTTCTTATCAGCATAAATTCTATGATAACAAGCAAAATGACTCTTTAGACCTTGGCAAACAAGCATTCTTCTATTAACATCTGGATCCATATTCATTACTTGCTTCTTAAGTTATTCTAAATACGAAATATTCCATCTAGTTCTTTGATTGTTATCTCCTGTGGAACTTCATTTTCACATTCCATTTGTTCGTTGTTTTCATATGAGCATTGTTGTTCAATTTCAAGAAGATTGTTGTCACTGAAATTTATTGAATTTGAATCCAATAATTCTTTAACATCTTCTGCATCAAACCAAACAAAACCAAGGTCTTCACCCCAAATGCAACGATTTCTTCAACCACGTTCACAGGATTTTGAAACCACATAATTCATTAGCGCATTCTGGCAGAACATTTTTCCAAACAGCTCTCATGCAGCTTGAAGACGCTTGAATCATGAATATTTTCAATTGCTTGTTTAATGTTAAAATTTTTCCAAAATTCTTGGGGCATCATCGCATTTTCTTCCGTTTTTGTTTCTACTGTTGTTTTTGTTTCTTTGAGAATATCTTTTTAAGAAAATAGACTTTGAAAGTTGTAATGATGCCCCCATATCCATGGATTGTAGCAATGATGTCATA
Source organism: Typopeltis vanoorti (assembly GCF_054136105.1). Taxonomy (NCBI): domain Eukaryota; kingdom Metazoa; phylum Arthropoda; class Arachnida; order Uropygi; family Thelyphonidae; genus Typopeltis; species Typopeltis vanoorti. Next base: position 120,837,257 of record NC_143563.1, on the reverse strand, counting down.
TTTGGTGGAAAAAGAAAACTTTCACATTCTCACACAGATCATTAAGAGAATTTGGATGATCAGGTCCGTTATCATCAATGTCATCATGCTCACGACTTTCTTTCTCTCGGCTAGTAAACACTCCTTGAGACTTTCTTGTTTTTGCATGATAAATTTAAAGGCGCGTTAATTAAAACTTGGCTCATATATAAAGTGATTGTCGCAATTAATTTCGCTTCATTAATCAAATCCTGCGTTAAGCAAGGGATACCTGTGTTTGGTGTTTCACTATTCTGTCTATGTTGAAACCTCAGTTTTTTTTTATATATTTTATTAACAGTGTGTGTATCAGACATCAAGGAGGTCCGCATCTTATCAATGTGGGTGTTATGGCTGTTTTTTCCTCACACTACTTGTCATAACCTTCAAATATTGGGTCTTTTGGCATTAAATACAAAATATCTGTAAAAAGCAGAAGATAACATATTTTAGTCAGAGACTCAGACATAAGAAAGAACTTGGCAAATCTTGCTCTGGAATATCATGATAAATTTCTGATCAATTCTTAAGTTCACTAAGGGGAAAGAGAAGCAACAAATTTTCTTGCACACAAGAAAATGACAACTCATACCTGCGTCTTTAGCATATGCATTACTTCATGTGTATTCAGTTACAACTTAAAGCAAGTACCAAAAATATTAACAGTTTACTTCATAAAATACTGAAACAGACAACAGCTATATGGAATGATCCAGCATTTTCACTTGACAACCATCAGTTCCACAAACAGAAACTTTCTTTCCATCTAATAAACTTCCCTCAAAAAATTATAATGGTGAAAATGCATAAACGTCTCAATAGGAACTCGCACAAATAAGGAATCCACAAAGTACAGGTATCCCTCGATTAACGCGGTTAATTAAACCCTTGATGTTACCGCTTATATCAAAATCGCATTAATCAAATCTAATAATCAATGGTAGAAATTACAATTCGTCCATGATCGATTACATTGTTAATAATTTTTTATATGGTACTCATTTAGGAAAGATAAAAAATGAATGCAAAGTAAATGTTTAATAAATACTTGTACCTACATGGGGTGCTTAAGGGTCAAAGCTGTATAACTGAGAGGAGACCTCCACATAGCCTTTAAAGGAATGCAGAGAACCGACCAGGGCTTCTGACCTAATGTCCAATCCTCACCTTCTCGTGGTGCACCCTGTTGGGTATCTACTTTGATACTGAACGAACGAGGATGGGCTGGCAATTTGGGATTTAGCCGACCAAATTGTATTCTTATTGGTTAAACCAAAATAAAAAATGATGGTACAACATGACAAAATTTCATGCCGGCTGGGGCGTCACCTGGTTAAACAAGGCCCCTGTTGTTTTCGCCAGGGAACCAGGGCGAACAGCGAAAAGTCATCTACTGGAACAAACCTGAAAACAAACCCCAACTCAACATCACCAGAGTTAAAGATCGGTACTATCAACGTAAGAAGCCTGAATGGCAAAGAAATGGAGCTAGCTGAGAATTTAGTTAGGTACCAGATCGACATAATAGGGGTGACTGAAACAAAAAAGACCAAAACTGGTGAAATCTTTCTGAGCAATAAATACAAAATGTTATATTCAGGCAATGACAATCAAGGAAAAGAAGGAGTAGCCATAGTATTCAACACAAAATACGAGGCTAATCTTCTTGAATGGCAGTCAGTCTCAAGTAGAGTAATGTGGGCAAATATGAGAATGGGGAACTGGACAATGAGACTTATTTGTACCTATGGTCCCACAGAAGGTTCTACTAAGGTAGAAGTGGAGGAATTTTTTGAGGCTTTAGAAAAAGCAACTGACACAATGAAAAAGGAAAAGTTGGTCCTTGTTGGGGATCTAAATAGTAGAGTAGGAAATGATTGTGAGACATACAAAAATATTTTGGGAAAATTTGGAGAAAAGAGCAAAGCTAATAATAATGGCAAATATCTGTTGGATTTCCGCTCAGGACATGGACTGGTTATTACTAACACCATGTTCCAACCTAAAAATGTGCACAAATTCATGAAGCTATTTGAGTGTATTTAAGTGTATTTCGTTATATGGCACATAATTTAACGCAGAGGTTGTTAAACAAACCAGCAGTACATAGTACAGTGCTTTCTGACTTGTTTGGACATTATGTCGTTAGAGGGCGCTGTTATCGAACTAATGTTGAATTTTTTAAAAATTTGCATATCACCCGATTAAGTTCTTATTAGCGCGGCTAGGAATAAGAAAAGTCTCATTGACTATGTTATTGTTGATAGTGATGTTTTCTCCCTGGTGCAGGACACCAGAATGTACAGAGGATTTGAAATTGGAAGTGATCACTATTTAGTCTTGAGCAGGATAAAATTGAATTTCATATTGAAAAGAATAACATGTAAGAAAGTTTTAAAGCGAATAAAAGTTGAGCAGCTCTCAGATGTGAACTGTAGACTAAAATACAGAAATATTATTGAAAAGAAAATGAAAGAGTTTGAGAACAGGAATCAAACCTTGGAGATTCAGTGGCAAACTCTGAAGGAAACATTGATTGATTCTGCCAGAGAGGCATGTGGTGAGGTTGTGTGCAAAGATAAAAAAATCAGAACTCCCTGGTGGACACAGGAAGTTAAAGAGGCAGTGAAGGAAAAGAAGAAAGCATATCAAAAGTTCCTGGCAAATAAGTCAGCTTTTACTCTTACAGAATACAGAGACAAATGTAAGAAAGCTAAACAGTGTGTAAAACTAGCTAAACAAAAGTCATGGGAGGACTTTGGCAAGAATATAGAAAATAAATATCAAGAAGGTGGCAAAATATTCTGGAGGTTGTTGAAGAAGCTTAGGAATGGAGGAAAGAGTGCTGTAAAAGGAATTAGAGATGATAAAGTTGAAATGAAAACAGGAGAAAAAGATATCCTTGAAGTATGGAGTAATTACTTTCAAAAACTGCTAAATGAAACAAGCAGTAATGACAGCACAGTGATAAAAAACACTGACCAGGCATGCAGTCAGGAATACATATCCATACTTGAAGTAGAAAAAGCCATCAAAGGCTTGAAATGTGGAAAGGCAGCAGGAGTAGATGATATTCGACCAGAAATGCTGAAGTATGGTGGTATAAGAGTCTTACAGTGGCTGCACTGCATAGTTCAGAAAGCCTGGACAGAGGGACGAATTCCCGATGATTGGAGTAGAGCTCTCATAGTACCCATATATAAAAAGGGAAATAAAACTGAATGTGAGAATTACAGAGGTATTTCCCTACTGAGTGTTCCTGGCAAGATCTATGCAAGTATACTTGAGAAACGGTTGAGAAGAATTGTGGAAGAAAAGCTTGGTGAAGAACAAGCTGGATTCAGGCCAAATAGAGGCTGTCAGGATCAGATCTTCACTTTACGACAAATAGTCGAGAAAGCATGGGAATATAACAAAGATCTGTATTTAAGTTTTGTCGATTTGGAGAAGGCATATGACAAGGTGCCAAGAGAGAAGCTATTCAATACGCTGCAGTTATATGGTGTCAATGGGGCATTATATCAAGCAATACTTTGTCTTTATTTGAGTTGTGAGTCAGCAGTTAGAATTGAAGGAAGTACAGGAAGATGGTTTAATGTTAAATCTGGTGTGAGACAAGGATGTACATTATCCCCTCTGTTATTCATTATCTATATGGATCACATTATGAAGGAATGTGGTATTAAACCTGATATCAAAATTGGAGATGTTAATGTCAGCTCTTTGCTTTATGCGGATGATGTTATACTTCTAAATAAATCCGCTACAAGTCTGCAAGATTCTCTGACTAAATTGAATAGCTGTTGTAATAGATATGGTATGAAGGTCAGCAATAAAAAGACAAAGACAATGAAAATAGGCAGAATCATTGAAAATGTCAACTGTGTTGTGAATGGAGAACCTGTGGAACAAGTAAAACATTTCAGCTACTTAGGCACAATTTTTACTGAAGATGGTAAACTAAATATAGAAATAGACAACAGAATCAGCAGAGCTGGTATGGTGGGAAGTCAATTGAATAAATTCATATGGAATAAGAAAGAAATTAGTCGGAACATTAAATTAGCTGTATACAAGACTGTGTTCAAACCAATTTTAACTTATGGATCTGATAGCTGGGTCAGAAGTAAAACACTTGACCAAAGACTAGACACCGCAGATATGAGAGTCCTGAGAAAGATTAGAGGCGTGAACAGATGGCATCAATGGCAATATCATATTAAAAATGAGGATATTGGGAAAGAACTTGACATTGTCAGCATCCAGGAGTGCGTTAGCAGAGCTAATCTCAGGTGGTATGGTCACTTGAATAGAATGGGAGAGGAAAGATTAGCAAAACAAGTGTTCTCTGCCAGGTTGGCAGGAAAACGACCCAGAGGAAGACCAAGATATAGGTGGATTGATACGGTACGAAGTGCCTTAGACGATAGAAATATAAGATCTGATAATGTTGGAGTCTTGACAAGTAACAGACTGATTTGGAGGAAAATTGTAGATAGGAAGTTAGTAATGATGTAATTTTTTCATGTAGTACTGTCATATCCTGTACACCCCTTGAGGATACATGGCAGGAATTTGATGATGATGATGATGATTGTACCTACATTATTTACTACAATTGTTTTATCAAAAGAAGTTATCAAGAGTCGTTTGAACAGTTTTTTTTTTCTCATCAGCATAAATTCTACGATAACAAGCAAAATGTCTCTCCAGACCTCGGCAAACAAGCAATAAAACATAAAGAAAAAACACTACAAATATAATACATGATGGTACAAATTAAGTGGATATTGAATCCAACATTATTTCATAGCCGAATATTGAAACCACAAGAGTTTCGTGCTGAATATATAAAAACTAAAAGTTTCGGAGGATGCAAGCATAAGCAACCTTTTGGGCAACTCGTAGTAAAGGTGGAGTAAACTCCAGATCACTTTCCTTAGTATTTTCCATAATGTAAAGCATATCTCCTAGAGGGCATGTATGATAAATAAGCCACCATCAATAAATAAACCATCATGTATTACTGAAATAGAGAGCCTTTGGCTCTCTATTTCAGTAATTCATGATGGTTTATTTATTTTCAGTTACAATCTAAAAATTATTGAACAAAGAATAATAAAAAAAAAAACAACTAAACCATACTATACTGACATCGGAGGTTGCAGTATCTCTCAGATACAATTTACTGTCAAATATCACAAACCTTTACATACCATGTGTTAAACCAAACTGACAGCAAAAAATAGTGCGGAATATCACTCGTAACATATGAATGCACTGCTACTCATGACCTCCAAGCTATACACTGAATTGTGTTAGAATATCAGCTGCGAGCTCCGCTAGGTTAAAGGTGCATTAATCAAAACTCTTGCCGCGTATATCAAGGGATTGCCGCAATTAATTTCTCCGCGTTAATCATATCCCACGTTAATCAAGGGATACCTGTACAACTATTCATTCCTTATATTTTTCTTTATTTCTAGAAGAGAATTATTTCCAACTCTCCCTTATATTCTTTGTATTCCATTTTTTATGTCTCCTCTATGTATATAAAATTGTATCTCCTTTCTCTCTTTCATGTCTATCAACTGTTCATTTCCATATCACAGTTGAGCATATGCTGCATTCTGTCATTTGCAGCTGCATGAATGATGTCGCAATAGCCAGGTATCACAGAATTTAAGTAATGGCAGTCTGGATAACATTTCTTCAGATAAAGTTTCTTTTCCACTTGATGATTTTATCATTGCACTCAGTATAAAAAAAAAGTCTGCAGGTATTTTAATTCCAATGACTTTGGAAGGTTTGTATCTCACCAATTCTTCATACTGCTGAATGATAAGCTGTTTCTACAATAATGTAGCTAGGATGTGCTGCTAGGCTTAATATCCGCAATTGTTATCTACGAATAGCAAAACTACAAGCTGCTATATTATTTTTACAGTAAAATATCGTTTTAACAAATATGTTATCAACATAATGATATTTTATACATCTTTTTTATTTGATTTTCAAGTACCTAAACTAACAATAATGTTTTCCAAGAACAAAATCTTGTTACAATATTCAAATATTTTAACACTAGACATATTTAAAAAAATTTCATGACTTACATATGTAACAAAACTTATGTAGAATTTTATTTAAAAACTTCAGTATATTTCTTCTAATGTTACATGGAGTCAGCCGGTTTAACTACATTCAAAATATGAATCAAATAATGAGTCATAAACCATGCATATGTTAGCTTCTGGCTTATTTGTGGTTGAAGTATATGATTACTCTATTAGAGATAAAAGGAATAGTCCTTAAAGTTGTGTGGATAAAAAATAATTTAAAATAATTATTAATTAATAAATTACCGATAATCATTGTCCTTCCACCAGAGTATAATGTAATGTGAAAAAGAATTTCAATACCCTACCTTAAAGTAACCTCAGAATAAATAGCACTGATTCTTTGCAAATTCAATCTGTACACTTCTTTCAAACCAGCTCAGAAATCTTCCTTTTTCTTTCAGCTGTCTTCCTTCTTACCATCTACAAAGGATATATTACCATCTCTCTCCTTACCAGGTGTCTATCAAGTATCCTTTTCACTCCATCTTTGCTAATTTGAACAGACTGGCCATTCTACTTTGATTAGAATCCAAAAGCACCAACACTATATTACGTTTTCGGAATCTTACAAGTCTCGCCGCCTTCTCACATTATTTATACTAACCACAGGGTTCTTTGGAACCAGACAAAACTTTGTCATTCCAGCACATTCAAATTTGATCGTGCTTTCTATGAAACATGTAAAAGGCTACAAAATTATCCAGCCTCAACTGCTGACATGGCCTGCCATTCTGTATGTTTTAGATGATTAGTATTAATCTCATCTCATTTTCCTTTTACCCACTTTTACCTTGTGGTGTCAAGGGTTTATTAATCATCAGACCTCAAACCGTTCACAGGATCAAGTTGTCAGACCTTCACTATATCCTGTGTCTGTATAGGATATAGTGAAGAAGGAAAACTGGCCTTGAGAAATCAAGGCCAATTTGCCTGCTTTGCGGGATGAAAAACCCCAGGATAAACTGGTGAAAAAGCCTTACTGTCTACGACCAAGACCGGCTAACTTGGCTATGGCCGAGGAAGATAATTCAGCTCCTCACATCACCGACGGGAATCGAACCTAGGACACTCCTTCCCCAGGCATATGGTGCAAAGCGCACAGCCACTAAGCTAACCGTGCATGCAGTATTAATTGTTATTTAAAAAGTATTGAAATTCTTCTTTTCCTTGATTGTCATTGCTTGAATATAACATTTTGTATTTATTCCTCAGAAAGATCTCACCAGTTTGTGTTTTTTGTTTAATTGTATTAAACGAATGAATGTAGTTAGCAGTCTGTCTCCCTGATAATCACTTAATGTTGGATGAAATGCATTGGAGATTTTGAATAAAATTATATATATTTTATGTTACATGTGTAAGCGATGAAAGTTTTTCTAAATCTGTAAAATAAGTCCTTCGAAAGCATGTTTAAAAGTATTATTATTATAATTATTATTCAGGCCTCCATGGAGTCAAAAGACTCATCATGGAGGTCCTTCCTAGGAAACACAAATCTATCAAGACTCATCATGGGAGGTCCCTCTTAGGAAACACAAAGTCTATCATACCACTCCTTAAACTCATTGACCATTCTCGCTCTCACCACTGTCAAGCAATGCATTCCATGGTTCAGCCACCCTCCATGCAAAGAAACTACTCCTCACTCTCTTGCTCACAGTTTCCTTTAATAACCTCCAGGGATGGCCCCTTGTCATCACTCTTTCACACTGTTCAACCAAGCAAAATAACTCCCCCAGTGTCAACCCTGAAACCACCTCTCAACAGCTTAAAAGTCTCAATCATATTAACTCACCTTCTTCTAATCACCAAACTCTGCAGTTTGGTGATTGGAAGAAGCGATTAGATTAGAACATTCCCTCAGCCGATCATCGTAACTAACATCGTACAGTCCTGAAATGATTTTTGTTATTTTCCTTTGTACCCTTTCCACAGTTAATTTATTCCCTTCAAATCCTGGGGACTAAATCTTTGAACAATAGTCCAAGTTTGGTCTGATCTGGGTCTTATACAATGGAATGATAACTGTTTTATCCTCAGGTCAGTGTCCTTCTCATTATTGCAGCAATCCTCTGTGTTACCTTCACCCTCTTTGCAATGTGTCCCATAAATTTCAGGTTTTTATCAATCATCAACCCCAGATCTGCTGTCTCCCCTACTTCCTCTAGTAAAGCTCCTCCAATAGAGTATGCAGCATCCCATCGATGTGTACCAAACCTCAAGGCCTAAAATTTTGCTGCATTAAACCGACACCTGCATTCATTTCCCATCTGTCTAGCTTATTCAAATCCTGTTGCAGGGCTACCACATCTGCACTATTACTAATAACCCTTCCCATCTTCACATCATCTGCAAACAACTGACTATCCCCTTGCAATCCACTGACAATGTCATTCATATAAAGGTTAAACAGTATAGCTCCCACTACTGAGTCCTGTGGGAACCCAATTGTAACCCTCTGCCTCCTTGAAACTGCCCCACAATTCACAACTCTCTGATAGCTATCGGACAGCCAATCCTGAATCCCGTTGACCAACCTGACATCCAGACCCATGTGCTGCAACTTAAATATCAGCTTATCATGTGACACCGTGTCAAATGCCTTCACTAAATCCAAGAAATGGCAGTATATGCCTTTTCCTCATCTACTGCTCTTGTAACTTTATTATATAAGGCTAGCATATTACTAAAACAAGAGTGCCCCTTCAGAAATACATGTTGGCTCTCCATAACATTACCCTCATCTTCCCAATGCTGTATATGGTCCCTCACTAATTTTCTCACTGACCTTGTCTTCTCGGTAACCAAAATACATAATATTGCGCCAACAACTAACTTCTAAAACAACTATTGACTGACACTCATATTCAGAAAAACAACAGCACTACAAAACATAGAAAAACAGACTAAAAAAAGCACTTTTTTTTAGGACAGCTCAAATTCCCTGCCACATTTTCCGGCGACTCTAACCACCTCTCAAATGATGACAAAAACTAAAACATACTCCAACTCAAAACCACCAGAGTTCAAGATTGGTACTATTGACATAAGAAGCCTGAATGGCAAAGAAATGGAGCTAGCTGAGGAATTGGATAAGTACCAGATCGACATAATAGGGGTGAGTGAAACAAAAAAGGCAAAAACTGGTGAGATCTTTCTGAGCAATAAATACAAAATGTTATATTCAGGCATGACAATAAAGGAAAAAAAAAAAGAGCAGCCATGGTATTCAACACTAAATATGAGGCTAACCTTCTTGAATATCAGGTAATCTCATGTAGAGTGACGTGGGCAGATATGAGAATCGTGAACTGGACAATGAGACTTCTTTGTGCCTACGGTCCCACAGAAGGTTTTACTAAAGTTGAAGTGAGGAATTTTTTGAGCCTCTAGGGAAGGCCACTAACACAATGAAAAATGAAAAGTTATTCCTTGTTGAGGATCTAAATAGAATTGCAAAGAAATGGAGCTAGCTGAATAATTAGCACTCTGTGGTGCAATTGGAAGAATGACGGTACATTGCGCCCTTTTCGATTCCCGTCGTGACGGGAGGAATCTTTATATGAACTTTTTCAATTGAAGGTTAGTTAGCTAATCTCATACAGAGGTAGCAGGGTTTATTCTCCCTGGAACTTGGGTTTTTCATCCCGCATACAGACAAATCGGCCCTTCAGAACACACGCAATTTACAGACAAAAGATACTCGTTGTGGTGGTGGGTAGTAGATGGCGCTAATGTAGTTGATTGGTAGTAGTGGAGATGGAGAGTTGTACACTAGGTGTCCTCCTGAGATGAGTCTTCGGACTCATTGGAATTGTCATGAATAATACTACTACTAATAATAATCGGATAAGTACAAGATCGATATAATATGGGCGACTGAAACAAAAAACACACAAACTGGTGAGATCTTTCTGAGTAATAAATACAAAATGTTATATTCAGGCAATGACAATCAAGGAAAAGGAGGAGTAGCAATAGTATTCAACATTGAATACGAGGCTAATCTTCTTGAATGGCAGGCAGTCTCAAATACAGTGATGTGGGCAAATATCAATGGGGAATTGCACAATGAGACTTATTTGTGCCTATGGTTCCGCAGAAGGTTCTACTAAGGTTGAAGTGAGGAATTTTTTGAGGCTCTAGAGAAGGCAGTTGACACAATGAAAAATGAAAAGTTATTCCTTGTTGATGATCTAAATTGCAGAGTAGGAAATGATTGTCAGACATACAAAAATGTTTTGGGAAAATTTGGAGAAAAGAACAAAGCTAATATTAATAGCAAATACCTGTTGGATTTCTGTTAGGACATGGACTTTTGTTATTACTAACACCATGTTCCAACATAAAAATGTGCACAAATTCACATGAGAGAAGAGGCAAGTAATAAGAAAAGTGTCATTGACTATGTTATTGTTGATAGTGATGTTTTCTCTCTGGTGCAGGACACTAGAATGTACAGAGGATTTGAAATTGGAAGTGATCACCATTTAGTCTTGAGCAGTTCTCAAATGTGAACTGTGGACTAAAATACACAAACATTATTCAAGAAAAAATGAAAAAATTTGTGAACAGGAACCAAACTATGGAGATTTAGTGCCAAATCTTGAAGAAAACATTGATTGATTCAGCCAGAGAGGCATGTGGGGAGGTTGTCTGCAAGGATAGAAAAATCAGAACTCCATGGTGGACACAGGAAGTTAAATAGGCAGTGAAGGAAAAGAAGAAAGCATATCAAAAGTTCCCGACAAATAAGTTTGAAGTTTGTAGCAATTACTTTGAAAAATTGCTGAATGAAGCAACCAGTGAGAGCACAGTGGTAAATAACACTCAACAGGCATGCGATTAGAAATACATATCCATACTTAAAGTAGAAAAAGCCATAAAAAGTCTAAAATGTGGAAAGGCAGCTGGAGTTGATGATATTTGATCAAAAATGCTCAAGTTTGGAGGTAGTATAAAAGTCTTACAGTGACTTCACTGCATAATTAACAAGGCCTGGACATAGGAAGAATTCCAGATGATTGTAGTAGATCTCCTATAGTATCCATATATAAAAAGGGAATAAAACGGAATGTGAGAATTTCAGAGGTATTTCCTGAGTGTTCCTGGTAGGATTTATGGCAGTATACTTGAGAAATGGTTGAGAAGGATTGTGGAAGAGAAGCTTGGTGAAGATCAAGCTGGATTCAGGCCAAATGAAGGCTGTCAGGATCAGATTTTCACTTTTCAACAAATAGTTGAGAAATTATGAGAATATCACAAAGATCTGTATTTAAGTTTTGTAGATCTGGAAAGAAAATCATATGACATGAAATGCATATGACAAGTTGTTAAGAGAGAAGCTATTTAAAACACTACAGTTGTGTGGTGTCAGTGGGGCATTATATCAAGCGATACTTAGTCTTCATTTGAGTTGTATGTCAGCAGGTTGAATTGAAGGAAGTACAGGAAGAAAGTTTAATGTTAAATCTGACGTCAGACAAGGATGTACATTATCCCCTCTGTTATTCATATTCCATAATGATCACATCATGAAGGATAGTGGTATTAAACTTGGTGAGAAGATAATGTCAACTCTTTGCTTTATGCAGTTGATATTATACTTCTAAATAAATCTGCTACGAGATTTATTTAGAAGTCTACAAAATTCCCGTTGAAATTGAATAACTGTTGTAATAGACCTCATTACGAGAAAATGTAACCATTCAAAGAGGAAAAAAAAATATTGCCGGCCTGGTTGGCCGAGTGTTTAATGTATCTGCTCTCCAGCCAAAAGGCTGTCGGTTCAAATCCCGCCATGTGCATGAATGTTTGTGATTGCCTGTGAAAATTCTAGTGATGGTGGTTTGCATTAGATGGTGTTGGTGTAGTTGCTGTTGTTGCAGTTGATGGATTGAGCTATGAAGACATTTCAGCTACTTAAGCACAATTTTTAGTGAAAATGGTAAATTAAATATGGAAATAGAAACAGAATCAACAAAGCTGGTATGGTAGTAAGTCAACTAAATAAATTTATATGTAATAAGAAATTAGTGAAAACACTAAAAATACTGTATTCAAGACGGTGTTCAAACCAATTTTAACTTATGGATCTGAGAACTGGGTTTAGAAATAAAACGCTTGACCGAAGAGACCTGAGAAAGATTAGAGTCATGAATAGATGGCATCAATAGCAATATCATATTAAAATCGAGGATATTAGGATATGTCATTGATATAAAGGTTAAACAGGTCCCTGTACTGAATGCTGTGGAACCCTATTCTTAACCTTCTGCCTCCTTGATATTGCCCCACCATACATAACTCTCTGATACCTATCAGACAGCCAATCCTGAATCCAGTTGACTAACCCGACATTTGAACCCATGTGCTGCAACTTAAATATCAGCTTATCATGTCGCACCCTGTCAAATACCTTTGCAAAATTCAAAAAAATGGCAGTATATGCCTTTCCCTCATCAACTGCTCTTGTCACTTTATTATAAAAGGCTACCATATTATAAAAAGCAAGAGCGCCCCTTAACAAATCCATGTTGACTTTCACAGATAACATTATCCTCATCTTCCCAATGCTGCATATTCCCTCACTAATTTCTCCAATATCTTAACAACTACTATTGAATCACAAACCTGCCTATAATTAGACACATCGTGTCTGCTACCGTCCTTATGCAATGGCACTATGTTACGTTCCTACTGTTATAAAGGGTCCTTTTTATTACTTATTTTATTTTTATTTCTATCTTATTTCTCTTTGTCTTACAGTGACTTACTGTTTCGCGATTCTATCCCTTTGCTTGATTAAAACTTTACACATTGAGATCCTACCTGCTGCGCCATTGTTATAAAATGCTTATTTCTTATTTATTATCATTTTATTATTTCTAGCGTTGCAAATGTCATTTCTATCGCGTATATGTCTCTATGTTGAGTAGACTTGCGTTGTAGTTATGCGTTCCACATTAGTAATAACAAACTAAGCCTTATCTCGCATTTCTTTTATGATTTTCTTACTTAACTTAATTTTTAGGGCCACCGGAAGATTATCCATTCCCTGAATCCTATATATTTTCCTTAATACTCAAACAAATTTATTTTTATGCTGTGCCAGTTTGAACATTAAAGTTAGGGATAGACTCTAGCTTTAGGGTAACTACAGAATCACAGGTGTTACTAGCAATATAATTAAATTTCTAGAAACTTGGAATCTCTGGCATAATCTTATTCTTGTTTGCAGTCATGCCCTTACTTTCACTTGGGGTATTCCCGTGCACTCACACTTACTCAGGTTCGATTTTTATGAAGGGTCAGAGTCAGTCAACATGATCAGATACACATACATTTAAAGAATCAAACATTTTATTTTAAATCCAATTGAAGATACTACACAAATCAAATTAATTATCAAATTCTAAGGTTAAATCATTATCTCTCATTCACTTTTTCAGTCATTAATCAATTTCAATGTTCTACCTTAAATATCAGCAATTCTATGTCTTAATATTTCAGTACACAATATTACATAATACACTTACAATTACAATTCAACATTAACACTAATTTCAGAATATGAGCAAAATTCCAATATCTCAATGACTCAGAACATATTACACTTAAAGTTTGCAATTTACTTTATACATTAAATTCAAATTATCAGCAAAACTCAATACCTCATTAACACAGTATACGTTACATTAAAATTTACAATTCATTTTTCTCATTAAGGCACTTTAACACACTCTTCGAATTCTCTTAGAACAATCAATACAAAATCTCTATCGGGTTAAAAGTTCCAAAAGTTCGCCTCAAGAAAGCGTAATCATTTACATTCAGATCTAAACCTTTCACTCTTTCCTGTAATACAATCTTAAATTCCACACTTTAAAATGTAAGTCAATCTCAAAAGGGCTAGAATAAGTGAAAGTACTTATCTAATTCTTTTGTCTTCAGATCTTGCCGTCCTTTGTCCTTTGTTTTTGAATCTGGATTTCTCGATTTCAATGCCACGTGGGTTACACGTGCTCGCTAGTTCCTGCCTAGATTTTTCGTAGTATGGACTTCTACTATGGCCAGCGATTTTATCTTGCTGACTCTACAACAGTGACATACTTGAATTCTGTCGAAAGTCAGCCCTCAAATATGAGAGCTGAGCCGTGACGATTTCTCAAAGCACTCGGAGAGAAACTTTCGGACTAAGAAAAAATGGGGGGGGGATTTCCTTCCGCGTTACGGGTTATATACCATTTTCAAGAGCGCAACCTTTTCGCATTTGAAACTTTCCACCGCTTCACCCATTGGTCACTCTTCGGGTGACTACCGATTTACGTATGGGACTTTTTGGTTCGGGGAACGTATGAGTCAGCGTGCTTTCCAAGATATAGTGCCCTCAGGTATTTTTCTGACCTTACTGCATTTAGGGTGATCTTTACCCTATATCGTTGAAATAATTCGCATTCTTTCTTTACATTATTTTGTTAATAATTCTCTCTTATTCTGCCCTTTTTTTCTGACCCATATTTATTCTAGACACTCAGATATAAGTTTCAAAATTCACAAAATCATTATACAGAAGGTGGTTACAAATAAAAACCACATTTTTTCTGCTAAAGGATAAGTATGTAATTTTAATTTTATGTAAAATTGTTAGTCTGGAATGGTGACATCAGAAAATTCTGAAGGCGCCGATTTCAGATCTAACACTACCAATCCTTCAGTACCTTTCCTAGGCAGACTTTCATTGATAAGACAGGTCATCGGAGCTGTCAGTTCTTTAGCGTGTTCTCTCAAAACTCGTAGTGAAATACCATCCAGTCACACAGCTTTGCTGACATCCAGAGTACTCAGTATTTGGAACATACTCTCCTCTTGTATCTTTAAACCTCAAACCTACCCTATCCCTCTGGTATTAAAACTTAGGTCTCCAGGATGAAATACTCCAAGTATTTATTGAAATCCCATCTCTTCCCCACCTCTACATCACACCAACTCTACTATGTCCTCTGCATCAGTCACTCCATTCCCATTTTTATCCCAGAGTGTCATTCATCCACAATCATCTCTCTTCCTCTCTGGAGAGAAATGATTGTGGATGAATTAGCCATATAGCTAAAAAATTCCCTAGGATTTTATTTGGATCTTAGTGGCAATCTCTTTTCATATTCCAGTTTTGTCTTCCTCACCAGTCACTAGTCACTCTCTTGGCCTGAGTGTTATAATCTTCATACATCTGCTCTCTATCCCTCTCCTTATATCTCTTCCATAATATATTTTTCACCTGTTTGATATTTTTTGTCATACACTTTATACAAAATTGTGTTCTTTTCTTCACTTGTGGAATACAGCTTACTATTGCTGCTAACAAATATTCTTTCACAATTTCCCAAACACTAATGATATCCCAGCCTTTCAGTTCTGTTGTCCATGGAACTGCCCCAAGTTGATATCTAAGATGTTATAATCATCTGCCTTATTCCACATACGTTCCCTTTTCTTTGATACTCCTGCATGTCTGTTTATCTTTTAAGTGAAAACCAAAAGGTCACTCTCTCCAACTGTGGGAAAGATTTGATCTCAGTGTTATTATCACCTCTACTGATGCTATGACCAAATCTAAAACTCTTGTACCTCTTCTTCCCTCTATTACATGTTGCCGAAGACGTCTGTCCTTCAAGAATTCCAGAAATTCCATTCCCTTATTACTACATTAATTTTTCTCTTACCAACTTATACTGCTGTAGTTAAAATCTCCCATAACAATCATTCTTCTTGCATTTGCCAAGCTCAACTGCCTAAACATCTCTTGTTCCCCCACCCTCTGTGCTTCTTGGCTTGTAGCAACATCCCACTAAATATCTTGTCTTGCCCACCTCTACCTCACACCATATGCTTTTAAAACCATTAGTGTTACTACCATCCAAAGGCTCCACTCTTAGAGGACATAAGTCATCACTTATCATAAGCAGTACTCCACCACTGCATTTTCTCTTCCTATCCTGCTACTTCTATTCCTGTTATTATATCATCTTCAGTCAACCACGTTTCAGAGATCCCAATAATCTTTGGCTACTCTGATGCGATCTGCGCTACCATTTCATATCCTTTATTCGGGATACTCCTGCCATTAGTATAAAGCATAAAATTGTCGCTGCTTCTATACTTATTATTATCCCCTCCAGACTCCACTGGACTCAGTGTTACCTGATGTCATTCCCCCTCCCACAAACATCCATTCTCACAAGAGGCCACCACTGCTACCATTCACCCTGGGAATTCTAGTTTCTCTGCATTGACACACGAACTCGTTCAGAAAACTGCAATCTCTCCAGATGCCTACCTCCTTCCTCATTCAAATGCAATTGGTCTCTCACCTACAGTTCCTTTCTGTCCTCAAATGCCCACGAAGTAGCCAAATATTCTGACACATTCTGTCTATTATGCTATTCATTATTACTCTCTTCTACTCAGCTCATCATTATCATACCTGGGTACACACAACCTATCATTCCTTTCTGTGTTTTCTTTTGTACAACCTTAAGCATGAATCTCAGATGTCTCGCCACCCGATATACACTGTCTCTCAAGTCATTCGTGGACACCATCACAATCATCTCATCCACCCTTTTACCTCGCTTAATTGCCCTAGCCACACTTTCTATCACCTCCAGGCAAACAATCCTCTGGCATCCTATCTTACACACCACAGATCATCAAGTCTCTGTATATTTTACCTCTTCCCACTCTATTCCTCGATTGCTCACCTGTATCTCTAACTCTCTCTCTCCTATAACCCTTTCTCTCTGTGTTCCCTGTTCTCTGTCATTCTCTATCATTATATATCAGTGATGTAATGATAGGGAATAGTACTACTCCATTGTTCCCATAACTCTCTCATTCCCTCTCTGTTTTTCTGTTTCTATTCTCTCCTCTTCTATCATTCCCATAACTGTCTCTCACACCTACTTTGATTCAACTTGCATTCATCTCTTCCATTCACCTGATCTCATCTTTCATACTTCTCATCTTATTCCCAAGACATTCTGCCTCCTCTTTCAGCTCATCTATCTCCCTCTGCAAGTTAGCCACCTTTGCTTGCCGTTCATCCTCCCAATCAAGACAATTTTCGAAAAATTCACAATCATTCATGCCTTCCACACTCCTCACTCTTATTTTTTCATTCATATTCCACTCGCTATTCTCTCCACACTCTTACACAACTTCCTGGAGTGACCCCTAGTTCTCTCTCTCTCTCTCTCTGTTCATCATTATTGAAAAATTATAGAACCCCTTTAACCACACTAGTGGCCAAGACATCTATAGATGTCAAGGTTATCATGGATGTCAAGTGCTTATTAAAATTGTAATAACATTGATATTAGATTGAAATATATGATGGATTACGAAGCATATGCGGATGTGTATTTGATTCATAATGATCAATTAGGTGGTTAATACCAAAAGTTTTCATCATGTCCCCTCTTTTCCTGCTATCAGTTAACTTTGCAAACCATTCACCTTCGACCTATCCTCATATGGATAGGTTGAAGACCTGTATCCAGTTTGGTTGCTTGTCTCTGAATCCCCTTCAGCACCTCCTGATCCTCAAGAAACCCAGGTGATCAAACCTTTGCAGAGTATTCAATATGCAACTGAATCATAGCCCTATAGAGCAGGATGATAACCTCTCTATCTTTGCTTATTAGGGTGTTTTTGAACATTCAATCAATGCTTTGAGCTATGTTACCAACATTTGCAGTTTAACCACCTTACCAGCCATTATGGATCAATTACGCATCCTCATACGCTTGGTATCCATCATATATTTCAATGTAATATCAATGGTATTACAATTTTAATACACACTTTGCATCCATGGTAACTTGGATGTATATATACGTCCTGGCCGGTAGCGTGGTTAAGTTCTGAATTTCAACACTCTGTCCACCATTATCTCCAAGTCCTTACCATAATCAATTTCTTGCAATCCAGTACCATCAGTGTGATACACAGTATGTAACCTTTTCCCCTTGAAGTACATAATCTTACATTTTGCAACAGTGAATTGACAACCATCATTCTTAACTTGTGATGTCAATTTATTTAAATCATTCCACATGATATCTACATCCATGTCTTTAATATTTCTTTATCACCTTTATCATCTTGTCTTTCTCAATTTTGCATACTAGCAAACATCTGAATATCTCCTGCCTTAAATCTTTTCCTTTATCATTAATATACAAATTAAAGAGCAGTGACCCTTCTACAGAACTCTGAGGCACTCCTTTAGTCACTCTCATTCTCCTAGATTCCACTCCACCATATACCTCACATATCATTCCCATTTGCTCCAACTTTTACAATAGCTTTTCCATGCAGTATTCTCTTAGATGCCTTAAAAAGTCTAGCAATAGCATGGTGTAGCAACTTGACCTTGGCTTCCCCTTCTGTTTACTAGTTCTGCAGAGCATATCGCCTCAGTCACCCATCATATTTGGCATTTCATTGTCCTGTGGTATTCTTAGTCACTCATTTCTTTACATCTCTAACATTTCCTTATGACCCATGTATCTAGGTTACTGGATCTGATCACAGAAATCCAGGTCTCCCAATCAGTGCCCTATACAGTATTATTCTCCATATTTCTACTTGCAAATGCCTTTTACATTGTGGCTGCAGTTTTCTGGTGAAGTAATATTTGATTGTTTTTCAGTGTGACTCATGAAATTCTACACTTGTCCTCCATCATCATCCCAATATCCCTCTCATAGAGCGAAATTTTTCCAATACAGTGTATTGGATCAATATTGCATGATAGTTCTCATTCATCAGCTCAGTACTCTTCTACTATCAGATCAAATACTCTTGTAATATCAGATTGGAGTACTCTGCCATTGGTCTCTACAATTTACATCAGCAAACAACTTTATTTTAAATACCATTCCTGCACATAAGAATCTGCAAGACCTATAGCCATGGGTGTGTGGTCAAGAGCATAGTATTAGATGTTA
Source organism: Typopeltis vanoorti (assembly GCF_054136105.1). Taxonomy (NCBI): domain Eukaryota; kingdom Metazoa; phylum Arthropoda; class Arachnida; order Uropygi; family Thelyphonidae; genus Typopeltis; species Typopeltis vanoorti. The sequence goes on along the minus strand of NC_143563.1, from coordinate 120,818,107 downwards.
CTTGTGAGAAGCTGGAGGTTGTAGTCTTGAGGGAATACTTCATGGAGAAGACTGTTTCACAGAACTGGGATAGAGTTAATGAAAACTGACTAGTTGTAATAGGATTGATGAGTCAGCAGTTTCACTGTAAATTGATTTTGGATTGCTCATACTGTGTAGATTTAGCAGAAATGGGAGCATAATGAAAGCTAGTTCTGGTAAACAACTTTCATGGCATTATCAGTAGAAATGACTATGCAGAAACTGACTGAGTCATTGGCTGAAGAGAATCTGTGAGAGAAGGAATATCTATCAACTAAACTGCCCTCTTCTAAACAACAAGATTTTTCGATAGGTTTTAGGTGCATCACTCTAAATGTGAGAGCAGTATTCCACTGTTAGCTAGATAGGGGATATTTGTACTGACTAAATATCTGGAGGGATGTAACTTTTGAAAACGGATGCCAAGTGTTGCAGAAGCAGAGATGCAATAGAACTGATGTACTTGTGCCAGAAAGGGTAGGATTAAGAGTCTTTCCATGAAGAGAGATCTGATCTTGAGGTTGAGCATTATCAAAATCATGGAAAGAACTAATGTCTTTTTTTCATGAGATAAAAGCCCAACCTTTGTTTTAGAAGCATTAAAGGTGAAAAAGTATGTTTCCCTTGAAAGATGGTATGGAGATTAGTATTTTGGACACTTATTGTAAATGAAATTTGAATCTTGAGATGTTTGGGCACTGCACTGCACCGCACAGTTTGTCATATGTTTGTTGTGTATGAGAAGGATGAGTGGAGAGTGCTGTCATTAACATAACTGTTTTAAAGATGGTTTTAGGTTAGTTGGAGAAGGTCGTTTATGTATACGAAGAGGAGAGGGAAGGAAATAACAGATTCTGGGGAAGAACACCTCTATTAATTGGAAAGTCTAAAGAGAATTCCTTCCACCATCACATGTAGTGACAAACCTGAGAAAAACTGGCCATCCAATTGCAAAGGGAGGAAGATTGGTAATTTGCTGAGAAGCTCTTGATGCCAAACCATATTGAATGCCTTGAAAACATCAAGTCATAGCACAATTTCTCCCTGGTATACACTGATATTTTTCACTTGTAGTTGAGAGACTTCTCTGTAGGTCTTCATTGCAAAATCTGTATTGGTAGTTATTAATTAGTTGACATTTCTTCTGGTGTTTAAGAAGTTGGTTGTTGATGACTTCTTCATTACTTTAGACAACATTGAGGTGTGAACAGTAGGTCTATATTTTGATGGTAGATACTTATCACCTCTTTTCAGATGTTTAGGATGCGTAAAGTTGAGAAAGAGCAGGTGTTATTATTATTATTATTATTATTGTTCAGGCCTCCAAGGAGTCAAAAGACTCATCGAGGGAGGTCCTTCCTAAGACATAAAGTCTGTCAAGACTCATCGAGGGGAGGTCCCTCCCTGAGAAACACAAAGTCTATCATACCACTCTTTAAACTTACTGACTGTTCTCGCTCCCACCACTCCATCAGGCAATGCATTCCATGGCTCAACCACTCTCCACACAAAGAAACCACTCCTTACCCTCTTGCTCACAGTTTCCTTTCGTAACTTCCAGGGATGGCCTCTTGTCATCACTCCTTCCCGCTGTTCAACCAAGCGAAAGAACTCCCCAGTGTCCACCCTGTAACCACCTCTCAACAGTTTAAAAGTCTCAATCATATCACCTCTCCTTCTTCTATCCACCAAACTCTGCAGTCCGCATTCTCTCAGCCGATCCTCATAACTATCCTTGTACAGTCCTGAAACCATCTTTGTCATCCGTCTTTGTATCCTTTCCACAGTTAATTTATCCCCTTCAAATGGGGACCCCCTGGGGACCAAATCTGAGAACAATAGTCCAAGTGTGGTCTGATCAGAGACTTATACAACGGAATGATAACCCTCTTATCTCTACAGGTCAGTGTCCTTCTCATAATAGCAGCAATCCTCTGTGTTACCTTCACCACCTTTGCAATATGTCCCCTAAACTTCAGGTTTCTATCAATCATCAACCCCAGATCTCTTGTCTCCCCTACTTCCTCCAGTATAACTCCTCCCATAGAGTATGCAGCATCCCATCGATGTTTCCCAAATTTCAAGACCATACATTTTGCTGCATTAAACTGACACCCCCATTCATTTTCCCATCTATCTAGCTTATTTAAATCCTCTTGCAGGGCTACCACATCTGCACTATTACTAATAATCCTTCCCAGCTTCGCATCATCCGTAAACAACTGAATATCCCCCTGAAATCCACTGGCTATGTCATTGATATAAAGGTTAAACAATATAGGTCCTAGTACTGAGCCCTGTGGGACTCCACTTGTAACCCTCTGCCTCCTTGAAACTGCTCCACCATACACAACTCTCTGATACCTATCAGACAGCCAATCCTGAATCCAGTTGACCAATCTGACATCCAGACCCATGTGCTGCAACTTAAATATCAGCTTATCATGTGGCACCCTGTCAAATGCCTTCCCCAAGTCTAAGAAAATTGCAGTATATACCTTTCCCTCATCTAATGTTCTTGAAACTTTATTATAAAAGGCTAGCATATTGCTAAAACAAGAGCGTCCTTTCACAAATCCATGTTGATTCTCACAGATAACATTACCCTCATCTGCCCAATGCTGTATACGGTCCCTCACTACTTTCTCCAAGATCTTAACAACTACTAATGACACACAGACTGGCCTATAATTAGATACTTCCAGTCTGTTACCACCCTTATGCAATGGCACTATCTTACCTTCCTTCCATTCCCTGGGCACCTTTGCCAAAGCCAGACTTTCATTGAAAAGCCACGTTAAAGGCACTGTCAATTCCTTAGCACATTCTCTCAAAACTCGTAGTGAAATATCATCCAGTCCCACGGCTTTACTGACATCCAGAGTACTCAGTATCTGAAACACACTCTCCTCCTGTACCTCCAGACCTCGAACCAGTCCTATCCCTCTAGCATTAAAACTGACTCCTCTAGGATGAAATACTCCAATAAAGTGTTCATTGAACAATTCCACTATGTCCTCTGCATCAGTCACTCTATTCCCATTTTTATCCCACAATATCATTCTTCCACAGTCATTTCTCCTCCTACTGGCCACATAGCTAAAAAATTCCCTAGGATTTTCTTTGGATCTTAGGGCCAATCTCCTCTCATATTCCAGTTTCGCTTTCCTTACCACACTAGTCACTCTTCTGGCCTGTGTCTTATATTCCTCATGCATCTCTTCACCTGTCTCCTTATATCTCTTCCATTGCCTCTTTTTCGTATGCAATTCCTGTTTAATATTGTTCGTCATCGACTTTACTCCAAATTGCGTCCTCTTCTTCACTCGTGGTATACAACTTACCATTGCTGATAACAAATATTCTTTCACAATTTCCCATGCACTAGTGATATCCCGGCCTTCCAATTCCTGCCTTCACGAAACTTCCTGAAGTTGACGTCTAAGACTATTATAATCACCTGTCTTATAATTCCACATAAGTTCCCGTCTCTTTGATACTCCTGCATGTCTATTCATTTTCCAAGTCAACACCATATGGTCACTCTCTCCAACTGGTGGGAGAGACGTCAACTCAGTTATTATCAACTCTTCTGATGTTATAACCAAATCCAAAACTTTTGAACCTCTTGTTCCCTCTGTTACATGTTGCCTAAGACATTTGTCCCTCAAGAATTCTAGAAATTCCATTCCCCTATTGCTATATGCATCTTCCTCTCTCCAATTTATACTACTGAAGTTAAAATCTCCCATAACAATCATTCTTCTTGCACTTGCCAAACTTAGCTGTCTAAACATCTCCTGGTCCCCATCCTCTGTGCTCCTGGGTCTGTAGCAACACCCCACTAAATATCCTGTCTTGCCTACCTCTACCTCACACCATACGCTCTCAAAATCATTTGTCTCACTTCCTTCCAAATTCTCCACTCTTAGAGGACGTAGGTCATCACTTATCATAAGCAGTACCCCGCCACCACGCTTTCCCCTCCTATCCTGACGAAAAATGCTATACCCAGCGACTTCTATTCCTGTTGTTATATCCCCTTTTGTCAACTACGTCTCGGTGATCGCAATAATTTTTGGCCAGTCTGTTGCTATCTGCGCCACCAATTCCTCTCCCTTATTCCGGATACTCCTGGCATTAGTATAAAGCATATAAATGCCATTGTTTCTATACCCAGCATTATCTCTTCTAGACTCCACTGGGCTCAGTGTTACCTGACATTGTCTCCCTTCTCCCAAGTATCCATTCCCACAAGAGGCCATCCCTGCTATCATCCTCCCTGGGTCACACTGACTCGTTCAGAACAGCAATCTCTTCAGATGCCTACATCCTTCCTCATTCAAATGTAAACGGTCTCTCGCATACAATTCCTCTCTTTCCTCAAATGCACTCCAAGCATCCACATATACCAGTCCTCTTTTGTCACACATTCTCGCTATTATGCCATTCAATATCACCGCTCTTCTGCTCAGCTCATCATTATCATACCTAGGCAACACGCACACTGTTTTTCCTCTCTCTGTCTTCTTCCGTGCAGTCTCGAGCAAAAATCTCATATCTCTTGCTGCCCGACTTACATTACCACTCAAGTCATTTGTTCCTACCATCACAATCATCTCATCCATTTCACCTCTCTTAATTGCCATAGCCACCCTTTCTATTGTTCCTCCTGGCAAACACTCCTCACGCATCCTATCTTGAACACCACGGATCATTGAGTCGCCATACATTATACCTCTTACCATTCCCTCTCTCCTATTGTTTCCATTCTCTCCTCTTCTTTCATTCCCATACCTCTCTCTTCTACTATTTCCATTCTCTTCTCTTCTAGCACTCCCATACATCTCTCTCATTCCCTCTCTCCTACTGTTTCCATTTTCTCCACTTCTAGCACTTCCATATCCCTCTCTCATTCTGTCTCTCCTACTACTGTTTCCATCCTCTCGTCTTCTAGCATTCCCATACCTCTCTCTCATTTCATCTCTCCTACCGTTTCCATTCTCCCCTCTTCTAGCACTTCCATATCTCTCTCTCATTCCATCTCTCCTACTGTTTCCATCCTCTCGTCTGCTAGCATTCCCATACCTCTCTCTCATTCCCTCTCTTCTACTGTTTCCATTCTCTCCTCTTCTAGCACCCCCATACCTCTCACTCATACTCCCTAAATTCTCTATATCTCCTACTCTGATTCGCCTTTCATTTATCTCTTCCATTCTCCTAATCTTATCTTTCATACTTCTGCTCTCATTCACAAGACATTCCACCTCCTCTTTCAACTCATCTATCTCCCTCTGCAGGTCAGTCACTCTTAATCTAAATTCACTCTCCCAAACAAAACCATCGCCTAAACTTTCACAGTCACTCACACCTTCCACACTATCAACTATTATTTTCTCATTCTCTCCTATCACACTACTTGTCTTCCTACATTCATTCCCCATTCCTGGAGCAAAGTCAGATATCGATATATCTAATGTACTTATTTCCTCCAACTGCCTGCATTTGGCGCACATATGCTCTCCACTCTCTTTAATAAGCCACATATGTAATTCCCGAGAAGCATACATGCCGCAAGTACTGCATGCCACAAAGTCCCTTATGATATTGCTAATAATTGAGTTCTTAAATGGCGGAGGACTTGGCATTACGCAACTTGCGACTGCTGCTGAATCCACCATCATTCCTTACTGCCGAGTAGTGTAATCTTTAATAAAGAGGGAAAAAAGTACAAACATCAGAACATTTAAGTACTAAATAAAATGAAATATAACTAAATACAGTAACTTAGCTTCGTTTTGTCTTCCACCGTTACGCGTTCGATTCCAATGGTACCAAAATATATTATATCGCGACAGCAACTAACTTCCAAAAAACAACCATTGAAGTACACTCGTATTCAGAGAAACAATTTAGTACTCAAAAACGTAGAAAAATGGGGAAAAAAGCGGACTATTCACCGATTAAAAATTTCTTTTGCACTTTCTTCTGCACAGCTCAAATTCACCGCCACGTGCTACGGCGACGCTAGCGCCACCTATTTTGTTCAGGAACTCACTCACTCATCTATTGAGTACAATTGATGCAATGCCATCAGTAGCAGAAGCCTTTTTCTTATTCAGGCGAATGAAGGTGGAGATTTTGTTTGCAACCAGTTTTGATATGCTGGGTGTTTTCATGAACTGCTTTGCCATGCTCCTTGGAAAATAGCACGTATATTTAGGTGAATTTTGAGTTGATTGAACAGTGAAGGTCCTCATTCCAACATGGATAATTTCTTTTTTTGACATGATCACAATATGCATTGAGATCTTGAGAATAAAATAGCCTGACCATGGAAAGGAGGAGAGAAAGTTTAGGAGATCTCCCACATGGCATTGTCACTTTTCCAAAGGATATGAAATTGTGAATAGTTGTTGGAAGAGTATGCCACTAGAGACAAAACTTGGATGAGTTGATGATCTGAAATAACAAAAGAGGTCACCTCAACAGTGTACCTGGAAAGAAGACTGGTTAAAAGATCCCAAGTGTTTGAAGAGTAGAGAGAACTTCTGGGTGGGAAATGAAGGATTTTGCTTTAGGTTATTACTCATGACAAATACCTCAACTTCTCCTTGAGCTTGATGAGTGGAAATGGAAAAAGGGAGCTATTTACAGTTGTGAACATTGATCACCAAAGAAGATCACAAACCATTACAACTATTAAAACCTCTTGTGTTCTTATCATAGAAGCTTGGTTTCTTGGAATTCAAGTACCCTCACTTCACTGTGAGGGTACTTGAATTCCAAGAAACCAAGCTTCCATGATAAGAACACAAGAGGTTTTAATAGTTGTAATGGTTGAACCAAACAACATGTTACAGTTTATATATGGTAGTGAGTAAATGAAACAATTGAAACTGTAATAGACAAAAGATCTAAAGTCCCTCTAATATTGTATAAATGAAGTTATTACAATTGTGTAGGAGTTTATCTTAAGATGCCAGTCACTTAAAGTTTTGGCAGAGAAGACTTGCTATAATAAGTTTTGGCAGAGAAGACTTAAAGACTTGCTATAATAATGGTACTGAATTAAAAAAAATATTACGCTGTTTTTTTTTTTTTTTATGGACCAATGAATTTAATGATAAATTATGCCAACAAGTTTCACAAACTGGGCTGTTTGGCTTCTTCAGGGCATACAAAATGGTAAACACAACTCAAAGTCGCTAGTACATACAATTGAGAACATTAGAACAAATAGCCCTGGCTCTCTGTGTACTAGCGACTTTCAGTTGTCTTTACCGTTTTGTATGCCCTGATGAAGCCAAACAGCCCAGTTGGTGAAACTTGTTGGCATAATTTATCATTAAATTCATTGGTCCATAAAAAAACTCAGTGTAATCGTTTAGGGGCCAAAAAAATATACTCACAGTGGTACTGAATGTATTTTTTTATGTTCTCCAAGACAAATGTTAATGGATCTTCCTGTATGTCACTAGTAGGCTGAGTCATGTTTTGGAGAGCAGATCAAACTTGCTAATTTGACATGTACTATGAGATACATATATATTAGATGTTACTCATATATATGGAATAGGAATAGTGTTGTTTTTTCTTTGTATGTGTTTGGAGAGGAGGGGGGGACTATGCGTCTTATCTATTTTGTGATACCTGTAGCCATTGGCCAAGAGGTTATGGCACAGATAGTTGAAATCTGTGGAAAGAACTTAATCATTGGAACAAATAGCCCTGGCTCTATGTGATTGTTTATCTAGATATCTTCCTTTGCGCATGCTGGCTTTCAGTACATACATTTTCATCATCTTATTCATCTTTGCATTTAGAAAATATGATTTCATTACTCATTCAACTAGCACTCCCTAATCATTAAAACTTTATATCATCATGTATTCCGCTAGAGGGCTACATGGTGTGTAGTGTTTGCAGAGAGCTCCAGCTCTCTATTGGTTTAATCTTGACTTAAACCAATTGGTTTAAACTCGGCACTATTGATTTAATCTTGACGTAGTATTGTTTGTTTTTGGTAGCTTGGTGTGACTGTGTGATTTTTGATGTGATTTCCGCTTTAATTAAACTAGTAGTTTAAAGATACGATAAAGATATAGTGTAGCACATGGTGGCAATGCGACGAAAAACAATGGTGACCAAGATTTCGCCGTCTTTGTTCAAAAATCTTTAATGTAAGGAAATCCGTCCAGTGTGACATGTGTGGTATGCATGCATTCCCGAAAGAGGCTGGAGGTTGGATAGATAACGATAGCAGTCTCCCACTGAATGTGTAAGGAAAGTGAGGAATTGAAGTGTGGGTCAGGTCGTGAGATAGTTGTTGTAGAAGAAAGTCAGAATGTCAGAGAAAATAGTGGTTTGACAGTAAATTGTGATGTCGTACAAGATAGCAATGAGAGTGGTGATGAAAGAGAGAGTGGGAGTAATTATACAGAGAAAGAAAATGGGTTGAATCTTGACTTAAACCAATTGGTTTAAACTCGGCACTATTGATTTAATCTTGACGTAGTATTGTTTGTTTTTGGTAGCTTGGTGTGACTGTGTGATTTTTGATGTGATTTCCGCTTTAATTAAACTAGTAGTTTAAAGATACGATAAAGATATAGTGTAGCACATGGTGGCAATGCGACGAAAAACAATGGTGACCAAGATTTCGCCGTCTTTGTTCAAAAATCTTTAATGTAAGGGAATCCGTCCAGTGTGACATGTGTGGTATGCATGCATTCCCGAAAGAGGCTGGAGGTTGCATAGATAACGATAGCAGTCTCCCACTGAATGTGTAAGGAAAGTGAGGAATTGAAGTGTGGGTCAGGTCGTGAGATAGTTGTTGTAGAAGAAAGTCAGAATGTCAGAGAAAATAGTGGTTTGACAGTAAATTGTGATGTCGTACAAGATAGCAACGAGAGTGGTGATGAAAGAGAGAGTGGGAGTAATTATACAGAGAAAGAAAATGGGTTGAATGATGAAAAAAATGAGAAATTAGCTGTAATGATTGCTGATCACAGAGTAATACATAGAGCGAAGTGGCAGTTGGAGTGACTGCGAAACTCTTTCCCGAGCACCTTGGCAAACGGAAATAAGCAAGTGTACGAAAGGAATAATAAGCGCATGATTGAGAGTGTTTCAGAAATGAAGGAAAGAGTGTTGTACGGTGACTCGTTAGTAAGGGGTGTGATAGATAAGAGTTTGACTCAATCATACTTACCTGGTGCGAAAATTAAGTATGTAAGTGAGAGTATTAGAGCGTGGAAGCAGACGGTGGAAGAAATGATAGTTGTAGCGGGATCAAATGATTTGAAAGGAGATAAATTTGATATGAGAGAGGATGTGAAGGAATTATTAGAGGTAGCAAAAGAAAAGAATGACAGAGTTAGGATAGTGAGTCTGTTGCCACATATGACAGAGAAGAGTTTAGAAGGAAGGCCATAATCGCAAATGACTTTATGCAGATGGTGTGGTGTGGAGTTTGTGGAGTGAGTTTGTTGGGCGAAAGGATTTGTACAAGATGGATGGCTTACATTTGAATGGATGTGGTGTGTGAAGACTGGAAAAAGTGTTGCTGAGTGAAATGAGAGTGGATGTGCAAAAGTAGGAAAACTAGAACTATTAAGGAGGGGAGGAAGTTGATATGCAGACATCAGTGAGGCAGTCGAGTGTAAGAATGTTTATAATGTGCCTGAACCAGTACGAAGGACAAGAAATCAGAATGGGATAGTTAGTATAATCCACCAAGATTGGGGTGGGACAAATGGACCTCTGCATTTCATGTATACTAATGCCAGGAGTATTAAGAACAAGAAGGAAGAATTTTTGGCCTTGGTTGGCTCTTTGTGGCCACAGGTTATTGGCATTAGTGAAACATGGCTGACAGAAGATGATATAGTTAGAAGATGGGATAGAATGTCTAGGGTATAGCGTCTTCAGGAGGGACAGAGTGAATAAAATGGGGGGGAGAGGAGGAGAAGTGTTATTGATGATAGCTGATGAACTGCAACCAAGGAGAATAGAAGTTGTATTGCAGGATAGTGAAAAAGAGCTCATTTGAGGCTATTTGATGTGAGATTGAGACTAACGGAACAAAATGTACAGTTGTGTGCTGTTATAGACCAGGTAATTGAATAGAGGGGGGGGATAGTATGCATAGGCAAATTGATGAAATGAGTGGAAGGAGGGTAATTATTATGGGGGATTTCAACTATGGTAATATTGATTGGAAGGAGGAGAGGACACATGTGAGGAAGGAACTGGATTTTATCCAATTACTGAAGGATATATATCTGAGACAGCATGTAATGGAAAATACTAGGGGTTCAAGAGTGCTTGACCTAGTAATAGCATCTGAGAATTTGACTGTAATGAATATGACAATATTTACCACCTGTTGGTGAGAGTGATCATAGGATATTGACCTGGGAGGTGGCTAAACATGTGAAATTTTCGATTAAGACAGGGTACATGTGGAATTCCCGTGCTGGCAAGTATGACAAGCTTAGGAGATTGCTTGGTTCGGTGCCATGGCATGTAAAACTGCAAGGAATGGATGTTGATAGGGCATGGGAAGTGGTTAAGGAGCATTTGCAGGAGGTTATAGCTAACTGTATACCTAGAGTCCGAATAGTAAATCACGTAGAGGTTAAATGGATGAATAACACCATTAAATTTGAGTTGCAAAAAAAGAAACAACTGTGGAAGGAATTTAAGGAGAAAGGTGACTTGCAGGCATATGAACGGTATAAAGTGCAGGCCAGATGGGTAACGAGTGTGGTGAGAAAAGCAAAAACGGATTATGAAAGGAAATTAGCCATGCAAGCTAAAGAGAATCCCAAACTGTTCTTTCAATATGCTGCTAGTAAAAGAAAAACTGTACACGGCAGAATGATTTTAAGGAACGCCGATGGTAGGGAGGTCATTGAATCGGTCGATATAGTGGAATTACTGAGTGAGCACTTTGCAAGAGTATATCATCCAGGTGGTGAAGTTGAAGGAATGAAGGAACCATTAGTTTATATGGGAATTGTGGTGAATGAAGTGGAGGTTGAATAGTCTATTACAGAACCTTAATGTGAATACATCTGTGAGATTGGGTGGTATATCAGCACTGGTCTTACGTGAATCAGCTAAAGAATTGTCAGTGCCCTTGACCTTGTTGTTTAATCTGAGTCTCGGGGTCTGGTTTAGTCCCAAAGGGGTGGAAAGATGGGAAAATAGTCCACTGCATAAAGGAGGATCCAAGACTAATGTTGCAAATTACCGACCGATCAGCATATCAGGAGTCATTGTCAAGGTCTTGGAGAAAGTAGTCAAGGAAAAAATACAGGAATGGATTGATGAAAATGAGATACTGTATGGGGGACAGCATGGTTTTGTGAAAGGTAGATCATGTCTCAGTAACTTGGTCAGGTTTTATAACACAGTGACTGAACTGGATAAGGGTAATGGGTTTACAGTGATTCTACTGGACTTTCTAAGGCCTTTGACTGGATACCACATGGAAGTCTGTTCTGTAAACTGCAATATATGAGAATGGATATAGGGTTGGTGAGATGGATAGGAGGATGGTTGATGGAGATATACCAGAGAGTAGTTTACTAAGGTGTAGAGTCCCAAAGACGGCTTGTGACTAGTGGTGTGCCGCAGGGTTCTGTTCTTGGACCACTACTGTTTAATTTGTTCATTAACGATATAGGAAAAGATCTGAGAGGAACTGTGCATCTGTTTTCGGATGATGCAAAGTTAGATAGAGCAATAGTGCTCAGGATGTCAACATTTTGCAGGATGGTTTGGATAGTTTTGAGGACTGGGCTAAGGAGAATGGATGTCAATTTAATGTGGCAAAGTGTAAGGTTATGCATTTTGGGGTGAAACGATTAGCAGCAGTATATCACATTGGTGGAACTGTACTCCAGGAGATTGATGAGTCCAGGGACTTGGGAGTGTTGGTGGATATGGAGTTCAAGTTTAGCGGGCACATCGCATCATCAAATAATTTGATGCTGAAGAATACTTTGACGAGCAGAGATAAGCAAGTTATTGTTCCTCTGAATCGAGCCTTGATAAGACCTTATCTTGATTACTGTGCCCAGATCTGGTCACCTAGGTTTCTTCTTGATGGGGAGGAGGTTGAGAGGATCCAGAGGCGAGTGACCAAGATGATAGCAGGTCTATGGAATGAACCTTATGAAAACAGGTTGAAGATTTGTGGGTTGCAGAAATTGGTTGATAGGTAGAAAAGGGGAGATATGATTGAGACATTCAAATTGCTGAAGGGTTAAGTTAGGTTAGTTCAGTTAATTCAGAGGATATTTTTGAGAACAGGACTAGGGGACATCCATGGAAGCTGGGCAAGAGTGTGGTTAGTTAGGGTTCTAGAGCTGAGTTTTTTACTTTTAGAGTGGTGAAAGAGTGGAATAAGCTGCCTGAGTCTGCTGTGGGTGCTAGGACAGTGATTGAGTTCAAGGCAAAGCATGATAGATACTATGTGAATGTCGAATAGTTGTGATGGACATGATGTTTAGGGCCTCCCTTGATGAGTCTAAGGACTCCTTGGAGTCGCCCATAATAATAATGATAATACCATTTAATATCCTTTCTTTCTCATACTTACTGGTTAATCTCGTTATGTTACAAACTGTGCACCAAAAATTTTGCTATTCTTTTTATCTCTCGTTTAGTCTCATTGTGCATTATGCAATCTTACTTCCACCTCTTCTTCATCCAGTTTCTCACATTTTCTCATCTAACTTTAACCCTCTTTTGTTACTACGCTTTAATTCAGTCTATGTTTAACTAATTTTTGCTTCACCTGTATATAGTGTTGCCCCCTAGTGTGTGCTAAAAAGATGTGTATACACTTGTCTTTTTACTGTTTTCCCATACTCACCTGTTCACATTTTATTGCCTTTTCCTTTGTATTGCCCTTCATCTATTACATATGCTATGAAAAACATGAATTTGTTGCACATGCACACACACACACTATCCCTGTGTTTGAAACTTTTTATGGGTGTGGTTCACGGTTTCTTGATATATTAAATTTAATCCATGTATATTCATAATCAAAAAATTACGTGCTTACACACACACACACAAACTACTCTAATGATGTTATTTCATATGATCATGAGACAGATCACTTGAACAATGAAAATAAACTTGTTCCTTTATGAACAGTCAACTGGAACAGGGCTATCGGTATGATCATAATTTTGTAAACAAAAGTATGTTATGTATCCTTTTCTCAATTGTTTTTGATGATCAGCATCAATTATGCAAAGCACTGGAGAATGATGCATGTTGGAGTAATAATTTCACACTCCATCACTATTTTGACTTGACATATGGTAGATTTGTCATATATCTCTTGAAGAGAATAAATGAGAGAAAATTATCATCAAGTATGTAATAATTTCATTTCAGTGAAACTAACCAACTTTTTTCAGTTAATGATGAAAAAGCATGATGTGCATCTATATATACAAACATACATACTTTCAAACATGCACAGTATCTTGACATTCATTATGGTATGTATAACAAACAAACATCTCCCCCTTGTCTTCCAATCTGTTATTCTTGCTAGAGATTGCCAGATGCATCCACTATCCTGTCTTCCTTATTAGGATAGATATCACTGGATGATATCTATCCAAGTTAGATATCATCCAGTGATATCCAACTTGGGTAGATATGTCTGAATTGCTGTGTGTTTGTTTAATATTTATTTATTTACAGAAATGCCAATCTGATGCATAAATATGAAGGTGAAAATGACAGAAAAAGTATCATTAGCTTTATGAAAAAGTGAGTATGGTTTTATTAATTATCCTATTATTATTAATAATAGATCTCCATGAAGTTACTTGCTCAAAGAGCAGCATATCTGTTACTGAACCTGAAATCATTCCCTCTCATAGCAGTTATGCACAATATGCCATGTTAAAATAAAAATCTGCTCCTTATTTCCTTTTTCACTACACACTTTTTTACAACTTTCAGAAATAGCCTTTTATTCTTCTCCTGATAACATTGCATTGTATGCATCATCCCCTTGGAAGTTTATTTGCCATTCATTCATACCATACTTGCACAGAATTTCATGACCGAGGATATTTTAACAATATATTTATATACCAAAGTATTAAGTAGCAAACTTGTAGGGACTACACAAATAGTTAGTTTTTAGTGGCTTGTGTGCTATGGATTTTCTTTCAGTTAGCATCTTATGGCACTTGTGACTTTTTTTATTATTACCCAAGACCCCATGGAGTTAAAGACTAATCTGTGAGGTCCTTTTATCATACACAGCTCATCATACCATGCTTTAAACACACTCAAATTCTCTGCAGACACCACACTCTCAGGCAAGGCATTCCAATCATTCACAACTTTGCATGGAAAAAACCCGCTTCTCACTCTCCTACTCACACCCTCTTTATACAGTTTCCAGGGATGACCTCTGGTTCTCCCCTGATCTCCCACTATTTTCTGTAGAACCTCTCCAACATTAATCCTGTAACAGCCCTTTACTAACTTGTAGGTCTCTATCATATCTCCTCTCTTCCTCCTGTCCACCAGACTCTGCAAATTGCATCTTCTCAATCTTTCCTCATACTCGATATTCCAGAGGTTAGAAACTACCTTAGTCAGATGCCACTGGACCTTTTCCAACATCTCTTCATCCTTCTGAAAACCAGGTGACCAAATCTGGGCACAATAGTCCATGTGTGGCCTAATCAAAGCCTTATACATTGGAACTAGAATCTCCCTACTTCTGCAAGTCAGTGTTCTCTGCATTATTCCCAGAAGCCCTTGTGTTGACTTCACAATTTTGGCTATGTGTCTGCTAAATTTCAGATCTTTATCCACTATCATCCCCGGATCTCTTATTTCCTCCACCTCCGACAATATATCCTCACCAAGCATAAATTCTGCATCCCATCTTCGTTTTCCAAATTTTAAAACCTTACATTTTGCAACATAGAACTCGCATCCCCATTCCCAATCACTCAATTTATTCAAGTTTTCTTGTAAGGCCACAACATCTTCTCTACTCTTCATGGTTCGTCCCAACTTTGCATCATCTGCAAACAACTGAATATCTCCATCCAAATCTTCACTAATATCATTACATACAAGTTAAATAGTAATGGCCATAAAACAGACACCTGAGGCACTCCACTAGTAACTTTCCTTTTCCTGGATATCGCTTCCCCATACACAACTTGTTGATACCTATCAGATAGCATCTCCAATCCAATACACTAATCCGATATCCAACCCCATCCACTCTAGTTTGACTATCAGCTTATGATGTGGTAATCTATCAAAAGCCTTTGCGAAATCCGAGTATATTACTGTGTATCCTTTTCCTCTGTCCAACACCTGTGTGTCAGGTGTTGTGGTTAAGTTGTTGAGGTGATAGAAATCAAGCATCAAACATATAGTTTGATGCTTGAGTTCTATCACCTCCTTTATGAAGTGCCACAATCTTGCCCTCCTTCGACTCCATAGGAAATTGACCCAGTGCAAGGCTCGTGTTAAAAAAATATGTGAAGGCCGGCGTCAACTCTCTTTCACATTCCTTCAGAATACTTGGTGATATATTATCAAGTCCCACAGCCTTATTAACATCAAGTTTGCTCAATTCCTCATACACCTCTTGCTCACTTACAGTCAGTCTCTCCTCCCCATCATCAACTGCTTTCAATCTCTCCATGAAGTCACATTCACAAGATTGAAAGACCTTCATGAACTGCTCATTGAGTATCTCCACTACACTTTCTGCAACAGCAGAAGGTGTAGTGGACTTATACCATTTTCTCCAATCAATGTCATCCTTCCAATTATCTTTCTTTCTTTTGCTGACTACATATTGAAAGAACTTCTTAGGATTCTTTTTGGCTTCATTAGCTAACTGCTGTTCACTTTAGCTACCCACACCAACCAAGATACCTGCCTTGCCTGGTCTTTGTAATCCTAATGCAGTTGGTTATTTCCACTTATCTTATGCTGCATCCATAATGCCCTATTTTCTCAGTATAGCATGCTTAATCTCTGCTTAAAGGATTTTTATGACATTGTTTGTTGTAATGAGAGTTAACTATACTATATTCCATTGAAATGAAATGACTTTGAGGTTGTATCAGTTATCAAAGTAGAAGTGAATTTGGATGGCATTTTATGATGATGTAGTTTATCATCATCTAATTTAGTCATGGAATCTTGCACACTTGTACTGGATTTATTCATGAAGTATAACATCATCTGCATGAAGTAAAGAGCTAAGATTAACATTGCAAATTTTGATATCAGATTTAATACCACTTACCTTCATAATGTGATCCATATAGATAATGAATCACAGAGAGAGTAATGTACATCCTTGTCTGACATCAAACCATCTTCCTGTACTTCCTACAATTCTCACTGCCGACTTACAACTCAAATAAAGACTAAATATTGCTTGATGTAATTCCCCATTGACACCATTTAACTGTATCATTTTCAAAGCTTAAATACAGATCTTTATTATATTCCCAAAATTTCTAAACTATTTGTTGTAAAGTGAAAATCTGATCCTGACAGCCTCTATTTGGCCTGAATTCAGCTTGTTATTCAACAAGCTTCTCTTTCACAATCCTTCTCGACTGTTTCTGAAGTATATTTGCATAAATAAGTTTTAAAAGGGGTATACTGTGAGAAGACATATCGATAGAAAATTAATAACGAGGAAAAAATAAAAACCTCACATACAAAGATTATTTAATAGTATAATTTTCGCCTGTGTGTCACAGGCATCTTCAGTACATTAAGCTCAAATTAAACAATAACTGACAATTCCAAAAAGCACCACCTAAGTAGCTGGTGTAAGGTAACTAAAAAGTTCAATAACTTTCCTAAAAAAAAAAAAAAATAAAAATTAAAAAAAAAAAAAATAATAATAAAAAGATGCCTGTGACACACAGACGAAAATTATACTATTAAATAATCTTTGTACGTGAGTTTTTTCCGTTATTAATTTTGTATCGATATTTGCATAAATCTTACCAGGAACACTCAGTAAGGAAATACCTTTGCAATTCTCACATTCAGTTTTATTTCCGTTTTTCGTGTATGGGTACTATGAGAGTTCTACTCGCATCATCTTGAATTTGTCTCTCTCACCAGGCCTACTGAAGTATGCAGTGCAGCCACTGCAAGACTTTTATAACTCCATACTTGAGCATTTCTGGTTGAATATCATCTACTCCAGCTGCCTTTCCACATTTCAGGCTTTTGATGTTTTTTCTACTTCAAATATTGATATGCATTCCTGTTGGGAGTTTTATTCCATCATGTTGACACTAATTGTTTTTTAGCAGTCTTTCAAAGTAATTACTCCAGGCATCCAGAATATCATTATCTTTAGTTTTCATATCACCTTTATCATCTCTGATTCCTTTAAAGTCCTTTTACCTCCATTTCTGAGCTTTTTCAATAATCTCCAAAATATTTTGCCATCTTGCTGATATTTATCTTCAATGTTCTTACCAAAGTCTTCCCATGACATTTAGTTTTACACAGTTCTTTGTTTTTCTCTGTATTCTCTAAGAGCACAAGCTGACTTACTTTCCATGATCTTTTCATATGCTTTCTTCGTTTCCTTCACTGCATCTTTAACTTCCTGAGTCTCCTTTCCGAATCAGTCAGTTTTCTTTTGGGTTTACCACTGTATCTTTTGCCAACGTTTGATTCTTGTTTTCAAACTCTTTCAGTTTTTCTTGAATAATGTTTGTGTATTTGAGTCTACGGTCCACCTTTAAAAGCTGCTAACCTTATTCATTTTGAAACTTTCTTATGCAATCTTCTTTTCAGTGTGATATTCAGTTTTATTCTGCTCAAAACTAAAGTGATCACTTCCTATTTCAATTCCTGTATATACTCTTATGTCCCAAACCAGTGGGAAAACATTGCTTTCAACTATAACATAGTCAGTGATACTTTTCTTATTTCTTGCATCTTCTCTCCATGTAAATTTGTGCATATTTATATGTTGGAACATCATCATCATAAAATTCCTGACATGTATCCTCGAGGTTTGTACAGGATATGATAGTACTAAATCAAACACTTACATTATTACCAACTTCCTATCTATAATTTTCCTCCAAATCAATCTGTTAACTGTCAAGACTCCAGCATTAGGAGATCTTTTATTTCTGCCTTCTAAGGCACTTTTTACTGCATCAGTCCACCTATATCTTATCTTCCTCTGTTTAAGTGATCATACCACCTGAGATTAGCTCTGCTAACACATTCATGGATGCTGACAATGTCAAGTTCTTTCCTAATATCCTCGTTTTTAATATGATATTGCCATTGATGCCATCTGTTCACACCCCTCATCTTTCTCAGGACTCATATCTATGGTATCTAGTCTTTGGTCAAGTGTTTTATTTCTAACCCAGTTCTTAGATCCATAAGTTAAAATTGATTTTAACACTGTCTTGTATACAGCTAATATAGTGCTTTGACTAATTTCTCTCTTATTCCTATTAAATTTATTCATTTGACTTCCTACCATCCCACCTTTGTTGATTCTGTTGTCTATTTCCATATTCAATTTACCATTTTCACTAAAAATCATGCCTAAGTAGCTGAAATGTTTTATATTAAATTTAGTTTAATCCTTTATCCAAGTGTGAGCAAACAAAGTTTGCACCTGAAAATATCTTCAGGACTGGGGTAAGGTAGTACAATACTGGGCAAAGGTGGACCAAGCTAACATCACTCCTATCTTAGTATCTCCGCTAATGCAAAACACATCTCCTTGCGGATATGTATATGTATAATGCTATGCATTAAGGGAAGGGCCACTACCCAGACTAGTTTCGACCTTTATTGAGGTCTCTTCAGTGGGAGCCAGGCCCAGAAGTGGAGATGCCAGGCAGAAGCAATGGCAAGGTCATCTTTACCTATAGGAGTTGCCAAAAGGTGTGCCACCTTTTTATTAAATTACTCTGGATTTCGAGAAAGATGTTGAAAGTTTATTTTTCACTTGGTTAGACTATAATAAATTTAGTGTAATCCTTTATCCAAGTGTGAGCAAACAAAGTTTACACCTGAAAATATCTTCAGGACTGGGGTAAGGTAGTTCAACACCGGGCAACTTGTAGCAAAGGTGGACCAAGCTAACATCACTCCTATCTCAGTATCTCCCTTTCAACATCTTTCTCTAAATCCACAGTAATTTAATAAAAAGGTGGCACACCATTTGGCAACTCCTATAGGTAGAGATGACCTTGCTAATGCATGCTATCTCCACTTCTGGGCCTGGCTCCCACTGAAGAGACCTCAGTAAAGATTGAAGCTAGTCTGGGTAGTGATCCTTCCTTTAATGCATAACATTATACATATCCGTAAGGAGATGTGTTTTGCATTATGGGACATACTGAGATAGGAGTGACGTTAGCTTGGTTCTCCTTTGCTACGAGTTTCCCGGTGTTGTACTACCTTACCCCAGTCCTGAAGATATTTTCAGGCGCAAACTTTGTTTGCTCACACTTGGATAAAGGACTAAACTAAATTTATTATAGTTTAACCAAGTGAAAAATAAACTGAAATGTTTTACTTTTTCTATAGGTTGTTCATTGACAATGCAGTTGATATTTTCAATGTTTCTGCCTATTTTCAGTTTCTTTGTCTTTTTAATGCTGACCTTCATACCATATCTATTACAACAGTTATTCAATTTAGTCAGAGAATCTTGCAGACTTGTAGGAGATTTATTTAGAAGTATAACATCATCTGAATAAAGGAAAGAGCTGACATTGACATCTCCAATTTTGATATCAGGTTTAATATCACTTTCCTTCATAATGTGATCCATATAGATAATGAATAACAGAGGGGATAATGTACATCCTTGTCTGACACCAGATTTAACATTAAACCATCTTCCTGTACTGCCTTCAATTCTAACTGCTGATCTACAACTCAAATAAAGACTACATATTACTTGCTATTAGTCTCCATTGACACCACATAACTGTAACATTTTGAATAGCCTTTCTCTTGGTACTTTGTCATTCGCCTTTTCCAGATCTAGAAAGCTTAAATCCAGATCTTTGTTATATTCCCATGATTTCTTAATTTTTATATTTAGCTCATTTCTATAATTAGCAGAAGATCTCATTTGAATAAATATGATTGTGTTAAACTTTCCAAGATATGGGATGGTTTAATTCTTAGGCCTGCTAAACAGCCAACAGCACCCATAGTGTGCCTATCATGGGACTTTAGGCTTCTGGTCAGGATTCCACATAGGATTCTGTTACATAAATTGGAGCAAATGGGAATGGATGTGGATGTGACGATTTGGATTGAATCTAGGAAAGAGCATGTGACCAGTAGTCTAATGGAGGGCCCAGTACTAGTTCCTTTGTTGTGTAATTTGTACATCAGTGGTATAAGAAATGATTTGACAAGAAATATTCAGTTGGCTGATGATGCCAAACTGTGAAGAGAGATGATAAATGAAGATGATGCAGATACCCTACAGGGAAACTTGAATAGACTAGTATTATAGTCAGAAGTAAATGGTTACCGGTTAATTGTTGCCAGTTGTAAGGTGATGCACTTTTGGAAGAAGAGAGCACAAGCTGTGTACTGTATTTATGGAACTGAACTGCAACAAACTTATGAGGCCATTGGGTCTCATTGGGTGATTATGACAGGAAGTTGAAGTTTAAAGGGCATATTGTGAAGGTAGCCAAAAAAAAAGCACATCAGATTACTTTGTTGTTTAAGAACACTCTAACAAGCAAAGATGGAGAGTTATTGTTCCCCCATAGAAAGCTTTAATAATGTCACATCTGGACTACTGTATGCAGTTCTGGACTTTTGGATTCCATAGGGATGAAAAAGTGGTGGAGAGGATTCAGAGGTGAGTGACAAAAGTTTGTGGCAGGTCTATGGAATGCTTCCATTGAGAATAGATTGGTTCTCTGTTGTCTTCAAAATCTAACTGGTAAGCAAAAAAGAGGTGACATGATGAAGACATATAACTTATTGAAGGGACTTTATAGGATTGACACTGAAGACTTTTTTTATTTTAGTATACAGAATGAAGAGAGAGAGAGAGAGAACTAGGTCATCCATGGAAGTGGAAGTGTGTGGTTATCGAGGGTGTTAGGACTAGATTTTTTTACTGGAGGGTGGTGCATGGCTTGCCAGAGGTGGTTGTGAGTGCTTCATCAGTGAATGAGTTTAAATAGAGGTATGATAGGTATGCGTACCTATCATATGTACCTATCAATGGATCTCCTTCAGTGAGGCTTCTGATACCACTTATTGTTTTGTGTGTGCTATTTAATATTGTATCCATGATGACGTCTCTGTGACAGAGATGAAATATAAATTAACCTGTTTAATTATTTTTCTGTGCTGTATTCATTCCATTAAACTGAACTGAGTGTAAACTAACAAATAAGGCTAAAACAGTCTTTTGTTTGCTAGTTGGCTTCATGGTCCAGATGCATTAGATATATTTTTAGTTCATTTAAAGAGCCTACATCATAAAATGCACTTCAAAATAGAAAAAAAGAATGAAATAATTCTGACATATTTGAAATGGTGCATTATCTCGTTTTATTTGTAGAAAGTGAACATACAAACACACATGTATGCAAACAATGAAAGGTATTTACACATTTGGAGATAAGTTGCAGATGTCATACTCTATACACAGCATGAGTCTCACAATCAAGTATTCTAGTAACACTAAAACACAGAGCCAAGGCTATCTGTTCCAGTTATGCAACTTTGCCACTTCAGTGGCATAACTGGAACAGTTATGCCACTGAACATCCCAACTTCATAATATATTTTTAGTTAATTGCTGTAATCCCTGTAAAATAGATAGAATACTGAGTGCCTACTCCCATTCCTTTCTTCCATAATTTGCATTATATGCGGCCTGAAGGGCATATTAAGCTTTTATTTATTAAGCACACCTGCTATTGTTTCAGAAGTGTTCTGCAAAAACATCAACCTTCCCATATATCCAGGACATATCTGAAACAAAGGACAAACTTTGTTTGTCACATTCTGGAGAGTATGAAGTACCTTAGGCTTGAATTGGTTTACTGTGCATAGACAGAAAGAACTATCAACATTTGCCTCAGGGGAAAAAAATGCATTTTGTAACATTGGTATGGCAAGTTTTAGTCAGGAATCCATACTTTAGGTATCACCTTCTAAATCTTGGTGCTGTCCAGAGGAGAGCAATTTGTCTCATGGATGATCCCTCTCTTACAGATTCACTTGAACTTCTATCTCATAGGCACAGAGTTTGGCTCTGTGTCTATTCTATAGGTACTTCAATGAACTGGTTCTTTGCCAGTTCAGTGGAGCAAAATACAAAAGCAGTAGCTGCCTAGCATCCCTTTTCTGTACAACTGCATACACACCGAACCTGCTTTTCTTCTTCCCTCTTTTATTCCATTTACCTCCATCCTCTGGAATAGCCCCTACAACAAGAAATATTTCCAAAAAACTACAACATGCAACTCTCAAAAGGGGGGGGGGGGGTCAATAAACTTCTTTGAGTCCTCACCAGCATCCCAGACACAACACTGATGTGCTTTTAGGTCCTTCTTTCTCCTGTATAGGGGATCAATAAAATGAAAAAATAAATTTTCAAATAAATACAGAAATAAAAACAGGATTAGATGGAAGAAGATCCAAATGCTGCACAAAAATTACTACGAACTGGGGAGACTGTTTTTGGATTCAGCAGCAATGAAACACTCACCTGACATCAATAAGTATGGTGACATTAATTCGCCAGAAATCTGGGAGACAATCTGTATTTAGCTGAACTCCAACTTAACACTTGTAAATTTCTTTTTAGTATAATGACATGGCATCTGAAACTCAACATTGGAAGTACCAAACCAACAGTAGAGGGTTCCAAATTAAGATTTTAATTCCTTTATTTATTTTTTCCCCCATTATACTTATAAATTATTCCTGCTAATAACTTATTGATAGTGCTTATATACTATGACAGAATGTTTCCACTCAAAGATTAACACAGTGAAATATTATTTAGCAGGAAAAATATTTTATTTAATTTGATATCATGAATTTATATTGCAAAGTCTGTAGTGAAAAACTACCAACAACTAAAGTTATCCACACATCTAACTCTTTGATTACACCATACATGTAATTGTATTTTAAACTTAATTTATTATCTCCAGCTGTTTGAATACATGAATATTCAAGGCGTGGATTTCATCCATTTTTTTCCCCCAGATAAATAATGTCATGAATGAAATACGTAAGATTTTTGCCACTAGGTGCATAGTGGCAAATGATTTTCTTTAAATTCTTTAATTTTTTTTTCATTAAAAACTAATTCTAGGTATTCTGTACAGTGAATTAGAATTAGATTTGTTTATCTTACTCAATGTGTTATCATATAAAAGATTTTTGTTAGCATATAGAGGGCACAGTAGAAGTTCTATTTGGATCACAGATATAGTTCAGCTCAGTTACCAGAATCTGTTTATATTAGAGGTAAACATTTAAACTCATCTAAAGTTATAGATAAGGATGTGGAGTTTGGAATGAGCACAGACCTCACAACTTTTAAGAAACAAGCTTCATGTCACTCAACAGGATTCTGTTGATTGACAACAGAAGCAAGCTTCATGTCAATCACAGGATTCTGTGATTAGATTTATCACCATACTAGTATTGACTCTAGTCATAAAAGCCAGTTTGGACAGGAGAGGTTAGATATTGATATTTCAAATTTATTCTTATTTATCATTCCAGCAGAATGCTCTGTCTGAACTTATATATGTAAGAGAAAGGGATACAGGTGAAAGAACAGAGTAAGGTATTCCTCCATTTATGGAGAAATCTGAGGAGAGGAAATGATTCAGCATGACACCACCCAGTGAACCGCTATAGAAGAAACTGTATACCTGCTTACAAAGATGAAAAACAGACCATAGGACAACAGTTTGTTGAACAGACTTCTTTGCCAGACCAGTCACTTCCCTAGAAATTCATGGAATTTGAATCCTCTCTACCATCTCCTGATACTCAAGTGACCAAACCTACGCACAGTAGCAGAGAAGTGGCTAAATCATAGCTTTATAAAGAGGGACAATAACTTAGTTATCTTTACTTGTTAGCATGTTTTTCAACATCTGAGTTATCCTTTGAGCTATTTTACCAACTTTTGCATATAGTCTATGAACTTCAACTTTCTGTCGACCATTATTCCCAACTCCCTAGACTCATCATTTGTTCTCTTCAGTTCCTGCAATCCAATACCATCAATATGATACACTGCATGTAACCTTTTCAATCCGAAGTGCATAACCTTACATTTTGTAGCATTAAATTGACAATCATTATCCTTTGCCTACAATACCAGTCTATTTAAATCAGCCTGTAGGATAGCCACATCACTTTTATCAGCATTTGTTCTCTTCAGTTTTGTATCATCAGTCACCTTAAACGCATATCTTCCCTACTTGTGAGGAAATTCCAACTAGACCTCTAGGTGGTAGATGTCTTTCACTATCTAGTGAAACCACCATCCTCCCTTTTTGAGGTATGAAGTAGCTTCTCCAATGTTTCCCTCCCAGAGTAGGGCCTCCAGTTTTTGCCCCCCCCCCCTCTTTTCACATGGAGTTTGGGTGATGGTCTTGCTGGGCATAATCATTACACTATTACCATTTTCTACTAGGAGCCAGTTTATGCTTCATTTGAGGGTGCAACAGTAAAACAATTTTCTACAGGCTGGCCACCAGATAGGTACAGGACTAAACCCAGTGGTGTAACTCATAGGTTGGAAACTTTCCGATTAGCTGCTGAATAATTCTGCCTTTGCTTACTCTCCAAGGTTGTGCCTTGATACAGGACAATGATATGCAGGGGGACACTGTCTGAGGTCACACTTGGAGTTTAATCTGGGCTCTCCCCCCGATTTGTGAGTACACAAATCTTTCGCCCCAGCTGCATGCTCCTTCACTTTGTTTTCTGAATCAACCACCCTACACATGAAAGTTAATCATATAAATACTAGCAATTTAACTGCAGATAGAAGAAATCTCCCATAAAAAATAAAATTGAGCAAATAATAAAATACTTCCCAACCCCCTTAAATAATACCAAATCCTTTTCCAATAAAAACACTTCCATGTTCATTTCACCAACATTCAAGGCATTATAACAAACATTAGTGACATATGCCACCACTTACAGACATCAAAACCTGATCTCTTTTTTCTAATAGAACTGCATTTGGCATCCATCATGATGACAGTCTGCCTGAACACCTGCAGTGAACTAGTAACCGAAATAATCTTGACTGGAATGAGAGTCTTCATTCTCCATTCCATAGTAAATCCCCAACCTGTATCCAGGTCTTGGTTATTTAAAAAAAAAAAAAAAAAAAAAAGTGACTGGTATCAGTGAAAAAAATGCAGCTTATGTTAAATGGCTAAAATTAAAAACTCCAGCTTCTCATTTAGCTTACACAACAGCTAGAAGCATGTGTAAAGAAATGTTATCAACGATTCCTAAGCAGACTTCGTAAGAATGAAATGCAATCAACTCGCATCCTTCTCAACTGGTAGCCTCCTAGTTTCATTGCTAAGGCTATTGGGCATAACTTCTGCCATTCCATGTTACCACCTCTCTTGCATCCTGATGGCTTCATGACCTCACCCAAGGAAAAGGCAGACTGCTTGTCATCTGTTTTTTCCCTCCAACTCCTGCCTGGATGACCAAAGCAATTTGCCTCCCATACTTCCACAAACAGCCTCTTTCATGCCTACTCTGAACTTTTACCAAAATGACACCAGAAAAAAACTCTCATTAATCATGATAGTAACAAGGCTCTTAGTCTGGATGGTATTCTTTCAGTTGTGCTCCAGAATTGACACCTACTTTGTATTGTGTATATAAACTTTTATTTTCTATGGCATCTACCCAACGGCATTTCTTAAATTATTTTTATTTTTTTTTATTATTGTTATTTTTATTTCTTTTATTATTATTATTTTTATATCTTTTATTTTTATTATAAGTACCGTATATGGATAGTAGGTTGGGATAGAACTTGTTTACATTTAATTTGAAAGACTGTATATTGTATTTCTTGCGAAAAACAACAGGGGGAAGACTGTTCCACAATACAGCATTTGCAGGGATGAAGGAAGAGGAAAAGAAACTTGTTCTGTTTGTTTCAAGGTGCACTGTGAAGGGATGTTGAGCAGCAGCTGCACGTGTTCCAACAAGCTTAGTACTAAGTGGTGGAATTATTGATGTTATTTCAGATGAACATTTCCCATGGAAATGTTTGTAGAATGTACATATTGCAGAAATGAAGTGATATTTTGAGGGAAAGAGAAATCCTAGATTTTTTTAAGCTGAAGATGCAATGGTTGTGATGTGTTTGTGCCAGGAGGAGTTCCAAAGTAATTCCAAGAAGAGAAATCTCAAATTGTCTGGAAATTTGGGTATCGTCAAAAAGAATACTGGAAAAAAATGGTTCTTTTTTATGAGAAATAAGACAGAAACTTTTTATTAGCATTGAAATTGATAAGGATATCTGAATCCCATTGGAGGATGGCTCGGAGATCAGAATTGAAGGCAGTGGTGGTTGATGTTCTTTAAGTTGAGGTGAATTGTGTAGAGTAAGGTTTATCAAATGAAAGGGAGGAGTGCAATGTGCTGTCATCTGCAAAACTGTGTATGGAGGTCAACTGAAATAGGTCATTGATATATAGCAGGAAGAGAGTTAGTGAGAGGACAGAACCTTGTGGAACCCTGGCATTAGTTGAATGGTAAGAGGATAAGGAACTGTCCACCATCACACACAGTGTGCATCCAGACAGAAAGCTGGCAATCCAACTACAGAAGTGCTGAGACAGACCAAATGATGTTGGTTGCTTAGTAAGCCTTTGTGCCAGATCTGGTGAAAAGCTTTGGAAATATCAAGTGCAACCACTTGAGGTTCGTCAAACTTCTCCAAGGCATTTGTCCAGAGATGGGTGACACGTGAGCAGATCTCCTGTTGATCGGCAGTGATGGAATCCATACTTGTTTATTTGGTTGGTGCCTTCAAGGTAATGTAGGAGTTGGGAATTTATGATTTTTTTCCATTATTTTAGACAAGACTGAGGTAAGTGAGATATGGGAGTAGTTAGACAACAGCGACTTATCGCCCTTTTCTGGAACGGGTTGAATATAGGCCAGTTTCCAGATTGTAAGATAGATATCAGTGGAGTAAGAGAGTATATATGGGTGACATACGATTGGAGTCAGTTCTGGTGCACAAACTTTCAGAACAATTGGAGAAATGCCATCAGGGCCTATAGACTTTTTTTTTGTGTCTAATTTGAACAATATTTTTCTGATCTCTTCCTGACAAAAGGATATAGGGGCATTGTATGTTGGGCATCTGGGATGGTTGGGGGACATTTACCATTATCTGTTATGCATGCGTTGGAAGCAAAATGTGAAACCAGAAGATTGGAAGCAAGCCTACATCCATTCTCTATGAGAAGAGGGAGACAAAAGTCAGCCATCTAACTATCATCCCATTGCTCTCACCTCAGTACTTTCAAAAGTGATATAAAAAGTTATCAACAAACAGCTTGTTCATTACCTTGAGACTCCTCAGTTAATTAGTGATCACCACGATGTATTCTTCCATTTTTGTTGTACAGCTGACCTCCTTGCTAATCTCACCCACATTTGGACTAAGGCCATAGTAAGATTCGTTCATTGTATGCCATAGTAGATGGCTTTTTCTCATCATATTTCTCCATCCATGTTGGAGTGCCTCAGGGTTCTGTGTGTTCCCCCATACTCTTCCTCATTTACATCAGTGACTTCCTTTCTGACTTTAAATTCATAAATTCCAATTCACAGCTTCACCAATTACAGTACTCTTTATTCCTCTTCATCATTTAATAAACTCTGCAGTACACTAATGTTAGATCCCTCAAGATGTTCCATAACCGGCGACTTGAACTCTAACCTCCTCAACATCCTGAAATGGAGTGAAGATAACGTTGCAAATTTCAATGCCAAAAAACTCATGATTACCTTATTACCCACAATAAAACTTCTACTTCATTTCCTCTCAATTTTGACAATGTTTCAGTTTCTTTTCAAGATCAACTTTCTATTCTTGGATTGACTTACTCATCTAGTTACTCCTCCCACAAAATTATTACTTACATAGACTCCTTATCCTCTAAGAAGCTTGGTGTTCTTTTCTGTCTTTAAACATTTCTTCTCTTCCTCTCAACTCCTCACACTTTATAAGTCTCAGATCTGTCCAACTCTGGAGTGGTTAGCACATTTGTGGTAGAGCATCCAACACTTCTGGAAGAATTCTTGATGATATTCAGAAGAGGGGAATCTGCTTAATAGACAATCCTTCCCTCATAGGCTCCTTTAAGTCAGTTTATCATAGGTGTTCTGTTTAAGTACTGTAATTGTTCTAGGTACTTTCATGGTATTGCTACTTTGAATTGGCTGCTACCATTTCTTCACTTTCTTCTAACAGTGAAGAATTTGGGCAGCCACTGTCCAACACCTATACACTGTCCAGCTTCAAACACATTGAACTAACTTCTCATCAGCTACCTTCATTCCATTCATCTCAGTTATTTGGAACAATCTCCCTTGTACTGTTTTTCCCACTGAGTACAACCTCCCACTTTTTAAGAAACATATCAACAAGCTACATTTCTCATTAATCACATGCCCATATATGATACTGTAGTATTATATGTCTTATGATCTTAAAGTTTTCCCTATATCATTGATATACAAATTATCATTATTAAATTATCCCTCCTCGATTGGAAGCAGAGTAACTACTTTAGTTCTGGATATATCTTCTGATGCTATTACCAGATCAAACACTCTCAAACTCCTGGTCTCCCCTCTATAACATACAGTTTCAGGTAATTATATCTTAGCAACTGTATAAATTTCACTTCCATTTTGCCATGCCCCTTTCCTCCCTCTAATCTATGTTGCCATATTTGAAGTCTCCCATAATAATTGCTCAGCTTGCACAGATTATGCTAATCTGCTGATGCATGGCATCTACATCTTCCTGTAGACAGACTTCCTGGTCTATAGCGGCAAGCAACAATATATTTATCATATTTACCCCTACTCACTCTACACAGCCTCAAACAAACCATATCCCCAAGACCTAAAATCCTCTTTAACTTCTAATTTTGTTGGTTGTGATTCTTCAGCTATCATCAGCAATGCCACACCTTCTGTCTTATTTCCTCTATACCTCCTGAAAATACAGTTCCATTTACGTTATATTCTTGTAACTATATCGGTTTCTCTCAACCAGGTGTCACTAATGCTTATAATTTTTGGCTAAGTTGAACTGGTTAATGCTAGAAACTCTTCTTCCTTATTTCTGATATTCTGACATTCATGTACATGCAATTCAACATTCCATTGTACCCACAGTCACCTTTGAGTAATGTCATTAGCAACCCATTTGAATTAGAAATCTGTTCCATCACATCCAACATTGCATAATCATTTCTGTACACATGATGCTCATTTATCCCTGGAGGGGGCAGACACATTCTTATGGAAATGACTTCTATTGGGATTTATTGATCAAGTATATTTTGGAAACAAATATGTTATACCAACTAGTTTCACCAACTGAGGCTGTTGGCATCTTCAGGGTACATAACTGATATAAGGCACTTAAAGCTAAAAACTGTTACAAACTATAAATCAACCGATTCCAATTATATTTGACAAAACAGAACGCGTACAATACAGGCAAAGCATGTGCATGATGGTACAACACCAGGGCAACTCGTAGAGTTGCCCTGGTGTTGTACCACCCACTGAAGAGACCTCAATAAAGGTCGAAACTAGTCTGGTTAGTGGCCCTTCCCTTAATGCATAACATTAGACATATTCGCAAGGAGATGTGTTTTGCATTATAGGAGATACTGAGATAGGAGTGTTGGTATCTCGCTCCACCTTTGCAACGAGTTGCCCTGATGTTGTACCACCTTAACCCAGTCCTGAAGATACTTTCAGGCGCAAACTTTGTTTGCTCACACTTGGATAATGGATTAAACTAAATTTATTATACTCTAACCAAGTGAAAAATAAACTTTCAACATCTTTCTCTAAATCCAGAGTAAATTATTAAAAAAAAGGGTGGCACACCAATTGGCAATTCCTATAGGTGGAGATGACCTGCTAATACTTCTGCCTGATATCTGCACATGGGCCTGGCTCCCACTGAAGAGACCTCAATAAAGGTCGAAACTAGTCTGGGTAGTGGCCCTTCCCTTAATGCATAACATTAGACATATCCGCAAGGAGATGTGTTTTGCAGTATAGGAGATACTGAGATAGGAGTGTTGGTATCTTGCTCCACCTTTGCAACGAGTTGCCCTGGTGTTGTACCACCTTAACCTAGTCCTGAAGATACTTTCAGGAGCAAACTTTGTTTGCTCACACTTGGATAATGGATTAAACTAAATTTATTATACTGTATGTCGTCTCGTCTTTGTGTGTGTGTGTGGGGGGGGGGGGGTCAGAGAAAAGTATCTTGTGGATGAGTCTCTGAGGGTAGCCATTCATGGTGAGGTTGTTAGATATCAGTGATAATTCATCTTGGAGATCTTGTTGATCTGTCGTAATGCGGAAGGCTCGCTTTTTTAGCATGTGTACAATGCTAAGTTTCTGAGAAATGTGGTGGGAGTAGCTAAAGTGCAGATATCGTCCTGTATTTGTGGGTTTTCGGTTGAGACGACCATTCATTTGCTTCTTAATTAGGGTGTCCAGAAAAGATAATTGGTTATGTTTTTCAAGATCTAGAGTGAATTTGATTGTATGGTGTAATGAGTTGATTTTGTTTAGAAAATCAAAGAGGTCCTTTTTTGTGTGGTTCCAAATGATTAAAATATCATCCATGTATCTCCACCATATTGTGGGTTTAGGGTCTACTTGAGATAAAATTTTACTTTCAAGATCTTCCATAAAAAGGTCAGCACAAGATGGTGAGAGACGGCTACCCTTTGAAAGACCAGTCAATTGCTGATATATGATTTTATTCCATAAGAAAAAGTTTGATGATAAATAATGACAGAACAGAGAAGTG
The DNA here is from genome assembly GCF_054136105.1 of Typopeltis vanoorti. NCBI lineage: Eukaryota > Metazoa > Arthropoda > Arachnida > Uropygi > Thelyphonidae > Typopeltis > Typopeltis vanoorti. The sequence continues at coordinate 120,786,891 of NC_143563.1, read as the reverse complement.
TATCTTGTGGAAACAAACTTCCTAAAATGTTGATAACTTCTACCACAGGAATGTTAGTGAATAGAGATGTAACATCTAGGCTTGCGAATAGGTACGTATTGGAGATGGAAATGTTGTTCAATTTCTCTATGAAATGTTGCGAATTTCGTATGTAAGCATCCGAGTTATGGATGTGTTGTTTGAGGAGGCTTGCAACGTGTTTAGATAACAGATAGGTAGGCGAGTTGATACCATCTACAATAGTGCATAATGGTATTCCATCTTTGTGTACTTTTAGAGCGCCATAGTCTTGGTCTATGAAATGTTGCGAATTTCGTATGTAAGCATCCGAGTTATGGATGTGTTGTTTGAGGAGGCTTGCAAGGTGTTTAGATAACAGATAGGTAGGCGAGTTGATACCATCTACAATAGTGCATAATGGTATTCCATCTTTGTGTACTTTTAGAGCGCCATAGTCTTGGTGTTAGTGGATGCATAGACTTCAGTCTTCATTTTAAGTAAGCAAACGGAACCAAATCAAAAAATTCAATGATCTTTATGCAAAATGTCTTAAATCTAAACCTTCTCTGCCAGACAACAAAGTTATTTTTAATTTATCAGGTCACGTATTAACAAAACCAGAGATCACTATACTCAAGAAAGGTTTCAACTTTGCGATAACACCTGATCATATTCCTAAAGTGGATATCATTTGAAATATAAAAATGGCAGTCTCGTTGTTACCGGAACCCACAGCTAATGATCTTAGATTAAAAAGTAGTATCATCCTCTCGTCTTCAAGAACTCCTAACACAGACATCACCTCTCGGAAAAAAGAGCAATGTATAGTTTAAAGAAAAAGAAATATATTATTATATTAAAAGCAGATAAGGGCAACTGCACGGTGATTTTAAACACCAGGAATTACGAAGATAAAATTAGCAACTTACTATCAGATGTCCTTTTACCATGTCCTAATCACAGATCGAACATTAAAGAATCGCAATGATACCAACAATTTATTGCGTCACATGGTGAACTGGCCTGCAGGCTTAAAACGAAGACTGAAGTCTATGCATCCACTAACACCAAGACTATATGGTGCTCCGAAAGTACGCAAAGATGGAATACCATTAGGCACTATTATAGATGGTATCAACTCACCTACCTACCTGTTATCTAAACACCTCGCAAGCCTCCTCAAACAACACATCCATAATTTGGATGCTTACATACGAAATTCGGAACATTTCGTAGAGAAATTGAACAACATTTCCATCTCCAATACGGACCTATTCGCAAGCCTAGATGTTACATCTCTATTCACTAACATTCCTGTGGAAGAAGTATCAATATTTTAGGAAGTTTGTTTCCACAAGATATCACTTTCCTGTTCCGTCATTGTTTAATATCAAGCTTTTTCTTATGGAATAAAATCATATATCAGCAATTGACTGGCCTTTCAATGGGTAGCCCTCTCTCATCATCTTGTGCTGACCTTTTTATGGAAGATCTTGAAAGTAAAATTTTATCTCAAGTAGACCCTGAACCCACAATATGGTGGAGATATGTGGATGATATTTTCATCATTTGGATCCACACAAAAAAGGACCTGTTTGATTTTCTAAACAAAATCAACTCATTACACCATACAATCAAATTCACTCTAGATCTTAAAAAAAAAATAACCAATTATCTTTTCTGGACACCCTAATTAAGAAGCAAATGAATGGTCATCTCAGCTTCTTAGTTTACCGAAAACTCACAAATACAGGACATTATTTGGACTTTAGCTCCTCCCACCACATTTCTCAGAAACAGCATTCTACACATGCTAAAAAAGCGAGCCTTCCGCATTATAACAGATCAACAATCTCCAAGATGAATTATCACTGATATCTAACAACCTCACCATTAATGGCTACCCTCATAGACTCGTCCACAAGATACTTTTCTCTGACCCCCCACAAAGACAATGAGACGACTTACAGTATATTAGTAGAATCGTCATTCCATATATGGGGACAGTTTTTAATAAGGTTGCAAGACTCCTCAAACCCCATAGAATTAGAGTGACTTTTAAACCTACAGAAACGATTAGGCAACTCTTAAGATCTCCAAAAGATAGCCATCATTTCTTCAAATATGCTGGAGTTTACAACATACCCCTGCTCGTGCAGTTTAAAATATATCGGCCAGACTTCAAGAAGCCATGAGATTTGACAAAGGGAATACATTGGAGACGTGAACAATAACAGAGAAGAAAAATCGGGTCTATCGTTTCGTTCCTCAAGAACTAACCATATCATAGAATGGGAAAAAAGCTCCATTCCTTACATGGAGGAGGATTTCCACTCCCGAATTATTAAAGAAGCCACTACAGTTGCCCGTTCTGTATAAAACCTTAACTGGAACCAAGGATTAATCTTGCCCGAGATCTGGAAGACCCTTATTAGATCTCTAAACATACAAGAACTAAATTATAGTGCCAATTATAGAACATTCCTAAATAGCAAGTGAGATCATGCACACACTTTGCATGTATTGTGCGCGTTCTGTTTTGTCAAATATAATTGGAATCAGTTGATTTTTAGTTTGTAACAGTTTTTAGCTTTAAGTGCCTTATATCAGTTATGTACACTGAAGATGTCAACAGCCTCAGTTGGTGAAACTGGTTGGTATAACATATTTGTTTACAAAATATACTTGATCAATAAATCCCAATAGAAGTAATTTCCATAGTTTTCGTGGTCAAGAAAATATGTTTTAACATGAAGTAGACACATTCTTAATCCCCCCCCCTCCAAATTTCTAGTTTCCCTTGTTGTACACTTCCAAACATCCACTAAACAACAATTTCTCCAAACATCTAACTCCAAAACCATTTAAATGTAGTCCATCAGGCATATATATTTCTCTTCATTCATCTAATTGACAACATACATGAATAATATGCACACGATTCCTCCTACACAATCTTCTCATTGACTCATTAGCAATCATGGCCCTTCTTCTCAACTCTGTCCTATCGTATTGAGGCAACAGACTTACAATGTTTATTTCCTTACTCTTCATCTGTAGTTTCCTCCCCCATACATCCATGTACCTATGTCAAGTTCATCTCTAAGGATCATCCCTTGTGTTGGAGACTAATATATTTTTTGAACAGTTTCCTAACAATCACATTAGGATTTTGGAGTGAAATCATTGCAAAAAAAAAAAAAAAAAATTCATTCCATGCTGACCATGCAGATTGCTACTTCACCATACTAAGTGATGCAGATACCTGGGAGAGAAGGCAGACATCCACTGCACATGATGAAAAGAAATAGTAAAATAGGAAAGATTCACCCTTAGTCTTCAGATAATCTAATTGTATTTGGAGGAAGAAACATGAGGGAAAGAAAGGTAGGGACCAATCTACAGACAATATAAAAGATATATATTACATGAAATGAACAATGGGCCATCCAACACCTGTTCTTACTGTAGCAAGTAGCGACGGCAAGTTCAGGTGAAAAAAGATTTTATTTATTGTAACTGCAGTATTATAAATACATGTACAAAAACAATACTGATCCAAGATCTGTAAAGAGGAACATGAGAATTTCATCTAAAATTTCATTGACCATACACATCAAATATAGGCTATGTAACTTATTATTATTCAGGACCTCCATGGACTGTACTGTATGGATCTGAAACATGGATAATAAGGATAAGGAATCAAGAAAAAAATCAAGATAAGGAATCAAGAAAAAGAATTTTGTCATTTGAAAGAATTGTTACAACAAGATTCTAAGAATAGGATGGGTACAGAAAATCACAAATGAAGAGCTCTATCGGAAGATACAACCAAAAGAGAATCAAATGCAGAAGATTATAAAATGGAAGCTGCAATTGTTTGGACACATCTGTAGAATGAGTGAGGACCAGAAGATAAAGATATTTATGTTTGGTATTATGGATGGTGTAAACAGAAGAGGTAGACCATACAGAAAATGGATAGACGACATAAAGGACTGGTGTGAAATGGGTGTACAGAAACTGTGACACTGTGCACTGGACAAAGAAAGGTGGAAGAAGATAGTGAAGTAGGCATTGGAAGCCAACAGGCAGTGAGCCCATGGTTCGTGATGATGATGACCTCCATGGAGTCACAAGACTCTATGTGGAATATATATATGTATACATGTATGTAAATAAATAGTATTTATGAGCAAAGTTTGATTACTTAAAAAAAATAAAAAAAATAAAAAAAATTATGGGCAATCTCAGTGTACTCTGAAGTTTCATTCATCATTGAGTCCCTGTTGACTGTTATTCACACAATATCAATCAGCTTATTTATGGATAAAGCACTTATGAGCACCACAAACTAGTCTACTTATGCACCACTTTCCAAACAAAATTCTAGTCCTAATGCCATTGCTAACCACATCTTCTAGGAGTGGTCTGGTCACTTTTTTCATTAAATTTTATAGAAAAATTTCTTCTGTTCCAAGCCTTATGTTTAAGAATAAGTCGGTTACATGTTAGTAATTTCTATGTTTTCACATCTTCATTTTACCTGTAAACTTATTTTGGAATTCTCTGCTCAGTCACAATCAGGTTGCAGCCATATCGAAGCCTTATATATCTGTTAAAATACTAAACTCTTGTCTGTCCATTACCAATGTTCTTAACTATCCAAGTGATCACTTTTGCTATTTTGCTCAATTTTTCAAGGTGTCTGCTCAACCTTCACTCTCTTTCTATCTCAATCATGCCAAATTCCTATTCTCATAAATTCCTACAGTTAGTCATTCTGCTGCTCATTTTCTGATCTGTTCATCCCAAAGTTTCCTTTCAGTGAGACTGACAAATAATCATCATTTGCTCGCATTGTCACTGTTTAAATCAACCTGTAAAATCTCTCCATCCACTTATATAAATGTGGATGACACCATTATATAAATATATTCATAATTATATATAGTATTAATATTTTTAAGTTGATACCACATGTGAGAAAAGAACAACCTATAAGGATATAATTGCTGTGTCCACGGTACAGATGAAGATTGGAAAAGAAAAAGTGTATTGATATTTTTCTTGAATTGCAATTTGTAGTTGTTTGGGAATCCTTCATGAGGAAGGCTGTTCCAGAGGACAGGTCAGTGAAATAAAGGAAGAAGAAGAAGCATGTTTCATAAGTTTGCAGTTGCTCTGAAAAGGGATTCTGGGTAGTTGCTGGTCTTGTTTTAATTAGGTCCTACAGAGTGTTTAAGAATGATGGTTGCCAGTCCAGCAGAGCATTGATTGTGAAAGTGCCTGTAGGACAGATATACTACTAAAACATTGCATCTATGAGATAATGGTTGAAGGGAGTCTATAAGGGAGAAATCATCTGAAAGCCGAATTACTAACCCCAGATACTACAATTGAGAATTTTTGTGAGTTCTTAAATACACGACTCTATACATGTGACCATTATTCTAATTATGGGTGGATTTTGAATTTGTATAGAGCTAGCAGTACAATAAGCTTACATCTGTGAATAGAATTAGTGGTGATTGAGAGTAGGTCACATGCATATAGGAGAAAGAGAGTAGTTATCCAGCCTGGTTAGTTTAGTGGATATCATACCTGCTCTCCAACCAATAGGTTGTGGGTTTGTATCCTACCTTTTGGCATGAATGTTTGTAAAAATCTGCTGGAGACGAGCTATTCTGCTTGTCTAGAACAGAATAGGCTTGTCTTGATTGTAAAAAAAAAAAGAACAGAGCCACAAGGCACTCCATTATTAATGAAGCCTGAAAGGTATACAGTTATACACAATTTATATATTAAATTATATATATATATTTGTATACAGAGGGTGGTCTGAAAATTTCACCTCTTAATTTGAAGGGAAACGCTGGCCAGGCAGGGAAGAGTTAGAATTCTGGGTAGTAGTGGGATGTTCCAACAATTCATAGTGCAGATCCCTTAATTTTCCCATTGCCAAAAAAACACCTTTGTGGGCAGGTGCATTGTCCTGATGAAAGATAATTTTTTTCTTCTGCAAACCGGGTCTTTTCTCAAAATGTTTTGCATCTAGTCTGGTTAAAAGATCGGAATAATATTCCCAGGTTAATGTTTTACCTTTTTCAAGTTAATTAATAAACAAAATGCGTTTAGCATCCCAAAACAACAATACCATGACCGTGTCTTCATTGGTGCTGAACAACCAGCTTCTGTTCACTGTTTTGACTGCTATTTGGATTCTGGTGTGTGTGTACTGATGAATCCAAGTCTCATCCATAGTAATAAATCAGTGCACAAAATCAGTTTTATTCTTGTTAAAACGCTCCAAGCACTGTTCAGAGATTTTCACGCGAGTGCATTTTTGATCTGCTGTGAGGCAAGCGAGGCACCCATCTTGCACAAAGCTTTTTCATTTGTATTTCTTCATGCAAAATATATCCTACACGTTCTTTTGAAATGCTTATAATCTCAGCAATTTCACACACTTTGACTGGCCGGTCATCCAATACCATATCATGCATTTGATTAATGATTTCTGGTGTTGTTACACTTTTTCGATGTCCTTCACATGGATCATCTTCAAGGCTAGTACGGCCACATTTAAACTCGGCATCCCATTTCTTTATTCGAAAATGAAGGAGAAGTATGCCCATAAACCTTTATGAACTTTGAATGAGTTTCTTTTGGTGTTAAACTTTCTTTTACAAAGAATTTTATAACTTCACTATACTTAATTTTATCCATTTCAAGGGAAACAGTCAACACGTCTGATTCAGACAGCTGTATAAAAAAAAAAAAACTACTTGATAGATTGACTTGCAATATCACATGGATACTTATGACAGATGTACCAACTTTGAAAAAAAAAATCTTGCTGATAGTGTTGCCATCTATGGTCGAGGCCAAGAACTTTTCAGACCACCCTTGTATGTATATATATGTGTGTGTGTGTGTGTGTGTGTGTGTGTATATTTTTTTTTTTATATGTTTTTTTTTTTTTTTGGTTCAGGCTGTTATCTCATGCCACAAAAGACTCCAGCACACTCAGTGAACATTTTCCTACTGCAAAAGAAGACATTCCTACTTGGAAGAAATGCCAACTACAACCACTAGGTGGTAGATGACTTTCATCACCTGGTGAAACTCGCTGCATTGCTTATCGGATCTGAAGTGTTGACGACTGTTTTTGCCTCTAGAGTGGAAGTGGCTCCACCCCCCTTCCCCTCCCTGCATGCAGACTGAGTGATAGATACACTTCAAGGACATATCAAACACTTAGATAACCAGAACCTCCTCCATTTCAAGGGTACATCAGTAAAACATGGTGGTACCACAGGCTGACTGCCAGATTACAGTCCTGAACTTGTTGTAATTGGTCAGGAGATATTCTGGTCAGTTGGCACATAATCCTATTGTCACTTAATCTGCCACATTGTGCCTGAAGAGAGATTCTGAGTAGTGATATGTGAATTGGCACTGTTGAGGCCACATCATGACAAGGAGACTGGTCGCTCTCTGCATGTCCCTACACTTTCCTTTCATCCAAGAGTGAACCAAAAATGAAACTTGTAAACAATGATAGTGACAATGCATTCAAAATAAATCTCCTTGTAAACTAATTCATCCAAACAAATCCAATCAAGCAGAATATTCCAGACATATCAGAATCTCTATCAAAAGGGAAAAGAAAAAAAAAAAACACTTTCACTTCCAATTTACAAACGTCCCTGGCATAAATTATGTTGTAAATGACATCTGTCATCACTTACAGACACCCAGACGTGACTTCCTACCACTCTTAAGAGATATCCAAATTGCAGCAATATCAACCCCAGTCCACCTTCAGTAATGGCCAAATGACACTTCTCGTGATTCATTTTACCATGAGAACGGCACTTGTGCTTTTGTGCAATCCAACATTGAGAATGACAAATAATGCCAGATCACCTACATTTGACCTCCTCTGGCTCATGGTTTCCTGTCCCATTTATAACATTGGTCTGCTCCTTTTACTAGTATTCCAAAAATCATTCTTGGCTTTCCAACTTCCTGTCCATGAAGTTCATTAATCTGTAATCCAGCTATCCCAAAATTGAAGTCATCATTCTAGTCGACCTTAATGTCCATATCTCCAACTGTCTTCCCTTTTCCTACTACCAATCAAACTTGATGTGATGCAGAAGTTTTTGCTGTAAATAGTGAACTAATACAAATCATATAATTTCTCAATATCCTTGATCATTTTTAACCACTCAGCAATTCATATTACACTCATGCACAAGTTTACTCTTTGACATAATACACCCCCTCTCCCTTCATGACTACATTCAACCTTATGTCCTTTAGCACTACAAGTATCAGGCGGGATGAACTCTGGAATTACTCCTTCCTTTCCATGCGCTGATTATAGCTTCCATTCTCCTAATTCATGCACCTGCACTGGATGATTCACAGAAATTATTCTTACTGACATGTAGGTTTTCATCCATCATTGTACCCAAAACTCTTTTTCCACTTTCCAAGTGGATCCGGAACACTGTGTTTCATATATCTTCTGAGTTCAACTTGGAACATGTACAAGAGTTTGGGATAGAATGAGAGATGAAATCCTTCATACCAGTGAGGATAATTTCTGTGATTCATCCTGTGCAGGTGTCTACATTAGAAGAGGGGAAGCAATAGTCGGACCATGGAAAGGAACAGAAGTACTTCATGCACCCATCCCACTTGGTTCTTATAATATGTCACAGGACATGAGGTTGAGTGCAGTTGTATATAAGCAGTTGGAAAAAATTTGGCTTACTGCAGGTAGCATATACCCCCTGTGTAAGAAGAACCCTAGCTTTATACTCAGCCTGTGCTGAAGCATGCAATAAATGAAAGGTAATCATTAGCAAATGATCCCAATCCAACTTCATAAATACAAATAGCTGAAACTTGCCTCAAGTCCAAATCTAAGTCTCATCTTCTGGTCCCTTACAAAAGCCATCAGATGCAATTTCTGCTCACCCATTCTTCCACCTCCGCCATTCAGATGGCATCTCTCTTTTTGTCAAACTCCTGCATAGATAATGAAGACAAATTGTCTCTTTCCACACCATTAATTGAGCACTATATGCCTCCTGTGGTTTATCAGAGATGTAAAGAAGTAAAAAGATGTAAGAAGAATACTAAATAAACCTAGACACTAAAAAAAACTTCTGCTCCCAATGAAATTTCCCCAATTATACTCAGATGTCTTGCATCAGAACTGAATCCTGTGCTCTATCACATTTTCAATCTTCTGAACACAGCCGCACTTATTCCAGTAAGTATATATTCAACTTTTTCCAATAAAAGGAGATAACAGCTAGTTTTTGCAAGGGACCAACTACTTGTCCTTCGAAAAACCATTGGACAATTCCTGGTCACCTGTGCTTCAACCTCTCTCATTCAGATAGTGTCTTTCTTTTCCTCGAACTCCTGTGTTGATGATGAAGGCAAATCACACCTTTTTATGCCAGTAATTCAACACCATTATACTTCCTGTGGTTTTTCAGCAAAAAGATGTAAAAAGATTACTAAATAATGTGGACACTAAAAAAAAATCTTCAGCTCTGAATGTCATCTCTCCAGTTGTACTCAGATATTCACCAAAGCTAAGGCCTGTCCTCTATTGTCTTTTCTATCTTCTATATTCTGTGGCAGTTACTGAAATGGGATGTTGCAATAAAAATGAGCAGGTCCCACCAGCAGACCAAAAGGGAATCAGGTTAATATTCCAAAACCTGCAGTAACACAACAGAAGTCAGAGAAGTCGACGAGTTCCAGGGAGAGTAGTAATTTCTTTATAAGGGTTTGGCTCACTGGAAAATATCGTCACAAGATAGGGATGCTTTTCACATAAAGCACCATGCTTCCTGCAGTGTCCGGAGTGCTCCTGTTCACCCTTGAAAATCCAGGGGAGAGAGTGTGATTTTTGTGCCAGACCATACCCATATCTGCAGCAGGTCTCCAAGGTTAACAGCCTCTAGTTGATAGAGTAATGCAGGCAAGGAAAGTTGGCAAGGCAGATCCATATCCTTGAACAACGATTGGCTCTGAGAACTGGACCTGTCAGGCTGGGGTTTGAAGTGGGTATGGCACTCTTGTTTATGTACATAAACAGCCTACTTTCATTCAACGCTAATCCTATTAACAGCTTTCTAAACAATAGCACTCTCCATTCCTGCTACTCATTTGACAAACAGTGCAATGGATAGACATCCTTAGCCTCAAGATCATCTACAACTAGTCCCTTTCTTCAATGGGACAAACACAATCTGGTCTATTTACATTCATTGCCACCAAAACAATGTCTTCTATTCTCTCACAAAAAAGATCTCAGCTCTCATTCTCTTACTGTCATTAATACACAAATCACCAGACAGGATAAGATCTCTGCTTGGAGTAACATTTACCTTCAGTCTCTCTCCTAGCACAAACACATCACTACAATAACTTCCTCAGCATCCAAAAAACTAATTCACTCTCTTTTGTTCAAGATGCAATTTTACACCCAACAACTATTAAATAAGTATAAATCCCAAATCTGCCCATGCTTAGAATATTGCTCATGTGTTTGGGGTGGATCACCTAAGACCTCTAAAAAAATTCTTAATAGTGTTGAGTAGAGAACAGTTCGGGATATCACATTATGTCTCAAACACTTCAGCAGCCAAAGTATTTCAAAATATCTTCAGGACTGAGGTAACCTTACCTCAGTCCTGAAGATATTTTCAGGTGCAAACTTTGTTTGCTCACACTTGGATAAAGGATTAAACTAAATTTATTATAGTCTAACCAAGTGAAAAATAAACTTTGAACATCTTTCTCTAAATCCAGAGTAATTTAATAATAAGGTGGCACACCTTTTGGCAACTCTTATAGGTAAGGTTGACCTCTCCTATTGCTTCTGCCTTAGTATCTCCATTCTGGGCCTGGCTCCCACTGACGAGACCTCAATAAAGGTCGAAACCGTTATGGGTAGTGCCCCCCCCCCCCCTTAATGCATAGCAGTATACATGTCTGCAAGGAGATGTGCTGTGCATTATGGGAGATACTGAGACAAGGAGTTGAGAGCTTGATCTACCTTTGCTGCGAGTTGCCCGGTGTTGTACTACCTTACCTCAGTCCTGAAGATATTTTCAGGCACAAACTTTGTTTGCTCACACTTGGATAAAGGATTAAACTAAATTTATTATAGTCTGACAAAGTGAAAAATAAACTTTCAACATTTCGATATCATCTTTGTCGATTACTGAGTGTGGCTTCTTGAAATGACTCATTTTAATGATACACTGTCTTTCTCCTTAGGCTGAATTGTAACATTAGTATTAAACTTTATATCTTAAAAGGTGATACTGAGTAATGATCACACTACATTTTTTCTTGGTTATTCTCAACTTAGTCAATTTTTTTTGGTTGTGGTCCATGTTTCACTTTCATATAGCATGAACTGCACTAGCTAGCTGTCAGCTATTTTTCTTTTTTAGAATGATTTGGTTGTTGAAATTTAACTTACCAAGGTGAAACATTATGCCAGAATAATAAATATAGTGGAAAAAAATACTGGAGGGCAGAATTATTATCCACCAAGGAATTGAGAAATTCGTTTACAAATGATCTACGCCTCATCCCACAAAATCACATCACATCTGAAAGAGCAGTTTACTATCACCACATTCTTCCCAGAATGGTGTTATGTGAAAAAATATAATACAGAACGCCATCTTGAGAGAATGGTGTTATTTATGCTTTATACACACATATACACTCTATTCATGTAAAACAACAATAAAGAACATTATCATTCCTTTGCATAAATTCCTTATGATGTTTGCATAAGGAAGGTGTCCTCTTCATTGTTACATTAATGTGAAATGAAGAGGACAAGGATATCTAAACAACATATAAGGAAGTTACCAGGATATCTAAACAACATATAATCAACTCTCGCTATAACAGAAAAATTATTATGAATTCTTGCCATAAACCCAAAGCCTGTTTTGCAATGCAAAGCAGACTTTGGTCTCACATTCAGCTATTGCTCTCACATCATCCCTCTCTAGAATAGTGCAGAAAGTTATTAACAGCTAACTGCTCAACTATCTAGGGACCCACCAGTTAGTTAATGATGACTAGTGTAGATTCTGCCGATCTAGATCTATGGCTGTCTTCTTAGCCCACGTCATCTATCACTGGATGCATGCCAATGAACGGTTCAGAGAAATGTGCTTTCATTCTTGGTTTTTAGTTTTATAGGTGGTTTAAAAGTTGCATTAAGATTATAATGGTGTAGAATACTATTTATTTTTGGTAACCCTTTATTTTATGACATAGCTATGGTTTTACTATAATCTATGTTATATGTATTTTTTGATAAGTTTTATGAACAACTTTATAAATAGTATTATAGATAGTATTTTTGCTATAGCGATTATTTATAAATGTATTGCTAATAATTTGTAATTCTTGTTTTAGAGTTTGTTCATTAGAGCAAATTGTTATAACTTTGTTTTTGAGGGTGTTAATGACTCCAAGTTTTTGTGAAGGATGGCGATAAGAGTTATTATTATTACGGGCTACTCCAAGGAGTTTTTAGACTCATTGAGGGAGATTTACTTAGACTTAAGTAAATGATGAAGAAAAACCATTGTGTGTTATTTGTTTGAAAATTTTGGTGACTGATAGCATGAAACCAAATAAACTTAAACGGCATTTTACACTTCATGAGGAGTATGTTAACAAACCTACAAACCTTGAGAGGTCTTTGCTGCCAAACTGAAATGTTTTGAAAAGTGAAAATGTAGCATTAAAAAAGCTTTGTCAGTAAATGAAAAAGCTTTACCAGCTTTGTGCAAAGTTGCGTATAAAATAGCTAGGATTCCACTATTGGAGAAGATCTAATTCTGCCAGCTGTGATTGGTATTGTGGAAACTATGCTTGGAGAAAATTTTACTAAACAACTACAGTGCATGCCTCTATCAAATGATACTGTTGCTTGGCAAATTGGTGAGATATTTGAAGATATGCAGCAACAACTTTTGTCGAATCTTTGTGACCAATTATTCTATTGCATACTTTCTTTATTTTACTTTCGGAGTGATATTCCGTGAACCTGAATTTGTTGACATCAATTCTCCACAGTGGTCAGATGCCCGCTTACATCCTATTAAAAATTTATCAATTTTTTTACACTAGAAAAGATTGTTTTTATACCGTATATCACAGTTGTTGTGAATGGCAATATAATAATGTCGACCATCAACTTCTCGCTGTTGGTCACTGTTGCATTGTTACTGCCATCTTGCCATCTCAAGCCTTATTTATACTTTCAGAAACATTTCCAGGACATATGAGACTTCATGTGATGAAATCACAAATATTTCTGTAAGGCTGATATGATTCATTGATGACATATTTAAATTTGTATGAATATTTAAAAATTTTAATTAATTCCTAGTTTTTTTATGTTTTGCTAACTTCTATGGGTTTTATCAGTGTCTCAACACAAGAATTGCAAGGGGGCGGGTGGCACCACAAAAACTAATGTTAAAAAATGGGGCACACATGAAAGAAGGTTGACTCTAAGCAATATTTTCAATGTTTATTGGCCACCATCCATACTGTTCTAATTTGTGCTCTTATATGAGTAATTATGTGAGAGCATGTTGCTCTGTAGCTTAATTTAGTTTTTGTAACTAAATCAGAAAATGGAAAAGCAAAACATACCCAATCTAAATCTAATAGCATCAAGGACAAAGATGGGAACATAATCATTGATAAGGACAGGGTGAATGCTGGTCTTGAAATTCATGCTTGCTCTTGTTATCATTCAGGGAGTGAGAGGTGCAATTGAAGTCTGATTAGTGGAATAATGAATTACTGACCATTTAAAACTATATATTTAGAAATTTATGTACATTTAATCATGCAAATACAACATTTATATTACAAATCATATTCTATCTTTTTCAGTTTAGCTACTTGAATACAAATTCTACCCTACGGTTTTTCTTTATGAACTGGTCAATAACATCGTCATAAAAAGTTGGTTGTAACTTAATTTTCCCAAGCAACACCACACTTGTAAAGGCTGGCTGAAGCTCACTGGCGAGAGCTACATAAGGCCTGTGTTTAAGACGACATGAAGGGAGCAGAAATGACTATGCATGCACATGAAATCACAGTGCTGCAGCGAAGACCTGAAAGCTACCACAACCTAACAAGCCAAGGTAGCTTTGATTAGACGAACAAGCATTGGCCTTCGATTCATAACGCAAAGCTCAATTATTGCTGCAAAAGCTTAAGACATCTTCTGTCTACAAAAATAAAAGCCTGAATGGAATGCTTATAAATGCATGCATTTATTAACAAATAAGTGTTACTTCTTTCTCAAGTAATGAACTTGTGCAGCATGCATGGAAAATTCACCCCTGGATAAGGAAAAGATGAACTTTTGAAAGCTTTCAAAGGAAAGCCCATGATCCTAGAATTGCTGTATCTATCCCTTTCAAGAACATTCTGGCTATGGTAAGCAGTTAATACTTTCACACTATATCAAGTGCCATCTAGAATTGGAGGAAAGACTAAAACAATTCTCATCTTTAAAGAGTACATTAGCCCATTGGTGTCTTGTCTACTTTTTGTGAATGAAACACTGTTGATCTTGTGCTCTACGATGAGCTGTTCATAAAGGGACACAGATTACAGGCCTTTGAGTGTATAGGCCTGCTTGTCACACAGCTATGTCAAGTCCTATGTCAAGATATCTGCATACTTCTGCTTGAATGGAGCTGACCTGCTGTGTTAGTTTGATTGCATTTTGCTGTTATAATGAAAAATCTGTCTTCTTGCTCTGTGGTAGGGCAAGGGGAACTTCTTAGCAAACATCTAGAACACATTCCATTGATTTGAACTGTTGCCCAGTGCCTGGGTACAATGCAATGTGAGATTCCAAACTTTCTGGCATATCAGTAATTCTGTGACCTCCTAGCTTTCCAGTAATTTTTCCCTCTGTGAAATCATCTAGATCAGGGGTTCTTAACCTGATTGTGGTCGCATTTGTATTTTCATGATTCTAAATAGACTTGATATAGCTCTTCACAGTCTTTATTCCAGTCAGGTATGTATTCTTTTCAGAAACCCCTTGGAATATACTTCTTTGCTGTTGATATGATACTGCTCCAATGAATCTGTTGTAGTTTTCACTCCCAGGTGGTATCCAGCTTACTATTTTATGCAGTTCTTGTGAAAAATCCTTCCATTTTACTTTCATTATATTCCATCTTGGTTGTGGGATGGACCGTATTATTGGTATTTGTATTCCTACTTCTACCAATACTGGGCAATATTGGCTGTGTGGAAAATCGTCAAGGACTTACCTTGTGTGTTTAGCGGCTGAGTTTGCAAATTTTGGGTAACAAAGCAGAGAGCTGAGTTGTATTCCCTTTTCTATGCTGCAGCCTTAATGGTCCCTTTGTCCTTTGCATCAAATGTTAAGCTAAGATTGTTTTGCTCAACCCAGTTTGTTAATGCTTCACCATTTCCCTCATTCCTGACATACTTTTAGGTGGGCAAAACAGTATGTTTAGTGGAGTGTTGCTACAGACCAAGGAGCACAGAGGGTGGGGACCAGGAGATGTTGATACAGTTGAGTTTGGCAAGTGCAAGAAGAATGATTGTTATGGAATATTTTAACTACAGCAGTATAAATTGGGGAGAGGAAGATGCATGTAACAATAAGGGAATGGAATTTCTAGAATTCTTGATGAACAATGTCTTAGGCAACATGTAACAGAGGGAACAAGAGGTTCAAGAGTTTTGGATTTGGTTATAGCATCTGAAGAGCTGATAATAACTGAGATGACATCTCAACCATTAGTTGAAGAGAGTGACCATATAGTTTTGACTTGGAAAATGAATAGACATGCAGGAGCATCAAAGAGAATTGAACGTATGTGAAATTATAAAGCAGGTGATTATAATAGTCTTAGACATCAACTTGGGGAAGTTTCATTGAGGGAGAAATTGGAAGGCCGGGATATCATTAGTGCTTGGGAAATTGTGAAGGAATATATGTTAGCAGCAATGGTAAGCTGTATTCCCTGAGTGAAGAAGAGGACACAATTTGGAGTAAAGTGGATGACAAACAATATTAAACAGGAATTGCATACGAAAAAGAGGCTATGGAAGAGATATAAGGAGATGGGGGAAGAGAAGATGCATGAAAAATATAAGACACAGGTCAGAAGAGTGACTAGTATGGTAAGGAAGGCAAAACTGGAATATAAGAAAAGATTGGCTCTTAGATCCTAGGAAATTTTTAGCAATGTGTCCAGTAGGAGGAGAAATGACTGTGGAGGAATGACATTGTGGGATAAAAATAGGAATAGAGTGACAGATACAGAAGACATAATGGAATTGTTCAATGAACATTTTATTAGATTATTTCATCCTGCAGGAGTCAATTTGAATACTAGAGGGATATGGCAGGTTCGAGGTTTAGAGGTACAGGAGGAGAGTGTGTTCTACATACTGAGTACTCTGGATGTTAGTAAAGCTGTGGGACTGGATGGTATTTCACCACGAGTTTTGAGAGAATGTGCTAAGGAACTGAAAGTGCCTTTGACCTTGCTTTTCAATGAAAGTCTGGCTGCAGGAAAGGTGCCCAGGGAATGGAACGAAGGTAAGATAGTGCAATTGCATAAGGGCGGTAGCAGACTGGAAGTGTCTAATTATGGGCCAGTTTGTGTGTCGTCAGTAGTTAGTAAGATCTTGGAGAAAGTAGTGAGGGACTATATACAGTATTGGGCAGATGAGGGTAATGTTATCTGTGAGAGTCAATATGGATTTGTGAAGAGGTGCTCTTGTTTTAGCAATATGCTAACCTTTTATGATAAAGTTACAAAAGCATAAGATGAGAGAAAGGCATATACTGTCATTTTCCTTGACTTAGCAAAGGCATTTGACAGGGTGCCACACGATAAGCTGATGTTCAAGTTACAGCACATGGGTCTGGATGTCAGATTGGTCAACTGAATTCAGAATTGGCTGTCCGATAAATGTCAGAGAGTTGTGTATGGTGGAGCAATATCAAAGAGGCAGAAGGTTACAAGTGGGGTTCCACAGGGCTCAGTACTGGGCCCTATAGGTAGGGGAGACAAGAGATCTGGGGGTTGATGATTGATAGAAACCTGAAATTTAGGGGACATATTGCAAAGGTAGTGAAGGTAACACAGAGCATTGCTGCAATAATGAGAAGGACACTGACCTGCAGAGATAAAATGGTTATCATTCCGTTTTATAAGATTCTGATCAGACCACACTTAGACTATTGTTCTCAGATTTTTTCTTATTTATTAATTGACAGCGGGTGCATTTAAATAGCTCTGTGGATGCATTTGCACCTGTGGCATAGGGTTGAGAACTGTTAAACTAGAGGATGCGTTTGAGACTTTACAGATGTCTAGTTTTGAAACTTGATCCCTTCACGAAAAGAACTTCCTTCCAACACAGTTCTTTAGTGCAGCCTTTTGCTTTTTATCCTGTTTAGTGTTACCATGTGACCCCCTCCCATCCCCCGACTTAAAAATTTGAATGTGTACCTGCTTTCTACTTGAAATCATCAGTTATACAAATGTCACAAGGTGATTTGTCTGAATTTGCAAATGTAATCTTCAGAAATTACGAATGCAATTTCTGTTTCTTTACTCATTGCATCTTGATGTTCTTTAGAACAGCCTTCCTAACTAAATAGTAATATATTAAAAAAAAAAAAAAAGAATCTTTATTTTTATGAATGTTAATATATCATTTCTTTCTTCTCAGCCTTTTACCCCTCACTGGTACTACTGTCTAATGAAGTCACCCCCCCCAAAAATAATAATAATATTGTCATATGTGACTAGCTTTCTTATTTTAATTTATTAGTGAAACATTTTTGTTATGTTTTTTAAAATGTAATCCATAAGAAATTCATAATAATTGCACATTTGTACCATGGATGAGTTAAGGTTTATAATTATAGGAGTTCCTTTCTAGAGACAATATATAGCCTCTTTATCAGGTTGCCAATGAAGAAATTTATGATGTCATTTTGGTTGATAAAAATTGCTTAGTATGAGAGGATGACTTTCACAAACATCCAGTCCAAGGGAGGAGAAAGAGGACAAGATAATTCCAGTATATAAATAAAGGAAGTTCTGAGATAGAAGTAGCAAATTACATCCTGATAGTATCAACGGAGTGTTGGTTATGATTTTGGAAAAGTTGGTTAATTCAGATCTGGATGGTTGTGAATTTGATGTTGTATTGGCAGAATACATGACTTTGAGTACTTAGGTCCTGCCATAGTAAATTATTACTTTAACTACTTATAAATTAATGTATTATTATTATTATTATTATTATTATTATTTGACACCTCCAGTGAGTCCAAAGACTCATCGAGGGAGGGCACCTGTTCTACAACTCTGTCTTCACCACTCAATCCACCAATTGACCGCAATTATATCAACAGCACTACTGCCGACCGCTACCACTAGAATACTCGAATAACTATTATTTCCACAGACAATCACAAACATCCATGCCCATGGTGGGATTCGAACCCACAGTCTTTTGGCTGGAAAGCAGATATGCTAACCACTCAGCCAGCCAGGCTGGCCAAATGTACTTTAATTTATATGGAGCTTCAGTTAAATGACAAGCATTTTTTTTTTTTTTTAATGCAACTGTATATTGTAAGACCAATGTGATATAATAATTTTATTTCCTTTCGACATTCGGATACTATCATCATTCATTTAACCACAGTTTTGAGGGAAGATAATATTTAGTTTGTTGTATCTGCTTATATATGTTATTTGATGTCATGAATGTAATATAATGAGTAATGCTCTTGGTATTTCAATCTTTTAGTCCTAGCAAGCAGCCAGAGAAACCAAAAGAACTCGAATGGTCTGAAACACCAAGTGATATTGTACATTTGACAGATACTACTTTTGATGAGGTTATTAGTAAAGAGTTATCAGCATTGGTCATGTTTTATGCCCCATGTAAGTTGATATTTTTATTATAATATTTTTGAGCAGTAACTGATAAAATTTACTATCATGTTTGGTTGATGAATGTTAGTTATATAATATATCCCAGTTATTTACTTAATTATGACTATTATCATGATCAGAGCTCATTGGTGTCAAAAGACTTATCGTGGGCAGTTGCACTGTCACACATTTTTTTTTTATTTACACCAATTATCTACTTTAAGTAATTATGATTATTATCATGATCAGAGCTCAGTGGGTTCAAAAGACTCATCGTGGGCAGTCCAACTGTCACATCCACACACACACAGGTTATCATACTTTGCATTGAATGCATTCACAATCTCCATGCCCACCACACTTTCTGGCAGTGCATTCCAGTCACCTACCACCCTACATGCAAAGAACCTATTCTACATCCCTCCTCCTCTCATTCTCCTTATATGGCTCCTAGGGAAGCCTTTTGTTCTCTGTCTCTCCCCATTCTATGAAAAACTTTCGACATCCCATTAATCTGGTAATAATCGCTTGCCAATTCATATATATCTGGAATAATTGTTCTGAAAGATTGCTAAATAGAACAAGCACTGACAACTTGGTGATAGAAAACATTTAGAATGAATGCAATCAGGAGTATATATAAACATTTGAATTAGAAAAAGGCATCAAAAACCTGAAATGTGAAACAATAGGTGGAATGGATGATATTCAACTAGAAATGTTCAAATATTGAAGGTATGAAAGTTTTACAGTGACTACATTGTATAATTCAGAAGGTATGGTCAGAGGGTTGAACGGCAGATGATGAGAGTAGAGCTGTCATAGTACCTATCTATAAAAAAGAAATAAAAGTGAATGTGAGAATTATGGAGACACTTCGCTACTGAGTGTTTCAGATAGGATTTATACAAGTATCCTTCAGAGTTGGCTAAGAAAATTTGTGGAAGGAATACTTGGAGAAGAAGTTAGGTTAAGCCAAATAAAAGTTGCTGTGTTCAGATATTAAGTACAAGATAAATAGCTGAGAAATCATGGGAATATAACACAAATCTGCATTTAAGTTTTGTGGATCTAGAAAACACACATACAAGGTGCAAAGAGAAAAGTTGTTCAAAATACTGCAATTATATTGTGTAAATAGGACGTGATTCTGTGCAATACCTATGTATTGCACTTTGAAGTTACACTTCGGCAGGTAGAATTCAAAGAGTTGGAGGAAGACGATTTGATGTTACATCAGGTGTGATACAAGGATGGACATTATCTCATGTTTATTTAACTCATGTTTCTAACTTGAAAGTGCTACTATTTAATTCTACTAGTCACGCTGAAGATAGGGACGTTCAAATTACCAAAATCGGATAAGTAAGATTCAAATTTTCAGTGTTAGAAGTTCATAGAGTGTACTGCGGTCACCAGCCAACGAAGAACAAAGGACGTCGCCATTTTAAAAAAGTCGCACTATAGTCGCTAATGGGAAGAAAGGTTAAAGGTCAGGTCACTGAGATAGCGAACTTCAAGCAAAATGAGCTGTAACAAATGCAATAAGCCATTAAGCGATGAAGGGGATGGACTGCATTGTTCCAGATGTAACAAAAAAACAACACTTTCACTGTTCAGTTCAGGGATCTCAGAAAGCACGTGGAAAGCAAAAGGAGCCATGAAACGGACCGAATGGCGATGTCAACAGTGCCGTGAGAAAACGAAGAACAAAGACCAGACACCAAAGAAAAGTAATGACACACATCAAGGTAAACCACTTCCAGATCCTAAAATTACAGATAACTTTGATTCATTTAAACTCATGGTGAAAGACTTATTAAATGCACACATGGAACAAATTAACAAAAAATTCGAGGAGTATGAGCATTACATACAGTTCAATAACGAGACCTCTGAAAAAATGAACCGTGCGAGAAATAAAGACAATTAACGGTAGTGATGGGAATGCAAGAAACACTCCAATGCAAAAATCAAGAATTGCAGAAAGAAGTAAACACACTCAAGTGTCAAATGGAATACATGCTAGAAAAAGAAAGAAAAAAAGAATTTTAAATTGAGGGAATAATGAAAGAAAATACAGAAGACTTAAGCAGCATAATGCAACTGATTGGCAGCAAAATTGGAGTTCAAATCGCAACCACAGATATCAACCGAAGCCCACAAAAAAATAAAGAGAGTCCGCCACCAATCATCGCTCGTTTTACCAACAGAAATCTGAGAGACTCCATTCTTATAGCAAGCAAGAAAACAAGGCTGACAACAACGATCCTAACTGATAAGAAACTCCCAACACCAATCTATATAACAGAACACTGGACTCCATTCTTCAAAAATCATCTATACCAAGCAAGGAAGACAAAAACAGAGAAAAACTAAAAGTTTCTGTGGACAAAGAATTCCTAGATATTTTTGAGCAAGAATGAAAACACTCAAGTATACATAATTACAAGTGAATCCGATTTACACAGCCTACCAATATAAAACACTAACTTTTCATATCCTTATGAATAAGATTAGAACTCATTTAAAAACTATATAATGGAGATCTCAAACATAGGCGAACATATCCAGTCAGACAACATAAACTTCAAGGTCTTTGAAGAAATGGTCTGACAACATTTCCACCAACACCAACTTCACCTTCATACACACACACATAAGAAGTATAAAAAAACACTGGCTTACATTGATAACACAGCTAAATTATACCATGATAAACATAGATGCACTAATACTGGCCAAAGTTGCAATAAACGACACAGAAATTTCTGAATACAACATAAATAATTATCAAACCTACAACTTTTGTAGACCAAACAAAAGAGGAGGTGGCATTGTGACATTTATCAAAGAAAAATACAATGTGACAGAAAAACAAACTCGCTTCTATCTTGCGGAACACTAATTTTGGAAATCATAAATAGCCACAATAGTATCAAATACACAATAAATACAACATACAGACCCCCAGATAATAATCCACTCAGTTTTCTTCACGAGTTAGAAACATGGCTAAGTGGCATCAAACCGCGTACATCACACGGGCTCATCCTAATAGGAGACATTAACTTAAATACTCTTGACCACGCTTCTTCAATCACTAACACATATCTTGATATACTAAGTCAGTACAACAGAAACCCTACCATTAACTCCCCAACAAGAGAAGAAATACTCAATAACTCACTAACACAATCATGCATTGATCATATCAACATACGAGCTCCCATCCATACAATACATCATCAGTAATTAATGTAAAAATTGCTGATCACTACTTTGTCTCAACTTCGTTTTAGTATGTTTCCTACCCCCCCCCCCCCTCACAAAAATTGACAAAACTCGATCATACTAAAGAACATTGTCGATAAACAAGTAAAAAATACAGACTAGTATTCCCTGCTAAAAATAAACGATCCTGTAACATTATTCGAGAATTTTCAGCTAAAGTTCACAGAAATATACAAAAAAGCAACAAAACCTACACAAACGAGGCGATAAACAGACAACAATCCATGGATAAATGACGACATACTAAATACTATTACTGTAAAAGAAAATCACAAAGTCAACAACAAACGATGTATTTTCCACCCGTAACAAAACAGGAACTGAAAGAAGCCCTCCTACAACTAAAACCAAACACCACTCCAAGAATAGACAAAATAAGACTCACAGACCTTATAACACACTTTGAACAAATAAATCCAATACTTTTGAAACTCGTGAACATAATATTCGACACAGGCATTATTCCACAACAACTAAAAACTTTAGTAATTACGCCAATATACAAACACGGCAAAAGAAACGATACTCAGAACTACAGACCAATAGCTACACTATCAGTTAACTCAAAAATTCTAGAAAAAATAACACATACCAGACTACAGAACTATTTACAGAAGTACAACATTTTCTCACAAAACCAATACGGCTTTCAGAAAACAAAAAGCACGATTACTTTATTAGAAGACATCGTCGACACAATAAACAAAACTCTCGACAAAAACAAGTATGCAGTCCTTATACTGTGGACCTAACGAAAGCATTTGACACACTTGAACATGACATACTACTCACCAAACTATACTCGATAGGTATAAGAGGAACACTGCATACATGGTTCAAGAACTACTTCTCAAACAGAACACAAGTAACAAAAATAGGTACATGTCACAGCTGGAGTATACAAGTAAAACACGGTGTACCTCAAGGCGCCATATTATCATCCACTCTATTCAACATATACATTAACGATGTTCATAACATATCCATAAGAAGTTAAATATTTCAGTATGCAGATGACACTGCACTACTAGCAATCCACACAGACATTAACACAGCTCTCTGCAAAGCACAACAAGACCTAAAGGAAATCACAACATACTTCCACCAAAACGCAAGTCTAATCAATGGCACCAAAACACCATCATCATCATCATCAAATTCCTGCCATGTACCCTCAAGGGGTGTACAGGATATGATAGTACTACATGAAAAAAATTACATTATTATTAATTTCCTATCTACAATTTTCTTCCAAATCAGTCTGTTACTTGTCAAGACCCCAACATTATCAGATCTTATATTTCTGTTGTCTAAAGCACTTTGTACCGTATCAATCCACCTATATCTTGGTCTTCCTATGGGTCGTTTTGCTGCCAACCTGGCAGAGAACACTTGTTTTGCTACTCTTTCTTTGCCCATTCTGTTTAGCTAACCATACCACCCGAGATTAGCTCTGCTAATGAATTCCTGGATGCTGACAATGTTAAGTATTTTCCTTACATCCTCGGTTTTAATATGATATTGCCATTGATGCCATCTGTTCACGCCTATAATCTTTCTCAGGACTCTCATATCTGTGGTCTCTAGTCTTTGGTCAAGTGTTTTACTTCTGACCCAGCTCTCAGATCCATAAGTTAAAACTGGTTTGAACACTGTCTTGTATAAAGCTAATTTAGTGTTCCGACTAATTTCTCTCTTATTCCATATGAATTTATTCAATTGACTTCCCACCATACCAGCTTTGCTGATTCTGTTGTCTATTTCTATATTTAATTTACCATCTTCGGTAAAAATCGTGCCTAAATAGCTGAAATGTTTTACTTGTTCCACAGGTTCTCCATTCACAACACAGTTGACATTTTCAATGATTCTGCCTATTTTCATTGTCTTTGTCTTTTTATTACTGACCTTCATACCATATCTATTACAACAGCTATTCAATTTAGTCAGAGAATCTTGCAGACTTGTAGCGGATTTATTTAGAAGTATAACATCATCTGCATAAAGCAAAGAGCTGACATTAACATTTCCAATTTTGATATCATGTTTAATACCACTTTCCTTCATAATGTGATCCATATAGATAATGAATAACAGAGGGGATAATGTACATCCTTGTCTCACACCAGATTTAACATTAAACCATCTTCCTGTACTTCCTTCAATTTTAACTGCTGACTTACAACTCAAATAAAGACCAAGTATTGCTTGATATAATGCCCCATTGACACCATATAACTGCAGCGTATTGAATAGCTTCTCTCTTGGCACCTTGTCATATACCTTTTCCAGATCGACAAAACTTAAATACACATTTTTGTTATATTCCCATGCTTTCTCGACTAAAAATCAAAAAAAAAAAAAAATCAACTAACGGCTTTTTATTCCCATATATACGGGAGTAGGTGAGGCCATTTAGCCCTATCTAACTTTTGGAGACTGAGTGGGCAGTTCAATCTCCACTGGTACCCAATCAGAGACAGATGGCCCAAGGCTATCACTAATTAAGCGGTACGCAGTGAAGAGAGACGGCTCAAATGTGCCGCCATCTCGTGGTCCCTAACCCTAACACAATATATTTAATGTCTAAAATGATGTGGGTTCTACGGTCGATTTTCTTGAGTTTACAGGACGAAAAACCCGAGTTTCCGGGAGGAAAAACCTGCTTGCCCGTGCCAGAGATCGACTAACTTGGGAACCGGTCGAAAAAAGGCTTAGAAAAATTTCCTCTAGTCGCCGACTAGACTCGAAACCAAGTCTTACTTCGTGCGGCCAAGCGCGGCAGTGTGCAAACGCCACATCCGCTGAGCTACACAGGCTTCGACTATTTGTCGTAAAGTGAAGATCTGATCCTGACAGTCTCTATTTGGCCTGAATCCAGTTTGTTCTTCACCAAGATTTTCTTCCACAATTCTTCTCAACCGTTTCTCAAGTATACTTGCATAGATCTTGCCAGGAACACTCAGTTGGAAAATACCTCTGTAATTCTCACATGCAGTTTTATTTCCCTTTTTATATTTGGGTACTATGAGAGCTCTACTCCAATCATCGGGAAATCGTCCCTCTGTCCAGGCTTTCTGAACTATGCAATGCAGCCACTGTAAGACTCTTATACCACCATACTTCAGCATTTCTGGTCGAATATCATCTACTCCTGCTGCCTTTCCACATTTCAAGCCTTTGATGGCTTTTTCTACTTCAAGTATGGATATGTATTCCTGTCTGCATGCCTGGTCAGTGTTTTTTACCACTATGCTGTCATCACTGCTTGTTTCATTTAGCAGTTATTCAAAGTAATTACTCCATACTTCAAGGATATCTTTTTCTCCCGTTTTCATATCACCTTTATCATCTCTAACTCCTTTTACAGCACTCTTTCCTTCATTTCTAAGCTTCTTCAACAACCTCCAGAATATTTTGTGACCTTCTTGATATTTATTTTCTATGTTCTTGCCAAAGTCCTTCCATGACTTTTGTTTAGCTAGTTTTACACAGTGTTTAGCATTCTTGCATTTGTCTCTGTATTCTCTAAGAGCACAAGCTGACTTATTTGACAGGAACTTTTGGTATGCTTTCTTCTTTTCCTTCACTGCCTCTTTAACTTCCTGTGTCCACCAGGGAGTTCTGAATTTTTTATCCTTGCACACAACCTCACCACATGCCTCTCTGGCAGAATCAATCAATGTTTTATTCAGAGTTTGCCACTGAATCTCCAATGTTTGATTCCTGTTCTCAAACTCTTTAATTATTTCTTCAATAATCTTTGTGTATTTTAGTCTACTGTTCACATCTGAGAGCTGCTCAACTTTTATTCGCTTTAAAACTTTCTTACATGTTATTCTTTTCAATATGAAATTCAATTTTATCCTGCTCAAGACTAAATAATGATCACTTCCAATTTCAAATCCTCTGTACACTCTAGTGTCCTGCTCCAGGGAGAAAACATCACTATCAACAATAACATAGTCAATGAGACTTTTCTTATTCCTAGCCTCTTCTCTCCATGTGAATTTGTGCACATTTTTATGTTGGAACATGGTGTTAGTAATAAACAGTCCATGTCCTGAGCAGAAATCCAACAGCTATTTGCCATTATTATTAGCTTTGCTCTTTTCTCCAAATTTTCCCAAAACATTTTTGTATGACTGACAATCATTTCCTACTCTGCTATTTAGATCCTCAACAAGGACCAACTTTTCATTTTTCATTGTGTCAGTTGCTTTTTCTAAAGCCTCAAAAAATTCCTCCAGTTCTACCTTAGTAGAACCTTCTATTAAGTCTCATTATCCAAATAAGTCTCATTGTCCAGTTCTCAATTCTCATATTTGCACACATTACTCTACTTGAGACTGACTGCCATTCAAGAAGATTAGCCTCGTATTTTGTGTTGAATACTATGGCTACTCCTTACACAGATGTTGATAATACACAACCCAAGAATCATACACCCCATATCACTATCGATACATTGTCACACATACTGCTTCATTAACAACAAAAATACCTGCCAATGTTCCGAAGTCAAACCTGTAACACACGCAAAATACCTCTGTCTCTATAGATTCCCACCTTAAATGGACAAAAGATATAGAATACCTACACACCAAACTTCGGATCATCGCAGCAAAACTCTTCCAAGTTAAAGACATTATTTCACCCAACATAAAAAAACTCCTATATCACCTGATCTGCAAATCCTATTCAGATACGGAATAACAGTCTATGCAAATACATCAAACAGCCACCTAACAAAAATTAGAAACACTACACAGGAAAATCGTGTCAACAGTGATCTTGGACACCTTACATGCAACAACCAATATCCGACAAGCACATGGCGATACACAGAATTCTGAGCATTAAAAACCTGAAACACTATATGTCATTAACAAGGAATTACTTCAACATCACCTATCGAAACAACAGAGACACATGTCGTATAACACGACCTACAACAACTCTACATCCCCACACCCTTCAACAACTCATACGGTTCTTTTGTGAGATCTCATCAGATACCCACACAATTCAACAACCTACCAAGAAAGTAAAAACACGTAGATAACTACAGAACATTAAAAAATGAACTCTGGAAAATATACCGACAAAGTTAAGAAACCATTAACACTAATATACAAATCACTAGCATCCAATGCCTACATCCCATACATGAACAGTAGGAACAATACAAATAGTGTAGTGAAGGCTAAATGCCACTCTCTTCATAAAAGCTAACCCAAGCTTCGAAGTTGGTGAGATTAACTTGCCTTACTCATCTACAAGTAATCCTTACAAGCAAATGCAGAAATTTGTATGTATAATCACTCTTTCTCAAACTTTAAAAAAAAAATAATAAATAAATAAATAAAATAAAAATAAAAAATTATGAAGGAAAGTGGCATTAAACCTAATATCAAAATTTGAGATGTTATTCTCAGCTTTTTATTTTATGCAGATGATTTATACTCCTAAGTAAATCCAGAAGAAAGAACATATATGAAAATCACAACATCCAATGTAAGGAGCATCACACAAAAAGAAGAGGAACTTGACTAACCAAGCCAATGTGAAGATATGTATTCTAACAGAAACAAAGAAAATCCAAAAAAAGTACCAAAGAAACAAATAACTATATACAAATCTATAGTGTAGTAAAATGAGAAGAAAGAACAAAAGCAGGTATAATGATACATAAGTCTGTGAAGAACAATATTGTATATTATAACTACTGGACTGAAAGACTAATAGAAATTAGACTCAAAACATCAAGTGGTCATACAATAATCAGGACATATGCACACCAGAAGAGGAAAGAAGAAGACCATAGAATCTTTTTCAACAAACTGCAGAAAGTCAAATAAAACAAATAAAATATATTATTTACTATTAGCAGATGATTTAAATGCCAGAATAGGAAACAGGAAATACAGAACAAACATGGGAAGACTTGGTGAAGATACATGTAATCAAAATGGACATAAACCAGGAGATTTTGTCATTTATAATAATATGAGAATAATGAACTTGGAATTTATACATAAAGTAATACATAATTATACATGATCAGCCAGAGGATGTAAGTTGGTTATTGACTAAATTATTACAAATTTTAAATTAACTAAGATAATTCTGGATGTAAGAATATGTTGAGGCTTTGAATTAAATTCTGATAATTTTATGGTATTGGCAAAAATTCAGTTTAAACCAAAATGGTTAAAACATAAATAAAGTGAAAAATAACTATCAACCAAGCTATAAAATTTCTTCACTACAAGATCCTCATACTAGTTAGCATTATCAGAAATCCACTAATTTAAAAACATATCTCATACATGGATCAAATGACATAAAAGAGGAATGGGAAAATCTGAAACAAATCCTGACAAAAGCAGCAACAGAAAGCTTAGGAATGAAGAATAAATGGAATAGAAAAAAGAGGACTACAAAACTGGGACAGAGAAATAGAAAAGATAATAAAACAAAAAAAAAAAAGAGTTACCAGAAATGGTTCAATTCCAAGACAGTAGAATCAAAAATAGAGTAGAAAAGAAACAGTGCCATTGCCAAATGCAAAGTAAGGAAAAATCATAGAGAGAGAGAGAATGGAACAACTTTGTAAATGAACTAGCAAAAGATATAACTTAGTCACAACCAAAAAAACCTATAAAATAATAAAATATATGAACCAATAAATAAATAAAAGAAAAGGAAAAAATACAAATAATATATTTAGAATAAGCGGTAGTAATTTATTTTCAAAATTTCCCAACTTATAATAATAAAGAAGTGAAATTTTATACAACAAAGAATAATCTAACAGAAAATATTATTATGTCAGACACACAATATATTTAGAATAAGGGGTAACTTATTTTCAAAATCACCCAACTTATAATAATAAAGTGAAATTTTATACAACACAGAATGTTCTAACAGAAAATATTATTTCCTATAAAATAGGAAAACACCAGGAAAAGACAATATAAACATGGAAATGTACGTAAATGCAGAGGAAAATTTTAATGAAAAACCTCTGAAATTCTTTAACATAGTTTCAATTTCTGGAAAAACTCGATACTCTTGAAAAAAAGCACTGGTTTTCCCAATTTATAAAAAAGGAAATAAAGATGACTGCAATAACTATAGGGAAATTAGTTCATTTAAATGCAGGGTACAAAATATATGGGACTATTAAAAGAGAAACTAATAAGTATTGTAGAGGAAAAACTACTAGAAGAATAGATTGGATTCCAAAAATGGCAATCTTCCAGACTTGCTTTTTACTCTAAAAATATTAATTGGGGGTGCTTAAGGTGTCAAAGCTGTATAACTGAGAGGAGACCTCCACGTAGCCTTTAAAGGAATGTCGAGAACCGACCAGAGAGTCAGACCTAATGTCCAATCCTCACCTTCTCCTGGTGCACCCTGTTGGGTGTCTACCTGGATACTGAACGAACGAGGATCGGCTGGCAATTTGGGATTTAGCCGACCAAATTGTATTCTTATTGGCTTAAACCAATATACAAAATGATGGTACAACATGACAATATTTCATGCCGGCTGGGGTGTCGCCCGTTGTTTTCGCCAGGGAACTAAGGCGAACAGTGAAAAGTCAGCTACTGGAACAAATCTGAAAGCACACCCCAACTCATCATCACCAGAGTTAAAGATCGGTGCTATCAACATAAGAAGCTCGAATGGCAAAGAAATAGAGTTAGCTGAGGAATTAGATAAGTACCAGGTCAACATAATAGGGGTGACTGAAACAAAAAAGACAAAAACTGGTCAATCAATACAAAATGTTATATTCAAGCAATGACAATCAAGGAAAAGAAGAAGTAGCCATAGTATTCAACACAAAATACGAGGCTAATCTTCTTGAATGGCAGGCAGTCTCAAGTAGAGTGATGTGGGCAAATATCAGAATGGGAAATTGGAAAATGAGACTTATTTGTGCCTATGGTCCCACAGAAGGTTCTACTAAGGTAGAAGTGGAGGAATTTTTGATGCTTTAGAGAAAGCAACTGACACAATGAAAGAGGACAATTTGGTCCTTGTTGGGGATCTAAATAGCAGAGTAGGAAATGATTGTCAGACATACAAAAATATTTTGGGAAAATTTGGAGAAAAGAGCATAGCTAATCTCTTCTTCTACAGCTTCTCCCACTTAAGTGGGGTCACTGTTTGTTATGAGTCTCCTCCACACCTTCCTGTCTTGGGCTGTCACCATATCCAAGTTCTTCATCTTCAAGTCCTCTTCTACCAGCTCCCTCCATCTCTTCTTTGGCTGCCTACGCTTCCGCCTTCCTTGCACATCCATCTGCATGACCCTTCTTTCCACATATTCTTCCTCCCTCCTCATCACATGACCAAACCATCTCAACTATGATTATGAGTCGAAGAGAAAATGATATAAAAGAGCAAAGCTAATAATAATGGCAAATACCTGTTGGATTCTGCTCAGGACATGGACTGGTTATTACTAACACCATGTTCCAACATAAAAATGTGCACAAATTCACATGGAGAGAAGAGACAAGTGTTAAACTGTGAATGAAATTATTTTGTATGCTTTTGTTCTTCATTCATATTTAACATAATCTACCATATACCAAGCAAGTCTTGTTTAAATATTATTAAGTTTATTTTATTTATGGCTATGTTAATATTATAAGATTTCGTATTTAACATTTTTTGCTGCATATTAATCGAAATGTAAATGTTCTCTATTTATTCCTGTTTGTAGAAGTTTAACGTTATGCAATAGCTCAGTTTTATTATGTTTTGTTTTGTTGTCATGGAGACGTATGTAAGTGAGCAAGCGTGAAATTTGGAACAGTACGTGAGGAGAAGGTTTATTGAAAAGAGTTTTAGTTAAAGAGATCACGAGAACAATTTAGGCGGGAAGAATGGATCTATATAAGCGATGAACGCTGAAAATATAGGGGAGAGAGAGAAAAAAAAAGAGAGATTGGTATTCCGTTGGAATCGGAGCATTCAGCATTCGGGGAATCAGACTGCGATATTAGAGAGTCGGCAAGTCACTCGAGCAGCTAATTTAAGTCTACTAGTCGAGAAGCAGTTAGCTAATAAGTTGTAGAATAACAATTATAGCTACGGAAAACAGCTGAGAAACTATTAAATAGACTAGCGATACTTGAGTTGAGATTTAATTTCAGCGCTGACCTTTCAAGGACATACGGAACCTTGAAGCAAAGCACGAAGTTACTGAAAATAGTAGAGGCTGTAAAGTTGAAGTTTACCGTTAGCTGTGTTTAGAATTATAGTGCCTAAAGAATTAATTGAATGCCAGAGGAATGAACAACTGTGCATATAAAACCTAAAGTTGTTTACGGTTATAAAAAGTGTTTGTGTATAAATTGATGAAGATAGAAGATTATCGGTAAGATTATTCCAACCATTAATATTCCTATACAGAGAAGTGTGTGAGTTTCATCCAAGAATTTCCATATACTAACAGTAACTATTGTGGAGAATTAGCTGAAGTGTAAAATTAAAGATGTTTGTTTGTGAAGAGGTGTTACTGCAATTTTTATTGTATTTTGGAACTTAAGGAACTGTGAGAGGACTGTATTATAGAGATAACAGATTTACCTTTGTCTGAGTCTGTATGATTGAACTTATCAGAGAAGCTATAATGTTTGTGATATTTTAATTACTGATTTGAAGTTAAGTGTAAAATTTGTGATTTTAAAATTAAATGTTTGTTTTTGTCAATCAAAAGTTGTATTTTGCCTGAATCTCTTTTACTGCACCATTCATAAAATATTCGAACCAAAGCGGGTAAATTAAGTAAGTTAAATATACTCGGCCAGTATATATAATAATAACAACATATAAGGGAAAGGTGGTTAAGAGTTGGTGTATCTTCAATTCTTGAACTAATTCAGATATAGAGTGTCTCAGTCTTTAAATATAAATTTTCTCTATATTTGTATTAGAAATCAACTTACAACTTATCAATTAGTTAAGAACATCGTAATAGTAATCATGTCGGATCCAAAGTATAGATTGAGAAGAAGTAGGATCCAACACAAGGAATAAGAAAAGTCTCATTGACTATGTTATTGTTGATAGTGATATTTTCTCCCTGGTGCAGGACACCAGAGTGTACAGAAGATTTGAAATTGGAAGTGATCACTATTTAGTCTTGAGCAGGATAAAATTGAATTTCGTATTCAAAAGAATAGCATGTAAGAAAGTTTTAAAGTGAATACAAACTGAGCAGTTCTCAGATGTGAACTGGAGACTAAAATATACAAAGATTATTCAAGAAAAAATGAAAGAGTTTGAGAACAGAAATCAAACCTTGGAGGGTCAGTGGCAAATCCTGAAGAAAACGTTGATTGATTCAGCCAGAGAGGTATGTGGCGAAGTTTTCTGCAAGGATAGAAAAAGCAGAACTCCATGGTGGACATAGGAAGTTAAAAAGGCAGTGAAGGAAAAGAAGAAAGCATATCAAAAGTTCCTAGCAAATAAGTCAGCTTATGCTCTTTGAGAATACAGAGACAAATGTAAGAATGCTAAACACTGTGTAAAACTAGCTAAACAAAAGTCATGGGAGGACTTTGGCAAGAACATAGAAAATAAATATCAAGAATTTGGCAAAATATTCTGGAGGTTTTTGAAGAAGCTTAGAAATGGAGGAATGAGTGCCTTAAAAAGAGTTAGAGATGATAAAGGTTACATGAAAATGGGAGAAAAAGATATCCTTGAAGTATGGAGTAATTACTAAGAAAATTTGCTAAATGAAACAAGCAGTGATAGCACAGTGGTAAAAAACGCTCATCAGGCATACAGTCAGGAATACATACTTCAAGTAGAAAAAGCCATCAAAGGCTTGCAATGTGCAGGAGTAGATGATATTCGACCAGAAATGCTGAAGTATGGTGATTTAAGTCTTACAGTGCAGCCACCGTAAGACTTAAGTCTTACAGTGGCTGCACTGCATAGCTCAGAAGGCATGGTCAGGGGTACGAATTCCTGATGATTGGAGTACAGCTCTCATAGTACCCATTTATAAAAAGGGAAATAAAACTAAATGTTAGAATTATAGAGGTATTTCCCTACTGACCGTTCTTAGCAAGATTTATGCAGGTATATTTGAGAAACAGTTGGGAAGAATTGTGGAAGAAAAGCTTGGTAAAGAACAAGCTGGATTCAGGCCAAATAGAGGCTGTCAGGATCAGATCTTTATTTTTCGACAAATAGTTGAGAAAGCATGGGAATATAACAAAGATCTGTATTTAAGTTTTATCGATCTGGAAAAGGCATATGACAAGGTGCCAAGAGAGAAGCTATTCAATACGCTACAGTTATATGGTGTCAATGGGGCATTATATCAAGCAATACTTAGTCTTTATTTGAGTTGTAAGTCAACAGTTAGAATTGAAGGAAGTACAGGAAGATGGTTTAATGTTAAATCTGGTGTGAGACAAGCATGTACATTATCCCCTCTGTTATTCATTATTTATATGGATCACATTATGAAGGAAAGTGGTATTAAACATGATATCAGAATTGGAGATGTTAATATCAGCCCATTGCTTTATGCAAACGATGTTATACTTCTAAATAAATCCGCTACAAGTTTACAAGATTCCCTGACTAAATTGAATAACTGTTGTAATAGATATGGAATGAAGGTCAGCAATAAAAAGATACAAAAAAACAAAATAGGTAGAATCATTGAAAATGTCAATTGCTTTGTGAACGGAGAACCTGTGGAACAAGTAAAACATTTCAGCTACTTAGGCACAATTTTTAGTTAAGATGCTAAATTAAGTATGGAAGTGTACAGCAGAATCAACTAAGCTGGTATGATAGGA
The DNA here is from genome assembly GCF_054136105.1 of Typopeltis vanoorti. Classification (NCBI taxonomy): domain Eukaryota; kingdom Metazoa; phylum Arthropoda; class Arachnida; order Uropygi; family Thelyphonidae; genus Typopeltis; species Typopeltis vanoorti. Next base: position 120,752,690 of record NC_143563.1, on the reverse strand, counting down.
AGTCAATTGAATAAATTCATGTGGAATAAGAGAGAAATTAGTTGGAACACTAAATTAGCTGTATACAATACAGTGTTCAAACCAGTTTTAACTTATGGATCTGAGAGCTGGGTCAGAAGTAAAACACTTGACCAAAGACTAGAGACCACAAATATGAATGTTTTGAGAAAGATTACTGGCGTGAACAGATGGCATCAATGGCAATATCATAATAATATATGACATTGCCATTGATGATATTAATTAGAAAAAAATTTTGTCAACATCCAGGAATGCATTAGCAGAGCTAATCTCAGGTGGTATGGACATTTAAACAGATTGGGTGAGGAAAGATGAGCAAAACAAGTGTTCTCTACCAGATTGGCTTGAAAACGACCTAGAGGAAGACCAAGATATAGGTGGATTGTTACGGTATAAAGTGTGTTAGAGAATAGAAATATAAGATCTGATAATGTTGGAGTCTTGACAATTACCAGACTGATTTGGAAGAAAATTGTAGATAGGAAGTTAGTAATGATGTTAATTTTTCATGTAGTACTATCATATCCTGTACACCCCTTGAGAGTACATGTCAGGAATTTCATGATGATGTTGATGATGAAATATTAATTGAAAAGCGAAGAGAATTTCAAAATCAAACACAAATGGCCTTCACTGATTATTAAAGAACCTTTGATAAAATTAATAGACAACAGTTCTTTAACATATTAACTGATCTAAATATACCTACCTAGCTCTTACAGCCTATTCAAGAAATATACACAGTTAATAAAATGGTAGTCAAATTAGAACAAATATCAGAATGGAGAGACATATCAAGAAAAGTATGATAAGGATGTACCCTATCACCTCTGCTGTTTATTATTTGTTTGTGTGTGTATATATATATATATATAATTGTAACAATCTGGAAATTGCATAACTCATTTGGTCTAGAAATAAACCCAGAAATAAAGATAGGTGCACTATTATTTCCAGATGATCAAATTGTATTAGCTACATCAGAAAATGATCTACAGAGATCAGTAGAATCATTAAATGAACTTGCCGAACAATATAATATGAAAAATAAAAACAAAAATAACAGCTTTCAAATCTGAAAAACCCAAATAAGAAGCAAAATAGTGTTAGATAATAAAATATTAGAACAAGTAAATACTTTCAAAATACTGGGATGTGACTTATCATATGAAGATGAAAGAGAGATTAAAATTTCAAATTTTGTTAAAGTAAATGGCATAATAAATAACATATTTTAGTCATCCTTAGTGCAAAAGCACCAGAATCAGACTATACAATGGCCTGCTTAAACCAACTTTATCATAGGGAAGTGAAATGTGGACCATAAGAAAGAAGAATGATAAACAGATTCCAACAGCAGAAATGAAATTTCTCCGAAAAATAGCTGGATATACCAAGTGGGGCCATAAAACAGATAAAGAAATTTTACAATACCTGAATATAAAACCAGTTAATCACTGGATTAAATATAAACAAAAATGGTTGAACATCTAAATTGATCGACAATAGCATACTGCCAAAAATATTATACAGATATAAAATAAATGGAAAAGAATCGGAAGACCAAGAAAGTGATGGAATGAGACTGGAATGGGACATTTGGCCTAAAATCCATTATAGGAAGAAAAAGATAAATGCAGTGCAGTTCTGCAGGATTCGTTAACTAAATTGCATTACTGCTGTAAAATTCAGAACTCCATGGTGGACACAGGAAGTTAAAGAGGCAGTGAAGGAAAAGAAGAAAGCATATCAAAAGTTCCTGGCAAACAAGTCAGCTTGTACTCTTAGGGAATACAGAGACAAATGTAAGAAAGCTAAACACTGTGTAAAACTAGCTGAACAAAAGTCATGGAAGGACTTTGGCAAGAACATAGAAAATAAATATCAAGAAGGTGGTAAAATATTCTGGAGGTTGTTGAAGAAGCTTAGAAATGGAGGAAAGAGTGCTGTAAAAGGAGTTAGAGATGATAAAGGTGATATGAAAACGGGAGAAAAAGATATACTTGAAGTATGGAATAATTACTTCGAGAAATTGCTAAATGAAACTAGCAGTGATAGTACAGTGGTAAAAAACACTCAACAGTCATACAGTCAGGAATACATATCCATACTTGAAGTAGAAAAAGCCATCAAAGGCTTGAAATGTGGAAAGGCAGCAGGAGTAGATGATATTCTACCAGAAATGCTGAAGTATGGCAGTATAAACGTTTTACAGTGGCTGCACTGCATAGTTCAAAAGGCTTGGACAGCGGGACGAATTCCCGATCATAGGAGTAGAGCTCTCATAGTACCCATACATAAATAGGGAAATAAAACTGAATGTGAGAATTACATAGGTATTTCTCTACTGAGTGTTCCTGGTAAGATTTATGCAAGTATACTGAGAAATGTTGAGAAGGATTGTGGAAAAAGCTTGGTGAAGAACAGGCTGGATTCAGGCCAAATAGATGCTGTCAGGATCACATCTTCACTTCACGACAGATAGCTGAAAAATCATGGGAATATAACAACGATCTGTATTTAAGTTTTGTCGATCTGGAAAAGGCATATGACAAGGTGCCAAGAGAGAAGCTATTCAATACGCTACAGTTATATGGTATCAATGGAGCATTATATCAAGCAATGCTTAGTCTTTATTTGAGTTGTAAGTCAGCAATTAGAATTGAAGGAAGTACAGGAAGTTGGTTTAATGTTAAATCTGGTGTGAAACAAGGATACATTATCCCCTCTGTTATTCATTATCAAAATTGGAGTTGTTAATGTCAGCTCTTTGCTTTATGCGGACGATGGTATACTTCTAAATAAATCCGCTACAAGTTTACAAGATCCCCTGACTAAATTGAATAACTGTTGTAATAGATATGGTATGAAGGTCAGCAATAAAAAGATACAGACAACGAAAATAGGTAGAATCATTGAAAATGTCAATTGCTTTGTGAACGGAGAACCTGTGGAACAAGTAAAACATTTCAGCTACTTAGGCACAATTTTTAGTTAAGATGCTAAATTAAGTATGGAAGTGTATAGCAGAATCAACAAAGCTGGTATGGTAGGAAGTCAATTGAATAAATTCATATGGAATAAGAGAGAAATTAGTCGGAACACTAAATTTGCTGTATACAAGACAGTGTTCAAACCAGTTTTAACTTATGGATCTGAGAGCTGGGTCAGAAGTAAAACACTTGACCAAAGACTAGAGACCGTAGATATGAGTGTCATGAGAAAGATTAGAGGCGTGAACAGATGGCATCAATGGCAATATGATATGAAAAACGAGGATATTAGGATAGAACTTGACATTGTCAGCATCCAGGAATACATTAGCAGAGCTAATCTCAGGTGTTATGGACACTTAAACAGAATAGGTGAGGAAAGATTAGCAAAACAAGTGTTCTCTGCTAGGTTGGCATGAAAACGACTCAGAGGAACGCCAAGATATAGGTGGATTAATACGATACAAAGTGCCTTAGACGATAGAAATATAAGATCTGATAGTTTTGGAGTCTTGACAAGTAACAGACTGATTTGGAGGAAAATTGTAGATAGGATGTTAGTAATGATGTAATTTTTCATGTAGTACTATGATATCCTGTACACCCATCGAAGGTACATGGCAGGAATTTGATGATAATGGATCTTGTGTTTTGATCATTGCCTGAAGACTCAGGTATGAATAACTGCTGTAATAAATGTGCTACGAAAATCATTCATAATAATACAAAGACGATGAAAAAAAGACTATGAGAGAATTCTTAGAACGATTCAGGAATTGAACAGATGACATCAATGACAGTTTTATATTAAAAAAGAGGGTATTAGAAAGGAACTTGACATTGTTAGCAGAGATAATCTGTTTTGGTATGGTCACTCAGGCAGAAGCGCCCATAATTACTCTTTTCTAATGCATTTGTCTCCTTGTTTAAATAACTAATGTAGATTGCTATAATACAATCATTTATCAAGTGTTTTTCACCAGAAATGCAGGGAAAAGACTTTTAAAAGACCAAGCCCAACTGGATTGATAGAATAAGATGTGCCTTAAAGACTGAAATATAAGATCTGATAATATTAGATTATTGACAGGTAACAGGTTGCTTTTGAATAAAATTGTTGATGGGAAGCTAGTAATGATGTAACATTTTCATGTAGTGTTGTCATAATATCTTGTACATCCACTGAGGGTACATATAAGGAATTTGATGACATTGATGATATTATATCTGTTATCCATCCATCCTCCTATTTCACTAGACTCTGTCTTCGTACTCAGTATTCCAGAGACCAGAACCCACCTTAGTCAATATCTCTTTATCCATTTGAAAAAGCAAGTAAGGAAATCTGTGCACAGTAATCTATATGCAGCCTAATGAAAGCTGTATACAATGAAACCATAACATCCTTGCTTTTACAAATGTTAGTATCCTCTGCATCATTGCCATAATCTTCTATGCTATCTTCACAATTTTAGGAACACATCTGTGAAAATTTAGGTACTTGCCCTCTATCACCTCCAGATCTCTCATCTACTCCACCTCCTCTAAGATATCTCTGCCTGTGATTGTCTGAAAATCTAGTGGTGGCTATGGGCGGTAGATGGTGTTGGTGTAGATGATAATGGTAGTTGCGTTTAGTGAAGACAGCTGTAGAGTAGGTGCCCTCCCTCGATGAGACTTTGGACTCCCTTGAGGTGTCATGTAATAATAATAATAATAAAAATTTGCATCATCAAACTCTTAACCCCATTCATTTTTCCATTCAAGTCTTCTTGTAAAGTTACATCTGCTCTATGCCCCTCATAGTTCTGAACTTTGCATTATCTGCAAACAGCTGAATATCTCCATTCAAACCTTCCCAATATTATTAATATTAAAGTTAAAGACATTTGTGCCCAAAACAGACTCTTAGAGAACAAACTTTATTGCACACTACTAATGGCATTTTCTTTTGGAATATGCAACATGATGATAACTATCAGACGGCAACCTCCAATGTGGTGCACTAAGCTACTATCCAATCCTATTTGTTCCACTTTATTTACAAACTTGGCATGAGACAGTCTTATCATATACCTTTGCAAAATCTGAATATACGCTGTGTGTGCATTGCCATTATTATAACAAGTGCATTTGTTTCCTTATTATAATAATTAACTAGATTGCTAAAACACAATCTTCAGAAAACTGCTTCACCATGCTGCTGTTGTCAACCCAGTTCTGACTCTTGGTCCTCACTATCCACTCTAACACTTTAATCACAACTGCAGACACACATTGACCAATACTTTAAATTTGAAACTTTATTCTTATCACCTCAATTACGATATGGAGTAATTTTGTCCTCTATACTCTTCTTTGGAACTTGGCCCAGTGTAAGGCTCATGTTAGAAAGGAACCTCAGACTGTTGTTAACTCCATGGAATATTCCCACAACATACAGTAACTCATCAAGCTCCACATTCTTATTGATGTCAAGTTTACACAATTCTTCATATTGTTCCTGCTCACTCATTATCAGTTCTACTTCTTAATTCCCACTGCATGATATCACATTCATGAGGATGAAATACTTTGTGAATTAGTCATTTAATATATCAACCGTATCTTCCACACAGTTATAATTCTAACATTTTCATCAACCAATACTATTGTCATCAAATGCTTGATATATACCATCAAGATACCCAAAAAATTATGTACTAATTTTTTGGGTATCTTGATGGTATTAATCGCTGCTTTAATTGGTTTAATGGCTAATCGTATATGAAAATATGACCCCTGCATTACTTCAACCTTAGTATCACATGTGGGTCTGACTCCCACTGATGAGACCTGAATAAATATTGAAACTGTTGTGGGTTGTGACCCTTCCCATAATGCATAGTATTCATTATACATGTTTGCAAGGATATGTGAAGTCATTAGGTTCTATATACGAGTTGCCCCAGTCCTGAAAATACTTAAGGTGCAAACTTTACTTACACTTGGATAAAGGATTAAACCAAGTATATAATTTCTTGGTATCTTTAATTTATATTATTTCAATAACTTTTGATGTGGCTAATGAAAAGTATTTAAACAGCACAGTAAACATTTTTAATACTATCTATTTCATAATTAAAAACAGTAAATGATTCAGTGATTTTCAAAATTTAATAGCTTTACCTGGGGAAAAAAAATATAGATTTGGGAGTTGCATTACATGCAAGATTTATTGTTCCACATGTTGAGAAGCATATCTCTACAGAAATGAGAAGAAATATTTTTGGAAAACTGATAAATATAGGTCATAAAATTTCACTTATTATTATTGAAGCTCAAACTATTTCACACAAAAGCATTTTAGTAGTTTATTTGAAATCTGAAATTCAAGATTTTGAAAATGGTGTAACTGTTTTTTGTCGATCATGTCAAATTAGAAGGAACAACATGAGAAATAATTTTTAAAACTTTAATTTCAGTTCTCGGAAAACATGGTTTTAATGAAAAATATTAACATGAAAATGTTATCGAATTTTGTGCAGACGACACAACAGTGTAATGTTATGGGAAAAGTCTGGAGTTTCAGCAAAAATTTAAAAAAATTTTCCAGGTGTTTTCATTTGCCATTGTCTAGCTCATCACATTCAGTTATCTCTGGATGATGCAGTCAAAGATGTAAAAGAAGTAAACCACTTTAGACATGTTTCTAAGCAACTTTGAACCGAAGTACTTAAAATAGGGAGAATATTTGGACCTCTCTAGGAGGACCACAAAGGCAATTTGGAAATCATATCAGGCCTTGTATATTCACTTCAATCAAAATCATGAAAGTTTCATATTTTAAAAATTAAATCTTTTTGAAAGATTTAGCTTTAATAAATAACATTATTATTATTATGTGACACCTCCAGAGAGTCCAAAAACTCATCGAGGGACAGTGTGCCAACAGCATCGATCTGTTGAACCCCTTCCAACTACTAACTGCGCTCAAACTTGCGTAACATTTTGTATGAGCCATTAGTAGCAGAGGCTCTACCAATCGACTGACCTTTACTAGCAACCTAGCAAAGGTTGGTCCTAGAAGAAATTTCTATACTTTCTACAGCATTGCAGGAAAGAAATGTTTCAGTTATTAGAACTGACAGATTAATAACGCTGACAATAAATTTAATTGAGCATTTAAAATTAAATACACATAAAAAAGAAGCACAAGATGTGAAAAAATACAGTATTCAATTTGAAGTTAATAGAAATAAAACATCGATTCTAGTTTTGAGAGAAAGTTTTTCGGTTATTTAGAAAAACATATGAAAACGCATTTGTTTTTCGATGATAAAAACTGAAAAGTATGATTTTTTGAATTGTTTTAATTTACTAAATCCTGAAACTTGGACGGATGATATTTGTGAAGCACCATGGATTAACGTTGAAAAGAGACTAAAACAGTTAAATAAAATCATAAAATACATTGTTTCAGCAAACAACTTTCGAGATATTGTTGATGGCAGAGATATAGAACATAAAAAGATTTCAAATAGTATTTTGAGAGCTGAAAGAGTTTTGAATGTAATTGCTATTAATTCTACCAAAGCTAAAAGAGGGTTCAGTACAGTGAATAACATTATTGATGTTAAGAGAAATTCTCTACTAACAGAGACATCAAGTTATATAATGACAGTTAATTTAATGGGAAAAATCTATAGAAGAATTTGTAGCTATTTTGCATGTTAAATCCTAGTTGAAGCAAGTGATAAAAGAGTAAAGAAGAAGTCTCCATTACATCTTGCCAGAACTAAAGTATGATATGGAAATTGTTAGAGAAGATTTTTAATGTTATTAATATTAATATATATTAATATATAATTAATTTCTTATGTTGAAAAAACAAAATTTATCCTTAACATGACAGTCTTTAGCAAAATGTTCAAGTTTATTGCATCTAAAACTTCTTAGAACATATCTCCTTTGAGATCTTTTATTCCTATCAATACTATTAGATTTACAAGAGGAAGATTGATTTTTGTAGGATTCTTGGATTCATTAAACATCTTGTTATGGTGTTAGAGAATTTTGCGAGGACTAGAATTCAGAAATGGGTTGATAATAGCAGTATTGTTTACGATAGTCAGCATGTGTTTATTAGGTGGGCTTCATACATTAGCAATTTACTTATTTATTATAACAATATCCTCATTTTTGATATGATATTGCCATTGATGCCATCTGTTCATGCCCCTAATCTTTCTCAGGACTCTCATATCTGCGGTCTCTAATCGTTGGTCAAGTGTTTTACTTCTAATCCAGCTCTCAGATCCATAAGTTAAAATTGGTTTGAACACTGTTTTGTATACAGCTAATTTAGTGTTTTGACTAATTTCTCTCTTATTCCATATAAATTTATTCAGTTGACTTCCTACCATACCAGCTTTGTTGATTCTGTTGTCTATTTCCATATTTAACTTACCATCTTCACTATAAATTGTGCGTAAGTAGCTGAAATATTTTATTTGTTCTATAAGTTCTCCATTGACAATGCAGTTGATATTTTCAATGTTTCTGCCTATTTTCATTGTCTTTATCTTTTTCATGCTGACCTTCATACCATATCTATTTTCAACAGTTATTCAATTTAGTCAGGGAATCTTGCAGACTTGTAGCAGATTTATTTAGAAGTATAACATCATCCGTATAAAGCAACGAGCTAAGATTAACACCTCCAATTTTGACGTTGTTGTTATTGTCTTGTCCTTGGAAGAGTCTTAGATGTTTCCATGTGCTCCTTGAACTGCTTTGGCTATGTCAATGATTTTGTTTGTATAGAGCTGTTGTTCTGGATTAGGATCTATTTCTTTCAAGGGTGGTGTAATTGCTGGACAGGTAAAGATGTTAGTGGGTGTCAGTTCAGTATTGGGGCAATTGTTGCAGTTTCTTTATGTTCTCGTATCATCTGTATTGATCTTGATTCCTGTATAATGTCCTGTTCATGGTTTTGCTATTGTGGTGGAGGTTTTCCTGTCAGCATTGATTTCGGGAATTTGATGTTGTATCACTGATTTCAGTGGAATTAGTTTAGCTTTTGGTAGTAATTTAGCATCAGCAAGAGTTATCATGTGAGTTTCTTGGTTGAGTTCTCTGACCTCTTTTGCTAATTTATCAGCTGCTTCATTGTAATCAATGCCTACATGAGCAGGACTCCATTGTAAAATGCAACTTTTTTCTAAACACTTTAATTGATTTAAGAGTTTATGGGTGACTCGTGTGAGCTTGGTATTGCCATTTTTGATTGCCTCCTTAGCTGATCTTGAGTCACTGTAAATTATAATTCCCTCAGATTGTTGAGATGATGATAATTTTAAGTAGGCTTTGAGTGCTTTATTTATTGCATAAAGTTCGCTGGTAAAATTGGAAGCAATTCTCCCAGATCTAACTTTTATTGAAAGTTTTTCACCTTTCGGAAGTAGGAGGTGATTGGAGGGGGGGGGGGGGCGGCACGAGGATGTGTGGTGAGACTTCTCCCCCCTCTAATTTTGATATCAGGTTTAATATCACTTTCCTTCGTAATGTAATCCATAATAGATAACTTATAAGAGAGGGGATAATGTACATCTTTGTCTGAAACCAGATCTAACATTAAACCAACTTCCTGTACTTCCTTCAGTTCTAACTGTTGACTTACAACTCAAATAAAGACTAAGTATTGCTTGATATAATGCCCCATTAACATCATATAACTGTAGCGTTTGGAATAGCTTCTCTCTTGTCACCTTGTCATATGCCTTTTCCAGATCTACAAGACTTAAATACAGATCTTCGTTATATTCCCATGCTTTCTCAACTATTTGTTGTAAAGTGAAGATCTGATCGTGACAGCCTCTATTTGGCCTGAATCCAGCTTGTTCTTCACCATGCTTTTCTTCCACAATTCTTCTCAACCGTTTCTCAAGTATACTTGCATAGATCTTGCCAGGAAGACTCAGTAAGGAAATACCTCTGTAATTCGCACATTCGGTTTATTCCCCTTTTTATATATGGGCACAATGAGAGCTCTACTCCGATCATCGAGAATTTGTTCCTCTGTCCCCAGGCTTTCTGAACTATGCAGTGCAGCCACTGTAAGACTTTTATACCACCATTCTTCAGCATTTCTGGTCGAATATCATCTACTCCTGCTGCCTTTCCACATTTCAAGCCTTTGATGGCTTTTTCTACTTCAAATATGGATATGTATTCCTGACTGCATGCCTGGTCAGTGTTTTTTACCACTGTGCTGTCATCACTGCTTGTTTCATTTAGTAGTTATTCAAAGTAATTACTCCATGCTTCAAGGATATCTTTTTCTCCCGTTTTCATATCACCTTTATCATCTCTAACTCCTTTTACAGTACTCTTTCCTCCAATTCTAAGCTTCTTCAACAACCTCCAGAATATCTTGTCACCTTCCTGATATTTATTTTCTATGTTCTTGCCAAAGTCCTCCCATGAATTTTGTTTAGCCAGTTTTACACAGTGTTTAGCTTTCTTACATGTGTCTCTGTATTCTCTAAGAGCACAAGTGAACTTATTTGCCAGGAAATTTTGATATGCTTTCTTCTTTTCCTTCACTGTCCCTTTAACTTCTGTGTCCACCATGGAGTTCTGATTTTTCTATCCTTGCACACAACCTCACCACATGCCTCTCTGGCTGAATCGATCAGTTTTCTTCAGAGTTTGCCACTGAATCTCCAAGGTTTGATTCCTGTTCTCAAACTCTTTCATTTTTCCTTCAGTAATCTTTGTGTATTTTAGTCTACAGTTCACATCTGAGAGCTGCTCAACTTTTATTCTCTTTAAAACTTTCTCACATGTTCTTCTCTTCAATATGAAATTGAATTTTATCTTGCTCAAGACTAAATGGTGATTACTTCCAATTTCAAATCCTCTACACTCTGATGTCTTGCACCAGTAGGAAAACATCACTATTGACAATAACGTAATCAGTGAGACTTTTCTTATTCCTAAGGGTCAGAGCTATATACCTGAAAGGAGATCTCCACATAAGCTTCAAAGGAATGTGGAGAATCGACTAGGGCTTTTGTCATAATGTCCAATCCTCACCTTCTCGTGGTGCACCCTGTTAGGTTTCTACCTGGATACTGAAAGAACGAGGATGGACTGGCAATTTGGGATTTAGTCGCCCAAATTGTATTCTTATTGGCTTAAACCAAATTTTCAAATGATGGTGTTGAAATTATTATTTTACTTATTATTAATAAAATAACAATTGACATTTCGACCCCTGTATTGAGGTCATCATCAGAAAAATGCATGTGTATATGAAAACAAGCTACAATCTTTTGCACTTTACAAAGGTAAATTGAAACTACGCTGTTAATTGATCTTTTACTTAGCTTGACCTCTAGTGGTAAAAAAAAACACAATAAATCCTGCTAAAGTCCATACTAAGCTTTTCTTCAGGACTTGTTGCAGCTCAGGTTGCTATTGAATACTAAAAAAAAAAAACTTTGCTAGGTCTTCTTGTATTGAGATTTTTCTTTGACTTGATCTGGTTGAAAATGGGTCCTCCACATTCTTGGAATGGTAAGACCATCATTTTTGTTCAGATTAGGATTGTTCTTGAGCATTTCACCTGCTTCTTTAAATTTCCTCTCGGATCAGGTTTTGGTGTGGTGTAGGGACTTGGTACCTTTCCAATCGATTCTGTGGCATGTCTGTAGTGCATGGTCTGAAAGGCCAATTTTTACAAAATGGAGTTATTTAATGTGTCATTTGTGTTCGTCCTTCCTAATTGGGGTGGTTCGCCCTGTTTCCCCTATGTATGGTAAGTTACATGTGCATTGTATTTTGTTAACCCCTAGGTCTGCTAGGTGTGGAAGAGGATTTTTGAAGACCTGAGTAGGTGTGTTAATTTGTCTGGGATTTAACGGTGGTTTTCATTTTGTATTTGTGTAGTTCTGTCTATTTTTTCCGAAATGCCTCTAACATAAAGAATGGCAATGACATTCTTGAAATCTTTTTCGTTTTTAGTGGTGTCTCTGTGGAGGTTCTTGTGAATAGTTTTTTTATTATATCCATTTTATATAAATGTATGGTTGATGATCTCGTATTCCTAGTTTAGAGCTTGCTCATTTGAACAAATAGTTTGAGCTTTGTGTTTAAGAGTGCTTATGACACCAATAATAGTTTATGACACGAACAATAGTTTTTGTGTTGGGTGCGGGTAAGAATTTTTTTTGTATGTACTGGCCTGTGTGTGTTTGGGTTTGCAGTAGACTGAGAAGGAGAGACAGCCTGAGGGAAGACCTGTGACAAGTGCGTCTAGGAAAAGAAGAGAGTTGTTTTTTTTCTGTTTCAGTGGTGAATTGGATACGCTTGTGTTGTTTGTTCAGGTGGCTAAGGAATGTATTTAGAGCTTTGCTGCCGTAGGGCCAAATGGTGAAAATATCATCAATGTATCTGAGCCAGATATTGGGCTTTAGGCACGCTGACTCTAGACGTCATTGCTCAAATTCTTCTATATAAAACTTAGCTATTGGGGGAAGTGGTGAGCCCATGGCTGTACCTTTTTTTTGAAGGTAAAAATTGTTTTGCCACATGAAACATTCGGAATGGGGTACGTGGGCAAAGAGGGCCGTGACATCGTGTGGAAATATGTTCTGTAGGAGCACAATAGTATCATAGATCGGAACATTGGTGAAAAGGGCAGTTATGTCAAAGCTGACTAATAAATTTTGGTCATTGAGAGTAATGATTTTAATTTTGCTTATGAAATGTTGTGTATTTTTTATGCAGGAAGGGGAATGACTTGCCATTTCGTTGAGTGTGGCTGCTAATTTTTTGGCTAAGTGGTAATTCGGGCTGCCGATTCCTTCAACAATCAGATGTGGTGGTGTGTTTGTTTTGTGTATTTTTGGCAGTCCATAAATTTCTGGGTGTGCGGGCATAATGAGGTATTAGTTTTTTGGTAGTTTCTTCTGGCCCAATGTGTTATAACTAAATACTTAAGGAATTGACAGCATACACTAGAAATATAAATTAAATCAACTTTAATATATACTTTCTGATATTTCGGCAACGTGACGTTGCCATCTTCATGGAAACTTAGGATAAAGACATGTGCACGCAATTACAACATAACAGCAAATGAGAAACGAAGCGAGGAAGCTACCGTTTTTCTAAAGTCCTGATGGTGCACCCAGGTGGGTTATATTAGGTGTTCTTGGCCTTTGGGCTGAAGTTCTTCTTATATATGTTTCCCAAATTTGGGGTAGTTTCATGCATCCAAATTTGTTGAGGTTTGGCATGTTCCTAAAGGATGAGGCTGATTCCATGAATAGACTTTCATATTTGAACTTGTTGCGGTGTATTACTGTGGCTTTCTTCCACCTCATTCTGTAACGAGTATCCAGAGCATGGTCTGGAAGTCAGAGTGGCTGTCTTTAGGAAAACGGTAGCTTCCTCACTTCATTTCTCATTTGCTGTTATGTGGTTCTTGTGTGCATGTGTCTTTATCTTAAGTTCCCATGAAGATGGCAACGTGATATTGCCGAAATATCGGAAAGTATATATTAAAGTTGATTTAATTTATATTTCTAGTGTACGCTGTCAATTCCTTAAGTATTTAGTGGCCATGTGTTAACGGATTTAATTAATTCAGTTGTTTTCTTTTTTGTTGTGTTAACTACAACCCAACTAACAGAACAAAAAACAAAACAGAGAAACTACTTAAATCGATTACCACATGGCCCGAAGATACAGTCAAAAAACTGTTCCCTCATTATGGGCTCTCCCCTAGAATTTACGGGCTACCAAATATTCACAAAGAAAACACCCGGCTAAGACCTATCATTAAAGGATTTGCTAGCCCGATGTATCACCTAGCCAAAAATTTAGCGGCAACACTCAAGGAGTTGGTAAGTCATTCCCCTTCCTATATCAAAAGCACATAACAATTCATTAACATCATCAAAGACATTACATTAGAAAAAGATGATTTATTAGTCAGTTTTGACGTCTCTGCCCTCTTACGAATGTCCCAATCAAAGACACAATCCTTCTCCTACAGAACAAATTCCCTCCAGATATCACGGCGCTTTTTGCACATGTATTACAGTCGGGTTATTTTGCATGGCAGAACGCATTCTACTTACAAAAAGAAGGCACAGCCATGGGCTCGCCATTATCCCCCCCCATTGCTAACTTTTACATGGAACATTTTGAGCAACTTGCCCTAGATTCCTCCCCTCTAAAACCCAAAGTCTGGCTTAGATAAATTGACGATGTTTTCTCGATCTGGTCCCATGGCCGCCAGACATTAGACACATTCCTTAGCCACCTAAACAAACAACACAAACGCATACAGTTCACAATTGAAATTGAAAAACACAACACACTTCTGTTTCTAGATACACTTGTCACACGTCTTCCCTCGGGCAATCTTTCCTTCACTGTTTACCGAAAACCGACACATACGTGACAATATATACACATAAACTCCTACCACCACCCAACACAAAAACTAGGTGTCATCAACACGCTCAAAAACAGAGCTTAGACGATTTGTTCCGGTGAACAGGCACTGAAAGACGAATTTAAAATTATCAGTAATAACTTACAAAAAACGGATACAGCCAAAACACTATAAACAAAATTCTCTACAAAACCACAATAAAAAAACAAAGACAAACCAGACTACAGTAAAACTATATCCATTCCCTACATTAAAGGAATATCAGACAAAATAAACAGAGTACTACAAAAGTACAACCTCAAAGCCACCTTTAAACCTCCTGCAAAATTAAAAAGTTTACTCAACTCATCCAAAGACCCACTCCCTCCACTAGCTCACCCTGGAATATACCAGATTTATTGTACTTGCAACATACTATATATATGAGAAACAGGACGCACTATTCCTATTAGACAAAAAGAACATAAACGACACATTAAATATAATAATTATGGTGAAGCTGGCCTTTCTGATCATGCTCTGAATACCTTACACAGAATTGACTGGAAAACCACCAGCTGTCTACATCATACTAGAACATGGTATGAACGGAAATTCAAGGAAGCCTGTGAGATTATCAGCAACCACCCCAATCTGAACAGCAATGATGGTTTAAAAATCCCAAACAAATGGAAGGTATATATTCGACCTTCCTCACCAAGAACAACTATAAACAGGACTGTAGAAAATCTAGTATTGTAAATCAAAAATAAGAATTGTAATACTAAAAATAGGACACCAATTGTTTCTGAAAGAAAACCATCTAAAAGAATGTTTATTCCTCTCATTGTAAAAATAGAATTTAGCATGATGCAAAAATTTTTATTTTATTTTATTTTATTTTATTTTATTTTTTATTTTTATTTTATTAAATGCACAGCACTAGAAGTTACTTTGATAAGCAGTCAACTTAATCACCCATCCCAACAGTATAAATTTTACATTTTCTTTCACACAACAGCTTTCCATTTCACTCGCATTACAGTTCATTAAGGTATCCGCAAACAATTCTTGAATCATCCGTTTCTTCTTATATCCCCGCTAATGAACTGGAAGAGTATGCTTCCTAATGTTTTTCAAAGCTTGTGGATTCTCACTGTGCCATATCACAAATCGTTTCAATTTATATCCAGTCACATTAACCCCTGACAGAATCGTAATACGGTCTTTAAGAGCTATGAAACCAGTCATAGATTTTATTGTTTTGTGGATGAATTGTCCTCTCGGGCATTTTTTTCTAAAAAAAGGAAGTCTCATCCATATTAAATATTTGCTGTGGCAAATAATTTTCCTCCATAATAATTTTATTCAATTTCTCCACAAACTCCTTGGCAGCCTTCTCATCGAAACTTGTGGATTTACCATACATTTTCACATTATGCAGTGCAAAACGCTGCTTGAATCTCATGAACCAACCGGAAGAAGTGTTAAATTTGTAATTATAATCGAGTCCTGCTTTCTCCTTCAACATGTTGAAGAGACTTAGTGCTTTGGTGGTTATGGTCATAGTGCTAAGAGTTATGTGCTTTTGGTTCAGGTCCTCTGTGCATGATGGAAGTAGCTTTTCCCATCAAAAATAGGATCTTGTCGTTGCTTCGTCACAATCGTTGAACTTGCAACTTCGTTTCAAAATCAATTGCTTGCCTCTTTTTCTGTGATTCTTCACTGGGTTTCTTAATTGGGCATGTAGAGACCATGGTGCACAGAATATCATGAAATATTTAACAATAAATACACAAATAACCTATTTTTTAAACACAAAATCAACAGAGGATTTGTTGAAGACACATGCTGACTGCTGATGGGGGTTGCCACTGCATTGTTGCATGATGCATCGTTGCTAAATAAAAACCTTTTTACTTTACGCTCGCTTGCATATTGTTTAAAAGTGTAGTCGAAAATGTTATTTCTTCCATTATGGGATGATGGATGTATCTTCAAACAGACGTAAGTCAAGGGATGACTGTACTATAAATCCACTTTGACTCCAGTAAACTTTCCTTTGATTGCAACGAACATTATTTTAAATTTAGCACAACTACTTCATTTCTCAAGCAACACCCTGTGATTATTAAAAGTCATAGTTCCATCAAATGACGACCAACACCACATTCATCATTAGGTTGAAATTCCCTTCAATTAATTTGATACCTTACATTATATTTTTATATTTGTACATAGAATTTGAAATTTATAGATGTTTGTTATTTAAATACAATCAGATTATAATACTTTACAATTTTTATAATATTATAATTTCTGGGTATATAACATTTTTTGTTTTATTAATTGTTACTTTTGTTTATTGAATTGGTTTTGTGATATAATAGCATAGTACCTGTGCTTTGCAAAAGTAAATGAAAACTAATAAAGAAAAAGTATATACAGTTGAACCTTGGTTGTCGAACTTAATTCGTTCCCGAAGGCTGTTCGGAAACCGAATTGTTCGAAAACTGAAACGATTTTCCAATAAGAATTAATGTAAAATGGATTAATCCGTTCCTGAACCCCAGATGATTGTTTATTTAAACCTTTACAACAGTATTTCAATCATAAGATCATATACAAACATAATGAAAATGCATAAAATCTTACATAAAAAGAATAAATACAATAAATAGATAAAATAAAAACGAAAATTTAACTTCACTTTAACTATACATACGGAGGAGAGTTGATGGGGTAAATGGAAGGAGGTGAGTAGGGGAAGCCCCTTCCATAAAAACATTATTTATTTTTTAGTATTGTACATTTCGTTGATTTCGCCATACTGAACTGCATAGCAAGATTCGAGACACGAATGCCATTTTCATGTTTGGATATGATTTCTTTTTTCATCTCTATCATGGTTCTAATAACTTTTCTTTTCGCTTTGCTGCTATCCCTATTCTTCTGCAGCCACATAGTGGCATAATTAATAATAATTTATGAAAAAAAAAAACACCAAGAAAATCAAGAAAACTCACTGCAAATTTGAACAGGTGTCTTCATTGAACGAAGGCTGCTGCGTAACTGATGCTCCCCCCCCCCCCTAGATCTCAGCACACGGAGCACGTGTTTGCCTTTTGCCTGTTCGGGAACCGAAATTCTGTCCAGAAACCGGGGCGTGTTTTGTTCGGAAAATATGTTCGGGAATCAAATTTTTCGAGAACAGAGGCGTTCGACAACCAACATTCCACTGTATATAGTTTGAATAAAGCAAAGCATGTTGATGTAGAAAAATGATGAAATGAAATTCGAAATATAACATACAATGAAGAAATAAAAAAGAGAAGATTGTAGTGAAAAAAAAAAACATAATAAATAAATACTACCTTTTTTTTCTCTACTTAAGGACCTCTTTGTAGACCACATTGGTGGCTTTTCCCTCAGGTGCTGGAATCACCAGGCTGCTGGGTAAGCTCATACTGGAGCAGGCCACGTAGAACTGCCTATATGAGAAGCTGTCCTCCATCAAGTCAATCCCTGCCACGAACATCCCTGGGTCATGTTGATGGCCATGGCAAAGCAGACCTTGAGGAGGAACTGCAGCCTCTTGAACTCAAAGGGAGTACTCTGATGGTATGCGTGGTATGAACACAGACTCCACCCAGGTACAGCTGGTGAATTGTAGCCTCGATTACTGCAGCAACATCACTGGAGCCCCCACTTTGAGTAGAAGCTTGTGAGCCGGGAAGCCGGGAGGGTTGAGGCACGCCATGGGTAGTGGACCGCATCATCCATTTGCACCAACACCTGTACTCCATTTCTGCCTCTTCGAATGCATTAAGTAGCGTGTCATTAATGCTAGCAGCCTTGTTGTTCTTGTGGGTCAGAATGGCATGCTCACACAGCCAGTCCATGGACTTCTTGATATCAGGGTATATCCTGGCTGTGAAGTCTGCTACTGAGCCCAGGCCTGCAGGGATGGTCACCTTTCCCTCGGACTTGGGATACGCTCTATCCCCTATTTTGAGTAGTAGTTCGAGAATTGCCCAGTGGAGACATCACCTCTCAAGTGGACCCTCATGTTCTTACTGAGAGCGTTTCTAGATGAGGACTCCATACATACGATGCCTTGATGCGCACCTTTCCGTGTTGGCACTACTACTGACATTATTGGAATTCTTCAGCCAGCAGCACAGTGACCCCCTCTCAATCAATCACTCCATTGTTGCCCTGATGTCTTTGAGGGTTATGCTTAGTGCCTCAACCCCTCCCCCCCCCCCTCTTGTGCTATGGTGCTCTCCTCCCAAGCAATGAGCTTTCCATCCCACAGCACTTGGACCATGTTGCTTTGTTTTGAGAGCTACACAGGGTTTTTTCCTGCATTATGAGGTTGAGGAGCAGCTTGAAGGCAGTGTAGGCCATCTTGCCTCCCTCCAACAGTGTAGCAGCGATGCCACAATCATTCCTTACCTTCGTCATGAGCAAGTTAATGAGGAAGGTCTTCTCAGTACCACCAGGAGCAACTAGGAAAAAGTCCTGCCCAACACCTGACTAAATGCTGCTAAGGACCTGCTGATAGTCAGCGAGATGCTTACCCGTCAATGAGCCCTCATTATTTGACACCACTTATGCCAAGGTGTTTGTGTCATAGTTGGTCTCCCTCAGATAGTCCTTGTTTCCCAAGACTTGTCCAGATGTTATTGCTGAGGCAGATCATACTGTGGCAAGTCCTATCCTCCCAAAGTCAACACTGTATCCTGAATCAGCACCAGGCATCTGTTGTACACCTCGTTTATCACTTGCTTTGTACTTCTTTAAGGTGGAATCATGCTTTCTCCAAGGTAGTGTCCCAGTGCTTGTCATCCTCCTTCAAACCGAATGCCTTGCATGTAGACTGGAATGTAGGATGGAGGGCACCATTCACAGTTTTCAGCTCTGAAAACATTGGGCCTCGAATCTCATGTAGCAGCAGGCAGAGATGATAACACTCAGTGCTGTTTGGGTGGATGCTGTACGCCTTTCCCAGCGCATGGTCATTCTTCACTCCTGGCTAGCCATCAATATCCTTCCCCCACTTCCTTCTTGTGAACTTGTTATTCTTCCACACAAAGTATGAAGGGACCTAAGAGTACAGGAGATTTTTTTTTAAAATTGTCAGTTTTGCATAGCTCGATCAGGGTTTCTGATCTTCTCGGCCAAGTTGTTCGAGGCAAAACACACAGGTTGACCATTCTCAAGGTGAGCAGCAAGATGGAAGACATTGGGGTACCTCTCATGAATGGACTCAAATGCACTTCCCTTTTGTTTTCATCCATGAAATAGATTGGCAGGAATTGGGCTTCCTGTTTAGGTGCTGGCAGCAGACTTCCTACCACGTGATATACCCACCCCTGAAATTTGAAGGTCAGTATGGAGCTATCTCATAAAACCTGCTTGGCCCTGAATGATGTCATGTTGAAGCAGCCATTGCACTTCCGAACACAGTCCACGAAGTGGATCTGCTCAGGGTGGCTGTCCATTACCAGGCTGTAGAGCGTCTTGGGTCGAGGTTTGAAGGGCAGGAACTCCACCTTGCCAGTGCTGCAGCACATGTCAGGGGCCTCCTCCTCCTTCCACTTGAAGTATTATAGTACTGGCACTTGTGGCTCAGTACCCAGCGCTATAGTGCTGTCTTCCTCATAAGCCATATCGGGATCATATGCCATGGCTGAGTGAGCCTTGATCTTCCATAGAGGTGCTTGCCCTTCTTCTTGTCTTCAAGAATTGCTTTGCTCATATCGAGACTCTGCCACTCTGTGCACCTGGGGGTGATCTTGCTGATACTAACCACTGTAGCACAGTGCACTGCAGGATTACTCTGCGGATATTTCCTTTCCACATCCTTAAGTTGCTTCTCCTTTTTAGCATCAGTATGTCTGGTATGACATTTGCTAGGAGCTTTCTTGCGACATGAAGAGTTGTGAGGTGGAGTCAGGCTGAGGGGAGAGCTGGTGTGGTGGAGACTTCTTCAGGTTCATGTGGCAGGTATGCATTGAAATGGTCCCTAGAAAGGTATCCGTAAAGTATAGCCTCCTCATGGAGTGACATTCAGCACTGAGACTCTCATAGATCTCATCATTGTGGTAAACCTCGAAGACGAACTCAAATAATTGTCTTCATAAACCACCATAAGTAAAGGATTGGGACATATGAGTCAGGTACTCAGTGGAACTGGTATAGTTGTCCTCCTCACTATTGTGGAACGTGATGGAGAACTCCTCCCAGTTGTCCACCATGTGCTTCACAGTTAGCTCATGCACATCCCTAGCCATGAGCTGAGTGTCATACATGAAATAGGAGAGGGACTGGAACAGGCAGACTGCATCTCCTGTGATGGAGACATTAGTATCAGGCACCATCTTCCTTAACATTTAAAAACTCAATTGCCATACCAACTTGAAAAAAAAGAAAGAGAGAGAAGGGACAAAATGCACTAAAAAGTGAAAAATAATCCTTGCTTAAATATATAAGTTTAAACTTTTTGGAGTCGGCGCCAAATTAAACGCAAACTAATTACATAAATTTTCAATTTCACGATAACCTATTCAATTGTTGTCGAATATTACTAGAAGTTCTAAAAAGAACTGATTCAGAAGTATGGAAAATTAACTGAAGGTAGTCCTAAGAACAATAATTATTCTCAGAATACTCATATTCTGTGAATAATCACATCCACGGATTTAGCCCCTCGGCCACTCATCACAAGTCAGAACTTCGCTTGATAGAGCTCTGTGACCTATGCTGCTAAAACTCTGCTACATGTCTGCTTGCCACCTAGTGGATACAGGTGTAACTACATAAAATAATGTATACTTTATTTGGGAGCCAGACCCAGAGGTGGTAACCACCTCTGTATCTGGCTCCCTGTTATTGGAATTTGTCTTCATACATTCTGATTTTCCTAATTTCACAAAGATAAGAATTTCAAGTGAAGAAAAGTTCAAAGGTGAGTCAGAAAAATTTAATATGAGGACTGAAAATTTTTATCTATGTTGATGATTGAAGTTTCCAAGTATGGTAAACAATGGAAAAATGTTTGGGACACAGTACTAAGAAGTGCTTCCTGAGTGGATTCTGAAGAAGTCTTTCTTGCAGGGGATTGACAGAACAGGAGGGAGCAAGAAATCATATATCTGGAATTTTGAAGATGTGGTGAGCAAAGGGAGCGAGGAGACATGTTTTTGCTTGGTGATGTATGAACAAATGGCACACATTGACAGAGTGGGTGGTGCCCAGACTGCAAATATGTTTAAGCTGTTAGGCACTGAGACATTAATGAGAATGGACCTTAATCTGCCTTCTTAGTATTGCTTGCCCTGTGTGATCCTTCTTAGCCAAAACTCTCATCACATTATCACCCGTTCCCAAGTCAAAATGGTATGATCACTCTCACCAGTTTGGATGCATTTTGATCACTTCATTTGTACACACATATTCTTAGATTCTGTTGTTAGATCCATTTGGTTCTGTTGTTGTATTGTAAGTCTCATCCCTTATGTGCTGTTTGAAGTTGCCATCTCTGAGCAGTTGAATAAATTTCTATCTTGCATGCTTTCTCCTCCCTGCAGTTGATATCCCCATAGTTGGGGATATAAATTTAACTGCCCAAATCACATTCTTTGTTTCCTTTCCACAAACACAGCATTAGCTTTGTGAGTTCCAGTACTACTTTCAAGAATATGACAAATTACAATACCTCGCTTTACACTTCCTTTTGCTGTAGGTTTCCATATTATTGCGGTTTATGTACTGTTTACCACTTCAAATTCTGTAAACCACTCCAACTTCTTTGACTTTATATCCCTGAAGCTTGTATTTCAGGGATACAAAGGACATTTCAACTCACCTAGGAAGATGATTTCATTGTTTAGTTAATAGAACTGCAACCAGTCCAATTACCTAAATAGCAAAATTATCTTCCTAGGTGATCTTAATGTCCATGACTACAACTTGGTTTGCTTTACCAGTTCCACTGATCAAGCTGTAAGAGATGAAGAAGCATTTGCTATAAGCAGCAATCTAAGAAATCATACATGTATCAAACTAATGACCATTTCCACTTTCTATTTTTTAGGAAATGACAACGTAACTAAATTATTAATTATAAAAACTTTAATAACTACCTATATTTTGGCAATGTTACATTGCCATCTTCATGGATCACAAAACAATGATATGTGCATGCAGGCACTCACACCAAGCAAATGAGGCTGAAGAAAGGCAATTGAAGTTACTCCTAGATCCTAATAGGTGCCCTCCTAGCAGGCTAAATTGGGCTGATGATCTTAGAATGTAATCTTCCCAAATTTAGGGCAGTCTCATGCACCAAATTTGTTGAGATTTGGGAAGTTTTTCAGAGCTGAGGTGACTTAAGGAATAATCTGTCACTTTTATATTCACTGTTGTATAATAAAGTGGTCTTCAAGTGTATTCTGTGGTGGGTGTCCAGTGCATGGTCAGCAAGTCTGAGTGGCCGCAACTAAATTATTAATTATGACAACATTTATTAATTAATTATTAAATAATCAATTAATTAATAAATACCGGTTGTTAATTAATTATTAATTAATTAATAAGTGTATTTACTTAATTAATTATTAATTGTTAATGTAATTAATTAATTACGTTCTGCATGTTTGGTTGTAGTAGGACAGTTTGCAATTGCAAGGGACCTGGTATACTCCAGGTAGGTCTAGGTGAAGTGACTGGTCTTTGGTGAAGCAGATAAGGGATGCCAACTTGTTATGTGGTTTGTAACTAGTTGAGGTCATATTTTCTTAGGATTTTTTCGGATGTACCCCCAGATAAATGGAATGCTGATAGATTTAGAGTAATCTCTGCTATGAAGGGGGAGGGGGATTGTGGTTAACTGGTTTTAATATTTTTTGGATTTTTTTCGAGGATTGTAGCCATTGTAGCTAAGAAGGTGTTAAGTTCAGTAGTTAGGACATTGTTATCTGAACTAATTAATTTTTCCCTGTTATATAGGTTTTTATAATCCTATATTGTTGTGGGGGTGGGGGGCGACTGCTGGTTCTCTGTAGACAGAGTAAGCCAGGGATCCATCAGGCTGGTGTGTTTCTGGTGGTCCTTGAGATCCCTGGCAGTGCATCATAATCTTTATTTCTGCATGTCCAACATGGCATCTTTACAACTTGTGCAGTGTGGCTCCTGAATTTCAGGTCCTTGTCCACCACCACTCACAGATCTCTTATCTCCTATACCTGCTTTAAAGTTTCCCACCAAGTGTATACTTTGCATCTCATCGTTGCTTACCATATTTCATAACCTTACACTTTGCAACATTGAACTGACAGTTCACTTGTATACACACACTCCTGATTGAATTCCTCTTGAATGTTTTTTATGGCTGCGCTATTACTGTTTATTTCATTCAGCACTCTTTCAAACTAATTACTTCAGACATTAGAATATCTTGTTTTCACATCATCTTTGTCATCTCTAATTTCTTTTACTGTACTCTTTACTCCATTTCTAAGATCAATAGCTACCACAATATTTTGCCACCTTTTTGACGTTCTGTAACATGTCTTATATCTAAATTTTTAACCAGAATATTATTATTAACACCACACCACTGTGGACAGAAGACAAAAGAATCATTGAAACCATGTTTTCAATTCATTCAGAGTATCCACATCAGCATCACAGGGTCAGACAATGCATTCCACTCACCAACTACTGTTCATACAAAAGGGAGTGGGGTGGACATGTTCCTTATATTCTCTTATGTGGATATAAAGAAGGGATGGGTATCTTCCTTATGTCCATGTCCACCTGTCTTTATGCTATTTGCAGGGATGTCCCCTTGTTCTACATCATTTCTTCTATTCTTTGAAAACTTTCATATTAACCTGATTACAATCCTTTTCGAACTTAACTGTATTAATAATATCCCCTCTCTGCTCCCTATTCATATGGCTTTGCAAATTGCATTCTTTCAATCTTCTTATCCCAAAGACCAGATACCACCTTTGTTAGTCTTCTCTGGACCCTTTCTAATATTATCCTTATCACCATGAAAACTGGGAAAGCAAATCTGTGCACAATAATCCATACAGAGCCTGATCAAATCCTTATTACGCTGTAATCAGAACCCTCTTCATTTCTGCATGTTAATGTCCTCTGCATCATTGCATAATCTGATGTGATGACTTTACAACTTGTGCAATGTAACCTCTGAACTTCATGTCCTTGTCCACCACCAATCCCAGATCTCCTTTCTCCCCAGCTTCTCTCAAAATTTCCCCACCAAGCATGTACTTTGCATTTCATTGTTGCCTGCCAAATTTCAGGACCTTACACTTTGCAACATTTGGGTCCACCTGTAATTAAGGTCATGGCTGCTTGATTCCCCATTCCGATCTTTTGCAGATGATGCAGTTTTGCATCATCTGCAAAAGTTGTATATCACCAGTTAAATTTATCCCAATATTATTAATATATTCAAATTAAGTAACAGTGGTCCCAAAACAGACCCCTTTAGCACATCACTAGTGATTTTCTTCTTCTTCCAGGATACTGCACCTCCATACACAATTTGCCAATACCTATCTGAGAGCAATTTCCCTATCCAACACACGAATCTGTCACCCATTTCTTCAGCTTAGTTACCAATTTGTGGTATGGCAATCTATTAAAAGCTGTTGTGTATATGCATCTACCTTGTGCAATTCATTCATCACCTTGTTATGATACATTAGGAAGTTGGTAATACACTATCTCTCCTTAACAAACTTATGCTGACAATCACAGAGCATACTGCTGTCATCAACCCACAACCCACCATTCAATCTGGCTACTTCACATGGAAAGGCTCTCCCCTCTAGCCCATTTTTATTTGGAACATTTTGAAAAACATGCTCTTGATACTGCAATTCTCTAACCTATCTTGCTAAGATACATTGATGATGTGTTCCCTATTTGGCCACTTGGCAGAGAAACATTTGATTCCTTTTTCCTCTATCTCAACAGAGAGCACCCTAGAATCCAGTTCACTATAGAAAAAGAAAATAACAGTAGCCTGCCTTTTCTAAATACTCCAATTACTCGGCTTCCCAATGGCATCCTTTCTTTCTTAGTGTACAGAAAACCCATGCACACAAGTAGATGCATAAACAACTTTCCCATCATCCTCCTCAACGATATGGTTTTATCAAAACCCTTGTTAACAGTGCCTACAATCTCTGTTCAACCAAGGCCAAACTTATAGCTGAACTCTCTTTTATTTGCCAGACTTTCCTGTCCAGTGGCTATATTGTCAAAAAGATCAACAAACTAATGCTCCCTCCTATCTCCTCACATCCCTCAACATTCTGACTCTATTAATGCCATCATTGTTCCTTATATAGCATCTCAGAAAACATAGCCAGAACTCTAAAAAAAGTACAATCTCTGAACACTGTATTTAAAACTTATCTGAAGCTGGCTGCCCTCGTCTGTTCTCCAAAGGATCTGATACCCCCCCCCTCTCTCTCTCTCTCTCTGTTCCAAGTTTCTACAAAGTTCCTTGTTCTTGCAACTTATGTTTAAAATTGGAGATCTGCTAACATCTGCCTAGAAGAACATAAAAAATACATAGTCAGGGCTTGCTGAACAACAACTTCTCTCTTCCATCATCTATGTGGATGATGATGAGGCCGAATGAACTCTTTCCACTTCTGTCTGTCCCAGGAGAATCTGAACAATTCTGTCCAGTTTGGTGTCGCGTGTTGTGATTTGGTTTTCAGGTCCTCTTTTATTTTGTCCATCCTTCTAATTCCTTTGGATCTTTTACCTTCCATCATTGTATTCAGGGCTTTAGACGGTAGTCTTTCTGTTCCCATTCTGGTCACATGGCCAAACCATTGCAGTCTTCTTTCTTGGATTTTGTCTATTATTGTTATTTCTTGTTTTAGTCATTTCCTTATGTCTTCGTTTCTTAGTCGATCCAGCAGAGATACTCCAAGTAATCTTCTTAGCCAACCCTTTCAGTAACTAATAATTTTTTCTCTTCAGCCTTTTTGAGATTCCAGCATTCACTTCCATAGAGGAGTATTGGGAGGACCATTCTTTCATAGATTCTTACTTTTGTTACTTTTTTGATGTCTCTTGACTTCCATATTTTATTAAGTCGTCCAAAAGTTTTGGATGCTTGACTGATTCGTCTGTTTATATCTTTTATAATTTCACCATTGTACTCAATAACTCCTCCAAGGTAGGTGAAGTTTTCTACCTGTTCTAGATTCTTACTGTCAATTTCAATTTTCAGATTGGTGCTTCTTTTTCCTATTTGCATAATATTTGTTTTGTCTATATTTATGTTTAATCCAGATTTTATACACTCCTCCTTTATTTTATCAGAAATTCGCTGTAGATTTTCTTCTGTGCTTGCAAGTATTGCAATGTTGTCTGCAAATTTTAAATTTGTCACATTTTTCCCATATATTTGATTCCAGAGTCTTCATTGTTTAAGGCCCTATTGGTTGCTTCTTCCAGTGTAAGACTGAACAGGTCTGGTGACAGATTGCATTCCTGTCTTACTCCGCTCTCTGTGTGGAACTAGTTGGTTAAGGTGTTCTCCATTCGTACTGCACTTTCAGATTTCTCATACAGATTCTTTTTTATTCTTATGGTTTTGTTGGGAATTCCAAATTTTTCCATAGTTTTCCATAGTTCTCTTCTACAGATTGAATCAAATGCGTGATGAAAGTCTATGAAATTTATGTAGTAACTTTGGTTGTACTCTCGTGTCTTTTCTATTAGCTGTCTTAAGGTGAATAGTTGATCAATTGTGTTTCGCCCTGGTCTGAAACTGGCTTGTTTTCTAAATATGGCTTAATTTATCTCCTTTTTTGTATATCGGAGTTCTAACTGATTTGGTCCAATCCTAAAGGCACTGCTTCGTTTTTGTAGATCCTTTCAAATAATGAAAGATGTTGAAAGTTTATTTTGCACTTGGTTAGACTATAATAAATTTAGTTTAATCCTTTATCCAAGTGTGAGCAAACAAAGTTTCCACCTGAAAATATCTTCAGGACTGAGGAAAGGTTTTGCAACACCAGGCAACTCAGAGCAAAGGTGGACCAAGCTATCATCACTCCTATCTCAGCATCTCCCATAGTGCAAAACACATCTCCTTGCAGAGATGTGTTTCTCCTCAGTTATATGTTATAAGGTTATAATGTTATGCACTACCTTTCCTCAGTCCTGAAGATATTTTCAAGTGCATACTTTGTTTGCTCGCACTTGGATAAAGGATTAAACTAAATTTATTATACCTTTCAAATAATGTTTTTAATGGTTCCAAAAGTTGTTCCTTTCCTGCTTTTAAGAATTCTGCATGTATTTGATTAATGCCAGGTGCTTTCCTAGTTTGACTTCTTCTATGCTGTGTGCTATTATTTCTTTCATAAAGATAATTGTTTCCTCTTCCATTTCAGTGGCTGGAATCGTAATATACTGGGAGCTGTTTTTATTTTATAAATCTTTGAAGTATTCTTCCCATCTGGCCATTCTTTTTATTTTACTTTTAATTAGTTGTCCCTCTTTGTTTTTGATCATTATAATTTTTGTTGTCCTTGTCTTACAAATTTGGTCTATTTGTTTATATAATCCATGAAGGTTATTTTCTTTTGATAGCTTTTCTTCCATTTTGCATTTTTCTTCTAACCAGTTATTCTTTTCTCTATTAACTATTTTTCTGATTTCTCTGGTTAATCTATTATATTCATTTCTGTTATAAATCTGTTTTAGTTTCATGCTTTTCTTTTGATTGCTTAACCTTTTTACTTCGTTCGAGATCCAATCCTTTTTACTTTCTCTTTCTGTGTAACCTATTGTTTTTTCTGCCGAATTTAATATTATTTCCTTTAATTTGCACCAATGTTCTTCAATGTTTAAATTCAGTTTTGGTAGTTCCTTCAGGTTTTTATCTAGTTCTAATTGATATTTTCTTAGAATATTGTTGTCTTGTAGTTTTTTTACATTCAGTCTCCTTTCGACGCTAAAAGTGCTTCCAGATTTTAACTTTATTCTTAGGTTTGCTGATACTAGCTTATGGTCTGATCCTAAATCTGCAGTTTAGGATACTTGATTTCCATCTTTGGTTTACAATAATATAGTCTATCATATTCTTGGTTTGTCTGTCTGTTATCCATGTCCATTTTCTTTGGGGTTTTGGTTGTTTAAAGAGAGTGTCGGTTATTGTTAGTCTATTATTTGAGCAGAAGTTTAGCAGTCTTTCACCACGTTCATTGCTTTTTCCATACCTGAACTTTCCGATTACTCTTGGCCAGGTATCCCAGTCTTTGCCTAATTTTGCGTTTAAGTCCCCCATTACAATTAGGAGATCTTGACTTGATGTCTGCTGTACTGCTTTTTGCAAATCTATATAGAACTCCTCAATGTCTTCTTCTGATGATGTCGAAGTTGCTGAGTATACTTGAATAATAGTTAGTGATCCAATTGATGTTTTAAATCTTGCTTTAATTATCCTAGGTGAGATAGGATTGTAGGACAATAGAGAGTTTTGAGCCTTTGGTTTTAATATAAGTGCTACTCCTTCTTGGTGTTTGTTGTCCTCCCTGCCTGAAGTTAAGATTTTGTACTGTCCATGGTGGAATTCTCCTTTTCCAGTCCATCTGGTTTCGTGGAGTCGATCACTTCCCATCAGTAGTTGTCTAATTCGTGCAGTAGTATTTCCAATGCTCCTTCCTGGTGAAGAGTTCTTACATTCCATGTTCCTATGCTTGTTATATTTTTCCTGTCTGTTAGGTGATGTTTTGTTCCAATAGCATATTATTCGCCTTCACTATCTTGATTCCCTAATGGTGGGCGTGACTCTTGTTTGACCGGGCAACGGTCGAGCCGGCATGTATCTTTAGGTTGGTTAGAGTTCAGTTCATTCGGTTTCAATGGTTAAGTTTTCGTCAAGTGTCAACCACCACTCATTGACCTGAATTCAGCGCTTTTTTAGTAGATAGTGGAAACTACAGTTTGAGAGGAAAGAGTCACTCCCTTGCCCTCGAGTTGCTCTAATAGCACTGGGGGGGGGGAGAGGGAGAGGAGTAAGAAGTAAGAGAGAGTAGAGGGAAAGAAGAGTGGAAGACCAGTCTCCAGATATGATATACCAAGTGTATGTTGTATGAAGTAAGATCAGGTCTAGCTTGGGTATCTCGGGTTTGCCATACCTGTAATCATCAATGTGAGCCCCTGAGAGTGAACATGCTTGGATCAATATCTTGCATGGAATAATCAAATGAAAAATAAAATGACTGTGCTTCACTATACAAATTTACAAATATATACAAATTTAAAAGTCATTTTTTTAGAATCAGTACAAATTTTAAAAATCGACCTAATCTTAATAAATATGGTTGTATGAAACTTCCCAAGATTTGGGAAACTTTAATTCTTAGGCCTCCTGCCCAACATAACTAAGGCTAGTCAACAGCACCCATTGAGAGCACCCCTTGTATGACTTTTAGGCCTTCGGTCTGATCTTTTCCACTTATTGTTTTGTGCGGATTTGATTGTTTTTGCAATTTTAATGTATTGTTTCCCTGACAGTGTCTCAGCGACTGAGATGAAATATCGTAGTGATTAGACATGTTGTTTGGTTATTTATATGTGCTGTATTTATTCTGCCACATTAATCCTTAAAATGAGTGGAACTGAATGGTGTTAGCTTTTTCTGATGGAATATTATTCTAACTTCTGTTAAACAAATAAAAGAATTCTGTTCTAGGTATGTTTCAGGAACAGTAACTTTACTTACCAGTTATCCATGAAAGTGGATATCTTATAGAAAGGCTGTATAACTAAAGTTACAAAACATTTCTACAGTGTCCTGATCTGAATAGATCTAGTGGACACCATTTATTCTCATTGTGAGAAATAATAACTTAATATTTCTCTTGACTGATTTAAAGGTTTATAATTTTTTCTTTAAGTATCACTCGCACATGTCTAATTAAACAATGCTGCTCTACTACAACTCATGATTCTACATCTGTATTGCTAATTCTTTTTGTACATACTTGTGTTATTACTTCTTCTTTCAAATCATACTGGAGATAACCAGAACAGAACATCGGGCAAGAATTTTATAAATTAAAAAGTTTATAGTTCCATAAGTGTTATATATTTATTATTTTTTGGGTAAATTAACTACACAAACAGCCATACTAATAATTTCAGAAATAAACAATGCTGCTCTACTACAACTCATGATTCTACATCTGTATTGCTAATTCTTTTTGTACATACTTGTGTTATTACTTCTTCTTTCAAATCATACTGGAGATAACCAGAACAGAACATCGGGCAAGAATTTTATAAATTAAAAAGTTTATAGTTCCATAAGTGTTATATATTTATTATTTTTTGGGTAAATTAACTACACAAACAGCCATACTAATAATTTCAGAAATCTTTAGGAATTGCAGTATATCAAGATGAAGAAAATTTCATACAAAGAATATTCAATTTTATTTTATTTATTATTTTTTTTTGTAGAGAAACAGAGAATAAATAAAGTTGAAAGATATAATTTTATGGGGTGGGGGAATTAATAGATATATACAGGAGAAGTGTTATTCTAGTAAAATTAGAGGGCTGTTTAATCTGATAATACAGTTTTAGACTAGAGACAGTGTGACTCTATTAGATATCTCTGTTATTAGATCGGAATGTTTTCTAAATTGTAACTACCACTACACAAAATTACTTTCAAGGATCGATGCCATGTCATTTATGTTAGCTTTACACATAGACTTTTCTTTCATGTCTTTGAAGAGCACCACCACAACTGTCATTGCCTGTCCTGGCAGTACAACAACAAAATATTTATATATAACTAAAGGCCTGCCTAATGCAAGACATTTAACAAATTATCCACCCAAGCAATAGAGATAATTATATGTTCCCCATTGAAACCTTTGTAAAGTGACATTAACCTAAAAACATAAACACCTTGCATTCCATGTAATTTCTCTCTTAAAGATTTCCCAGATGGAGTTACAATTTTCCTCTTCAAATAAATCAACCATTAATGCCTTCCCTTATTTTTAACCCCCTTTCCCACAAATGCCAACATCCAGTAACAAGATCACATCGTACCAGCCTGCCCTCTCTCTCTCACACACACACACATCATCATCTGATGTGTTATCCCACAAAACAATGTCTTAATTTACTAGAATAACATCCCATCCTTCCCAGGATTTTTCTGGCACTTTTCCTTTTAACTCTTCCCCACCCCTCTCTCATCCACTCAAATGTTCATCCTCTTTGCTTTCTCTTTTCCCTCAGCAATAACAAAAATCAAGATTTACAACCAATATATATTAGGTGGGTAGGTAGAGTTTCTTTATGCAAGCTATTCATCAAAACAGTGTTCAAACAGATTTAGAATGTCTAATCCGATTCAGGGTCTAAAAAAATAATAATAATAATAATAACTAACTATAATGTTCTATTGTGAAATTCTAATTATTAGCGCAAAGTTATATATCTCAGTATTTTACTACATATTCTAGTTATGAGTTATCTTTAGGTGAAGTTAAGGCTCTGGCATAAAATTGGTTCTGTATTTAGGGTGTGGACATTGTAAGAAAATGAAGCCTGAATATGTGGATGCAGCTGCCAAGTTGAAACAACAAAATGTAACTATCATTTTAAAGTTATAGTGTTCTTTTAGGGTTGTCCATAAATTATTTCTGTTATTGGAATATACAAAACAGTAAGCATTATCATTACAAAGTAATAGAAATAATCATCTGATTTTTCTTGCACAGTGATATACACTGCTTGAGAAGAAGTCAACTGACACCCCCATGGACAAGGTGCGTCATGCCATGTAACAAACACATGTTTTTAGCTGATATAAATTGGAGGAATATTATGCTCCCAAGTCAGTGCAACCCTGTCTGTGTGAAATGGATGTGAGAAGGGAAATAATGGAGTTTGAAAGAAGCATTATGATAATACCATGTTGCATGCCTAGCTGTATGACAAATTGATGAAAAATTTTGGCCATCACAGGTTAACGATCAGTGATACCATACTGATATGGAAGTTCTGAAAGTCAACTGTAAGCACTACCACAGTGGACGACCCACCACATTCATTGAACATGACCGTAGGGGTTCTTGATGGATAATATGTAAAACTGCCATTCATCTGCCAACATATTGAATGCACCATTCTAGGCATCGACTGGAACATGAATCTGCACAAAAACATTAAGAACCAAGGCTCACAAATATGGGTTTCAGTGGTATGACTACAATAAGCAAGCCTCGCATTACCTGAACCAGCATGCAGTGTTGTCTTTAGTGTTGCACAGAGTGTGAACATTGGGGCGTGGAAGCTTTGAAAGTGCATTATGGAGTGGTGAATTACACTACCCCTTTACCAAACAGATGTGTGGGTGTGGTGGATGCCTGGTGAGTGTTTTTTTTACTAGACTAGTGATGTGATACTATTGTCCTGTTTTTCATGGTTTGGCCTCAGACCTCTATTTGTGGTGCCACAAACACTGAACGCTAATGGATATCTGAATGTTCTGGGCAGTGCACTTCTTCCTACTTTATGGTGTTTCTTCAGAACTGACCATTGTCTCTTTTAGCAAGACAGTGCACTGTGTCACAAGGCTGCTACTGTAACAGTGTGGTTTGTGGACATGAATATGAGCACACTTGACTGGCCTCCACAGAACCCTGATCTCAACTCTATAGAACATCTGTGGGATGAACTGGAGCATTTGAGGTCAAGGGACATCTGTTTCACAACAGTCCAGGACCAAATTACATGCCTACAGGAAGAATGGTGCAATATTCCTATTGATCACCACGGTATGCTTTTTTGGAAAGTATGTTCTTTAGGATTTCTGCAATCATTGCAGTCAAAGGAGGTCTACTTGTTATTAAGTTGGGTGCCATGGCTGTTTGTTTCTCACACTATGGATATCAGGAATTTGATGATAATGATTGTGGTGGTGTTCGTTGACTTATTTCCAAGCAGTGTACTCTCATATCCATTAATCAAATGGATATGCGAATTTTGTTGAAATGTAAGCATGAATTACTGAGCCAAGTTTTGTTGAAAAACTTGACTTATTAATCCATGTTTGGCTCACTCATTGACTGCACCAAAATATTAATTATAATCTCTCTCTCTCTTTCAGAAATGTTTATGAAGAGTTCTTTTAGAAAGTCAATTTTTCCCTTTTTATTGAACAGGTTCTTATATCCAGAATTATATATATGAAAAAGTTTTCATGCATTTTAATGAATCAGGCCAAGATATCTTTCATAGCATTTTATTTTCAGAGAGAGAGAGAGAGAGAGAGAGTGTGTGTGTGTGTGTGTGTGTGTGTGTGTGTGTGTGTGTGTGTGTGTGTGTGTGTGTGTGTGTGTGTGTGTGTGTGTGTGTGTTTATTGCCAAAGACATCCAGGTAAGCAGAGACTCATCGAGAGAGAGGCCCATATTAACCAAACTAGCTGTCATACATATTCTTCAATCCGTTTACACTACCCATACTTGCCTTCAGAGGTGGTAAGTATAGGTAGTATCCATTTTAATCACACCACTCTATTGAGCAAAAAAAAAAAAAAATCTAGCCTTCAGTGCTTAACTGACTGCATTCATTCTCAACTTCCATTAATGTCCTCTCCCATACTCCATAAAATTAAAAATTCTATCTGCTAGTATACTATATTGCCATTTCAGAAGTTTATAAGTTTCTATCACATTACTCCTCTTTCTCCTTTGGTAGTGTCTGCAGTCCGTAAATTCTCAGTGTGTGTCCTCATAATTCACATTTCACAGTCATGATATTCATCTATTACTGCATCACTGTCTGCACTACCATTGTATCTGCTTCAACTCAGAAAGCAGGAGACCAGATCTGATGAGGTTATATCAAAGAGGCAAACTTTTGCCTTGTAAAGAGGTAAAATTACATCCTTATATGTCATTATTCATTTCAGCATTGCTATTATCCTCTGAGAAGTATTTGCAGTCTTGGCTATATTGCCCTTGATTGTCAACTTCCCATCTACTAAAACTCCAAGATCCCTAGCATGATCAATTTCTTATAATTTATATGATTTCTGATCTCTTTCTGGTAAAAGGATATGGTGTGGGGAGCATTGTATATTGAGAATCTGGAATGATTGGTGGGATTTACCATTGTCAGTTATGCATGCATTGGAGGCAAAGGGTAAAGCCAGGAGATTGGCTTTTTCTGTCAATGAAGATGCAGTAGAGCCATCTGGGTATGATGATAGGTGAGAATAGTGTTATGCAAAATTTATGACCAATTGCTTTGGCAAGAGACCAAAAGGCTCAGCTGCCATTTTATCAGGCTGCAATTTCCTGCTTTTTGCTCTTTCAAACTTTGTTTTGGAAACATTGATAGTATTCGTGCAGCTATTTCAGGCTTGAGTATGAGCACTAAAGGAGGATGGAGTTCTTGATGTGAGCACAAGTTGTGGTATGCTTGAATTTTTTATTTGTACAGCCTTGGCACATCTTTTGGAGAAGGTTTAGTTAGGGGATGACAGTTCAGAGTAGTGTGGGGAAAGCATGTTTCTGTGCCAGTAAAGATTACTTTGGTGATACGTTCAGTGCACATGTTTTGGTTGTAAGGCTGGAAACAATAGTCCAACCATGGGAATGTGACATATAAGTTATGGAGGCTGTCTCTCTTGGCACTGTTATAATGCCAAACTACTCTTGTATGGGAGTGACTGTTTAACACGTTCATTGCCAAGCTGAAAATTGGAATTTCGTGTGGTGGCCAAATTTTTTTTACCTGATAGCGATGTCCATGCAATAACGCGTGATTGGCCGACAGGTGAGAACTCGCACCACGTGATATCGCGTGATTGGCAATGAACGTGTTAAGAATTGTCACATGGAAGAGGAGATGAGCAATAAATTGAAGTTGGAATTACCTATGGAGCCCCCTACATTTACTCAGTATTTGGAAGGGCCATTGGTGAGGAAGAGATCCAGGTTGTTTGGGAGTGGTTCGGGTAATCTGGTTATCATGTGAACAATTTGTGTAAGGTCATTGATGATGGCAATTGTTTTGGCATCTCTGCCTGATAGATCTGTACAAATGGATGAGGAAAGTCAGTTGGTGTTGTTGACATTAATGTGTCCTAGGAGGATGATTTCACTGTTAGGGAAGTGGGACTGGAGGAAATCAGTTTTTAAGGAGAGGAAATTAAAGAGCTTAGAGTGGTTGATAGGAGTGATAGAGACAGCAGATGAATTTGACTGAGTGGGATCGGGGAATTTTCAGCCAAAGAAGGTCAAAGTTGGGTGATCTGTGGGGCATATATTTGACCACAAAGGTCTTACACGTTTCATATTCATTGCCTGCATCCTGGTCTCCATGGTGGTACTAGTGGTGTCACTTTTGCACTAACTTAGCTTGTTTGTAGTCGATGACCTAACTGTTGTCTCCATTTTGGCATTTTTCTTCAAACTATTTTTGAAGTTGACATCCTTGTTCTGTCTCTTGGCAAAAGTTAGGTCAGGGCAAACACATATACATGCTTGGGGACAAGTATCCTTAAACTTGTTAATAATTGCAATTATTAGTTTAGATGGTCTTGTCGGTGTGTCTCAAGTCACTTTCATGAGACGTGGAAATCTCATTCCAGTCTTCTTTTATTTATGGATAAGAAACGATGGCACCTGATGTTTCTAGAATCAAAGTTGCATTCTCCTGTTAATTTGCTTATGTCTTCTTTTAGGGATTTGCTACTTTCTGTCAGAAAGTAGCAAATCAAAATAACAGCATTGAATTTCTTGCTTTCAGACTCGATCAAGTCGTGTACCATTCACGCAATTAGGTCGTGGAGCCCATTGGCGGCAAGGCTTCACTTGCGCTCCAGCCCTCATTGTCAAGTAGTTCGAGTTTAGCTTCTATCATTTGAATTTTGAAAGAGAAAGTTATTTTTATATCTGTTTGAGGTTTTTTACTCATTTACCTAAGTTCAGAATCTGTTTTATAGAAGAAGGGCTTGAAGTCAGTGAATAGTTTGTGCGTCGATTCATCTATTTTTGTGCAGGAAGCATCCATTGGCAACAGAAATTGCACAAAAATACCCCCATTTTTTTTTATCAGTGACATCGATTTTACAATTGCGGCACTTTATATTCTCACTGGTTTGTGGGTGATTGGCGGCGCTGTGCTGGCAAGACATGATGTACTCACTCATCTGTCATTGGCCTTTGTTGTACTTAGGCACAGTTGTACTTACACGTGTCTGATTTTTAATTGTTTTTGTTTATTGATTAATTTGAGTGAAAGACACTTAATAATGATAAAATGTAGGAGCACAAGTGTAGAGTGACTCCATGGAGATGAGATGTTAATAATGATTACAAAGTAAGACAACTAAATTGGCAATGCTATAGCCAATGAAGTATTAACTGAGGCTCGGCTATTGCTGTTACTCTCCTGCCATGATCAGAGTCTTAATAGCTCAATAACATCTTATCCCTACACTGTCCTCTACAGATAATGGGGAAGATGAAAAGTATTCTTGTTTAAGCGCCTCCGTAGCGCAATTGGAAGAACAACGGTACATTGCGCCCTTCGATTGAAATAAATAGGCCTAAGTTCGATTCTCGTTGCGACGAGAGGAATCTTTATCTGGACGATTTTCAATTTAAGGTGAGTTAGTCGATCTCATATGGAGGTAGCAGGGTTTTTCATCCTGCATACAGACAAATCGCCCCTTCAGAACACACGCAATTTACAGACATAGAATACCAGTTGTGGTGAGGTGGGCGGTAGATGGTGTTGATGGAGATGATTCGTAGTAGAGGTTCGGTGTATCAGTTGAGACAGTTGTAGGTGTCCTTCCATGATGAGTCTTTTGACTCCTTGGAGGTGTCAGGAATAATAATAATAATAAAATGATTTAAGTATAAAAAATTTATACCAACAGAGGATTAATAACTATTTAGAAACAATACAGTAAAATGAAGACATCGAGAAAGAATGGAATAATATAAAAGAATTATTATATCAGCAGCATATGAACATCTAGAGATACAGAAAAATATATCATAAAAATAAAAAAGTATCTATATATGAGACAATGAAATGAAAACAATAACTGAAAATAAAAAAAAAGCCGGTCTTTAAAAAATGTTAAGTAGCAAAACGTTTCTCTAGTATATTTGCATAAATCTTACAAGGAACACTCAGTAAAGAAATATCTTTGCAATTCTCACATTCAATTTTATTTCCCTTTTTTGTATATGGGTGCTATAAGTGTTCTACTCCTATCATCTTGAATTTGTCCCTTTCTCCAGGCCTACTGAAGTATGCAGTGCAGCTACTACAAGACTTCTATAACTCCATACTTGAGCATTTTTGGTCGAATAGCATCTTCTCCCACTGCCTTTCCACATTTCATGCTTTTGATGCTTTTTTCTACTTCAGGTATGGATATATATTTCTGATTGCATGCCTGTTGAGTGTATTTTACCACTATGCTGTCACTGCTTGTTTCATTTAGCAATTTTTTGAAGTAATTACTTAATTACTCCATACATGAAGGACATCTTTTCCTCTAGTTTTCATGTCACCTTTGTTATCTCTAATTCCTTTTACAGCATCTTTCTTCCATTTCTGAGCTTCTTCAACAATGTCCAGAATATCTTGCTACATTCTTGATATTTATTTTCTATGTTCTTACCAAAGTCCTCCCATGACTTTTGTTTAGCTAGTTTTACCCCGTGTTTAGCTTTCTTACATTTGTCTCTGTATTCTCTAAGAGCACAAGCTCACTTATTTGCCAGGAACTTTTAATATGCTTACTTCTTTACCTTCACTGCCTCTTTACTTCCTGTGTCTTCCACCTGGGGCCACTCGTGGTAAAGGTGGTATAAGTTCTGATCATTTGTCTTAGTATCCAATACGGCTCCCACTGAGGAAACCTCAGAAAAGGTCGAAACTGTTCTCGGTATCCTTTCCTTACCATAATGTATGGCATCATACATACCCATAAGGATATGTGCTTTGCATTATGGGATACTAAGAAAAGTGATCACAACTTAAACCACCTTTACCACGAGTTGCCCCAGTCCTGAAAATACTTTCAAGCCATTTGTTTACTTACACTTGGATTAAGGATTAATCCAAACATATAATTGGTAGCATAGCGAAGTGAAAAAACTTCCATCAACTATCTCTAATCCAGAGAATTTTAATAATAAGGTGTTGACACCTTTTGGCAACTCATATATGGTGATATGACTTCTGCATTACTTCCACCTTAGTATCACCACCTCTGAATCTGGCTCCCACTGACAAGACCTCAATAAAAGTTGAAACTGGTCTGTGTTGTAACCCTTTCCATAATGCATAGTATTATACATACCCATAAGGATATGTGCTTTGCATTATTGGATACTAAGGCAAGTGATCAGAACTTATACCAACTTTACAACAAGTTGCCCCATTCCTGAAAATACTTCAGGTGCAAACTTTGTTTGCTTACACTTGGATAAAGGATTAAACCAAACATATAATTGATAGCATAGCCAAGTGAAAAAAACTTCATCAACTGTCTACCATTTAATTCTGGTTTCTCTATCCTTGCAGATAACCTCACCAGATCGCTCTCTCTCTCTGGCTGAATCAATCAATGTTTTCTTCAGGGCTTGCCACCAAATCTCCAAGATTTGGTTCCTGTTCTCAAACTCTTTCATTTTTTTCTTTCAGGTTCCTCTTTTCAATATAAAATTCAATTTTATCCTGCTCAAGACTAAATCCGGATCACTTCCAATTTCAAATCTTCTGTGCACTCTAGTGTCCTAGAGTGTTCAGAGGAAAAACATCCCTGTTGACAATAACATAGTCAATGAGACTTTTCTTATTAGTTGCCTCTTCTCTCCATGTGAATTTGTGCACCTTTTTATGTTGGAACTTTGTGTTATTAACAGTGAATCCATGTGCTATGGAGAAATCCAACAGGTATTTGCCATTATTATTAGCTTTGCTCTTTTCTCCAACTTTCAATTTTTTGATTACTTTCAATATAACATTATTTGCATGTGAAATTAAAGCAACAATTGCAGTTCGATAAATCTCATATTTTCCTGGATTTGAATTTTGTTTGAGATTGGAATAAATATTGATGTTCTCTAGTCTTTAGGCTAGTATATTTTCTTCTGCATATGTTGACATTTTTCAGTTAATATATTCATTACATATTTTTCTTTATGTAGTTTCCATCCACAAATAGTTATTAGGAAAGCTATTGTACATTTGTACCATTGTTGGACTAAGTTTTTTTTTTTTTTAATCATATTTATTTATTGGCTGAATGGTTAGCATATCCAATCTCCAGCCAAAAGGCTGCAGATTCGAATCCCGCCATGGGCATGGATGTTTGTGATTTGGTGATTTGATGGATGAGTAGTGGAGACAGGGAGTTGTAGAGTAGGTGCCCTTCTTCGATGAATCTTTGGACCCCCTGGAGGAGTCATGTAATAATAATAATAATAATAATTTTCATCGTTTAGAAACCCCACTCTAGAGATGAATTGAACTTTTTCAAGTCACTTCAGGGCTCCAATATGCGGGCTGCTGGTCTCACACCAGGCAATAAAATCCATCTCCAACCTAAAGACAATCAGAAATATCAGTGCCCATAGTGGGATTCGAACCTGCAACCTGTTGGTTGAAGAGTGGGCACGCTAACCACATGGCCAACCAGGCCAGCAGTTTCATCCCCAGTTCCTTTCAACAGTTCAGATGATTTTCTTTTTGAGCTGTTCCACTGTTAATAATGCCACCTCCCCGTGTTCATTATCATAGATTCCTTAATGAATTCTCCTCTTTCAAATTCTCCTTTAATGCATTTTCTTTCTTATACGGTTCCTCTAGATAATCTTTCCATCTTTTTTTTAAATTTTATTTTTTCACTTCTTCATTCATCAGACTTTCTAACTTTTTTCCAGCTTCTAGTTTAATTGTTTCATTTATGTGATTGTAATCAAATTGATGCATTCATTTTTTTTCTTCTTAGTCCGTAATTTCAGTTTATTCTTGTCAACCAATCCATGATTAATTCTACAGTCTATCTACCCAGGATGGGTCTTTTTTGTACCTTTTGGTATTTGCAGTATAATCAATATTGATTTCTGTATTCACTCTTAGGTGAATTAAGTTCATGTGTAGGGTCTTCTTTTATGTTGTTGAATGTGCTTCATTTTTTTCCTCCCACTTTCACATTCTAATCTACCAATATTAGTAGAAAAACAGTGATTTTTATACATACATTATTTGTTAAAATCCAAACAAAATTCTTCTACATCCTCTTCACTTGCATTTGTAGTGGGTGCATGCGGTATGAGTATGACATTCACAGTAGTACTCATACCGCACTATCCTACACTGGATTTTATACTCAACATATTGTTCATATCCCTCTCTAGCTATGAATGCCAATTAATTTTTTCTAAAAATTCCATCATTGACTTTGAGATTATAAACATTACATTTTGCAATGCTGAATTAAAATCTATATCATCGGCCCATCATTTTCTGACTTACAGCTTAGATACACAGTCTATATTTAAGCTGGAAATCAGGAGTTGGAATTGATGAATCACATTATGAAAGTGGCATTAAACCTGATATCAAAATCAAAGATGCTAATTTCAGTACTTTACTTTATGAAGATAATGGTATACTTCTAAATAAAATCATAAGTTTTCAGAATTCTTTAACTAAATGGAATAACAGCTGTAACAAAATTGCCATGAAAATCAGTAATGAAAATAGGCAGTAAAATAAAACTTTAATTGCATTCTGAATTCAGAACCTATAGATCAAGTAAAACATTTCAGCTAAATATTTAGGCCCAATTTTTAGTTTTCATCTGAGAGCTTCAGTTGATCAGAACTGCACTACAGATATGAGTGTTCTGAGAAAATTGGGATAGTGAACAAATGTCATAAATAGCAGAATCATATAAAAAATAATGATATTTGATGATGAAAGAAGAAATTAGGAAAAACTTGACATTTTTAGCATTGAGCAATATGTAAGCAGAGTACATTTCAGGTGATATAGTT
Source organism: Typopeltis vanoorti (assembly GCF_054136105.1). NCBI lineage: Eukaryota > Metazoa > Arthropoda > Arachnida > Uropygi > Thelyphonidae > Typopeltis > Typopeltis vanoorti. The sequence goes on along the minus strand of NC_143563.1, from coordinate 120,711,098 downwards.
ATGTAAACAGGTTTGGTGAGGAAAGATTACCAAAGCAGTTGTCTTCTTATGTCAAAATGGCATAAGACTACTGATAAGACAATAAAAAACAGGGTTTTGAATATTTTCTCCAGTGAACAAGTACTTAAAGATGAATTAAAAGTTATCAGCAATACCTTCCTGAAAAATGGCTCCAGCCAAAATACTATCAACAAGACCTCAGTTAAAAACAAAAATAAACTTGATTAAAATAAAATTGTAACTATTCCATATATTAAAGGGATATCAGATAAAATAAACAGAATATTACAGAAACATGACCTTAATGCCACCTTTAAACCTCCTGCAAAATTAAAGAACTTACTCAACTCATCCTAGGATCCACTTCCTCTGCTTGACCACTCTGGAGTATTCCGTATACATCGTACCTGTAATTTTCCCTATATAGGAGAAACAAAATACACAATTCCTATATAAAAAAAAAAAAAAAAATCATCAAATTCAATAACTATGGTAAAATCTGGCCTTTTTGATCATGCCCTGCATACACTACATAGAAGTGGTTGGAAAGGCACCTGTTGTTTATCACACACCAAAACTTGGTATGAACATAAAGTTAAGCAGGCCTATGAAATTCTAATCAACCACCCTAATCTTAATAATAATGATGGTCTAAAAATCTCAAGAATATGGAAAGTACATATTCTACCCCACATGACCTTTCCATCTAAGAGTTAATTATAAATAGGACTGTATGAAATCCATCATCTTAACTCTAATATAACATCGCTCATGCTAAATGAAGACGTCACTTTTGCTGTAATAAAACTATCTATATGAAATTGTCCTCTGATGATTTTATAAATAGAATATAGCTTTGATGTAGTTATTTTTATTTTTTTCACTAAAGGTCAGGCCAGTAGCATAACCATTGATCAAATCATTGTCCCTTTGGCATACTGTTTGAAATTTAATATAGCTTGTCTGTATATTTATATGTATACTCCAGATGATGACCTTAATATGAAGGTTGAAATGTCGGGACATTGAAGTAATTATTTCTAACATGTTTATAGTCTCCATAATTTTACTAAAATGAATGCTGATCACCATGTAACACTAAAGGAAAGGATGAATAATCTACAGAGGATGAGATGGACACTGGCTATCCATGCATACCAAAAACTCTTCTTCACACTTCCAAGTTCACACTTGGATAAAGGATTAAACTAAATTTATTATAGTCTAACCAAGTGAAAAATAAACTTTCAACATCTTTCTCTAAATCCAGAGTAATTTAATAAAAGGTGGCACACCATTTGGCAACTCCTATAGGTAGAGATGACCTTGCTAATGCATGGTATCTCCACTTAGGCCTGTCTCCCACTGAAGAGACCTCAATAAAGGTCGAAACTAGTCTGGGTAGTGGCCCTTCCCTTAATGCATAACATTATACATATCCGCAAGGAGAGGTGTTTTGCATTATGGGAGATAGTGAGACAGGAGTGATGTTAGTTTGCTCCACCTTTGCAATGAGTTGCCTGGTGTTGTACTACCTTACCCCCAGTCCTGAAGATACTTTCAGGCACTAAATTTGTTTGCTCACACTTTTATAAATGATTAAACTAAATTTATTATAGTATAATCAAGTGAAAAATAAACTTTCAATTTCTTAAAAACTATTTCTTTGATGGTTACATAAGATAAGAATCTCCTAAACTTTTGGGAGAGAGAGAGAGAGACAATCATTTTGATTCAAATTTGGCTGATGTAAAAGGGCTTTGCATCTTTCTTTGAAAAGGCATTCATATTTAAACTTGCATCTGTGGAGAAGACAGGCTTTATCCCACTGGATATTGTGTTTAGTGTCAATACTATATTGTGCCAGACCAGACTTTTGAGGTTTCATGTATTCAATATAATACTGATGTTTGTTCATTCTTTTTTCCAAAGAGTGGCCTGTTTGTCCAAATTATGTTAAATTACATTCACACTATATCTGGTAAATGGCAGCTAATGATAGAGGTGCCAGTTTGTCTTTTGTAGATGGCAACGAGTGAGAAATTTTGTTGACAGGAAAATATGTGGGAATGGGATGATACATCTTCAAAATTCTGTGAATAGGTTCTGAGATGCCTGAAATATTAGGGATGGAGCCCTGAGGCATTGGAACATTGAAGTCAGTTATATTCTGGATTTGAATAGGGATGTAACCATTAAATTCTGCTAACTTTTTTATAGTGAAAAGTTTTGTTGTAAGCTTGAGGGAGAGGAGCTCACTTTATGTGCTGTATTAATTAAAGACTTGATAACACCAATTTTTTGAGAGGTGTGATGAGCAGACTTTTGATGAATGCATCTGCCAGTAAAAGTATAATAGGTTTTCGATTGACACTGGTTGATAAAGTACCAGAGGATGGATGGGTAAGTAGTAGGTACAAGAATGGTAAACTACCATCCATTTCTTTTTCCATAGTGAACTGAATCATAGGTGAAGGCTATTGATCTGTTGTAGGAATGTAGTAAGTTCCTGTTCAGCATGCGGCCAAATAGCAAAGTCATCATCACCATAACGAAACCATAGAGAGGGTTCAGGATGAATGATGAGAGCAAGGTGTCTTCCAGATGGTTCAAAAAATAGTTTGCCAAAGGTGGAGACAGAGGGCCACCCATGGCAGTACCTTCAACTTGTTTGTAGATCTTGTTTTTCCAGCTGAAATATCCTGAATGTATAACAAATTAAAAAAATCTTTGCAATACCCGGGAGGGGGGGTAATCATCATATGGTAAGTTGACAGTGTCAGCTAATGGAATATTGGTAATTTAAATTGTTAATCCACTGACTGTTCTGTACTTTGTATTCCGAATATTCCTTTTAACTGTTTTGTTCTACACTGATGATATTATGTTAATTTCAGTATGAAATATTTGTATGTTTATTTCATTTAAGTCAATTACCGTGGTTAACGTGTTAAGTTAATTTTTAAATTATGCCATGGGTATCTTTAAAGATGAGACTTATTATCCTTCACAGGGAAGATTTCACTAAACAAACAGACCAGTTATAAAAATTATCTGTTTTACAAGTTAAGCTTCCTGCATGGATTTCCTTTCTCAAAAGATGCCTTGATACAAAAGTTATTCATATGTTTGCTAGATTTAGAGAAACGATTGGGTCCCCTAGAGCTCATGCAGTTTATATTTGACCAAGTTTTTCCTTGATGCAGAACCAACTTCAGGCGACTAAAAAAGATTTGGCATTCAATATTCATTCTATTTTGTATCTTGAAAGAAGATGTTATAAATGTTTTCTTACTTGCCTTTCTGTGTGCCGTCTGCTCCATTGTAATATCTCCTAGATATTGTGACGTCCTTTACTTCCCCTTTCTTATAAAGTTACATGCACCTGAAATTATTTTTTTTAAATAACGAAACGTGTGGTGCGTTCATAATTAGAAGAAACACACGTATAAACCACAGTGAAAATTATTTAATTGTAAATATTTCATCCTAAGTATCTTAGGATATCATCAGTACAGTATTTAAACAAAATTAGGAATAACATACAGTTAGGGCGCATGATTACAATAGAATCTCATGAAAACATGCATAATGTGCTAAAGAAGTACAAAAAAAAAAAACGTTAGTTATTTAACACAATTTTGTATGATAATTTCCCATACTTTAGGAATAGTAAGAACGTCGTTGCGGTTTAGGTTTGGTCTGTGTAGTAGGGCTTCAGAACTTTCTTTGTATAAACGTTCATGTTTATATAAAGATCTATGTAAAAGTTTAGCCTTTTCCCAATGGATCCTGTGGTTTGGATTTTCAATTCCGTGTTGAGAGAGGCCAGATTTCTGCGGTTTAAGAAGACGAATGTGGTCTTGATGTTCCGAGATGCGTTTCTGAACAGACCTACCTGTCTGTCCAAAGTAAGATAATTTGCATGAGCATGGAATCTCATAAACACCAGGTAACATCAAGGGTGAGAATTTGTCCTGAGGAGAAGGTAATAAGTTGTAAATTTGGTTGATAGGTTTGTAAGTAGTGGCAAAATTGTATTTCTTCATAATTTTAGAAAGACGTTCTGAGATACCTTTAACGTAAGGTATGGAAATCCTATGCATTTCTTCCTGTCTGGTTTGATGCATGCAGAAGTGACTGATGATTTTTTGAGTTGTTTTGGGATTATATCCATTTAGGATGGCTGTATTTTTGATAACTTCTAATTCCTGGTTTAAAGATTCTTCAGAGGAGCAGAATTTCACAGCAACATGGAAGGTTGCTGGATGCCGAGGACAAGCTTCCTCAGCCCTCACGGCCTTCCGACCGGAACAAGAGAGTGTTTAAAGTGTTTTAAGCGCAATGCTCTTTATATTTCATCCGTGAGCACCCTCTCTCTCTCTCTCTCTCTCTCTCTCTCTCTCTCTCTGCTTTCGTCACCTACTTAGGTATCTCTGATTCGTCGGGTATTGATGATGTCACATTCTTTTCTCCATGCTTCTCTTGACGAAACTGTTACAGTTGAGGTTACCGGATGGCTATACGGTTTTTTCCTACTGTGTCGCTGTGGACTCTTACGTAGTGATTTGACCGTCCGTTGATTGATTGACATATGATGCTGATTTCCTTAATATAATTTTCCCACACTGGGCATGATTTTAGAATACAATTTGGACTATTTTATAGCAATCTTATTAATTAAATTGATATACCCTCTTTAATTACAATTCATTTATTATTCTTTATCCCTGCTCTTGAGAGTATAACCATGTTTTTATCAGTAAGTCAATTTCTTCTCATGTTGGGTCCGAAATAAATGGCTGACTGATAGTGGGCCGGTTATTTCTGACAACACAACAAAGAATTTCAGCTGTCCTGGATGACGAATACTGGATATCGTTCTTCATGTTTCTAAACAATCTTTAGTCCATTCTTATGAAAAACATTCCTGCAAATTTATGCAAAATTATGAATCTTTATAGCATAAACAAAAGAAAAAAATTACCTCTGACAACACTCCTACGAATAAATGGATTGTTAATATTTCTGGATGCCTTTTATCTGATGCTGAAACTAGTGCATTAGCTAAAGGCCTTGATTTTGCCTTAGTACCTAAATGCATCCCTTGTCTCGATTTTTTGAATGACATTGCATGCAATCTGTCTGGACTTTCTAGTGAAGATGCTAACAAACTATGATTTGAAGTTGCTGCCTCACTTTTTAAAAGCAAATTACTGCCATGTAATTTATCGACTAAATTTGACTAAATTTCCCCGCCTATATGACTACTCTGATCGAAACCATTTATGGAGACTAGAGCATGATGCAGTGGGGGTAATTTTTTTTTGATGGTAATCAATACAATCCTCTTTTCCTCTATATAGGAACACATAATTGTGTTCTTTACCATCTTACAGCAAGAACTAAAACATATTAAATGGGACATCATAGGTTTAAGTAAAGTTCGCAGGGAAGATGAACATTTAATAAAACTAAAAAATTGAGACTACTTATACTATTATGGAAAAACTAAACGACAATACAGAGTTGGATTTCTAATTAAGAAAACAATTGCACACCTTATAGATGAATTTAATTATACAGATGAAAATAATAGAAATCTCACATAAATCCAAACTTAAAATCAGGATCATCCAAATATATGCTCCCACCTCATCCCACACTGATGAAGAGAGAACCATTTTATGACTCACTGCAGCACACTCTAGACAAAAAATAATAAAAAAAAAAATAGCAATCAAAACTTTACTATAGTAATGGGTGATTTTAATGCCGAAGTAGGTCATCCCATTCACCAAATAGACACAATAGGACCATACATATATGGTTCAAGCAGCAACTCAGGAATGGCTCTAACAGAATTCTCTATCAGTAACAAGCTTTACATTATGAATACATTTTTTAAGAAAGCCCTAAAAAAAGAAAATGGACATGGAGAAATAAAAAATGAAATAGATTATATACTGTGTAACAATAAAGAAATAGTTCAAGATACATCAGTACTAAATCAAGCAAAAACAGGAAGTGACCAGACTGGTGAGATCCAAAATTAAAATAAACCCAAAATTGGAAAGAATAAAATAGCTAAACAACAAAAAAAAATCGAAAGTTTTGACTTATAATCGAAAACAAGAAGGACTACAAAGAAAAACTGAATCAAAAACTAGACTTAATAAATATATTTGAAAAAGAAGACATTAATAAAATAAGCAGAAACCTAACAGAAGTAATAATCTCAGCAGCCATTGAATTCAGAAGCAACAAACAACAAAAAAAGACCATAAACTTTCAGGGGAAACCTTACAACTACTAAAAAAAGAGATGAAATATGAAACAAGACAAAAACTTAATTTCTAAAATAGAATATTCAGAACTATAATGAAATAATATCTTATAACACTAAAAAGAAATAAAAGAAACAATTGAAAACAATAAAAATATGAAAATACTAAGAAACATTTATCAGTTGGCAAAAGTCAAATAACTCAATAAAAGACAAGAATGGAACTATAATAAGGAACCAAGAACAAATCCTAAGCAGGCTAGAAGAATTTTATAAAGAACTCTATAGTGATCCTTCAATAGATAAATCAAATATAAACAACTCTTCTCAATCTCATATAGAATTCATCCCCCCATTCACTTCATATGAAATAAAACAAGCATTAAATCAAAGGTAAAATGTCCTGATGAAGACCTAATTCACACAGAATTAATTAAATGGGGAGGAAATAATATCTTCCCCTCTTCTAGGCATAGATTTACTAAATCTATGCCTAGAAGAGGGGAAGATACCAGAAAACTGGAAAAATGCTACTTTGATACTGTTATTTAAAAAGGGGGACATAAAGAACTATAGATCAATTAGTATTCTCTCCAATCTGTACAAAATTCTCACAAAAGTAATAACAAACAGGTTAACACCTCTTCTAAATGCAAATCAACCAGTAGAACAAGCAGGATTCCGTAAAGGTTTTAACACAATTAATCATATTCATGCAGTAAAACAAATAATAGAAAAAGCAGAAGAAACCAGTTGCCTCTCTGCTTAGCCTTTATTGATTATGAAAAAGCATTCGATTCCATCAAAACTAATGCAATAATCAAACCACTCCAGAATCAGGGAGTTCCTGGAGAATATATGGATTACCTCCAGGAAATATACCACACTGCAACAGCAACAATCCAACTTCACGCAAGTAGCAATAAAATATCAATTGAAAAAGGTGTCCGACAAGGAGACTGTCTATTACCTAAAATCTTTACAGCAGTCCTTCAAGAAATATTTCATAATATGAACTGGACAAACATTGGTATAAAAATTAATAACAAACAACACAACTAAGATATGCAGATGATATCATAATTTTTGCAAACACTCCAGAAGACCTTAATATAATGATAGAAGACCTATATCATGAAAGCAGAAAAGTCGGTCTAAAAATAAACAGAAAAAAACTAAAATCATGTTTAATCATTTTGTAATACCGAAAAACATAATAGAAAACAATTTCTTAGAAAGAGCTTCTTCATATACATAGGTCATCTCATTGATCTAAACTGTGGATTCCAAAAGGAAATAAATAGGAGAGTTCAACTTGCCTGGGGTGCATTCTTCAAAACAATGATGTCCCACTCTTTAAAAAGGAAGACATTTGACCAGTGTATACTTCCAGTTATCACATATCTTTGTGAAACTTGGTCGCTAACAAAAGCACTGGCAAATAAACTAACAACAACTCAAAGAAAAATGGAGAGGTTGATGCTAGGCATCGCATTAAAAGATAAGAAGCGAAACATCTGGATAAGAAGCCAGACTCGCATCACTGACATTATTCTTCACCATAAGTGACTAAAATGGAAATGGGCTGGACATCTATCCAGGAGAGAAGATGATTCCAAAAGGACTGAAATGAGGCCGAGCACATCCTAAAAGAAGGTGGAGTGATGAACTGTCAAAATTTGTTGTGAAAAATTGGTCGACCATTGCCAAGAACAGAGAAAGGTGTAAAAAACTGGAGGATGCCTTTGTCCAGCATTGGACAGAAAATGGCTGAAAAGAAGAATTTATCGAGTTCTGAAACCCGTGTGCTAACCTCATTAAAAATAGTGAAATATCTATTTCAAAATATGATAAAGGAAAAGCTGTAGTAGTCATGGATAAAGCTGACTATGAGAGAAAAGTAGCCTGCTTTTCGAAAGATACCTCCATCTATGAAGAAATTAATCATAACCCTACAAATTTGAAAATTAAACAATTAAATAAGTTGCTTGATGAAGTTGTCAGTTGGGATCAAAATACCGTGGACAAATTGTGCACTCACTTTGGAAGAACTCCTCGTTTATATGGCCTGCCAAAAAAACATAAAGAAGGTTATCCAGTAAGACCCATCGTGAATTGTATTGACTCTCCCACTTATTGAATTGCTATATTTTTGTCACGTTCATTAACTGCCCATACACAACAAACCAGATCCTTCATCAAAAATTCGACGCATTTTCTGGAACAAATCAAAGAGTCTGACTTGCTAGTCAGTATTGATATTGTTTCCCTCTTTACCAATATTCCGTTAGCTGACACTGTCAACTTACTATATGATGATTACCCTCCGGATATTGCAAAGATTTTTTAATTTGTTATACATTCAGGATATTTCAACTGGAAAAACAAGTTGAAGGTACTGCCATGGGTAGCCCTCTGTCTCCACCTTTGGCAAACTATTTTTTTAACCATCTGGAAGACACCTTGTGCTTATCATTCATCCCAAACACTCTCTTTGGTTTTGTTATGTTGATGATGTCTTTGCTATTTGACCGCATGCTGAACAGGAACTTACTACATTCCTACAACAGATCAATAGCCTTCACCTACGATTCAGTTCACCATGGAAAAAGAAATGGATGGTAGTTTACCATTCTTGTACATCCTACTTACCCGCACAACCTCTGGTACTTTATCAACCAGTGTCTCTCGAAAACCTATTATACTTTTACTGGCAGATGCATTCATCAAAAGTCTGCTCATCACACCTCTCAAAAAATTGGTGTTATCAAGTCTTTAATTATTACAGCACACAAAGTGAGCTCCTCTCCCTCAAGCTTTCAACAAATCTTTTCACTATAAAAATGTTAACAGAATTTAATGGTTACATCCCTAATTAAGTCCAGCAGATAATTGGCTCCTATGTTCCAACACCTCGGGATTCTTCAACAGACCGCAGGGCTCCAATCTGTTACATTTTGGCAGAATTTTGAAGAAGTACCATCTTATTCCCACATATTTTCCTGTCAACAAAATTTCTCACTCGTTGCCATCTACAAAAGACAAACTGGCACATCTATCATTAGCTGCCATTTACCAGATACAGTGTGAATGTAATTTAACATAATTTGGACAAACAGGCCACTCTGTGGAAAAAAGAATGAAGAAACATCAGTATTATATCGAATACATGAAACCTCAACAGTCGATCTGGCACAATATAGTATTGACACTAAACAGAATATCCAGTGGGATAAAGCTTGTCTTCTCCACAGATGCAAGTTTAAATATGAACGCCTTTTCAAAGAAAGTTGCAAAGCCCTTTTACATTGGCCAAATATGAATCAAAATGATTGTCTCTCTCTCCCAAAGGTTTAGGAGATTCTTATCTTATGTAACTCAAAGAAATTGTTTTTAAGAATAAATAATTCTTAAAAACTATTTCTATTAATTTTCTAGCACGAGGCAACAATTGGTAATCCTCCTACTGTGTAGCTCAGTGGATGTGGCATTTGCACACCATGGTGCTTGACCGCACGAAGGAAGACTTCTTGGTTTTCAATTTAACTAGAAGAAATTTTTCTAAACCTTTTTTTGCCGGTTCCCGTAAACTCAAGAAAATCGACCGTAGAACTCATTATTTCAGACATTAAAAATACAAGTGTTAGGGGATCATGAGATGCCGGCACTTGTTGAGCCATCTCTCTTCACTGTGTGCCGCTTAATTAGTGATAGCCTTGGACCAGCTATTTTTGATTGGGTACCATTGAAGATTGAATTGCCTGCTCAGTCTCCAAAAGTTAGATAGGGCTAAACGGCCTCGCCTACTCACTATATACGGGAGTAAAAAGGCATTAGCTGATTATTATTATTATTTTTTTTTTTAATTCTGTGACTGTCCTGTACTTTGTATTCTATTCCTTTTAACTGTTTGTTCTACACTGATGATGTACTGTTAATTTCAGTACGAAATATTTGTAACTTTATTTCGTTTAAGTCAATTACTCTGGTTATGTGTTAAGTTAATTTTTACATTCACTATTTGTTAATAAGGAACTAAAATAGAGCTCTTTTAATATCTCACCCTAGTACAGTAGGGTCTGATGACATCCATTATGAAATGGTAAAACACCTACCATCATCTTCTGTGGATCTCCTTCTCTTAAATATACAGTTATCATTACATTCCCAAAACCAGGAAAAGATCCAATATGAGCAAATAATTAGAGAAAATGATTTTCTCTCCAATACACAATGTGGCTTTGGTAGACATCATTCAACTTTAAACTATTTGGTCTATTTAGAAACTTGTATAAGAGATGCATTTCTGAAACAAGAACATCTTGTTCCAGTTTTCTTTGACATGGAAAAAGCTTATGACACAGCCTGGAGATATGGCATGTTTAAAACTCCTCTGTAAGTTTGGTCTCAGGGGACACTTCCCCCTGTATTTATTTAAAACTCTGTTCCAGGTGTGCTTTCCAAGCAGAGTGGGAAGTATGCTATCCCAGCCATATCATCAAGAACAGGGTGTTCCCCAGTGTTCTGTCTTAAGTGTGACACTTTTTGCTTTCAAAGTTAACTCAGTCATTGAACAGATTCCTTCCACTGTAGGCAATGCTAAATATGCTGGTGACTTGTCCAGTTTCTCTCTTAACATGAGGGTGACTGAAAGACAACTTCAGCAAGCAATTAATCATGTTTCTGTATGGGCTCTTTAATGGGTTCAGGTTTTCAACAGAAAAAAGTCAGTGTATGCTTCTGTGGAGAATGCACACTTCGCCCAGATCCTGAATTTTAAGAATTGGATAAAATGTTATTCTAGTTTCAACAGAAACCAAGTTCTTGGGACTCATCTTTGGCAGAAAACTTACTTTCTTTGCACACATTCTTCAACTAAGAAGAAATGTGCAAGAAAGCATTAAATCGAATTCTATCACCTACTGAATGGGGTGCAGATCGATCTTCATTGCATTATCCTTATCGTGCACTTATACATTCAAAGCTGGATTATGAGTCTCAAGTCTATGGTCCTGCAAGGCTGAATAACCTGCAGTGGTCAGATCGCATTCATCATCCATGTATAATCCATATCCAGTACTATGTAAGTTGTTGCACCTGCTGTACAGAATGAAAACCCTTAATTTTGATGTTCAGCTGTGCTCAATTCCCACCCACATTGGAATTAAGGTAAAAGAGACTGCTAAATAAGCTGTTAATGTGATATGTTTATGTCAGAAGAGGCTGAAGGTTAATGTCAGTCGAACCAGAGAAATCTGATTCTGTTGGTGATTAGTGTTTTAATGCAGGGCTGAGAGTAGATAAGCCAAGATCTCTTATGCAATACAAAAGGAACCACTATGTTTTGGTGGCATTGAAGGTGATTGGGTTGTCCTCGCTCCATTGAAAGCTGGTTTTTTTTTAATGGAACTTGGAACACAGTACAGACTATTACATGTGTTTTTGAGATTAAATGATAATAATGTTTATTATTGCAAATATCTTAGCCAAAAATTAACAGCCCATTATCAGTTCATCAGCATAATCACAAGATGTAGTGAAACAGGGAACATTAATCCAATTTACAGAGCTGAGCTGTATGCTGGTGTACCACCATACGGGTGGTTACAAATTCAATAAGATTTCAATGAAAGCTGAAACTAAAATTCTATTATTAGAAATATGAAAATTAACAAAATTTAGATAATTGAATGAAATAACATTGTATTTCATAAAGAAGGGGATGGAGGACACTAATACTTACCATTGTCATTGGTAAGCTTTCTTTATAGTCTGTTCAAACCTAAACTGGCACCAATATAAAAGGTTGGTATCGTGATCAGTGTCCCTTCCACGCTGATCAAGGCCAGATTTTTTAGGTTTATTGTTGGTCATATAAGATAGGTATTCTGTCGTTTTTCAATGAGACATCCTATTTTTTTTTAGAATACTAGTGGAAGCACTCACACAGAACAATTATCTAAATTTTGTTCATTTTAGTATTTCAAGTAATTTAATTTTAGTTCTTGCTTTAATTATAATCTCATTTGATTTTGTAACCTCCCATATTGTGGCACTCCTGCACATGGCTCAACTTTGTAAACAGGATTAACGTTCCATGTTCTAGTTTCACCTTGTGGTTATGTTGATGCACTGATAATGGTCCATTAATTTTTGGCTGAAATATTTGCAATAGTAAAATTTATTTTCATTTAATCTTGTGAATGCATGTGTCTAATAATTAAAAGATAATATAAAGATCAGTGTTTAAGGCACTTGGTGAAGATGAACTTGTAACATGGGAAGTCTGAGCACTGCATTGATTGTTTAATGAGTAGGATAAATGGACAGTACTAGCATTAGCAAAGTTGTGGATATGATTAGTGATGACTGAACATAGGTCATTTACGATAGGTGAAAGAGGGCAGATGATAGAACATAGCCTTAGAATATTTCTGCATTGGTGGTAACAGTTGAAGAGAGATTGCCTTTCACCATGACATGCAGGGAATGACCAGAGAGAAAGCTGACTATCCAGTTCAGATGGTTGTAGATAGACCAAAAAGATGGCATTCTACTTAGCAGTCCTTGATGTCAGAAATGGGAGTTGCTATTGTTTTGAGACACATCATGATTTGAGACACAATTTACTTTAAAAAGTGATACCAAGAGGGCACATTTTCTTCTCTAATATCCCTGAAAAGGACACATAGTGGAGGTAGTGTGATGGTTTCATGAGGCATCTTGTTGAGTGGATGCACTGACCTGTATGTGCTTTCTAATGGAACCATGAAATTTTTTGATTTAGTAATTAGTTCAGTCTGTTCCACCTGCCAGCTGTTATTCCTCATCCTTGATCCATTCCCTTTTTCTAACTTATCCCTCATTTCTTCCACACCCTATTGATCCACTTGTCTCACAGCTCTCCCTCTCTCTCTCACATACACACAAACACCTGCTTCTAGTCTGTGGTTTATGCCATTTCTCCTCTTACATCCAGACTCTCCTGATTTTCTTTCTCATTTGTCATGTCCTACAGTTGTGAAACTTCTCCAACATATAGTATAATATATTTATACTATAAGTTTAAGGGAGATGGTAAATCCAGTATTATTCTACATCCAAGTACGAAACTCGGATCGAAATCCTTCGAAATCCTAGAGTTTCATGCTGAAAAAACTTTCGGCGAGCCCAAGTGTAAGTAATCACTTGGGTAGTACAACACCAGGTCAACTCGGAGCAAAGGTGGAGCAAGCTCCGTCACTATCCTTAATATTCTCTCATAATGTAAAACTCAGCTCCTAGGAGATGTATTACTTTTTTATATTATGAGAAGAGGTCACTACCCAGGTCTACCTACTCACTGATGAAACCTCAAAAAGGTTTGAAACCGGTCTGGGTAGTGACCTCTTAAAATAGCCTTTTGGCTTGTTATCGTAGTAATAATTATACTATACTAATTAAAGCATAGTTATATTAATTAAAGCACTAGTGTAGCATTTTAATTAATATAACTTTGCTCTGAAGAGTAATAAGTATTTCACCTTTGGATTTTAAAAGACCTGACTTTGATTCCTGTTGCCCATTGTTTAGCTGTCATAACCTAGTTCACAGTTTTTTAGGTTTATAATGTATGCTCATCACAGTATGCTTAAAATGAGAACTTTTTTTTTGTTGCATACTGTGTTTGACAAGGTATCATTTCAGAGGCATCATTGAGTTTGTACATAGCTATTAAATTCAGTATATATTTGTCATTGTTATTGAAGAAGTAAAAATTAGTAAAAAGAAGTAGAAAATCAAGCAGTGTTATATTAGTGGGAAGTTTACTCAAATACAGCTAGAGACATTGGATAGTCAGTTAAAGTTCAGAGGCCACATTGTTAGGTGGCTAAATTTGAAATTGAAAATGAAACACAACTAGTTTTGCCAGAGATATTTGTGCCTTCTTCTAGTTTAGAATGAACAAAAATATAATAAGAGGCTAACATGAACTATAACATTACTAAAATACAGAACATCACAAGGAACCATCACAATATAATTTGAAACGGAAACCATGTGGAGCATGTGAGCTAGCATGGACTAGCTATTGTTCGGTGATATCTGCAAGATAGTTAGCTAAAAAATTTAAGTCTGATTTGTGGAAAAAACCTAACAAACTATTTTCAGATATCATACAGAATCATTCTTTGGTTCCCATTGAATGTGCCTTGTGAACAGATGACCGTAGGTAGATTATTTTATGTTGTGAGCAGTGAAATTGTCTTATGTACGAGGCATGGAGTATGTATCCCATTTATTGTTATGATGTGTTGGGGGGGGGGGGGAGAAATGAAAAGCTAGACTCTTGCTGTCTTCTTTGTTGTTATTAACGTTTTCAATATGAAAAAAGATGGTGGAGATAGTATGCACAAGCAAATAGAAGAAATGAGTGGAAGGAGGGTAATTATTATGGGAGATTTCAACTATGGTTGCATTGATTGGAGTGAGGAGAGGACACATGAGAGGAAGGAATTGGATTTTATGTGGTTATTAAGGGATAACTATCTGCGACAGCATGTAATAGAAAATACTAGGGGTCACAGAGTGCTTGACCTAGTAATTGCATCTGAGGATTTGGCTGTAACAAATATGACCACATTACCACCAGTTGGTGAGAGTGATCATAGGGTCTTGACTTGGGAGGTGGCTAAAGGTGTGGAATTTACAATTAAGACAGGGTTCATGTGGAATTATCGGGCTGGTAAGTATGACAAGCTTAGAAGTTTGATTAGTTCAGTGCCATGGCATGTACAACTGCAAGGGCTAGAAGTTGATAGTGCATGGGAGGCAGTTAAGAAGTGTTTGCATGAAGCAATGGCTGACTGTATATCTAGAGTCTGAATAATAAATCAAGTAGGGGTTAAATGGATGAATAACACCATTAAGCTTGAGCTGCAAAAAAAGAAACAACTATGGAGGGAATTTAAGGAGAAAGGTGACCGGCAGGCACATGAACTGTATAAAACGCAGGCCAGAAGCGTAACGAGTGTGGTAAGAAAAGCAAAAAAGGATTACGAAAGAACATTGGCCATGCAGGCTAAAGAGAATCCTAAACAGTTTTTTTCGATATGTTGCAAATAAAAGAAAAAATGTATATAGCAGATTGATTTTAAAGAATGCCGATGGTAGGGAGGTAACAGAATCAGTTGATATAGTTGAGTTACTGAGTGAGCACTTTGCAAGAATATATCATTCAGGTGGTGACATCGCAGAAATGAATAAACCAATAGATTATATGGGAATTGTGGTGGATGAAGTGGAGATGAGTAGTCTATTGCATAACCTCAATGTCAATACATGTGTGGGATTGGATAGTATACCAGCTCGTGTCGTATGTGAAGCGGCTAAAAATTGTCAGTAACCTTGACCATTTTGTTTAATTTGAGTCTCGGGTCTGGGTTAGTCCCGAGGGGGTGGAAAGAGGGGAAAATAGTTCCACGGCATAAAGGAGGTTCCAAGACTGCTGTTGTAAATTACCTACCGATTAGCATATCAGGAATCGTTGTCAAGGTCTTGGAGAAATTAGTCAAGAAAAGAATACAGGATTGAATAGATTAAAATGGGATATTGTTTGGGGGACAACATGATTTTGTGAAGGCTAGATCATGTCTCAGTAACTTGCTCACATTTTATAACACAGTGACGGCTGAACTGGATAAGGATAATGGGTTTACAGTGATTCTACTGGACCTTCCAAAGGCCTTTGACAGGATACCACATGGGACTCTAATCAGTAAACTGCAGCAGATGGGGATGGATATAGGGTTGGTGAGATGGATAGGAGGGTGGTTGATGGAGAGAGTGGTTTATTCAGGAGCTGAGTCCAAAAGACTGCTTGTGACTAGTGGTGTGCTGCAGGGCTCTGCTCTTGGACCACTACTTTTCAATTTGTTCATCAATGATATAGGAAAGGATCTGAGAGGAAGTGTTGACTTGTTTGCTGATGATGCAAAGTTGGGTAGAGCAAATGTGAGTGCACAGGATGCCAAAATTTTACAGGATGATTTTTAATAGTTTGGAGGACTGGGCTATGGAAAATGGGTGTCAATTTAATGTGGCAAAGTGTAAGGTTATGCATTTTGGGGTGAAAAGAATAGCAGCAGTATAACACATTGGTGGAACTGTTCTCCATGAGATTGATGAGGCCAGGGATTTGGGAGTGTTCGTGGATACGGAATTGAAGTTTAGGGGGCACATTGCAAAAGTGGCTAAATCAGCTCATCGACTCACTTGGTTGTTGAAAAATACTTTGACGAGCAGAGACAAGCAAGTTATTGTACCTCTGTACTGAGCCTTGTTAAGACCTCATCTCGACTACTGTGCCCAGATTTGGTTACCTAGGTTTCTTCTTGATGGGAACGAGGTTGAGAGGATCCAGAGGTGAGTGACCAAGATGATAGCAGGTCTATGGAATGATCCTTATGAAAACAGGTTGAAGATTTGTAGATTGCAGAAATTGGTCGATAGGCAGAAAAGGGGTGATATGATTGAGACATTCAAATTACTGAAGGGTTTCTGTAAGATTAATGCAGAAGATAATGCAGAAGATATTTTTGAGAATAGGACTGGTGGTGGGAGGACTAGGGGCTATTCATGGAAGCTGGGCAAGAATGTGGTTAACAGGGGTGTTAGAGCTAGGTTTTTTACTTGGAGAGTGGTGAATGAGTGGAATAAGCTGCCAGAGTCTGTTTTGGGTGCTACGACCGTGAATGAGTTCAAGGCGAGGTATGATAGATACTGTGTGAATGTCGAGTAGTTGTTCTTGACATGATGTTAGGGCCTCCCTCGATGAGTCTGTCGACTCCTTGGAGTTGCCCGGAATAATAATAATATGGATACCAGAATGCTGAACAAATGAAATTAGGCTTGGATTTAGCCAGCCATCAAATTGTATTCTTTTTGGCTTAAATCAAAATAACATGATTGTTTAGCAACAGAATATCATGTTGGCTGGTGTACCACCCAGTTAAACAAGACCACTGTTGTTTTCCCCAGAGAACTAGGACAAACAGCGAAAAGTCAGCGACTGGAACATATCGCAAATCATCATCAGCAGCAGCAGAGTTCAAGCAGCTTTTCACTATAAAAATAAGAACATCAATGGAAAACAAATAGTTTCAGCAGTAGAGTTGGCTAAATATCCAACATAATTGGTGTTACCAAAACAAAAAGGACAAAAACAAGCAAGATGTTTCTGAGCAACAAATACAAGATGGTGTATTCAAGCAATAATGATCAGGGAAAAAAGAGTAGCTTCAGGTAGTATTCAGTACAGATTATAATGGTGGATAATATCAAATAGAGGAATGTAGGCAAACATCAGAATAAAGAACTGGAAAATGAGACTTATTTCTGCCTACAGTCCCAAAGATTGTTCTGCTTAGGAAGAAATGGAGGGTTTTTTTGGTGCATTAGAGAAGGTAGCTAACACAAAGAAAAAGTTAATCCTTGTTGGAGATCTAAACAGCAGAGTAGGAAATTATTATCAGACATATAGAAATCTTTCAGGAAAATTTGTAGAAAATTGCAATGCTAATAATCATGGTACGCACCTGCTCAATTTCTGTTCAGGACATGGACTAGTTATTACTAACTCCATGTTTATAAAGAAGTGCACAAATTCACATGGAGAGAAGAAGCAAAAAAGTATCATTGAAATGTTGTTGTTCATAGCGAAATCTGCATGTTGGTTCAGGACACAAGAGTATGCAGAGGATATGAAATCAGAAGTGATTAGCTTTTAGTATTGAACAGAATTAAAATTGAATATCATGATATCATACTGAAAAGAAAAAGTGTGTAAGAAAGTTAAAAACGAATCAGAGTGAGCAGCTTTTGGAGGTGAGATATAGACTCAAATAGACACATTTTATTCTACAAAAAATGAAATAGTTTGAAAAAAAAAAAAAAAAAAAATTCGGAAGACCCCAAAAACATTAGTTGATTCAGCCATAGAGACATACAAGGATGTTTTCTGCTAGGATTAAAAAATCAGATCTCCATGGTAGACTCAAGAAATTAAAGAGGCTATGAAGGAAAATAAGAAAGGGTATCAAAGTACCAGGCAAATAGGTCATCTTGTGCTCTGAGTGGATGCAAGGAAAAATGTCAGAAAGTGAAGTACTGTGTAAAACTAGGTATAGTCATGGGAAGACTTTCGTAAGAGTCTCACCATCAGCAAATGCCAGGTGTGTACCCTTATGGGTGGGGTGTATAGGATGTTATGATAGTATGATATGAAAAAATTTTATCATTACTTTCTGTCAACAATTTTCCTAATATCGTTAGTTTTAATACGATGTTACCATTTTTTGCTCACACATTCCTGAATGCTAACAAAGTAAAGTACTTGCCTAATTTCTTGGTGTATAATATGATGTAGCCATTGATTCAGATTTATTTCTCTAATCATTCCCAGAACTCTAATATCCATTGTATATTTCAGGAAGTGTTTTATTTTTGACCCAGCTCAGATCCATAATTTTGAGACTTATTTTAAAATTATTTAAAATAAGTCTCATTATCCAGTTCCCCATTCTGATATTTGCCTGCATGACTCTACTTGATATTGTCTGCCACTCAAAATGATTATCCTTGCATTTAGTGTTGAATATTATAGCTATTCTTTCTTTCATCAGAACACAGAAAATAAATATTTGGAAGGTGACAAAATATTCTGGAGACTATTCAAGAAGTTTTAAATGTAGGAAAGAGATAAAAGGAATTGGAAATGATAAAGATGACATGAAAACTAAAGATAAGATATTTTAGAAATCTGGGATATTGCATTGAAAGGTTGCTAAATGAAACAAGGAGAGACAGCATGAAGATAGAAACCACCAAACAGGATGCAATCAGATTACATATCAGTGCTTCAAGTAGTAACAGCCATCAAATGTCTGAAATGTGGAAAGGCAGCTGGACAAGATGATATTCAACCAAAAATGCTCAAATATAGAGGTATAAAACTTTTATAGTGACTGCACTGCATAATTCAGTTGGCATTTTCAGAAGAGTCTCCCTTCTGAGTGTTACTAGTAGTATTTATGCTAATATACTTGAGAAAATGCTAACAGAATTTATGGAAGGTATCCTTGAAGAAGAACAATCTGGGTTCAGGCCAAGAGAAATTGTCAGGATCATATTTCACTTTAACACAAATAGTTAAGACATATCTGTAATGAAGTTTTGTGGATCTGAAATAGGTATATGGCAAGGTGTGAAGTGAAAAGCTATTTAAAATACTAGTTATTTGGTGTAAATAGGACATTATATCAAACAATATATGGTCTATATTTCAGTTACAAGTTGCAGTTAAAATGGATGGAGATACTGGAAGTTGGTTTGATGTTAAATCAGGTGTGAGACAAGAGTGCACGTTATTATCTTATCGCTTTATTGTTATTCATCATCTATATGCACATTATGAAGGTAAGTGCTATTAAACCTAGTATCGAAATTGCAGATGTTAGTATCAGCTCTTTATAAAGTATAAGTCTGTAGGATTCCCTGACTAAACTGAATAAGTGCTGTAATAAATTTGATAGGAAAAACATTGAAAATAGCCAGAAACATTGAAAACCTCAACTGCATATTGAATGGAGGACCTATAAAACAATTAAATCATTTCAGCTATTTAAGCACAATTTTTACTGCAGATGACCAACTAAATTTAGAAATAGACAACAGAATTAGCAAAAACTGGTATAGTAGGAAGTCATCAGAATAAATTTATATAGATTAAAAGAGATAGTAAAAGCATTAAACAAGCTGTATACAAGACAGTGTTCGAACCAGTTTTAACTTTAGGATCTGGGAGCTGGTAGAAATAAGACACTTGATCAGACTGGAGACTACAGATTTGGGAGTTCCGAGAAAGATTATAGGAGCAAACAGATGACATCACTGGTTTGTTTCGCAATGAAAATTAGGATTTTAGCCAAGAACTTATCATAGGTTAGCATTCGAGAAGTATTATTATTATTATGGGTATCTCCATGGAGTCAGTAGACTCATCGCGGTAGACCCAAACTAGCAAAACAATATCTGTCATATCTCTTCTGGAATTCATTTTCAGACGAAGAACTTGCAACTAAGTCAGGCAATGAATTCCACTCATTCACCACCCTCCAGGCAAAAAACCTCTTTCTCACACCCTTGTTAACCACACTCTTCTTTAATTTCCAGGGGTGACTCCTTGTTCTTCCATCACTATCACACAGCTGAAACATTTTCCCTGCATCAGTCCTATAAAAACTTTTCAGTAATTTAAATGTTTCTATCATATCCCCTCTTCTCTGCCTATCAACCAACCTCTGCAATCCACAAGCTCTCAATCTGTCAATGTAGGGAGCATTTATTTACATCACTCACCAACTTAGTCACTCTTCTCTGAACCCTCTCCACAGCCTCCTCATCTCCAAGAATGACCTGAGCACAGTAATCCAAATGTGGAAGTATTAACGCTTTATAAAGGGGAATAATAACCTCTTTATCTCTGGATGTCAGCGTGTTCCTCAACAACCAAGTAATCCTATGTGCAATCTTGGACACCTTAGCAATGTGTCCCCTGAACTTCATCTCCCTATCTACCAACACCCCTAAGTCCCTACCCTCATCAATCATTTGGAGTACTGTTCCATCAATGTAGTACACAGCTGGTAATCTTTTAATCCAAAAATGCATGCCTTCACACTTTTCCACATTGAACTGACATCCATTACCTTTTGCCCATTCTACCAGCTTATATAAATCATCCTGCAACTTTCAACATCAGCTTGATTTTTTATTGCACTACCCAACTTTGCATCATCAGCAAACAACTGAATATCTCCCTTTAAGCCATTTCCTATATCATTTATATACAAATTAAACAACAATGGCCCAAGCACAGAGCCCTGAGGCACACCACTGGTCACCTGCATCATCATGGACTCGGCTTCTCCATACACCATCTTCTGGTATCTCTCCCTGAGCCATTCTCCTATCCATATCACCAATTTAGTATCCATTCCCATCTGCTCCAATTTGCGTAACAGTGTTCCATGGGGTATCCTGTCAAAGACCTTAGCAAATCCGGAAGTACCACTGTGTAGCCAGTTCCTTTGTCCAACTCAGATGTCATTCTATTATAAAAAGTTAATAGATTGCTAAGGCAGGATCTACCTTTAACAAAACCATGTTGACCTCTATAGAGTATCATATCCTGATCCACCCATTCTTGAATTTTGTCTTTAACCAACTTTTCCAATACTTACCACTACTCCTGAGATGGTGATTGGTCTGTAATTAACTACCGCAGTTTTAGAGCCACTTTTATGCAAAGGAAACACTTTGCCTAACTTCCACTCCCTAGGGACCATACCAGAGTTCAAACTTAAGTTAAATATCCAAGTAAGAGGGGTTGACAATTCCTTTGCACATTCACTCAACACCCGAGCTGATATTCCATCTAAACCTACCGCAGTGTTTGCATTTAAGTTTTGCAATATATTTAATACCTCTGATTCTTTAGCTTCAATTCTCATATTAGGTATTGCTATAGGTATAGAGATATCCTCACTTGGGTGATAGGCTTTTGAAAAGTGATCACTCAGTAACTTGACTATTACATCTGATTTTGTCACCTCAATACCATCAGCATCCACTAAAGTTATCCTTCCGATGTCATTCTTCCTTTTACTTGCCACGTAGTGGAAGAACTCTTTGGGATTATCCTTGATCTCATTGGCTAAGGTCTTCTCATAATCTGATTTAGCTTTTCTTACTATGCTGGTAACCTTCCTAGCTTGAGCCTTGTACTGCTCACATTTCTCCTTGTACATTCTCCATAACATTTTCTTTTTTTGCAGATCAAGCTTGATACTACTGGTCATCCATCTACCGCCTACCTTGTTTGTCTTCCTGACCATGGGGACACAATCTGATATTGCTCTCCTCAGATACCCGCTGATTTTTCCCATGCACTGCTAACATCTTTCCCCTGCAATATGTTCTGCCATGGGATTGCTGCAAGCTCACTCTGAAGCTTGTTATGATTGCCTAACCTGTAGTTCCGTATATACCCCTTCTTAACAGAAAAATCCACAGATTTTGCAACCTCCCAAGTCAATTCCACATGATCACTTTCACCAATTGGAGGTAACGAGGACACCTTACTTATGCATATATCCTCTGAATCAATAACCAGGTCCAACACTCTCACACCACATTTCCCTTCAGTTATGTGCTGTTTCAAGTAATTATCTCGTAGAAGATGTATGAACTCCATTTCCTTTTTGCTACATGATATTTCCTCCTTCCAATTGATATCACCCTAATTAAAATCCCCCGTAATAATCACTAAACCTGCACTCATTGCACTAATTTGCTGATGCATGAATTCAATATCTCCCCCTGTACCCCCTAGCCTATAGCAGCATCCAACTGTATATTTGGTTACTTTAGTCACTATTTCACACCAGACCACCTCAAATGAACTCTCATTCACATGTCTATCATCTTGATATACTACTTTCTTTGGCTGCAACACATCAGCTATCATCAACAGTACTCCTCCCCCGTTCTATCTTTTCTATCCTCTCTGAAAATACTGTACCCATCACCTTAAATTCCAGTGACCACATCTTCTGCTGACAGCCAAGTTTCACTAATGCCTACAACTTTTGGTGAGATTGCACTGACTAATGCCAAAAATTCTTCTCTTATTTTGAATGCTTCGTGCAGTGGTATACAAAAATTGCAGATTCCCTCTAGTTCTTGTACCGCTTTAGAACTGATATACAAGTAACTAATTTCAGTAGTCCCATGCTGATTTTTATCCCCTCTCTTCTGCAATTTATTCTGTGAATTAGGATCAATAAATATACAATCACTGCTAAAGTTTCTCTCTCTTACACTCAACATTTTCAATAGTTTCTCTGCCCAATTACTTCAACTTGTTCAGAAAACAGTAACTTCTTCAATCGCTTATGTCCTTCCATGTTCAGATGCAGCCATCTCTAGCATGCAACTGTCTTTTTCCTTCAAACACACTCCAGATATCAACAAATACCAGACCTTTTTTTTTTGCACATTCTTGCAATCATATCATTCATTATCATCACTCGTCTACTTAACTCTTAATGTCAAAACGAGGTAGCACATACACTATCCTCCCATTGACACTTTTCCTCTCCACAATATCTAACAATGTTCTTCAATCTTTTGCTACCCGATTTATACCACCACTCAGGTCATTTGTACCCACCATAACTATCATCTTGTCTGCATCATGCCCTCTCTTTATTGCTAAAGCCACTCTTTCTATTGTCCCACCAGCCAAGCACTTTTCAGGCCTACCGCTCTCCATATCCTTAATCATAGAATCACCATATATCTTACCACTCTTAACTTCATTCAAGTCCACACAAGCATCACTCATGGACTCATTTTCTTCGCTATTCAGCATGCCTCTCCCAGTTTCATTATTCAATGCTCTTTTACTTACCCCTCGCTCTTACGACATCTCGTTTCTTCTAGACCTCTTGAGGTTTTATTTTGTTGACTTCCAATCACTCCCATACTATTTATTACTTCATCATTCACTAAAGACTCACCCATACGTAATCCTGTTCTAGTTACTTCAGCTAAAGTAATCTCTGTAGTCCTAATTTCTCTGTTTAACACATTAAACTCAGTTTTAACTTCCAGTATCTCCTTACTGAGCACTTCCAATTCTTCATGAAGAAGATGAAGATCATTTTTAATTTTCATGAACTCCCACCGAAGTTCTTCCGCTATGGTCATGTCAACTTCCATTCCTAAACGCTCCAGCCTATCCCAACACTTTTCATATACGTCGACATTTTCGTTCTTCTCATTTAGCCAGACCGACCACAGATCCTTCACATTCGTTGGCGCATACATGTAGCAGTTTCCACAATGCATCCATTGCGAAAAATCTAACACAGGACTTCTACTTCTATACCAGCCTTTCGTGTAGAAGTAGAAGTCCTGCACGCCACTGACGTATGTTTCTTGTTGGATGCCATCTTTACACGTTGAAGTAGTGAAACAGCGGAAACGCAATATATACAACACAGTTTCAAACAATAACACCACTGAAGGACATTTTGTATCTAACCGATGCACAACTGCAGCACAATTTGAGACAAAAAAGCTACACTATACCTAAATTTAAAAACACGTTTTCTAGCCTAACTAAACACGACCGCCACATTTACCAAGGACACTAGCGAATGTGTTAGCAGAGCTAATCTCAGGTAATATTGGTCATGTTATCAGAATTGAAGTAGTTAGCATAATAAGTTTGTTTTTTTGTCAGGATGGCAAAGAACACTTGTTTTGCTAACCTGTTTTTTTTTTTTATGATAATAAGATTCAGAGGAAGAAAAAGATCTTGGTGGATTGATACAATAAGGAGTTCCTTAGAGGACAAAAATATAATATCTGATAACAGTGGAATCTTCACAAATAACAGATTAATTTGGAAGAAAATTGTTGATTAGAACTATAGTAATCTACCGTTTTTTTTATGTATTGTTATCATAATATCCTGTACTTTCCCCAAGAATACATATCATCTTGTTTTAAGGAATGTAAAGTATAAACTTGTAAAGTTAAAACTGAAATTTTTTTGAAATTGGTAATTGTAGCTTTTGATTTAAAAAAAAAATTATATATATATATATATATATATATATTAATCTGACAATATATATATATATATTGTTTTCTTTCTTTCTAGAAGTAAGAAGACATTTTTTCAATCATTACAATGTACATCTTTTTCTTCCAAAATTGTAATGACCAAAACTTGTTCTGTTTGAACTAGTGTCTACAAATTACAATAACAAATTACTACAGATTACAGTAAGCTTAGATCACAACCCTCCAAAATTCTTTTTAAACAAACCATTTAGCATCTCTTATGGGCACTTACACAAAACATGAAACTTTGACCATCAGCTCTTTGTGACTGTTGTATCATTAAGAAGTGAAAAAATTATCAAAAATTATTAAAAAAAATTATTAAATTATCAATTACTTCCATGCATGGAAGGTGCTGGGTGTAAGCCTGCCTGGAGCTGCCGTTGGTGCAGTTCTTGGTGATAGTAGCAAACACTCAAGTGAGAATCTTGAGGACAGGTGGAGAAGAGTTCCATGTGAAGGGCAGTTTGCTCCCTGGAATTGGTTCGTCTGGAGATAGGGATGCTATCCCTGTAAATCACTGCTCCTCCTGTGGTGTTCGGAGTCCTGTCGGCTCTTGAAAATCCAAGGGAGACAGTGATTTTCGTGCCAGTCCATACCCATATCCACAGCATGTCTTCAAGGTGAACAACTTCTAGTCAGTAGAGTAATGTAGGTAAGGGAATTTGGCAAGACAGATCCGTAACCTTGGGACAAGGATTGGCTCTGAGGACTGGGCTGGTCGGGCTGGAGTCCCAAGGGTATTACATTGCACCAGGACTGGGAGAAACTGTCTAGTGATGGAATGGTTTTGGCTACTGTTTTGGCTAGCAGCTAACAGCTAGCTCAGAACTGGCATGGACCACAGGAATCCAACTGTCTAATTAAAACAGAAGTATTAATTAAACAGTTGGATTCCTCTATGACCCTCCTTGAGGTAGACGTGTTGTAGAGAATCCTGGGGTTCTACTGTGAAGTTAACCTATAAGCTCTGTCTATAAAAGAATAAATCGCCAGGGGAAGCCTGATGATATCGAGTGCTAATAGCACATTTTAAAATTCCTTGTGAAATGCTTTCGCGATACCAGGTCTGGGATTTCTCTTGAGAAGTTACCATAGAAGAGAGATTTGCCATACGTGCTCTCTATACCGTGGAGTTGGTCACCCACCCTGGCATACCTGTGTGCCCATTACAGACTATTTATGATGACGATACTACTTCAGGAAGAGGTGAGAGCACCCTTAAAGGCTCTCACTGTGCCCCTATGCACAGACACCATAGGGAGGATTCTTTCTGACTCTCTAGCATTGGTGTTCTTGATGGATTGGGTTTGGTGGATTCGATGGTACGTTCAGGCCCATAATGAATTACTCTGTGAGATGATTCAAAATGTGCTAGATGTTCCCAAATAGGGCTAGTTGCTATATAGCTACTAGATTTAAGTTAGGTGAAGATGGTGTAGTGTCTGAATTTACGATTATTATTCTATCTAGTGAAATTCTGCTCATCTATGTTCAACTATTATCTCTGCATGAGATATCACCCCAAAATACAAATATTTAAGCTATTTCTCCCCTTAGTGTCCCTAATATTTATATTATACTGCGCCTTTTGGGAGATTTAGTTTGAGATATTAAATTCAAAATCAAGGAGCAATTACTAAAATATGTCTGAATGTGAAACAATATTGCAGTCATGTCACTTTATCTAATTTTTTAACACATTAATTTCCCGCTTAATTAGGTTCGTACGTTTTTCAAGTGGTGCATTGGGCAGCAATTTCAGACAACTGTTTTATCAATGAGCAAAGGTTTATTAAACTCATTAGTATGGTACAATTCAATTTCTAATATAATTCAGTTCAATACTAAGAAAACATTTACAAAATAACATTAGCTTATCACAAGTAATTTGGCTATGATCCTATATGGGTATTGCGATCATGCCGCCATAACAAATTCAACACATACAATCATATGTATAATCCCAGATCTAATTAACTTTAGTTAACCCTATATTAGTCTGAATATGCTATATACTGTAGCACCTGGACATATGTGATCAACTTACTCTATTTTACTATCTAAAACTATGTAGACTAAATTATCCTTTCACTGTACTAACACATAACTTTGACATATAAAACTTTCCTATATGTTGCAATACACATGCATAATTCTCAGGACACATGAATTACTTATATAATATTAATATTAGCAAGCATACTTTCATTATAATCAGTCGTGTACTGAAGTCCTAGTATAATTTTCCTTAGTCTCTTCAACAGTTCAGTAATAGAATAATGATAACAATTACGGACGATTTTCAGTTAACACGAGATTTTTACAGTACCTTTTTCTCTTGAGTTTTCTATATTGGCCTCTACCTTTTTCCGATTGTACTATCCTGGTATGATCTCTCTTATAATCTGTTACTCCTGAGTTCTTTTGGCATTAAACTGTGCTTATGCGATCTTTACTTTTCGTACTTGAATTAAGAACACACTTTAGAATCATCTATACCAGTGCTTCCCAAACTTCTGGATGTCAGGGCCCCCTTTGCAAAAATTAAAATATTTCATGGCCTCCCTTGAAACAAAATCGTAATAGAGGTAGATATATTATTATAATATTTATTGTTTTTATATTCAATACAAAACATACACAGCGAATATTGCAAAAATCAAATGCATATATTACAGTTTTTGCCTCTTACCGTTTGGTTCTGAAGACGATGCAGGCTGTTCTGGTAAAATATGAAATACTATCCTTTTTTTTTTTTTTTTTTTTTTTTTTTTGGAGTATGTTTCTGCTTCTTCTGATTGTTCGTGGGATTTTTTTTTTTTTTATTTTTTATCAGCCACTTATCCATCTCAGAGTTAAATTTTTTAACGTAGAATAGATCAAATAATATCACCACTTACCGATACTGGCACTCCACAGACTGATAACATGAAATTAGTGAATGTTACCTGAATAAGGGAATCCCCAGACCAGGAACATTTTTCTCTTTTGTGACTTTTCTCCTTTTGAGGTAATTAAGCCTAACGCGAAACAGACAGCAAAGGCAGGTTATTAAAACGTGCATATGATTGGTGCAGTATTAACAAAAGATCGCACAACCGAAAGATAAAAGCATAGCTGACAATTGAGTTGAAATGCTAACTCTCTTCAACCGAATTCCATATGTGACACTGCCATAACATTCATTATATATATATATATATATATATATATATATATATTACTTAGTTTTAACAGTTTTACGAATTTTAACACGTTCGGTTGAATTTTATTGCTGCCTTGGGAAATCGAACTCACACACATCTAATTAATAACAATAGTTTTTAGTTAGAAACTGTGTTTGCCCATGTAACATATGGTTTTGTTTCAGTCTATGCATATATTACTTAGTTTTAACAGTTTTACGAATTTTAACACGTTCGGTTGAATTTTATTGCTGCCTTGGGAAATCGAACTCACACACATCTAATTAATAACAATAATTTTTAGTTAGAAACTGTGTTTGCCCATGTAACATATGGTTTTGTTTCAGTCTATACAGCATAGTTTCTGTATGAGGGGACATGTGATTCATTAATTAGTGTGTTTTTATCCCAGTTGTCTCTAATTGCACTATTTGTTGAGAAATATATTACACGGACTCCTCATACCTTATTCACTGGCATAATAAAAGTACTTGTTTTTATTGCCTCCGCAGTATAGTGGCTGTTAGGGAGGGCGTGTTGTTTACCACTGCAAGCGAGTTACTATCTCCCCAAATGAACTTGTTTAAGCTTTTTTTCATGTGTGAAGTATATGCAAAACTTTTATTGGTAACAGAAAACTAGCTCAGATGACAGTGATAATATAAAATGAGTTTTGATATGTATATAAAGTCAATATCAACAGTTCTTGATATTAAAATATAAAAAATAACAAAAAAGAAATAATAAAAGTTAAATACGTTTCTTTTAAAATAAAAAAATTTACTTAGTCTTAAAACATTTTAAATTTGTTTTCATTATTTCACGGCCCCCCTCAACAAAACCTACGGCCCCCAAGGGGGCCGTGGCCCACAGGGAAGGGCTGATCTATACCATGGCTGTGAAACTCACCACGTGGACAACGACTTCTTTACAGATTTCCTTTTTTCGTAGTTGTCGCTGGACATAGAATATACCTTCTTTCCTTTGGCTAAATGGCATTCCTCGTTTCTTACCATAGGAAATACGGAATCGAAATCCCGCTCACTTTTGTTTCCTTATTGTGATGACGGAGATTAACTCCAATCCTGCCATTTAGGAAAACCACGTGAAACCTATACAAAGGAGCTCGTGAAGAAACTATCTGGGAAAAAGCCTCATGGGGGGATGTTTCTAACCTTTTTATACCTTGACCCCTAACGGCACATTCTTTAATTTCTTTTCTCCGCCCCTTACTTGAATCAACTTCACCGACCAATTAGGATGGCGTTTTTCTGCCAAACATCCTTTGGTTGGCAAGCCCGTTACTCGCACGTGACGACGTCTCAATTCGGGAATTGACTCTGAGCATAGTCTATTGTTTTTCTTTTGCTAGCCTCTAAATTAATCCCCCTTCCAAATTTTTAAGAATTTACTTAATATTTTAATCTCTAGCCTCTCACATACAATTTCTTATGACTAATCCTTTCTATCTTACTTAGCTAATTTTTTTTTTTATATCACAACACTAATATATTCCTTCTTTTATTAGTTAGTTCAACAAACACTTTTTTGTTATATATTTTACTTGGATGCAAGAATATTTTTCTTTCTTTTAAATAATTCATCTATTAGCTTTTATACAGGGGTTTTATTTTATTTTCTCTTCATGTTACACCATGATAGCTGGGAATTCTACATTCTTAAGGTATCAGGGTGTAAGAATGGGTACAAGAACTCATGTGCTTGGTCAAATATAGTTAATGAAAGATACAGAAAGGTGCAGATTTTGAGCCAAATCCATGGCTTTCACTGACCTGGTGTTAGCAGCAGTACGAACATATAATAGAGGTCTGTGGCTTTGATTGAGTGGCGAGTATGACTAATGGTCATACTGTGGTAAATGCATGAACTGAATGCCTTTAGGTTCATGTACCAAGAGAGTTCACCCTACTGATGACTAGTCGTTGTAATAATAAGAGTTGAAATGCAGGTTCAGACACTTGGTCGAGTGACAGTGGTGAGAAGCTACCATCCATGGGATTATGACTGAATGCCTCTAAGTCAGAATCCTGTTTAGCCACTGCGACGATACCATTCATGCCTTGTCCGTTGAAAGGCAGTGCTAGCTGGAGTTGGTTTAATGCTGTCACGGTGTGATTGCTCTGATAATGAGGCCACTAGAACGGAAGTATCAAGGCAGCCATTGAGACCATGCTGCCACTGCTTCCTATGCCACACCATTCAGATGTGACGTGCAGGCACCAATTCGTTTGCAGACAAACTAGGTACTGGTCTGGTTGTCATGCTTAGAAGAGCATCCACTATACTGCGATCTATTGAGACTCATCCTCTGACTGATATTACAATATTACAATCAAAATGTTATAAAGATACTAAATACTCTAATAACACAAAAATCTACACTAATATTCTAGTTTTCTGAAGAAAGAAGAATAAAAAAGAGAAAAATCACTAATTTTCCATGCGTGCTAAATTACACGGCCACTCACCCAAATTTGCTAAAGCATTTTTCAATGTGTGTGGAATGGCACCTATTATTATAGGAACAACGTTTGTTTACTTTTGCCATATTCATTTGCCGTTTGACTTTTAATTTTTGCCATATTCAACTTTGACTTGCAACTCATGATACTTTGTAATTTTTTCATTTTCTTTTTCGTTAATTCAGCTATCTTCTGTTATTACTGATATTTTGATAAACTGAACACCCTTATTTTCACTTTTTTTAACCACTGTTATATCTGGTGTATTACATTCCAAGCTTTTATCAGTCTGGATTTTGAAATCACAGAGTATTTTAGCTTTTTCATTCTCAATCACTTTTTGGTCAACTTTATGCTTCCATTAGTCTTTAGCTACTTTAAACCCATACTTTTTACATAAATGCCAGTGAATTATATTAGCTACATTATTATGCCTTTTATGGTACTCAATTTGTGCGATTTTACTGCACTCACTTATAATGTGGTCTACCATTTCTTCCTTCTCTTTGCACAATCTGCATTTACTGTTTTCTTGAATATTTTGCCTTTTTGCCTTCATAACCGGCCCGGCCTGGTTGGCCGAGCGGCTAGCGTATCTGCTCTCCAGCCAAAATGCTGCGGGTTCGAATCCCGCCGTGGGCATGGATGTTTGTGGTTGTCTTTGGAAATACTAGTGGTGGTGGTGGTGGTTGTCGGTAGATGACGTTGGTGTAGTGGCAGTTGGTGGATTAAGTGGTGGAGACAGAGTTGTAGAGTAGTTGTCCTCCCTCAATGAGACTTTCGCCGTCCTGGAGGTGTCACGTAATGATAATAACAAACTTTGGTTTTAATGGCCTGTTCTTGTGCTGCAAAAATTACTGACTCTTTTTCTTTCTTTAGTGCTCCATTTCTCAACCATTGCCAGGTCAAGTTGATGTCAGTGCTGTCCTCTATGCCATGAAGATACTTTCCATGCAATGCCTTATTTTTCCATCTTTCAGTTCTAACCTTTACTTGGTTAGGCATGTATTCCAAATTTGTCTCCATGGCTTTATATAAACCCTCTTTCCTAACCTCAGTTAGAGATTTTTCTGTTGTTTGCAGATAACCATTCAGATTTCATTTTCCTTCTTTCACAATTTGCTTTACTTGTAATAATTTCAGTCTCCTTTTTTTGTGAATCCCTGAATCCTCATAGTATCAATGTTACTGTGAGGATTTCAGGGCATGGAAGACTGTCATTAATTTTTGAGTTTTTTTTGGTTTAAATTCTCCAGCTCTATCTGTTTCCATTCAGCAGTGCCTGCTGAATATCTCAGAACAGGTGTGGTGCAGGTTTTAATTGCTTTTATAAAATTTCCAACATTAAGCACTGACTTAAGGAGTTTTCTTAATTGCCTTTTGCATTCTGCTCTAGTTTTTTCTTTGATCTTATTGTGCAGAATTTCTGATGCTTCTAAAATTTTCAAATATTTGTAGCTATTTTCTAATTTTACTGCCTTGATTTTTTTCCACTGAGCAGCTCAATATCGTTCAGGTCTTCAAACTTTCCTCTTGCTATTCCAGAAATTGCGCATTTGTCTAAGACCAAATCCATTGATACACCCACTGGCCAAAAAGAAACCAAACTTTTCAAAAATAGAAGAAACTAGTGGTGCCACCAGTTGTATCTTTTTGTTGTTGAAAGCGGCAACCTTCAATAGTGTTGTGTGAACTGTTTATGACATTTGTTCCAATTAGAAGCCGAGTTATAGTGCCAAGAGTGACAGTGTGATTTGCTGAACGGTCAGAAAATGAGTTTCAAACAAAGAGCGGCGATGAAACTTGGTAAAAGTTTTACCGAAACGCATCAAATGCTTCAGAAAGCATACGGTGATGGATGCTTATCCTGTACTCAAGTTTATGAGTGGTTTAAGTGATTTCAAAGTGGTTGTGAGACACAAAAAGCTGGGCCATCCAAAAACTGGAATGAGCAGAGTTAACATCCAAAAAGTGCGTGATTTTATCAAAGAAAACCTGAAATCGTCTGTGAGATTGATTGAAGATGAATTGGGGATTCCAAAATCAACTGCGCACAACAATTTTACCAAGAGTTTGGGCCTTCATAAATTGAATTCACGATTTGTTCCCCACAAGTTGACCGACGACCAAAAAATGTATTGAATTGAATGCTGCAAGAACCTCATTAAAACTGGTCGTAAGGATTCAGACTTCCTTGAAATGATCGTTTACTGGTGATGAAAGGTGGTGTTTTGAGTATGAGCCCGAAACAAAGCGTCAGAGTGCTGAGTGGAGACCACCAGAATAGGGGCATCTGAAAAAAAAGTTGCTTGGAGAAGTCAAAAGTAAAGATAATGCTGACTTGTTTCTATGATTCTGAGGGCATTATCCATAAAGAATTCATTCTGCATGGCCAAACGGTCAATGGGGAGTTTTATCTCGAAATTTTGACGTGATTGATAGCGAGACGTTATTGCATAATGCATGAATATCATGATGCAGGCATCTGGTCACTTTTGCATGATAATACACCATCTCATCGAAAACAATCAACCAAAACCCCCATTCATGGGCAAATGAATGGGGGAGTTTCGGTTTAATGCAGCAAAATGTAAGGTCTTGAGGTTTGGGACCCATCGATGGGATGCTGCATAACCCTTCCCAGCTTCACATCATCTGCAAACAACTGAATATCCCCTTGCAATCCACTGACAATGTCATTGATATAAAGGGTAAACAGTATAGGTCCCAGTACTGAGCCCTGTGGGACCCTAATTGTAACCCTCTGCCTGCTTGAAACTGTCCCACCATACACATCTATCTGATACCTATCGGACAGCCAATCCTGAATCCAGATGACCAACATGACATTCAGACCCATGTGCTGTAACTTAAATATCAGCTTATCATGTGGCACCCTGTCAAATGCCTTCGCTAAATCCAAGAAAATGGCACTGTATGCCTTTCCCTCCTCTACTGCTCTTGTAACTTTATTATAAAAGGCTAGCATATTACTAAAACAAGAGTGCCCCTTCACAAATTCATATTGACTCTCACAGATAACATTATCCTTATCTACCCAATGGTCCCTCACTACTTTCTCCAAGATCTCAACAACCACTGATGACACACAAACTGGCCTATAATTAGACACTTCTGGTCTGTTACCACCCTTATGCAATGGCACTATTTTACCTTCCTTCCATTCACTGGGCACCTTTCCAGCAGCCAGACTTTCATTGAAAAGCTAGGTAAAAGGCACTGTCAGTTCCCTAGTGGTGAAATACCATCCAGTCCCAAAGCTTTACTGACATCCCGAGTACTCAATATCTGAAACACACTCTCCTCCTGTACCTCTAAACCTCGAACCTGCCCTATCCCTCTAGTATTAAAATTTACTCCTCCAGGATGAAATACTCCAATAAAGTGTTCATTGAACAATTCCACTATGTCCTCTGTGAGTCAATCTATTCCTGTTTTTATCCCACGATGTCAGTCTTCCACAGTCATTTCTCCTCCTACTGGCCACATAGCTAAAAAATTCCCTTGGATTTTCTTTGGATCTTAGGGCCAATCTATTCTTATATCCCAGTTTCGCCTTCCTTACCATAAGGAGACAGGGCTCTTCACCTGTCTCGTTATATCTCTTCCATAGCCTCTGTTTTGTATGCAGTTCCTGTTTAATATTGTTTGTCATTCACTTTACTCCAAATTGTGTCCTCTTCTTCACTCGTGGAAATCAGCTAACTATTACTGCTAACAAATATTCCTTCACAATTTCCCAAGCACTAATGATATCCCGTCCCTCCAATTCCTCACTCCATGAAACTTCCCCAAGTTGACGTCTAAGACTATTATAATCACCTGCCTTATAATTCCACATACGTTCTCATCTCTTTGATACTCCTGCATGTCTATTCATCTTCCAAGTTAAAACCACATGGTCACTCTCTTCAACTGGTGGGAGGGATGTCATCTCAGTTATTATCAACTCTTCTGATGCTATGACCAAATCCAAAACTCTTGAACCTCTTGTTCCCTCTATTACATGTTGCCTAAGACATTTGTACCTCAAGTATTCTAGAAATTCCACTCACTTATTTCTACATGCATCTTCCTCTCTCCAGTTTATACTGCTGTAGTTAAAATCTCCCACATCAATCATTCTTCTTGCACTTGCCAAGCTGACCTGTCTAAACATCTCTTGGTACATCCCCACCCTCTGTGCTTCTTGGTTTGTAGCAACACTGCACCAAATATCCTGTCTTGCCCACCTCTACCTCACACCATACGCTTTGAAAATCATTAGTGTCACTGCCTTCCAGAGCCTCCACTCTTAGAGGACATAAGTCATCACTTATCATAAGCCGTATTCCACCACCATGCTATCCCTTCCTATCCTGCCGAAAAATGCTGTTCCCTGTTACTTCTATTCCTGTTATAATATCCTCTTCTGTCAACCACGTCTCAGTGATCCCGATAATCTTTGGCCAGGCTGATGCTATCAGCGCTCTCAATTCCTCCCCTTTATTCTGAGCATTGGTGTAAAGCATAAAAATGCCATTGTTTCTATACCCAGCATTATCTCCTCTAGACTCTTATGGGCTTAGCGTTACCTGATGTCGTCCCGCTTCTCCCAAGATCCTATTCCCTCAAGAGGCCACCTCTGCTACCATCCGCCCCCGGATGCACTGACTCGTTCAGAACAGCAATCTCTCCAGATGCTTACATCCATCTTCATTCAAATGCAAGTGGTCTCTTGCATACAATTCCTCCCTGTCCTCAAACCCCCTCCAAGCATCAACATATTCCAATCCTCTCTTCTAACACATTCTAGCTATTATGTTGTTCAATATTACTGCTCTTCTGCTCAGCTCTTCACTATCATACCTAGGCAACACACACACAATCTTTCCTATCTGTGTCTTCTTTCACACAACCTGAAGCAAGAATCTCGTCATATTCGTTGCTACCATCACAATCATCTCATCCTCCCTTTCACCCCCTCTTAATTGCCATAGCCACACTTTCTATCGTTCCTCCAGGCAAACACCTCATGCATCCTATCTTGAACACCACGGATCATTGAGTCCCCCATACATTATACCTCTTACCACCCTGTTCCTCGATTGCTCACATGCATCCCTCACACTCTCTCCTCTAACACTTTTTCTCTGTGTTCCCCCTACTTACCTGCCTTCCTGACATCACTCTATCCCTGGTTCCAGTGCTCTCTCTCTTGCATTCCTCTCATTCCCTCTCTTCCACTGTTCCTATTCTCTCCTCTTCTAACATTCCCATAACTCTGTCTCATTCCCTCTCTTCTACTGTTCCTAATCTCTCTTCTATCTCTCCCATAACTCTCTCATTCCCTCTCTTCTACTGCTCCTATTCTCTCCTCTTCTACTATTTCCATAACTCTCTCATTCCCTCTTGCAAGATTCTTTCAAATTTACTGCACTTGGCAACTACAAGCATCAAAATTGATATAGGTACTTTAGTAAATGAAGCCAAACTACTGCAATGCTCTCGCTAAAATGAAATAAACAATTATTATTTATTGTTTACTGTTTCAATCAGGGGCGCGCCACTAGTGTCTGGCACCTGTGTGTGCAAAACTTTAGTTGGTGCCCGTACCCCCCCCCCCCCCCCCCCCCAATAAAAAAATCACTTTAAAAAAACTTTTTTTTTTTTTAGTATTTCCTCCTCTTTGGTGCTTTTACTATCCTGGCGTCAGTGTGTGTGTCGCACACATTGCACATATGGTTGGCACGCCCCTGGTTTCAATAAAAACTTATGTAAGCACAATGACTTTTCTTCCTTATAAAATTTTTGAAGTGCTTTCTAAGCCTAATGGTAGGACTCTCCAAATAAATTTATTTTGTGTACTGTACTTATTATTCTGGATGTGGCCCTCGGATTAGGTTTGAGAGCCCTGCGCTATACAAAAGTAAAATGAATCTAAATGTTTAAATGTTTGTGAATCATTTATGCTAGCCTGACCTCTGGTGAGAAAAAAAAAAAAAACGGAGCTACATTAAACAACTTTTACCGTGCTTTTGTATTGAAATTTTCTTCTGTCTGGGTTGTTCTGGTTGCTATATGAGTTGCAAATGGGTCCTTCACATTCCTGGAATAATTAATCAATCATTTTTGTTCAGATTTGGATGATGTTTTAGCATTTCACAAGCATGTTTGGAGTGCATTTTCTAATAGGCCTGTTTTACCATAGTGGAGGTATTTAACGTGGCATATGTGTTCATTTTTTCTAATTGGGATGTGTTGTCTCAATTAGAAAAGATGAATTATAATTCCAATTAGAATGTACGAATGACCAAGTGAGGAATCTAATTTCTCAAGCAAAATTATTGAAGTGGGTTGTCAGTTCAGAAAGTAAAGGTGGGTGGGCATCTAAAGGGATGCTACAGTTTCTATATACTAATGCCAGCAGTATCAGGAATAAGACGGAGCGGTTTTTGGCATTGGTTAGTGCAACCTCACCTAAAGTTACAAGCATTTGTGAGACTTGACTAACAGCAGATGAAGCAGGAATTGAATGTATAGGGTTTAGCAGATGAATTGCAACTACAAAGAATAGGAGACAGGCTTTTGAGTTAATCTGGTGTGAGATTAGGGCTAGTAGGACAGAATATACATTTGGTTGTTGTTGTTATAGGCCAGGAAATTCCACAGGAGATCTGGAAGGAAAATAGATTACATTGCAGGAAGGAAGTAGAAATGTATACACCTGCATAGAGATAATTACTTAAGGTAGCATGTGATGGAGGAGGCTACTGGTTGGAGAGTATTGGACCTGGTCATAGGATCAAAAGAGTTATCCGTAATTGGTTATGGTGACAACATTGTCACATTGATGAAAGTGACCATGTAGTCTTGACTTGAGAGATTGCAAAACATGAGGAATATTCTATCGAGAAGGGGTATTTGCAGAAGTACAAGGCAGATGATTATGACATGCTTAGGAAGATGCTTAAATCTGTACCATGGCATAAAACACTGCAGGGTGAGGATGTTAGTAGTGCATGGGATAGAGGAAGCAGTATCATTAATCATAAGCTACAGAAGAAGAAAATGCTGTGGAAGCTATATAAAGAGAAAGGCGACCAGCATGGTAAGGAAGGCAAAATCAGATTATGAGAGAAATCTAGCCAAGCAGGCAAAAGGAAATCCCAAAGAGTTCTTTCGTTATGTGGCAAGTAAGAGGAATAATGACTTTGGAAGATTAACCTTAGTGAATGATGAAATCACAAGGAGACAGAAGTGGATAAAATATTTGAGTTACTTATAGTGACCACTTGGTAAGGATATATCATCTTAGTGAGGTTACTGCTTTAACCTATGTGACAAGACACTAATATCAAAACATAGGTGGATGAATTGGAGGTTCTTAGGATATTGCAGAATCCCAATGTAAATGCAGCTGTGGGATATCAGAGAAGGTTTTGCAAGAATGTGCAAGGAAACTAGCACTGCCTCTGATTAGGCTGTTTAATTTAAGTCTCAGCTTTGGTAGAGTTCCAGGGGAGTGAAAAGAGTGCAAAATAATTCCTTTGCATAACGGAGGTTCTAAGATTACAGTAGCAAATTATAGAACAGTGGTTCTTAATCTTTTTTTTTTTTTTTGCCTAGTGCCCCCTTTAAACCGTATATGTATGGCCTGGTACTACCCTGCTCAATTTTACACTTAGTTAATGACTTCAATAAGATAATTATAATATATTATTCAGCAAACGTAAATTACCATCATCATTTAATCTGATAATTAATTAAAACTTAATGATTTTGATACAAATTCATTTTTACTCAAAAAAGATGTAAACTTACTGTATTTAATAAGCCAATCATTAATGAATACCCTGAGCCTGATGAGATCCTGTTACTTTTTCAATATCAGGTTTAATATCTGACAAACGAAGTCTCAAGTCTCCTCTTTCACTTATTTGCATTCTATTTCACTGCTTAGCTAACAGTTGCAACAGACATTGAATCCTTTCTCCACCAAGTATGAAGAAGCAAAAGCAATGAGCAGTAATATTATTTCTTGTCAAAGCTGAGGATACTTGCATTGCATGTTTGGCCAGAATTTTTCATACCCATATTGCTGAAATTGGGCTTGCGCTTCAAAATCATTTTTAAAGTCAATAAATTCTTCGCACAAATTTGGATGAACAGAAGTAGCATCAAAAAAGAAATGGATTTATAGTGTCCAATCGGGTATTTTAAGCTCATCAAAGTTTTTGAATCTGATCATCAAGTCTTTTTTCAGTGTCAGAAGATGGAAACAATAACAATCCGAATCTTTATCTAATATTAAATCACCATCTGTTATTTGTAGACTTCGGAATTGCAAAAATTCTTGTCTTGCAATTAAGTCCAGTACAATTTTTAAATTTAGCCTTTAATTCGCAAAAGTAGTCCACATTCTTTTTTACTTTATTGGGATGCTTTGTCCTTAAATGCTCAATCATTCTTGAGGGCTTCATTCAACAAAGTTTTTTCACATATTAAGCACATTGGTAACTGCTCATTATTTATAGATGGAATAACTCCATACTTTAAATACTCACTTGAACATAGTTTACACTTTCTTTTTTCACACATTTTAATGTGCTACAGTGCTGCACAATATCCACGAAGTGCACCGCACGATACCACAGACTAGATGTAAACTTCAAACCAGGGTTGTCAGATGGGCATTAGGAAAAGTAATAGATAAAGCTTATAAAAGTAGTGGATTCTGCTAAAAATAGCCCAAATTAATTATTTTCAATGTAGAAAATTCAGATCAAAAGGCATCCAATTACTTACCTTTCAATATAAAAATTCTAAAAAATAAGTAGTGAATAAATTTGAACACTGTTTCCAGACATACAATATTCTGAACAGTGTTGCCAAACATACAATATAAATAACAATGCCAGATTAAACACGAATTTTTTGCTTTTATTATATTAGTAGTATTATAACGCTTACCGCCTCTTCAGCGTTCACAGTGCCCCTCCGGGGGGGGGGGGGGGACGCTACCGTCCAGGATAAGAACCACTGTTATAGACCAATCAGTATCTCAGGCATGAGGATAACAGTACCAGAAAATTTGGTAAAAGAGAGAATTCAAGATTAGGTAGATAAAAATATGATGCTGTATGAGGGTCAACAAGGTTTTGTAAATGGTTGGTCATGACTTAGTAATTTACTAAACTTTTTATAATAGAGTAACAGCTGAGTTGGATAAAGGAAATGACTACACGATGATTTTGCTGCAGTTTGCAAAAAGCATTTGCTTGCATGGTTGGCTGAGTGGTCAGCGTATGCACTCTTTGGCCAAAAGGCTGCAGGTTTGAATCTCGCCTTGGGCATGTCTGTCTGTGAAAATACTAGTGGTGGCAGTGGACAGTAGATGGTGGATTGAGTGGTGGAGATAGAGAGCTATAGAGTAGGTGCCCTTCCTCGATGGGTCTTGGGACACCCTACAGATCTCACATAATAATAATAATAATAATACCACATGGAACTCTGTTACACAAATTAGAACAAATGGGGATGGATATCATTCTGGTTAAGTCGATAAGAGGGTGGCTGCTGGCCAGATATCAAAAAATGGTATATGGATGGGCAGAATCAAGGTGAAAAAAGGTGACTAGTGGTGTGCTGCAAAATTCAGTGCTGGGACCATTGCTGTTTAATTTGTACAAAAATTATATAGGAATTAACCTGAAAGAGAATATTCAGTTGTTTGCTGATGTGAAATTAAGTAGAGTAATAGTTAATAAAGCTTTGGGGAGCTTGCAGGATGATTTAAATATATCCTGTCACTATGGGCAAAAGTTAATGGGTCAGTTTAATGTCGAGAAATGTAAAGTTATGTATTTTGAGCTAAATAGATGACAAGTGTATCACTGTGTATCACGATGGCACTGTACTTAGGGATTGGTAGACAGAGAGTTAAAGTTTAGAGGACATAGTAGAGGTTTGAGGACTAGATTTTTTGATTGGAGAGTTGTGAATAGAAAAACGGAATAGAGCTCCAGAGTCAGTTCTGAGTGCTTTTTCTCTATAAAGATCCAGACACACACACGCTGGAAGAAAGTCAGTGGACACTCCCCCATGAGCTATGTTCATCATGCCATGTAATAAGTCACATATTTGTAGCTGGTAGAAATTGGAAGAATATGATGCCCTCCCAGGTCGGTGCAACTGTCTCAGGATGAAATGGCTGTGAGAAGGGAACTGATGGAGTTTGAAAGAGGCATTGTAATAGGATGGCATGTTGAAGGCCTGTCATCTGTTCAGCAAATTGTTAACAAATTGGGCAATCCTGGATAGACATTCACTGATGGCATACTGAGATGGAAGCACAGGGAGTCCAC
The DNA here is from genome assembly GCF_054136105.1 of Typopeltis vanoorti. NCBI lineage: Eukaryota > Metazoa > Arthropoda > Arachnida > Uropygi > Thelyphonidae > Typopeltis > Typopeltis vanoorti. Next base: position 120,670,039 of record NC_143563.1, on the reverse strand, counting down.
AGCGGGTAGAACTGTAAGTTCTACCCGCTGTGGACGACCCACTACACTCATGAACGTGACTCTTTGAGTGCTACAGAGGATAATATGTAAAAACCACCATTAAGCTCACAACATAGAAACCCATGTTGTGAGCCTCGGTTGTGAATGATTTTGTGCAGATTCGTGTTCCAGTAAATGCCTGGAACACGAATCTGCATTCATCGTGTCAGCTGATTAATGGTGGTTTTTACATTTTATCCTCTGTAGCACTCAAAGAGTCACATTCATGAGTGTAGTGGGTCGTCCACAGCGGGTAGAACTTACAGTTGACTCCCTGTGCTTCCATCTCAGTATTGTAGGACTGCAGTATGCTTGCCCTATATTACCTGAATGAATATGCAGCATCATCTTCAGTGGTGAAAAGAGTGTGTACAGTGGGTGTGGAAGCTTTGAAAGCTGCATTATGGAGCAGCAAATCATAATACACCCTCTACCAGTCAGGTGGACAGGTGTGGCAGATGCCCAGTGAACGTTCTCTTACCAGGTTGCATGATTCCAACTATGAAAGTAAGAGGTGGTGGTCCAAAATTCCCAAGGAGATTGTACATCATGTTGAAGGCTTAATGGATTGTATACAGCACTCAGAAAGGATTAAAACAGAATTTAATACTTCCTATATTTCGTCTCAGTCACTGAGACATCTTCAGGGATTACAAAAAAACTGTAACATATACACAAATACCACACAATACTAAGCCCAGCCACAGTGACACCGAAGTCCTATTTTGGCAGGGTGCCCACTAAGGGCAGTTGTAGGTGGCCTGGAATGTAAGGTGGGACTTCTGGTGATAAGTGTTTCCCAAATCTTAGGATGCTTAATGCAACCATATTTATTAAGATTTGGTTGATTTTTCAGAGCTGCTGCTGATTCTAAGAATAGTCTCTCTTTTTTGAATAATGCTGTGGTGGAGCATGGATTGAATAATGCTGAGGTTTTTTCCCATGAGATCCTGTGGGCTGTATCCAAGACATGGTCAGCCAGGCCTGACTGACCATAGTCATCGTTGCAGATGTATGACTTGTGTTCCTCCAGGCAGATGGTTGCTGATCTTCTTGTCGATCCAAAGTAAAAAGTCATTAAGCCTCCACCTTGATGTCCTCACAGCACTTAATCCTCTACAGATGGAGGTTTTACATCTAATTAAGGTGAGTGCCATGGCTGTTTGTTCCTCACACTATGGTGCCTGTTGATTTCTTTCCAAGCAGTATACTGATATTTTTCAACCTCTCAAAGTCTTTCAACAAATGGCTATATGATAAGTTATTTTATAAGCTGTGGAGACTGGAATGAATATGAGATACATTTCCCCACCACATAAACAACTTGCTATCCTTCAGACAGTGAGCTGTTTATGTAGGGCAATGTATCAGAAAATTATGAAAATTAGTGATATGCCTCATGATCCTACTCTTGAATCATTGCTGTTCAGTTATTTTAGTAATGATATTTCTTATAGATTTACAGGAGATATTCAATTATTTTTTCTCATGATGCAAAGTCGCGGAGAATATGCATATCAAAGTCGATCCCTTCTGAAAGATTTAAATAGACTTGGGTAAATGAGTGATGTTGAGATTTTAATATTATTAAGTGCAGTGTGTTGTACTTCAGAGTGTAGGGAAGTGTTCTGTATTGATTGAACTGCACTCTACTAGGTGGATAAGATTCAGGATGTGATGTGATGGTTAACAGAGACCTGTACTGTCCAACAACAGAAGTGAGAGCCATCGTTGGCAGAATGCAAAGAAGAGTCATTTCATCTTGAAGGAGAGAAAGAAATAAGGCAATGTATGAATTGGTCACCGACACGTGAAATCACGTGCTTTATACGCAAAATTTTCCATCTGTTATACAAGCAAAATGGTTACCACATTAAAAACTACAATGATCATAAAAGAGAAGTTAATTTTCTGACGTGTAATAATAAACAACTCATCCCACAATACTGATCGATTACCCTATTATCGGAGTGGGTTCTCCTTCTTTTTACATGCGCAGAAGTGTCGAAGGGCCTTGCATCTGTCAGCGTACAGTAGTTCATTGGTTGATATACTGTCTGTGTTGCAAAGACCAATCATCATATTGCTGCAGTTATGAGGAGGACACTTATGTATAGTGACAGAGAGTTAGTTATATCACTGATCATGCCGTACTGTACTTTGAATGTTCCACATGAATTTATTAGCCTGGTTTCCACTGTGATGAGGAAACTCAGAAGTGAATCCAGAGGCCAGAAATCTCTATGGAATATTTTTGATGAGACTAGCTGAAGCAAGTTTATCTTTAAAATCTTCCAATAGCAATTTTTGAAAAAGATTGAGTTTTTTTTTTTTTTTTTTTTGGGGGGGGGGGGTCTAAATTTTTTTTTTTCTATTTCTATTAATGTTATACATGCTGAAAGTTGTTATTTGGTCCTTTTCATTAAAATTGAAACAAACTATTTGATTTTTAAGACCATGGATTTAATAAACATTTATACAAATTGTCTACTAGTTTCGCTAGCTGTAACTGTCTAGCTTTGTCAAGACGAGCAAGGTTATGCTAGCATTAAATGCAAACACAAAAGAATGAAGTAATGGTTAAAAGCAGACAAATTGGAGTGCACGTGTGACATCACATGCATGAGGCATGAAGACTTAGTTATTGTTATTAAGTTGCGTTTTGTAATTTTTCGCGTAATTTAGTTCCATTAAACTTAATGAAATTAACAGATTTTTCCACATGTCTTTTAATATTATTCCCTGATTTCTATTGAGATTATTTCCTGCTCATAGGATTACTGCAGCTTCTTTAAAGGTTCTACATCTAAAATCCTCTTCGATATATGGCATGGAATTGTTGTCCCAATCTATTGAATGGTTTGAAGTTGAGAAATGGTGTGCTAACCCTGAAGTATCTGTTCTATTATGATTGACATCTCCGACATGTTCCTTCTTTCGAATTTCTAAGCTTCTTGAAGTTTGGCCTATGTAGGTAAGTCCACACCTACATGGTATGCTATAAACTCCTTCGTATTTGTAGAAAGCGACGCTATCCTTCGTGGATCTTAATAACTGTCTTGTATTTGTGGTAGGTTTAAAAACAACTCTGATGTTAAAAGGTCTCATGATTCTTGCTATTTTGGTGGAGACTGATCCAGCATAGGATCAGTCTCCACCAAATATGACGATAGATGATACGTACTGGGACATCCGAGGTTGTTGCTGTTGTTGTTGAGGATAACCATTTTGCAGTAGAGTTTTTGATATAAGGGAAAGTTCAGCCCGTACGTCTTTTTCCTCTGTGATTTTTTGACTCTGTTTTTTAGCATATGTATAATGCTCAGTTTCTGTGCATAGTGATGATTGGATGTACAACGGAGATGACGTCCAGTATCTGTAGGTTTACGATATATTGTAAGTTTGATATTTCCATTATCTTGTTTTTTAACTAGTACATCTGAAAGGGTAATTGATGATTGTTTTCCAATTCTAATTTGAATTTAATTTTATGATGTAAGAAGTTAATGTTTTGTAGGAACTCATGTAAGGTATCTTCCTTATCTTTCCAGATAATGAACACATCATCAACATATCTCCACCAGACTGATGGTTTTGGATTTATATTTGCTAGGATGTCATTTTCTAATTTTTCCATGAACAGGTCCACACTCGGTGGTGACAGGGGGACTACCCATGGCTAAGCCTTCTAGTTGTTGGTATACTAAGTTGTTAACGTTAAAGTAGTTGGACTTGAGACAGTGGCAGAATAGTTGTGTAATATCATTTGGAAAGAGATTTTTTATAATCTTACTGACTTCTTCAACTGGTAGGTTTGTGAACGAAGAGACAACATCCAGACTTGCCAATAAGTCTGTGTTGGATATATTAATGTTTTTAAGTTTTTCAACGAAGTGTTGAGAATTCCTTGTGTATGAAGCTGATTTCCTTATCTTCTCTTTTAATAGGTTAGCAAGGTGTTTGGCTAGTAGGTATGTGGGAGATTATCTGCCATCTACGATCAGGCAGAGTGGAACCTCATCTTTATGTACTTTAGGAACACCATGAAGGCGAGGAGTTATTGGATGTTAAGATTTTAGTTTTCTTTGCAAGTCCTGAGGCCATCCATTCATATTGTGAATCAAAAGATTGGTCTCATTTTGGTTTTTCATGGTCGGATCTTTCTCTAATATTTGATATGTAGACTGGTCAGCTAATAAAGTGTCGATCTTTGTAATATAATCTTTGGTATTTAAAATGACTGTGGAGTTCCCTTTGTCTGCCTTAGTTACTATAATATCTTTGTTTTGTTTTAAGTTTAAAATTGCCTCCCTTTCCAAAGGTGTAATATTCTGTTTCGGTGGTTTTGCTATACAGAGGATGATTGCACTTTTGAATCTTATTTGATTTGCTATTGTCTCTGAGAGTGGATAAAGACCTTTCGCAATATTACATATGAAGTCTATTTTAGGGATATGGTCAGGAGCAATCGAAAAGTTAAAACCTCTTTTTAAAATTTCTGTTTCTTGCTTTGTAAGGTTGTTGTCTGAAAAGTTAAAAATAACTTTATCATCCAGGAGACTTGGTCTTTGTATTTTTTTTTATAAAGTTCATCAAATTTTTTTGTTTGACAAGCCTGAAATGCTTTGTTGTAGCTGTTGTGTATCATGCGGGTCAATATATTCCAAGTTGAGTTGTCTATGCTATTAGAAATATCATCAAACATGTTCCGACAATTAAGGTCAATTCTGTTTAGTGCGTATCTGACATATTGGATCCTCTCTCTGAGTAATGCTAAAGAAGTTTCATAATAAATGCATTTAGCTTTTTTTGATTTTATATGTCCTTTTACAATTAGGAACTTTGGGATGATAGAATGCTGTCGACATTTTTTAAGCAAAGTGAGATGGTTGAGCAATTTAGCTTTTCCTAAACAGCATACCTTGTGTTTTGTTTGTCCATCTATACTGTTCATACTGAAAGTTATTTGGTCCTTTTCATTAAAATTGAAACATACTATTTGATTTTTAAGACCATGGATTTATATCAGCTAGCGAAACTAGTAGACATACAAATCGTCTACTAGTTTCGCTAGCTGTAACTGTCTAACTTTATCAAGACGAGCAAGGTTATGCTAGTATTAAATGCAAACACAAAAAGAATGAAGTAACAGTTAAAAACAGACAAATTGGAGTGCACGCATAACATCACATGCATAAGGCGTGAAGATTAGTTATTGTTATTAAGTTGTGTTTTGTAATTTTTCACGTAATTTAGTTCCATTAAACTTAATGAATTTAACAGATGTCTTTTAATATTATTCCTTGGTTTCTATTGAGATTAAAAAAAACTAGTTAAAAAACAAGATAATGGAAATATCAAACTTACAATATATCGTAAACCTACAGATACTGGACGTCATCTCCATTGTACATCCAATCATCACTATGCACAGAAACTGAGCATTATACATATGCTAAAAAACAGAGTCAAAAAATCACAGAGGAAAAAGACGTACGGGCTGAACTTTCCCTTATATCAAAAACTCTACTGCAAAATGGTTATCCTCAACAACAACAGCAACAACCTCGGATGTCCCAGTACGTATCATCTATCGTCATATTTGGTGGAGACTGATCCTATGCTGGATCAGTCTCCACCAAAATAGCAAGAATCATGAGACCTTTTAACATCAGAGTTGTTTTTAAACCTACCACAAATACAAAACAGTTATTAAGATCCACGAAGGATAGCGTCGCTTTCTACAAATACGAAGGAGTTTATAGCATACCATGTAGGTGTGGACTTACCTACATAGGCCAAACTTCAAGAAGCTTAGCAATTCGAAAGAAGGAACATGTCGGAGATGTCAATCATAATAGAACAGATACTTCAGGGTTAGCACACCATTTCTCAACTTCAAACCATTCAACAGATTGGGACAACAATTCCATGCCATATATCGAAGAGGATTTTAGATGTAGAACCTTTAAAGAAGCTGCAGTAATCCTACGAATAGGAAATAATCTCAATAGATACCAGGGAATAATATTGAAAGACGTGGAAAAATCTGTTAATTTCATTAAGTTTAACGGAACTAAATTAGGCAAAAAATTACGAAACACAACTTAATAACAATAACTAAGTCTTCACGCCTTATGTCTTCACGTGTGATGTCACGCATGCACTCCAATTTGTCTGCTTTTAACCGTTACTTCATTCTTTTGTATTTGCATTTAATACTAGCATATCCTTGCTCTTCTTGACAAAGCTAGACAGTTACAGCTAGCATAACTAGTAGATGATTTGTATAAATGTTTATTAAATCCATGGTCTTAAAAATCAAATAGTTTGTTTCAATTTTAATGTTATACATATTTATTTTTATATAGTCCAGAAACTCTGCTCTAGAGACCAAACGTGGAACTTTTTAAAATCACCTCACTCCTCAAGAAAGCCGAGCAGGAATCTTAGTGACAATGATATTAATTTCCCACCTAAAGACATTCACGAGCATCTATGCCCAAATTGGGATTTGAACCCTCAGCCTGTTGGTTCGAGAGCCAATATGCTAAGCATTCTGCTCACCAGGCTGCCCAATTAAAATCATATTTGAATTGGCCAGCTTTATTCAAATTAATTCACTGTAAATAAGTTTCATTAAAAGTCACAATATTTCAGTTTATGTCGCATAAACCATTGGCAATGTTAATAACTATAATTGAAAATTCAAAAACAAAAAATATTATATGTGTGGGTCTGCATGCAGACACACACTCACATTTTTTTTTTTTTAAATGAAGAAATTAATTCTTTAATGAAATTTCTCATATTTTTGGCAGAGAACATTTATCATTGAGTTTTGGATGATCAAGAATAACTTAAGCAGTTCCTTTGATAAATTTAGTTTTGTAGGTGCTTTTATACAGAAACGTATCCATTTATAGCGATATGAAACCAAATGATCCTATCACTAGTGTTATTAGTTGAGTGTTTGGCAAGACTAGAGTATGAATTATTTAGTTCAATATAGGATAGATATTTAAAAATACATTTTGTGTTAGCACCGGTAGTTTTTGATGTTGAGATTAGTGGCGGCTCTTGGCTTGAAATCGCGTGGGTGCTGCAACTTTTGAAATATATATAGACACTATTTCAAGCCAAGAGCCGCCACTAATCTCAACATCACAACTACCAGTTTGTGATGTTGTTTTGATTCTTGTTTTGTTTCGAGCGAAAAGGTCAATAACTTTTTCCTTGATGTTTGTGTGACTGTTGAAGAATATGTAGTTCAGTTACAGTCACTACTGTCGCAGAACTTATTTATTGAGGTTGCATTTCTGAGGTCATAATTGTCAATAACCCCAATAATATTCTAAAATAAAAACTGTAACAAATGTTATGTCTTTAATTGTAATGTCCAAATATTTAAAGAGACTGAATAAACATGATAAGCACTACGAACACTCTGCTACTGGTGCAAACTGCAATAAACAACAGTGGAACTGTGCGACAGACAGTGTCGCATTACACTAATAGCTCACATCAAGCATATGCACGTCACTATGACGTGCATATGCTTGCACACATAGCTAATACTAGCAATATGTGCCGCTAGTGTCCTTCACCCTCCTAAGTGCTACAAGATGGATTTTTATTATTTTTTATACAAAATAAGAGAATAGTATAGGATTGTTGATGATAAAATTTAATATTAGAAGTAAATATGAATAAATTAATAAATATATTTATATATATCGAGAAAAATTGGGGGTGCTGCAGTTCCTCAGTACCTATTCACGAAGCCACCCCCTGTTTGAGTTGTTTGTCCAAAATAGGTAATTTTATTAGCAGTTGTAGGAGAATTTGATATATACTCCAGGCATTTGATATGCTCCAGGCAAGAGCAGTTGCACTTTATCTTTAGAAGGAAGTAAAAGAAACTTGATTTGGTTTCTGGGTTTGCACATGACTGAAAGATGGAATTTCTTTAGGATGAGCAAAAGGTTCAAAAGTTCTCTGAATATAGAGAATACATATCCTGTGAAAGTGATCTCTCTTCTTGTAGAATTGCGACATCTGGTGCTCTTGTGTGTACTCATGGGGGGGGGGGGGACTGTTCTCCATCTGTTTGTTATTGTTGTTGTTGTTGTTTGACTCATTTCCTTCAGTCTTCCAAATCATACCTGCTAGGATAAAACAAGCTTTTAGGAAAAACACTCCCCACAAAATCCATGAAATATTAAAACCTTGTAGCTGCAACTCCCTTCAGTGCAGAGATTACAAAAAATCTGTCACCACCTCATATATCTGGGACACATCCAAAAAATTAACAAATATCCTAAGGAAATACAACCTTACACCCACCTACAGACCACATAAAAAATTGGCCTCTCTTATCTTCTTCATCAAAGACCAGCCACATCCCCTAGACATATCAGGTGACTACCAAGTCCCTTGCTGGTGCAAACTGTGTGTGTGTGTGTATGGCCTTGGACACTCATCACATGATATGCTGGAAGAAGGCCACTCTTATGCACCATAGCAAATACAAATATGAGAGACTATTTTTGGAATCCCTCAGCCCTGGGAAACTTTCCAAACCTAAACAAATTTGGGTGTATGTAACTGCCCCATATTTGGGATGCACTCGTCCTTAGATCTTCAGCCCAACAGCCAAGACCACCCAGTTTAGCCCACTGGGGGAAGGGGGCAAATTTAAGACTTTCAGTCCGACTCTGGTTGCCTATCTCCGGCCTCATTTATCTAGTATTAGTGCCTGTATGCTTTTATCATTGCTTTGTGATCCCTGCTGATGGCAATGTATCATTGCTAAAATATGGGAAGTATTAATTAACATTATTATAATTAATATATTTAGTATACATTGTTATTTGCACGTGACTGAGAGATGAAATTTCTTTAGGATGAACAAGAGGTTCAAAAGTTCTCTGAAAAATAATAGTTATGAATAGCTAACGTATAAGCCTTTCAACAAAAACTTCATTAGGGAGGGGGGCACTCTACATGGCACTTTATCCTCTGTTTGCACTCCATCTACCACTTTCTTACCACTATGCCATCTTCCACACACTAATAACATTTTTGCCTGTATTTCTTGATGATTCTCGAATTGTTTTAGTCAGGTCCTTCAGTATTTTTGGTATGGTGTGATGGATTAGACTAAACCTCCTGATAGTTTGGGTTTGTTTTGTTTTTCATTGGTACATACATACTGTATCTAGGGCATTGCAAATTGTTTGTGGATGCAGATATCTCTGAACAGAGAAAATCTATATGGCTGTGTTTTAGCATTTGATGGTCAGGTTAAGGATGTTTAAGGATCTGTTGCTTTCATTTGTGGAATTATTGTTTTTTGAAGATAGACAACCTTCATCACCAATTAAACACAACTATTACTTTGCTTACTGAGTGCCTGAAGTGGCTATTACTATATTTGATTCTCAAAGCTGGAGTTCCAGTTTCTGGCTTCCCATCCTCCCCCACATGTATAATCTACCAACATGCAATGGCACTGAGTGCCCTTCAAGGGCATTCCAAACAAATTGTGGAGATCCTGAACTCCCCATCTTTCAGAGTCCAGCCATAAAGCACTTCTGCAGGCTATTAACAAGATTATGTTCAGGACTGAACAAGTTTAATGCATTTAGAAGGCTCACTGGTACATAATCTCACTGCCATCTCATTGCTGGCATGGTTGGCCAAGTGGTGGAACCAACAGGCTGTGGGTTCAAATCCTGTCTTGAGCATGTATGTTTGTGATTGTGTTTAGTTGGGAGATGAATTTCATCACCTGGTGCTACACCAGTGACCTGGTTATTTGAGGCCCAAGGTGGTATGAAAAAGTTCCATGTTTAGATTGTAGAGCAGTATTTCCAGACTCTATTAAAATTAATAAAAATCCAAATAATATATATACAGGTAACCCTCGTATAACACGGTACTTATACAATGCGGTCTACAAATTGTAGTAACCCTTGTTGAACGCGGTTTCGATATAGGACGGTCTACAAACTCTAAAAACCCTTTATCTTTTCATATATTTTTCGAATCGCGACTTAAAATTCTAATTTTATCTTTGTTAAATTTCCGTCTGCCCGTGTTGCACATGTAGTTATAAGTATCGAATTTATATTATGGGAAATACCCTTTAGCATGCATGTAGGTCAATTGTTTGCCATATAAAGTATTTATTATTGAAAGTTGTCTTCGTTTTCTGCCCAGGAAAGTGCATTAAAAATCATAAGTGTGTTAATCTCAAGCTGAGCACTTTATTTTTTGGTGAGTTACATACAATATGTAATGCTTTTTTTTTTGAAAAAAATTTTTTTTATATAGTAATGACCACTTAGAGCACTTTTGTGATATGGTTGAAAATGAAATTAATGAATTAATTGATGGGGAAATAGATTTAAATGAGGAGGAACTATACAATTAATAGATGCCGTCGAACCAAATGGCGGGGAAAGTTCTGCCGAAGATTCTGATTGTGATGAATCCGTTAAAGAATTCAGTTTAAAGAAATTAGCAGAAGGATTGGACTTGGCAAGAAAGTTATTTTATGGATAATGATCTCTCAATGGTGTGCTCTGGAAAATTCGTGAGACAATTGGATATTTGTTTAGCTCCGTATTATGAACTTAATAAAAAATTGCAGCATAGTGGTAAGCAAGGTCTTATTACTCACTTCTTGATAACTAAACGAGCCAAAGTATGCAACGAGAATTATTCAAATTATGTCCAAGAGATTTCAAGTGATGATGTCGTGACGTTCTATTTTCATGTTATGTTCTAAATCCGCCATCTTGGTTCAAGTCACTCTTATCAATATAACAATTAATTGCAAATTGATCACCGATCCAAAAGTAGAGAAATTTATAATTATACTGCGCCACCCTATTTTTAGATTAGTCTGTACAAAATAGTAGGATCAATTCTTAATTAAGTTAGCAGTCTCCTCATTTATTTAGGCCGAATTATTTACTATTTCACTTGGGGTTCCTGCAAGATTCGAATATTTATGACCGGTGCAATAAAAAGGAATTCAGGCAAACACAATATTTAGATTAACAAAATAAAACATTTAATATATGATATATATAACAAATACAAGAATTCTGCTTTAAAAGGAAACAATGCAATTAACTTAATACATCTTGCTAAGTCACTCATGCCAATTCAATGTTCTAAACTTTCACATACAATTCACAGCTTCAAAATCACAAGCTTTCTTAACTCAAGTTAATAAAACGAAACTTCTTATTTAATTAGTCTCCACATATCCATCAGCTGTACTTAATGTTTAAATTCACAGGAAGCACTAATCAAGGTAGACAATATTCCAAGCAATCTTATTTCGGACTTTGAACTTCGAAGATATGTTAATGTTAGAATAAACAAACAAATATGACTACTCTTACCAGATACAATCTTCAATACATCAATTAATTGTGAGCACACTTATGAATTAACTTATTTACGTTAGCGGAACACATTAATAAAAATTCTCCAACGATATAACTGAACTACTGTTAATTGCGCTTCACTACTCCAAAAAAACACATCAATAAGGCACTGATATCTTTCCTTGTTTATTTTTCTCAAACTAGTTAATCTCAATATAATTCTTCTCAGGGCAACATAGAATTAAGACGTAATCCTAGACTAACTGGAACTAATCAGAATTTTCCATTGAATGTCCAGTTCTTTATTTATCCGGATACGGCATTAATTTTCCTATACAACACAGCTGACTTCACTTGCAGCTAAGTATATGATTCACTATGTTTTGGCTCACTTCTAAACACTATTCTCATGAATTTCTGCCATAGAGAACTTATAATTTTCTTCCACTTCTTTTGCTTGTATCCTACCTTCCTTCCCGCTCCCCAAAAACTTCCTCTCTCCTCTAATTCAAAATCTTTTCTTTTATATTATATCTTTCCTCTCCTTTCAGTCCGAAGGTCACGCTCTATTCGACTCGTGCTTGTTTATTTCATGCGTCTCCATAACAACGCATGAACGCAAACATTTCGCTAATGTAATACAATGCTCTACTACTACATAAGTGATTACATAACGTTAAATTTTCACAAATAAGAATAAACAGAATATTTGAGCTACTTAATCAGCTCTTTCATTACGTATACAATTATTTATAATACACTTTTCGTTACTTTACATATATATTTTAGTTATCATAAATTTCTACACATATTATTATTTAATAAATTAATAATAGGTTAAGTTTAGAACAAATATTTAAATAGTAATTCTTAATTAAGGAACAATAAATAATTTTTATACAAATTATGATTAATATATAATAAGCAATGTTAAATGTGAATGAAAAAAAATAAATTACACAACATAGTTTCATTCACAATTTAACAATGACGATATCTGGCCACTCGTAAATAAAGAACATCTATGAAATGTTAGTTTTGAAGAGAGTGATGACAATTAAAATATACACTTTAGTTTATTTTGCCTAAAACATTTATATATTATGTGCAATGAAGTTTAGGTGCAATTTATAATTTTTTATAATTTTATACTACGTATTTGTTTCAAAGTTTATTTATTTTCTTAATTTACATGAATTACCTGAATTAAATAAAAATATATTTTTAAAATAATCTTAAAAAAAAAAAAAAAAACGATTTTGGAACCTAACTTTACTTTTTCTATGTGATTTGAGTCTCGAATAATGCGATTTCTCTAACGCGTTGTCATTTTTGTGGAACCTAACATCCGCATTATACCATGGTTACCCGTGTATAAAATTAATTTTAAAAAAATAGAAAAAATTCATAGCCTACCCATGGAACAAATGTATTTGAGGTTTACAAAAAAAAGCACCCACCGGGGGGGGGGGGGTGCACATTATGGCATGCAGATGGAATACTCTCTGTATATGGGTAATGCATCTAAGAGTTTGTCTCTTCCCACAGTATGTCCACCTGCTCTTTTTCTCTTCACCTTTGAAATACTAACATGAAAATAAACTTGAATAGTGGCACTATGGTTAAAATAAACAAACCTTTCACAAAAATGCCAAAAACAATTCAAAATTCAAAATCTTACACAAAAAAATATGTATTCTCATATTTACTCATACCAACATTCATGGTATATTCTTACTAAATAGCTTACGGAAATTACAACGTACAATAGAATATACATTAAAATAAATTTTAATACACTTCCAATATTTCGGCAACGTCATGTTGCCATTATCACAAGAACTTAAATACAAGACACGTGCACGCAAGCACAACTCACAGTAAATGAGGAGCAAAGCAGGAAGCTATTCTTTCTCCTAAAAGTCCTGATGGTTCCCCCTAGCAAGCAGTGTTGGAGTCATTAAGACACTACACAACAGGGCTAAACTTATCTGTTTAAATGACAATGCCCTAACTGCAGAACTAAACCACATTCTCAAACTTTCTTAGCCAATGGCTACCCCCCAAAAAAATCCAAAAAATATTGAAACCAATAAACCACAATCCCCCTCTCCCCCTTCGCAACAAGTATTACTCGAAATCCATCACCATTCCCTATATCTGAGGCACCTCGGAAAAAATTACAAAAATCCTAAAAAAATATGACTTAACTTCTTGTTACAGACCTTATAAAAAATTGGCATCACTTATCTGCTCCACTAAAGACCAACCCCCTCCCCTTCCCCCCAAGACCTACCTGGTGTATACCACGTCCCTTGCAGCTATAAGCTGTCCTACTTTGGCCTAACAAGCAGGACAGCTAATATCAGAATTTCAGAACACAAGGACTACATCCAGTTTCACCAGTACAGCCACTCTGGTCTTGCAGACCATGCGCTGGATACCAGCCATAGAATACGGTGGAAGAAAGCCACGATAATACACTGTAGTAAATTCAAATACGAAAGGTTATTCATGGAATCAGCCTCAGCCCTAAGAAACAATCCAAACCTAAACAAATTTGGGTGCATGAGACTCCCCCAAATTTGGGAAACCTACATCAGAAGACCTTCAGCCCAATCGACCAAGAATACCAACGTTGCCCGCTAGTGGGCACCATCAGGACTTTTAGGAGAAAGAATAGCTTCCTGCTTTGTTCCTCATTTACTGTAAGTTGTGCTTGCGTGCACATGTCTTGTATTCAAGTTCCTGTGATAATGGCAACGTGACGTTGCCGAAATATTGGAAGTATATTAAAATTTATTTTAATGTATATTTTATTGTACATTGTAATTTCCTTAAGCTATTTAGTAAGAATGTATAACCAACGTCTAAGTCTTTCCACGAGAATTCATGGTATAAACACCAACTTAAATTATGTGCACCATTATCTGCAGACACCCAAACTTGATCTGTTTTTAACTGCATCCCAAATTAATACCATAACAAAAATAATCTTCTTACTTGTTAAAACTACACCTGGTATGATTTTGGTTCAATGTGGCAGTATTTGGACTTTCATCTGATCTAATATTCCTTGCCTCATTTATGTCTCATTCATCTTCTGTCTCCATCATTTCCCCCAGTTCTAAATTCCTGCATACCATATTCCCAAACAATGATGTCATCTTCCTTCCTTGATGACTTTAATATCCACAACTCTGCATAGCTCTTGTTTTTCGATTCCATTGAAAAAACTGAGAAAAAAGCAGAGATATTTGCTGAAAGCACTGACAAAGCAGATTCTTTGTCTTCCATTCAGAATTCTTTGTATCTCACTCCTCGCACCCAAAATTTTAGATCTTTTTTTAACCAGTTCTACTTTCAGGTATGCCACTGCGGTGACCAGTGCTCATGGTACAAATCACATTCTCATATGAATTTCATCTCTAGTAAAATGTTCTCATCTCTGCCATTTACACCCTCATGTGCTTAGGCACTACAGCATTGCCAACATGGATAATTTCTTCTTACAGAAATTATCCATGTTGGAAAGATGGCCTACATTCCCAACTATATTCAAAATTCCCATCCTCTAATTCAGCTATTGTTTTCCTAAAATGAGCTTAGAGTTGTCCAAGAGAAGAGAATAGCTTGAGTGACACGGGACAGAAACTCCAGTCTTATTCACTGCCTATACAGCTCATAAATACTTCTTAAACTGAGTCTGACTTTGAAAGGACTGAATGTAGAAAACTTGCCACCTGTGCCAGTGGCAATGATGGCTTCTAATCCCTTTCAAAAGCTGTTAGGTGCAAATGGTAGTATTACTATATCTCCCAAAGATAAAGTATATATCTCCTAGCATCATTCTTCTCCTAACATCTTGCAGAGATGACCAAGGCAAGTCACTTTCCTTTTTATCTAGTCCATTGCATTGCATTCCTCCTGTGCTCTTCAGCCAGTAAGATGTCAACAGACTCTTGAAAAACCTGAATAATGAAAGGGCTTTTGGTTCTGATCATATCCTAGTTGTGCTCATGCAATATGCTCCTATGATAATACCTGTCCTTTATCGTACACTATATTATACTCAGCTGGCATCTGCCCTGCAACATTAAAGTAAGCTCATGCACAGTGAATTTAAAAAAAAAAAAAAAAGTGACAGCTGCATACCAATCAAACTGTTAGCTGCAGCTCTCACCTCAATCTTCTCTTCAGTAATAGAGAAGATCGTCACTTCTTTGAGAACTGTTAACCTAACCAGTTGACCACCAAATCTCCTTCCCTACATCACCCAATTCTGGACAAATGCCATGGAGATTTCGAGAAATTTGTGCTATTATACCTTAATTTCCAAAGAATTTACAATGGTTTGGTATCGAGGGTTTCTTAGAAGATCACCAGTTTTTTCTCAGGTTGTTTACTGTGTGATTGCAGAAGTGTTCTCTCTTCATATTTTCCAATTAACCTCCCAACTGGCTGAGGTAGATGAAATAGCTAGACCATCCTAGCTTTTTTCATGGATCAAAACTTCATTGGCATTCTACTTTTTATCATGCCATTACCTCCCTCTGCCGTTAAGCCCTTTACGGCTATTTTAGAGCTATTAGTGGATTCACTGTTGGTAAGCGACCTTTGTGTCACCTGTCTTTACATGTACTGTGTTACTTGGAATTTCATTTACTGTCCTAAGATATTTGACCATTTTTTTTGCCTCACAATTGATTTATTGTGTTTCTTCCCTAAAATTGAAACGAATTTCACATGTGCAAAAATAATCAATCCTGAAATAAACCACTTATCAGCCTTTGCAATGAATCTATTTAGTAATAGTAAATTTGCTGTATTTTATTCTTCAAATCAGAATTCCCAGTAAAGAAGGGTGTCAGACAAGGCTGTGTTCTTTCTCCTACATTGTTTAACCTCTATACTGAAAATATCTTCCAGCAGTTAGAAGAATTTAAAGGAGTCAGCATAGGTGGCAGGAATATAAACAACTTAAGATTATGATACAGTACTACTAGCTGAAAATAAAAAAGATCTTCAAAACCTACTAGAAGAGATGCTGAAGCTAAGTGAAAAATATGGACTTAATTTCAACTTCAAAAAAACCAAAACCATGCTGGTAACAACAGAAAAAGAGAAAATACCCAATATAAATATTAAGATCAGAGGAAATGCTTTAGATCAAGTAGAGAGTTATATATATATTTGGGTCAACTAATTACAGAGAATGGAAACTTTGATAAGGAAATATTTAGAAGAATAGAAATTGCTAGATCAACCTTCATTAGCATGAAAAACATTCTGACCTCAAGGAAAATTCACACAAAAACAAGAATTAGGCTGTCCAAATGCTACGTATGGTCAACACTGCTATATGGAACAGAAACCTGGATAATATCAAAATATTGTGAAAATAAACTAAAAAGTCTTTGGGATGTTGATCCTGAGAAGAATTCTTAGAGTCCCATGGACTGCCAAAAAAATTAATTTAGAAATATTAGAGATGATTGGAGAAGATAGGAATCTGTTGAAAACCATTAAGAAAAGGAAAACCAGCTACCTTGACCTTGATCACATACTAAGGCATGAATCTCTACAAAAAGCACTTCCAGAAGGAATGATACAAGGAAAAAGAAGAAGAGGAAGACAAAGAACAGATTGGATGGGAAATATTAAGGACTGGACCTTTTTGTCCTATGAAGAATGCAAAAGAGAAGCACAAAACCGTACATGGTGGAAGCTTATGGTAGTCAACCTCCTGTCAGGAGATGACATCTGACAAGACAAGATTCTTCAAATCAGTGCGATGGAACAGTTGCACTGATTGTTCTTTCACTTTACTTACAATATAGAAACAATTTGTTCGCAAATTTTCAAATGTTTGCATTAAAAATATTATGTCAAATATTTATATTTTTAAATAATTTAATAATAATAATAATAATAATATTATTATTATTATTATTATTATTATTATCCAGGATATATTATGAACAACAAATGATGTTAAATTGCATTACTCAGTTTCTGATTGCAGTCTTTTTAGTATCAAAAATTTATATCCAATGATATTTTAACGGGGACTCTTCGCGTTCTTTTTTTTTTTTTTTTTTTTTTTTTTTTTGTCGGATGCACATCACAATAATATCCAGTGCATAACCACCATAGATATGTTGAAAATATAATATGAAAGATATCATATACAGAATGATTTATGCTCATTTTGAAGATGTTCCAATGCTTCTCTCCACCCCTCCATATCCTCTCCTGGAACTCAATTATATAACTACTCTGAATCTCTATAAGTTTAAAACTTCTCCAGACAGTATGCAAAATCTATTACTTCATTTTTCTGTTTTGACAAAAGAAATAAGTCAATAATTTTGTTAGCTTCTAATTTTGTACTGTTTTGTAATATTACCATGAAGCTTCTAATTTTGTACTATTTCTTTGCAATCTAAAATCAGCTGTTCTACTTTCTGCTGAAATGATTTCAAATTTTAGAAATACTATGCTATATTTTCACCATGTAAAACTGTTTATATGCATAACACACAAAAGAAAGTTCAGTATTATTATTTTTATTTCTTTTTCTTAAAAAAATATAAATATTTCTACTTCTACTGCAGCTGCTGGTTGCTATTTCTAAAATAATCTGTCTTAGAAATACTTGATAATAATCCTCTTAGCTGGAGGACAAGCTAAAGGCTTAGATTACTCTCACTACCTCTGAGAAAGTAAAAAAGAGACCGCTTCGCCAGACATCACACTACAGTGCCTCAAGCTGTAGTGCAGAATACATCAAGAATGTCGTTTCATTTTCAATTGTTGATTAGCAGACATCCTAACACAGAAATACTGACATTTCTTTTACATGCTGATACATTATTTATGCAAAAATAATTTCTTCAATTTATAATGATCAATTTCACTTTTATTATTGAACCATTATAAATTATTTGATACAATTATCTTGAAAAAGAGGATTTGAATTATTTAAAAGAAAAGGAGCATATGCGTTACATAATCTTCTTTTTTTGGATGGGAGTTATAGACCTATTCAATCTACAGATATTTCAGAGAATTTATTTTAAAAATCGTATGCAAGACATCTGTTACAAACGTAAATCACTTGGGGAACATGCCCATTAATCATCATTATCATCACAAATTCCTGATATATATCCTCAAGGGGTGTACAGGATAGCATAGTACTACATGAGCAATTACATCATTACCAACTTCTTATCTACAAATTTCCTCCAAATCAGTCTCTGTTACCTGTCAAGACTCCAACATTATCAGATCGCAGTATCTCCCATAACACAAAGCACATCTCCTTGCGGACATGTATAATGCTATGCATTAAGGGAAGGGCCACTTCTTGGTCTGGCTCCCACTGACTTGACTTCAATAAAGGTCGAAACTGGTCTACGTAGTGGCCCTTCCCTTAATGCATAGCATTATACATGTCCGCAAGGAGATGTGCTTTGCATTATGAGAGCTACTGAGACACGGAGTGATGAGAGCTTGGTCAACCTTTACTACGAGTTGCCTCAGTCCTAAAGATACTTCAGGCGCAAACTTTGTTTGCACACACTTGGATAAAGGATTAAACTAAATTTATTATAGTCTAACCAAGTGGAAAATAAACTTCCAATATCTTTTTCTAAATCCAGAATAATTTAATAATGAGGTGGTACAACTTTTGGCAACTCATATAAGTAAATATGACCTCTCCATTGCTTCTGCCTTAGTATCACCACTTCTTGGTCTGACTCCCACTGACGAGACCTCAATAAAGGTCGAAAGCAGTCTGGGTAGTGGCCCTTCCCTTAATGCATAGCATTATACATGTCCACAAGGAGATGTGCTTTGCATTATGGGAGATACTGAGACAAGGAGTGACGAGAGTTTGTTCTATCTTTACTATGACTTGCCTCAGTCCTGAAGATACTTCAAGCGCAAACTTTGTTTGCATACACTTGAATAATGGATTAAACTAAATTTATTATAGTCTAACCAAGTGGAAAATAAACTTCCCACATCTTTCTCTAAATCCAGAGTAATTTAATAATAAGATGGTACTCCTTTTGGCAACTTGTATAAGTAAACATGACCTCTCCATTGCTTCTGCCTTAGCATCACCACTTCTGGGTCTGGCTCCCACTGACGAGACCTCAATAAAGGTCGAAACTGGTCTGGGTAGTGGCCCTTCCCTTAATGCATAGCATTATATATGTCTGCAAGGAAATGTGCTTTGCATTATGGGAGATACTGAGGCAAGTAGTGATGAGAGCTTGGCCCACCTTTACTACGAGTTGCCTCAGTCCTGAAAATACTTCAGGCGTAATGCATACACTTGGATAAAGAATTAAACTAAATTTATTATTTCCTCTCTGATTCTGTTTAAGTGACCATACACCTGAGGTTAGCTCTGTTAACGCATTCCTGGATGCTGACAATGTCAAGTTCTTTCCTAATATCCTTGTTTTTAATATATTGCCATTGATTCCATGTGTTATCACCCCTAATCTTTCTCAGGATGCTCATATCTGCAGTCTCTAGTCTTTCGTCAAGGGTTTTACTTCTGACCCAGCTCTCAAATCCATAAATTAATATTGGATTTAATACTGTCTTGTATACAGCTAATTTAGTGTTTTGGCTAATTTCTTTTTTATTCCATATAAATTTATTTAGTTGACTTTCTATCATACCAGCTTTGTTGATTCTGTTGTCTATTTCCATATTTAGTTTACCATCTTCATTAAAAATCGTGCCTATGTAGCTGAAATGTTTTACTTTTTCTATAGGTTCTCCATTCACAATGCAGTTGATATTTTCATTGTCTTTGTCTTGTTATTGCTGACCTTCATTCCATATCTTTTACAATAGTTATTCACTTTAGTCAGGGAATCTTGCAGACTTGTAGCAGATTTATTTAGAAGTATAACATCGTCTGCATAAATCAAAGAGCTGAGATTGATATCTCCAATTTTGATATCAGGTTTAAGACCACTTTCCTTCATAATGTGATCCATATAGATAATGAATAACAGAGGGAATGATGTACATCTTGTCTAACACCAGATTGAACATTAACCCTTTAACTGCTGATTTTCTATTCTATTGATATGTCCCATGTGCTGAATTAATTTTGCGTAAAATTTATAAATAAAATCAATTAAAATTCTTACCTTAACTGAAGTAAGAAGTCCGGACAGCTAATGGAGACAACATATCAGCCGTTATACATAACTTCTTGCTTGCCACTTTCATGGAGTGCGCATGCTCGCCGAAGAGTTTGATGTGTGATTGACTGATAGAGATTGACTGATAGCTGATAGAGAGAGCTTTCAGTATCGAGGTAACGGAAACAACAAAAGAGTGTTTGGGTATGAGAGAACAGTGGATAAACAAGAGGAGAGTTAACAGATGCCATATTGTGACATCCCTGAAATCCCTGCAGTCACGTGGTTTATGCATCGTGCTGCATATGAATAGTTGCACTAGTTTAAAGTTTTCTCTTTAGATGGCATACAAAGACAGAAACCCAAGTCAAATAAACTTCAATTGGTTGGCAATAGATTGAGGAACCTACCCGCGAAGTTTGAATATCTTATGATTCTTTCCATGCTAAAAAATTGACTAAATATGGGAAATGCGCCAACCATACATATACGGGCTCATCAAAGCAGGTGTGTATTTCTGAGCTCATAATAATACGTGCTCAGCAGTTAAAGGGTTAAATGAGTATTACACATTGAAAGTTCAAATCGAGTTAATTAACTTGACC
The DNA here is from genome assembly GCF_054136105.1 of Typopeltis vanoorti. Lineage (NCBI taxonomy): Eukaryota > Metazoa > Arthropoda > Arachnida > Uropygi > Thelyphonidae > Typopeltis > Typopeltis vanoorti. The sequence goes on along the minus strand of NC_143563.1, from coordinate 120,648,811 downwards.
GTAGCAGTTAAAGGGTTAAAGCACCTTCCTGTACTCTTCCTTTAATTTTAACTGCTGACTTACAACTCAAATAAAGATTAAGTACTGCTTGATATAATGCTCCATTGACACCATATGACTGTAGTTTCGAATAGCTTCTCCCTTGGCACCTTGTCATGTGCCTTTTCTAGATGTACAAAACTTAAATACAGATCTTTGTTATATTCCCATGATTTCTCAACTATATGTCATAAAGTGAAAATCTGATCCTGACAGCCTCCATTTGGCCTGAATTCAGCTTGTTATTCACCAAGCTTCCCTTCCATAATCATTCTCAACCGTTTCTCAAGTATACTTGCATATATCTTACCAGGAACACTCAGTAGAGAAATACCTCTATAATTCTCACATTCAGTTTTATTTCCCTTTTTATATATGGGTACTATGAGAGCTCTACTGCAATCATCTGGAATTCGTCCCTCTGTCCAGGCCTTCTGAACTATACAGTGCAGCCACTGTAAGACTTTTATACCTCCATACTTGAGCATTCATTTCTGGTCGAATATCATCTTCTCCAGCTGCCTTTCCACATTTCAGACTTTTGATGGCTTTTTCTACTTCAAGTATGGATATGTATTCCTGACTGCATGCCTGGTCAGTGTTTTTTACCACTGTGCTGACATCACTGCTTGTTTAGCAGTGATTTCAGCACAGTTGTAAAAACTCCATACTTCACGGATATCTTTTTTTCTCCTGTTTTCGTGTCACCTTTATCATCTCTAATCCCTTTTACAGCACTCTTTCCTCCATTTGGGCTTAAATATTTGTGATTGTCTGTGAAAATACTAGTGGTGGTGGGCTGTAGGTGATGTTGGTGTAGTTGTGGTTCATTGTAGTTAGTGGATTGTGGAGATAGTTGTAGAGTAGATGTCCTCCCTCGATGAGTGTTTGGACTTCCTGGAGGTGTTAAGTAATAATAATAATAATAATAATTCTGTGCTTCAACAACCTACAGAATATCTTGCCACCTTCATGGTTTAGCTATTTCATAAATGCCACATATCTAAACTAGAAGAAATGTTATATCTGCTGATGTTCAAACTCTTATATAAATAATTTTTCCACATGATTTCTCTATTAGTTATAATGTAATCAATTACAGATTTTTGCCCTCTTGCATTCTCCTATGTTTTATGCAGTGATTTCTACTTTGTACAACAAGAAAAAAATCAGATAACGGAAGAACAATATGTAGTATTTTCTTTTTCGTTGGGTGAATTTACAATGTTTTTTATTTCTGTTTTGAAAAGAAAGTGCAGATGATTTCTTTCTTACTATTTTTGCCATTATAACATCTGATATAATTATAAGAGTGACATTTTGCTGTTTTTCTCCCACATGAGAAAAAGAAATAAGACGATAATATTGTTGATCCTGTTGAACTTCATTGTAGTGGAAATTTTTATTTCAAAACTTTGTTTTATATATATATATATGTATATATATATATATAAATCTCCTACACAAGAAATTTGGAACCCATTTGACATCAATGCTGTGTGTTGGCAAGGTGAAAATGTTCCCATTATTATTATTATATTATATTTTTTTATTTTTTGGTGAAATAGTCTATATTTCAATTGTAGCATGTTTTCCCGATTGATAAAAAATGATATTACACGGAAAACAGAATTTGAGTATTATGAGATAACATGAGCATATTCTGTGGACGATGAATGATAGAATATAAGCAAAAATATTGCTTGCTTTAAAATTGGAGCATAACAGCTGAACTAGCAGAAAATGATATATATCAATTTAAATCATGACCATTAATTTTTTTGTAATGACCAATTATACAGGAAAACCAAGAAGGTGAAAGTGCAAAGAACAGTAGATTACGATATAAAGAAAAAAAAATTTAGTGATACGAATAAAGAATTTCATGTTATTCTCTATAAAGCAAAGTCACCCTAGCGCATCCTACAATCCTGTGAAGTATTCTTCGAAATATGATTTTGAACAAAATTAAAAATAACGTAATCTGGAACGTTGACAGCCTTTTTTTTTTTAAATAATATTTCAAATAATTATAGTGAATTAATTTCTTTGAGAACAAAGAAAATGTTTTGTCGAGTTAGTGATTAGAAAAAATTAACAGAAAAAAAAATTTTAATGAAATTAGTTCTCCAAGATAAGGCAATATTTAAGTGAAGAAACTATGCAAGGATCTTTAATTTGTCCATGCATTAAAATTAGATTTTACAATAAAAAGAGAAAACAAAAATAAAAATAATTTCTATATTTTTAGTCTATCCAATATAATTAAGATCAATTTACCCAGTATAGAACAAGGACCTGCATTTCTTCTTATAGGCAACTGAGACGCAGCTATGAACGTGAGATAATCTGATTAAGTGTTCTTCAGCATGAGGGATTATCACATCTTCTAAATGACAAGATCGCCAAATTGCACTTCTTCTATATGTTCTTTCAACAGGTCGTCTGAATCGTATCCAGATTTAGCTGAATGTCTATAGATGCCCTGGCCGGTTGGAGGGTTAATGCAGGTGTTCTTCAGGGCTCTGTTATTTCACCCACCTTCCTTATGTACGTAAACAACCTACTCTTAATGTGACCTCAAGTTCTGTTCACAGTATTTTTGATTATAGCATATTCCACTCATTCTGCTCACACAACAAACTTTGTAACTTGAACATCTCAAGCTTGAAGGTCATCTGTGATAGGTTCCCTAAACACTGACCTCCACACCATCTTTCATTGGCACAGTAATAACCTAGTCGCATTCAGTTCTTCCAAAACGCAGTTTTTTTTTTTTTTAGAAGAAAGACTCTTTCTTCTCCTCGTACCATTGACAGTTCTCACCTTGTCAAGACTTGCCTAGCTTTCCTGGTATAATCATATCACTTCTATATCATCCTCAGCATGCAAAAAACTTTGCATTCTTTTTTGTTCAGAACATTATTTTTCTTATCCACTTACTTATTCTGTACAAATCCCAAATCTTCCCAACCTTGTAGTAGTGCTCTATACTGCTGTAACATTTGGAGTGAGGGCACCTAAAACTTCTTTAAATATTCTTGATGTTATTCAGAAGAGAGCTTTTTGATGACCTCTTCTTATGGATTCTCTTTGGCCAGTGTCATAGACAGTTTCCAGATTGTATTCTTCAACAGATATTATGTTAAATCTACAGCAGCATGAGCAACTTCCTTTTACTCCATGTGTCGAGGCTTAAGTGCTGTGAGGACATCATGTTGGAAGCTTAATGGGTTGTATACAACACTCAGAAAGAATTAAAACAGAATTTAATATTTCCTATATTTTGTCTCAGTAACTGAGACATCTCCAGGGATTACAAAAGAAAACTAATGTAACATTACACAAATAACACACAATACTAAGCCCAACCATGAAATATCCTCTAGCGCTTCATTTCTGGCCACTGAAAGTAAAATAGTTTACTCAAATGAGAAAATAAATCAGATTCGGGAATCTATACTATATTTTAGTTGATATCTTTGTTAGTGATGCCTAGGTTATTGTGCAATTTCTGGATTAGTCAGCACCTTTATGATTGTGGCCAGATGAAGGGAGAGAAAGATAATCAAATGATGCATGAATATGATCTAGAGGTATGGTTAGGTTTTTAATTCATTATGGAGTCCCACTATGGTTTGACAAATAATAATAATAAGTATATTATTCTGCTCAGGTTGCTGGAATTCTTGCTGCAGTGGATGCTACCAAAGAAAAATTAGTGACCAATCTTTATAAGGTTTCTGGTTATCCAACTTTAAAATACTTCAGGTAGGTTGTTTATTTCATGTGTGAAAAATTTTTGTGGTTTGCTTCTCTACTGATTTATTAAAAAATGTTTCACATCTTTATATAATTCTTTACAAATTTTTTTCACATAATTCTTTTTTAAATTTCTTTCACATAATTCTTTTTTAAATTTCTTGTGCACAGTTCTTTATAAAATTCTTGCCAAATCTTAACATCTATAAGAAATTTTTTATTAATCACTGATATTATTTTTTAGTGTCCTAACTTACTGAAGGTTTAAAACTTTGAAAGTAAGTAGAATTAGATGTTCAAAGGAAGTCGGAACTGTTGATGTAAATGGGCATGATCAAGATTTCCATCTGTAACAACAGTTTTATATATTTGTTCCATACACTAGAGACAGAAGAACTCATAGCCCATCAGTACTATCTGTGGAATACATCAGATGAGAAATGAGAAAGAACTTATAGTTGTTTGGGAGCACTTCATGAGAACGCTGTTCCAGAAGGTAATAGTTAGATTAAATAAAAGAGGAATAGGAAAAACAGATTTAGTGCATTTGTAGGTTCTACTGTAAAGTGATGTTTGGACAGCTGCTGCACTTCTCTTAATAAGCCTAACAAAGTGGAGGAATGATGGTTGCCAGTCAACTTCAGTGGGTAAAAGACACAGATCAGAAACAGTACATCTGTGACATAGAGGGTGAGGTTACCCTTGATGGACTGATGATTGACAAAATACTCTCCTTTGCACAGCATGAGTTGTTAGAATTAGCAGGTGGGCATGAAAAATAGTATCCTGAGAAGAAAATAATACCTTTTTTTTAGATGCAGAAGATGCTAATTGATGTGATGTGCTTATTCCAACAGAGGTTGCAGGTAAATGAAAAAGATCTGATCCTGTCTGGTGAATTTTGTATTACTTAGAGCAAAGAAAGGGGAGCTGAGATTCCTTTTGTGAGAGAATAGGGAAGATTGTGTTTTAGTGATATTAAAGGTGACCAGGTTAACCTTGTTTTCTTGAAGAAGGACAGGATGGAAATCAGTGTTTAAGGCACTTCTAGGGATGCCTCCTGAATAATACCCAGTGTGGATTGAATAGAATGAATGGAGTGTACTTCATGAGCACAGCTGTAGATAGCTTTGGTGGTGATGAAGAGTAAGTCATTTATATATAGGAAAAGAGGGTAAATTATAGAAAATAGCCCCAAGCCACTCCTGCTTTGGTAATGAAGAGAGAGAGAGCATTTCATCCATTATATACATTGAACAACTAGATAGAAGGCTGGCTACCCAATTACAGAGGGTAGTTAGCCTTCTCTCTCTCTCTCTCCCTCTCTCTCTCTCTCTAGTTTCAGTTCAACTGTCTGTAACTGGAGATATACAATTACTAAGGGTGGGAGTAAATAATGGCAATTTGCTTAGTAATCCTTCACGGCAAACGTGATTATGAGCCCTGGGAACTTCAAGAGGGAAATTACCTTGAGATGATATATTCCAGTTATGTAAGAGATATGCTAATAGGTCAGCCATGGATCTGAATTGGTGATCGCTTTCTCCATTACTTTGGAGAAGATTAAGGTGATTGCGATTGATCAGTAGTCGAATAGCAGACTTTGTCTTCCTTTGCTTAGTAATCTGGTTGAAAATAGGTTGAAAATTTGCTTGCTTCCTTGCATTGGCATAAGTGCCACTTGAGTATACAGGATTGCTGAGACTTTATATGACTGTTAACTCTGGAGCTTAACATTTGAATACAATTGTTGAGAGGTTATCAAGACCAGAGTACTTTAGTTTTCAAGTATTTTTCTCAAAAAACCACAGGAAGCATTTGCCTTGCATCTATGCGGGAATTGAGGAAAAGAGTCAGCCAGAGATTGACTTTATCTTAAGGAGTTGTAAAAGTGGTGTCATCTGGATAAGAGAGAGAGAGAGAAAAGTGGAAGTCAATAGAACTTGCATATAAATTGAAGCACTAGTCTGATCATTGAAAGAAAAAGTGGAAGTTCTAGAGATTATCACACTTGGTACCTTTTTAATGGAAGAGGACATGAAGTTGGGAGAGGTTGTTCTGTGTGGAAAGAAACTTGAACAAGATTGTGATCCAAGTAATTGGTATGCAAGATGACCTCTAAGGAGTATTTGGAAGGATCAAGGGTAGTGGAAGAATGGAGAGGCTTATCAAGAATTTGATTAGGTAGATGTATGATTTTTTGTTATATCATTACTTATAACAAACTTTTGCATTATATCCATCTTGGTCAGTGGTGTTAGAAAAGGGGAAGCCAGTTGGAGTTGTGGATATTAAGGTTACTTATGAAGATGACTTCAATATTTGGATAGCTGAATTGCAGAAGATCAAACTTCATGGATAGGATGGTGAAAAGGTTAGAGTGGTTTTCATTATTTTTAGAGATGAATGTTACAGAATGGGACAAGAAAATCTTGAGCTGGAAGAGATCAGAAGCAGTGAATTCTAAATTGGTCATTATCTGGCTGTCATTGTCAGATCTCAGAAAGGCTCATGTGGCATGCTAATGGTGAAAGGAATCATGAAATGTGTACGTTGAGCATTGAAAGTTGACTGAGGTTGATATGTCTGCAATATGGGTTTCTGTCAAGAATAGGAGGTCCTGTAAGTCTGTAATATGTAAGTTAATGTACATCATTTATATTGGTGTCCCAGATATTGGTAAAGTGCAGGTGAGAGTGCGTTTTTTGGTAGTGATTCTTTTGTATATTGTGCTTGGTTTGGCTTATTTATTGTGATTAGTTTTTAAGAAATGTCTATTTTGATGCCAGTGTCACTGTTGTTTGCAAATTTTTATTTTGGTTTTGGATTATATGAAAGGATAGAGAGAGATCATATAGCAAAGACACATGACACCTATATATATATAGAGAACAACCAGTCTCCTTGCTATAAAGTGGCCTCAATATGCCTCCCACATACAATTACTTGGCTATCCCAGGCACAGCCTGACAGAGTATGTGGCAGCATGATTATGCACCACCTGATGAGAAAGCCTCCTGACTTATTACTGATTTGTGCTGCTGACCTGTGGCAGTGCCATTATCACTGTACTTTGAAATGGATGAGGCGTTGGGTCTTGCATGTTTGGCTGTATGTAGAATGTCTTCATTACTAAAGCAATTGATGTGAAGTCAGCAGCCTCTAATACACGTAGCCTAGTTGTGAAGGTATTTCACATGCAGACTTTGTGTGTGCTTACACTTGAGTATAAGAAATTATATACTCAACAAGAAATTATATAGCATCCTGAGAAGGATGCTATATAATTTCTTGTCTAATAATTTACTTGATAACTAAGTGTAAAACCATTCTTATAACAGTATGAATGCCAGTGAGGCCAAATCAACATCTCTATTCTGCTTTTGAAGACTGTCATTTCCCTTCAACAGATCAGTGAGCTGATTCTTCCACACAACCACCAAATACAGTGCTTTGTTGGTGAATATTACATTTAGACATTCTGTATTGTTAAACTTATTTTAATAAAAACATGCAGTTAATGTACCATTTATCTATTCAACCTATTTATCTATACAACATTAAATACTAGGATCTTCTTCAACTGCAGGCAAATGGTAGAGTGATGTGGGCAAATATCAGAATGGGGAAATGGACAATGAGACTTATTTGTGCTTATGGTCCAACAGAAGGTTCTACTAAGGTAGAAGTGGAGGAATTTTTTGAGGCTTTAGAGAAAATAACTGACACAATGAAAAAGGAAAAGTTGGGGATCTAAATAGCAGAGTAGGAAATGATTGTCAGTCATACAAAAATGTTTTGGGAAAATTTGGAGAAAAGAGCAAAGCTAATAATAATGGCAAATAGCTGTTGGATTTCTGCTCAGGACATGGATTGGTTATTACTAACACAATGTTCCAACATAAAAATGTCCACAAATTCAAATGGAGAGAACAGGCAACTAATAAGAAAAGTCTCATTGACTATGTTATTGTTGATAGTGATGTTTTCTCCCTGGTGCAGGACACCAGAGTGTACAGAGGATTTGAAATTGGAAGTGATCACTATTTAGTCTTGAACAGGATAAAATTGAATTTCATATTGAAAAGAATAACATGTAAGAAAGTTTTAAAGCGAATAAAAGTTGAGCAACTCTCAGATGTGAACTGTAGACTAAAATACACAAAGATTATTGAAGAAAAAATGAAAGAGTTTGAGAACAGGAATCAAACCTTGGAGATTCATTGGCAAACTCTGAAGAAAACATTGATTGATTCTGCCAGAGAGGCATGTGGTGAGGTTGTGTGCAAGGATAAAAAAATCAGAACTCCCTGGCGGACACAGGAAGTTAAAGAGGCAGTGAAAGAAAATAAAAAATCATATCAAAAGTTAATGACAAATAAGTTAGCTTATGCTCTTAGAGAATACAGAGACAAATGTAAGAAAGCTAAACATTGTGTAAAAGTAGCTAAACAAAACTCATGGGAAGACTTGGTTAAGAACATAGAAAATAAATATCAAGAAGGTGGCAAGATATTCTGGAGGGTGTTGAAGAAGCTAAGAAATGGAGGAAAGAGTCCTGTAAAAGGAATTAGAGATGATAAAGGTGCAGAAAAAGATATCCTTGATGTATGGAGTAATTACTTTGAAAAACTGCTGAATGAAACAAGCAGTGATGACAGCACAATGATACTGACCAGCCATGCAGTCAGGAATACATATCCATACTTGAAGTAGAAAAAGCTATCAAAGGCTTGAAATGTGGAAAGACAGCTGGAGTAGATGATATTCGACCAGAAATGCTCAAGTATGGAGGTATAAAAGTCTTACAGTGGCTGCACTGTATAGTTCAGAAGGCCTGGACAGAGGGATGATTTTCAGATGATTGGAGTAGAGCTCTCATAGTACCCATATATAAAAAGAAAAATGAAACTGAATGTGAGAATTACAGAGGTATTTCTCTACTGAGTGTTCCTGGTAAGATATTATTATTATTATGTGACACCTCCAGGGAGTCCAAAGACTCATCGAGGGAGAGCGTAGCAACAACATCGAACTATTTTACCCTTTCAACTACTAACCGTGCTCAAACTTGCTTAACTTTTTTCTTGAGCTATTAGTAGCAGAGGCTCTATGCAAGTATACTTGAGAAACGGTTCGGAATGATTGTGGAAGGGAAGCTTCGTGAAGAGCAACCTGTATTCATGCCAAATAGAGGCTGTCAGGATCAGATTTTCACTTTATGACAAATAGTTGAGAAATCATGGGAATATCATAAAGATCAGTATTTAAGTTTTGTAGCTCTAGAAAGTTCGCGTGGTTAGCCTAGTGGCTATGCGCTTCGCAACCATATGCCTGGGGAAGGAATGTCCTAGGCTCGATTTCCTTCGACTACATGAGGAGCTCTGGGATCTTCCTCAGCCATAGTCAAGTTAGCTGGTCTTGGGCGTGAACAGCAGGGTTTCCCCCAGCAGGCAAACCGGCCCCGTTGAACCCACTGGCTACAGTCATAGGATACCTCCAGGAATAAAGAGTAACTCACCTATTCTGTAGGATTTTGGTTCCGAATGCCTACATGGTAAAAAGTGTAGGTCTACATGGGAGCTTAAATTAGGATAGATCTAGAAAAGGCATATGACAAGTGGCGCATTATAGCAATATTTAGTCTTTATTTAAGTTGTGAGTCAGCAGTTCGAATTGAAGGAAGCATGGGCTTAATGTTAATTCTGGTGTCAGACAAGGATATACATTATCCTCGCTGTTTCATTATCTATATGGATAACATTATGAACGAAAGTGGTAGCAAACCTGATTTTAAAATTGTAGATGTTAATGTCATCTCTATGCTTTAAGGAGATAATGTTGTACTTCTAAATATATCCACTAAAAGTCTGTAAGATTCCCTGACTAAATTGAATTACTGTTGTAATAGATATGGCATGAAGTTCAGCAATAATAAGACAAAGACTATGAAAATAGGCAGAAGCATTGAAAATATTAGCTGATTGTGAATGGAGAACCTGTAGAATAAGTAAAACATTTTAGCTACTTGGGCATGATTTTTAGTGAAGATGGTAAATTAAATATGTAAGTAGACAACAGAATCAACAAAGCTGGTATGGTAGGAAGTCACTGAAATGGATTTGTATGAAATAAGAGAGAAATTAGTCAAAACACTAAATTAGCTGTATACAAGACAGTGTTCAAACCAATTTTAACTTATGCAACTGAGAGCAGGGTTAGAAGTAAAACACTTGACCAAAGAATAGAGACCATGGTTATCAGAGTCCTGAGAAAGATTAGGGGGTGTGAACAGATGGAATCAATGGCAATATCATATTAAAAACGAGGATATTAGAAAATAACTTGACATAGTTAGTATCCAAGAATGTGTTAGCTCTGCTAACACATTCTTGGATGGGATGTGTTACACATTCTTGGGCACTTAAACAGGATGGGAGAGGAAAGATTAGCAAAACTATTGTCTGCCAGGTTGGCAGGAAAAAGACCCAGAGGAAGACCAAGATATAAGTGGATTGATACAGTAAAAAGTGCCTTAGAAGATAGAAATATAAGTTCTGATAATGTTAGAGTCTTGATAGGTAAGCGATTGATTTGAAGGAAAATTGTAGATAGGAAGTTAGTAATGATGTAAATATTTCATATAGTTCTATCATATCATGTGCACCCCTTGAGGGTACATGTCGGGAATTTGATAATGATGATTATACTCAAGAAATTATATAGCATCCTGAGAAGGATGCTATATAATTTCTTGTCTGATAATTTACTTGATAACTTAGTGTAAAACCATTCTTATAACAGTATGATTGCCAGTGAGGTCAAATCAACATCTCTATTCTGCTTTTGAAGACTGTCATTTCCCTTCAAGAGATCAATGAGCTGAGTCTACCCCCCCAACACACACACCACCATCAAATACAGTGCTTTTGCTGAATGTTACATTATCCAATACACATCTTGCACTTGATTAATGATTTCTGGTGTTTTTACACTTTTTGGATGTGCTTCACTTGGATCTGTTAAGTTCTGAATGAAACTGAAACTGTATTAATTGATATTTTCTTCAGAACTTAACATGCATCTTACATTTTGGCATATACTGATATATCAGGCAGATAAAATTGCTTGTAAATTACCAGAAACGTTAATAATTTTAGAATCCTTTTATTTGTCCATAGTGTTGTAATGTATTTACTGGGAATAGTCCATTGTTTAAACTTTGCTAAATTTGTATAAATACTTGTATATTACTGAGAGAAGGCTAATCGGATTAAGTACCGATAGCCAGTAGCAAAACACGAACGCCAAGTACACGTGCACTGTGGAAGGAGAACATGCTAGGGGAGATTGTGGAGCTAGGTGCTGGGAGATGTAAGGTGGCGTGAGGAAAGAGGGAGAAATTTAATGACGTAGTAAGGAAGTGTTGGCGCGGAATTTAAAAAGTGAAGCTCAGTGCTTTTTGCTGGCCTTTTCCTTTTGTCATCCTCTTCGCTTGCCGATGTTCATCCCCGTTCCTTGGAGGGATCATCAAAGCAGAGATCGTGGGAGAATGACGAGGAATCCTTGGGAAATCGCCGGTTAAGAATTTGCCCAGCGAAGCTGAGTTCCTGTTTACCGCAGAGACAGCTATGCCTTGCCGAGTCTGATGATCAGTGAACGGCGAGCACGTGTCTTCGTTGCCGGAGATATATCCAGTCCAGACCATTGAGTGGGGTAATGCAGACCAAGCAGAACGAAAAGTGGACCTGGAGATGATGTTATATCAAGATATGTATGATGTTCTAATGGTTCCCCAACGATTGGTAAAGTAGAAACTTTAATCTGTTTAGTGAATGTATAAAGAAAGAAAGACTGTGATTATTAGTTGGACATTAAGTTTAGAAGGTTGTGAATTTTATGCAAGGACTTTAGAGATATAGTTTAAGAGGGCAGTGTAACTCTGAAACATGAATGAAGAAATTAGGGTTAATTTTAATATCTATGAATGTATACCCTTTAGTATTGTGGAGTTTAAGCTCATGATTTACCTTTGATAGAATATTTTAACTAAACTGATACTTGTATATGCTAAGAGAGAGTAAGAAGGGTTAGATAATTATGTTTTTTCATTGATATTAATATTGAAGCTAACATGTGCCAAAGTTTATTCATGATATGTAATCCGACTAGAGTGTAATTAAATGTTTTTCTTTAGATTCAATAGTTGACTTGCCTGATATCAATTTCTATTGCATCGCTCATAAATAATCGAACCACGGCGGGAAGTAATTTATAGGGGAGGCTACGACTGCAAACTAATTTATAGATAGATGAGATTTGAACTATTTCATATAGTATAAGAAATTAGGGATAGTGTGCTATGCTAAGTTCTGGTTCTTTGAATTTTCATAGTTCAAAAGTCTAGGATTCGGGGTGGCGCAGTATAATATAAATTTTCCATGAATCCGAAGAGAGCACCAGCACTGAAACAAAGGAATTGCCATTGTTCATCAGGAATCTCTTTGTCTTCTTAATGGCCCAAAGTAAATGTTGAGACTGCATAAATTAAAGAGTTAATGAAGTACAATTAAGGTTCCAACAGAAAGTGTTGAATTAAGGAATTCTTAACGATGTAGACACGAGGTTAATATTATAAATAAAATAGGAAGAAGAAATATAAGAAGTGAGGACGTAACAGATTATCTTCAATGCTGGTACAGCAATGTTTAAACTCGGCAGCCCATTTCTTAATTGTCGAAACGAAGGAGAAGAGTGGCCATAGAGCAGTTGGAGTCTGGTTAGACAATGATAGTGGAGTGAATGTGTGCAGAAAGTGTAAGGAATGTGAGGATTTAAAGTGTGTTTCAGGTCGTGAGAGTGATATCGTTGTTGAAATTAGGAATGTAGAAAATAGTGATATGCGAGGTAGTACCAGATAGCTGTGAGAGTGACGTTGAAAGGGAGAATGAAGGAAAAAATACAGAACGAATGAATGAATTAACAGATAATAAAAATGATGAGACAGATGCACTGAGTGAGATTGCACGGTTACGCAGAGCGATACATAGGGAAAATCGGCAGCTGGAGCGTTGGCAAAAATCTTTACCGTACGTACCAACTAATAAACGGCAAAAGTATGATAAGAAAAATAAGAGTATGATAGTGAGTGTAAACAAAATGAAAGAGCGAATGTTGTATGGAGATTCTTTAGTAAGAGGTTTGATAGATGAGAGTTTTACAAAATCGTACCAACCTGGTGCGAACTTTAAGGACGTAAGCGAGTCAAATAGAATGCAAGAGCAGAGGGTGAAAGAATTGATAGTAGTAGCAGGAATGAATAACTTGAAAGGAGACAAAATGGCTATGAGAGAGGATTTGAAGGAATTACTTGAGGTAGCAAAAAAGAAGTGTGAGAGAGTTGGGTTGGTGAGTCTGTTGCCGTGGTATGACAGTGAAGAGTATAGAAGGAGGGTCAAAATTGCTAATGACTATGCGCAGATTATGCAGGAGTGGAGGTGTGGAATTTGTGGATGTGTGGAATGAGTTCGAAGGGGGAAAGGATTTATATAAGATGTATGGTTTACATTTGAATGGATTTGGTATACGGAGACTTGAAAAGGTGTTGTTGAATGAAGTGGAAGTGGATGTGCAGAATCAGGGAAACTAGAGTTACTAGGGGGGGGGGGTAGATATGCAGACTTTAGGGAGACAATAGAGTGTATGAATGTGTGTAATATGCCCTAGCGAGTACGAAGGACAACAAATCAGAATGGGATAGTTAGTATAATGCATCAAAATAGGGATGGGACAAATGGGCTTCTGAAATTCATGTATACTAATGCCAGAAGTATTAGGAACAAGAAGGAAGAATTTTTGACCTTGGTTAGCTCTTTCTGGCCACAGGTTATTGGTATTACTGAAACATGTTTGACAGAAGATGATATAGCTAGTGAGATTGAATGTGAGGGGAATGGTGTGTTCAGGAGTGACAGGGAGAATAAAATGAGTGTGAGGAGTGTTATTGATGATAGCTGATGAGCTGCAGCCAAGGAGAATAGAAGTGGAACTGCAGAATAGAGAAAAGAGCACATTTGAGGCTATTTGGTGTGAGATTGGAACTAGCAGAACAAAATATACAGTTGGGTGCTGCTCTATAGACCAGGTAGTGGAATACATGGTGGAGGTAGTATGCATAAGCAAATAGAAGAAATGAGTGAAAGGAGGGTAATTATTATGGGAGATTTCAACTATGGTAACATTGATTAGAAGGAGGAGAGGACACATGGGAGGAAGGAATTGGATTTTATGTGGTTATTAAGGGATAACTATCTGTGACAGCATGTAATGGAAAATACTAGGGATCAGAGAGTGCTTGACCTAGTAATTACATCTGAGAATTTGGCTGTAATGAATATGACCACGTTTCCACCAATTGGTGAGAGTGATCATAGGGTCTTGACTTAGGAGGTGGCTAAAGGTGTGGAATTTACAATTAAGACAGGGTACATGTGGAATTATCGGGCTGGTAAGTATGACAAGCTTAGGCGTTTGATTGGTTCAGTGCCATGGCATGTAAAACTGCAAGGGCTGGATGTTGATAGTGCATGGGAGGCAGTTAAGAAGTGTTTGCAGGAAGCAATGGCTAACTGTATATATTTTACCTTGATTACCTTGATGGACCTGTGATTTCAGTCAGGATTTCTCCATGACTGCAGATCGTAAAGAGTCCAGCTTCCTGTCTTGGGCCTTTCTTCTCCATTTTCTTCCTATTCCTATTTTCTTAATCATTGGGTCTTCCCACCTTATGGCTGGTTTTCCAGGTTTTCTTTTGGTATCTCTCGGATACCAGTTTGTAACTCTGACTGTCCATCTGTTGTCTCTCATTCTGGCAAGATGTCCTGCCCATCTTCTTTTGCTGTTGTAGATTGCTTTTATTATGTCCATGAGTCCAGACTTCTTCCTGATTTCTGTGTGTCTTACGTGGTATATTTTGTTTATATTGCATATTCTTCTTTCTATTGCACGTTGAGTTGTTATTAAGTTTTGTTCTTCTTTTAAAGTTGTGTTCCATGTTTTACTGCCATAAGTTAATGCTTAAGATGTGACTATTGAAAAGATTGGCTCTTATTTCTATATCTATTTTTGGTTGGTAATTGCTATTTCATTTGATATATCGTTATTTATTTTTATGGACTGGCCGAGATAGATGTATTCTTCAACTTTTTCAATGGTGTGAGATCCTAGAGTGATTGTATGATCTTTACAGTATTTGTTTTTCATCCATCTTGTTTTGTCCGGGTGTATTTCCAGTCCAATTTTTGGCAGTTTTGGCTTATGTTATTCAGCACTGATTTTAAGAGTTTGGGTGAGTGAGATATTAATACCACATCATCAGTGAATAATAGGATATTTAACATTTCACCATTAGTGTTTATTCCATCTTTCATGTCAGTTTTTCGGATGATGCTGTCCAGAGTAGATGTGAAGAGATTAGGTGATAAGACATCACCCTGACGTACTCCTCTACTTAAGTTAATTTTAATCGGATAATTGAAAAGGGTGATATTTGTTGTGCCTTCTTTGTAGATATAAAAGATATCTACAAAGAGTTGAATGTATGCTTTTTCTACGCCTTGTTCTATTAAAGCTTGGAATACTGCGTTATGCTCAACAGTGTCAAATGCCTTTTTAAAATATATAAAAAGAAGACAAAGTGGGATCTGGTATTCTCTGCATCTTTCTGTTAGGTGAGTAATAGTTTGAATGTGATCTATTGTTGAAAAGCCTTTTTTGAAACGAGCCTGTTCTTTGCAGCTGTTTTCGTTGATGGAGGTTTGTATTCGGTTTAGGATGACTCGGGTGAATATTTTATATGTGTGTGCTAATAGACAGATGGGTCTGTAGTTACTGATGTCTTGTTTATTACCTTTTTTATGCAGAATTATGGTCTTTCATGTTTTCCATTCAGTAGGTACTTTCCTTAATTGTATATATATATCGGGTAAACCTTTCTGCTAAAGCTTTAAAGAGTGTTTGTCTACCCATTTTTAATTCACCAGATTTTATACCGTCAATTCCTGGTGATCGATCATTTTTCATATGGTGGATAGCCATTTTTACTTCTTCAGGTAGGAGAGATGGTATTTACAAATTTTTGTCTGGTACTGGAGCTGTGATTACTTCTTTCAATGAGTAAAGGTTCTCATAAAACAATTTTACTATTTTCTCCATTTCACCTCTATTTGCGTGTCTGCTTCCTTGATTGTCTGTGAAGGCTGACGGTAGCAGTTGCTTTAGATTTATTTCTTTTTCTACTTTTTTTAGGCTACTGTGGAGCCTAGCTGCTTCTGCCAATTTTGTTGTTCTATATATGTTATTGTCGTCTGATATTCTGCATCAGTTGTTTACAAATAATTTTATATTCTAAATGGTCTTTTCTTGTATCTTTCAGTATTCTTCTTTTCTTCAATAGTTCTATTGTTCTTGCTGATAGGCATTCCCTGGTCTTAGGAGGAAGGTCATATGAGGTTCTTTCTTTGCAGTTCATTAATTGATTGTTAAAGTTTGTTCAACTTCATCGATGTCATTTTTTAATTTCCAGTCGGTTTCTTCCACATTTTTTCTAAATTCTTCTGGGTTTATCTGTTTTGAGTGTTTTTTATGGTTGGACTGTGCTTGTATGCATTCTTCATTTTTTTTTTTTGTGTATTTTGAGGGTGGCTCTTATTGGACAGTGGTCTGAATGAATGTCGCAGTAGGTTTTCCCATGACTTCAACATTGTTTATTATTCTTTTGCAATCTGTTAGGATGAAATCAATTTCATTTCTTGTCTCTCCATTTGGAGATTGCCAAGTCCATCTTTTTCCAGTTCTCTTTTTAAAGAAACTATTCATAATGTAGAGCCTTTCTGCTTCTACAAATTCTGCCAGTTTACCTCGTTCATTTCTTTCCCCTTTCCCCCATGGTCCAATGTATTTTTCTTCAATACATCCTGTACCATTCTTTGCGTTGAAATCTCCACACACTATTGTGTATGTTGTTTTTTTCAGTAATGTTTCTCGTAGATGTTCATAAAAATTTCCTATTTCTTCTTTGTCAGCTGTTGAGGTGGGTGCATAGGCTACTATTATTTTAATTGTTATGGATTCTCCAAGTTTTATTTTTAGTGTTCCTAGATATTCAGAATGGATTGTGCAAGAAATAATACTCTTAGTTAGCTTTTCATTTATTATAAAGCCAACTGCTCCAGCCCTTGTAGCATTATCTGAAGCTCCCAGGAAAATTTGGTTGCCATTGTTCCATTTTGCTGTTAATTCAGAGCTTCTTCTGGTTTCACAAATAGCAAGGACATTAAACTTTACTGCAGTTCTTGAAGCAAGAAATTAATATGGGAGTCGGAAGACAGAGTTCGAGTGTTGAAGGAACCAATGAATATGGTCAGATTTCCAGATGGTTGTCTACCTTCCTCTGCGAGATTCTTAGCACCCCCCGCTCTTGCAGATTTCTCACCACCACCTTGGTGGGATTGCAGAGAGCCGTGCAGGACTGGGGGCCTTTTTTTTCTTCTACTTGCTGGCATCTTTACAGTGGTCTACAGCATGGTCTCCTGACCATGGTTCTGAAGTGTGCCTTTGGTCCACAGCTCCTTATTCGTTATTTGGAGCTGCCCGCTTGGGCTTCCCTCATCCGTCATCTGAGGGATGCGCTTGGTAAGGGTGAGGTCCCCCCCAGGACTGTATATATAGAGTCCAAATAATAAATCAAGTTGGGGTTAAATCGATGAATAACACCATTAAGCTTGAGCTGCAAAAAAAGAAACAACTGTGGAGGGAATTTAAGGAGAAAGGTGACCAGCAGGCACATGAACGGTATAAAGCGCAGGCCAGAAGGGTAACGAGTGTGGTAAGAAAAGCGAAAGCGGATTATGAAAGAACATTAGCCATGCAGGCTAAAGAGAATCCTAAACAGTTTTTTTCAATATGTTGCAAATAAAAGAAAAATGTATATGGCAGAATGATGTTAAAGAATGCCGATGGTAGAGAGGTAACCGAATCAGTTGATATAGTGGAATTACAGAGCGAGCACTTTGCAAGAATATATCATCCAGGTGGTGACGCAGGAATGAATGAACCAATAGCTTATACGGGAATTGTGGTGAATGATGTGGAGGTGAATAATCTATTACAAAACCTCAATGCCAATACATCTGTGGGATTGGATGGTATACCAGCTCATGTCATATGTGAAGCGGCTAAAGAATTGTCAGTGCCCTTGACCATTTTGTTTAATTTGAGTCTTGGGTCTGGGTTAGTCCCAAGGGGGTGGAAAGAGGGGAAAATAGTTCCACTGCATAAAGGTGGTTCCAAGACTGCAGTTTTAAATTACCGACCGATCAGCATATCAGGAATTGCTGTCAAGGTCTTGGAGAAAATAGTCAAGAGGAAAATACAGGATTGGATTGATGAAAATGAGATGGTGTATGGGGGACAGCATGGTTTTGTGAAGGGTAGATCATGCTTCAGTAACTTGCTCAAGTTTTATAACACAATGACGGCTGAACTGGATAAGGGTAATGGGTTTACAGCGATTCTTCTGGACCTTGCTAAGGCTTTGACAGGATACCACATGGAATTCTAATCAGTAAACTGCAGCATATGGGTATGGATATAGGGTTGGTGAGATGGGTAGGAGGGTAGTTGATGGAGAGATATCAGACAGTGGTTTATTCAGCAGTATAGTCCAAAAGATGGCCTGTGACTAGTGGTGTGCTGCAGGGTTCTGTTCTTGGACCACTACTGTTTAATTTGTTCATTAATGATATAGGAAAGGATCTGACAGGAACTGTTCATTTGTTTGTTGATGATGCAAAGTTGGGTAGAGCAATAGTGAGTGTATAGGATGTCAAAATTTTGCAGGATGATTTGGATAGTTTGGAGGACTGGGCAAAGGAGAATGGATGTCAATTTAATGTGGCAAAGTGTAAGGTTATGCATTTTGGGGTGAAAAGATCAGCAGCAGTATATCACGTTGGTGGAACTGTACTCCAGGAGATTGACGAGACCAGGGATTTGGGAATGTT
The DNA here is from genome assembly GCF_054136105.1 of Typopeltis vanoorti. Taxonomy (NCBI): domain Eukaryota; kingdom Metazoa; phylum Arthropoda; class Arachnida; order Uropygi; family Thelyphonidae; genus Typopeltis; species Typopeltis vanoorti. Next base: position 120,629,948 of record NC_143563.1, on the reverse strand, counting down.
GGTGGATAGGGAGTTGAAGTTTATTCTTGTTGAGAGGCTTATACGCTGGTTAAACATGATAACTAATATTTAAGGAATTGACAGCGTATACTAGAAATATAGATTAAATAAACTTTAATATATACTTTCCGATATTTCGGCGAATGTCACGTTGCCATCTTCTTGGGAACTTACTACAAAGACACGTGCACACAAGTACTAATAACAGCAAATGTTATTTATTTTGCTGTTATTAGTACTTGTGTGCACGTGTCTTTGGAGTTGACGTTTAGGGGGCACATCGCAAAAGTGGCTAAATCAGCTCATCAAATCACTTGGTTGCTGAAAAATACTTTAACAAGCAGAGACAAACGGGTTATTGTTCCTCTGTATTGAACCTTGATTAAAACCCCCATCTATGGGTGCCCAGATATGGGTGCCAGAGTTTCTTCTTGATGGGGAGGTGGTTGAGAGGATCCAGAGACGAGTGACCAAGATGACAGCAGGTCTGTGGAATGAACCTTATGAGAAAAGGTTGAAGATTTGTGGGTTGCAGAAATTGGTTGATAGGCGGAAAAGGGGTGATATGATTGAGACATTCAAATTATTGAAGGGTTTCTATAAGATTAATTCAGAAGATATTTTTCAGAATAGGACTGATGGTGGGAGGACTAGGGACCATACATGGAAGCTGGGCAAGAGTGTGGTTAGCAAGGGGGTTAGAGCTAGGTTTTTTACTTTGAGGAGGTGAATGAGTGGAATAAGCATCCAGAGTCTGTTGTGGGTTCCATAACTGTGAATGAGTTCAAGGTGAGGTATGATAGATACTGTGTGAATGTTGAATAGTTATTCTTGATATGATATTTAGGGTCTCCCTCGATGAGTCTATCGCTTCCTTGGAGTTGCCCGTAATAATAATAATAAACTTTTATGATCTTCGAATGAGTTTCTTTTGCCGTTAAACCTTCTTTTACAAAGAATTTTTTAACCGCAATTTAAATGTGCTAAGAATGTTTTCAATGGCCAACATCCAAATAGCCAACATCCAAAAATCCACTTTACTATGGAACTGGAAGCCAACAACTGTCTGCCCTTCCTGGATACACTCATCACATGGCTCCCAGATGGTTCCTTATCATTTTCAGTTTTTAGAAAACCCACACATACAGGCAGATACTTACACAAACAATCACACCATCATCCTTCTCAACAATATGGCATATTAAAAACGCTAACCCATAGAGCGAGAGCAATCTGTTCCAATGACAAGGCTCTTACTGCTGAACTGACTCACTTACGCCACACCTTCTTGGCCAACGGCTACAATCCACAAAAAATAAACAAAATACTAAACACTCCTAAGAAACCCCTCCCACCATCCACCACAGAGAACTACAACAAAACAGTCACCATCCCTTACATTAAAGGCACATCCGAAAAGATCTCAAGAATTCTCAATAAACATAAACTACGCACTACATTCAGACCATGTAGCAAATTAGCCACCCTCATCCGCTCACCCAAGGACAGCATTCCTCCTTTATCACATCCAGGAGTCTACCAAGTACCCTGCTCATGCAATCAAGCCTACTACAGTCAAACAGGAAGAACTGTGAATATCCGCATCAGCGAACATAAACGATACGTCCGGAATTATCATTATGGGAAGTCGGGCCTAGCAGACCATGCTCTGGATACCCCTGCACACAGGATCAACTGAAAAAACACAAAAGTACTACACAGAAACCCGTATAAATCAGAAAGATTGTTCTTAGAGGCGACAGAAGCCCTAAAACACACTCCAAATCTCAACAAATATGGCTGTATTAACTTGCCGAAGATCTGGGAGACAGTCATATTAAGAAAAAACTAGCACTTTTCTAGGACTCTAGTAATATATGATAGTTGGGTTTTTTTTTTTTTTTTTTTTTTTCTTCCAGATAGAGGGCGCCAAAATCAGGACTTTAGTCTTTGTGTTGCTGCTACAATTTTGTTTAAGTACGCCATGTTGTTTTAGTCTTGCGTATTGTGACAAACAGTGTTTATGTGCTCTGAAGATGCTGGTTATAATACCAGCGAAATATCAGCATCAAGTTAATAAATTAATTATTTACTTAGTTTCTGTGTTCTATTATACCGTTAAATAATAAACAACACGTTCGACGAACACATAAGTCTGTCCACACATAAATCATCTGACTGAGCAATACAATTTCCATAATACAATAAAACATTTATATGTCCTATTGCTAGTTTTCAAATCTATATTTCTTCCTAACTTTCCATAAATGGTATTTTAACTCAATAATTATAAAAATCAAAATTTTCTTCCTGTTTCTGACAAGTGTGGGAGGGTACTGCAAAAAAAAAAAAAAACGTTCTGTTGTAAGCAGTATGGAATTGCATTACACATTACATAAACTGTTCCAAATACGCAGGGCAAAGAAAGCAGCTATAGAATGCATGTTCTACTGTTTCCAATCGGTAGCAACATCACAGATTGAATCTCCAATGTTAAAGCACCTCCATCTGGACTTGCAAAGGTTGGTTGATTGTTAGAGCCTCTGCTACTAATGGCTCACTCAAAAAGTTAAGCAAGATTGAGTGCGATTAGTAGTTGGAAGGGGTTCAATCGTTCGATGCTGTTGTCACACTCTCCCTCAATGAGTCTTTGTACTCCCTGGGGGTGTCACATAATAATAATAATAATAATAACATTCTGATGGCATTTACTGGAAGGTAACCAAGTAACTTCTGGAAGGTATACTTGGAACTTCAGTAAGTTATGAACCAAACAAAGTGTTATTGTCAGTACTCAACTGTGGAAGTTTGTGGTGAAAGAGGTGAAAATTTTTTTAATACTAAGTTTTGCTTTTATTAATAGAAAGAAAATCAATGCCAGAATGTTGTAGCAATCAAGTTAAGCAACAGAATGTTGTAGTATACATTATACAATCATTTTCTCAAAATAGCAGTAAATGAAAATCCAGGTAGTACCAGAAAAATATGCACATGTGTGGTTTGTTCTGCAATATTTTATGGATTTCTGAAGCTGTATTATTTAAACAGTAGAATGTTAATGCTGGAAGAATTTCTTCAAACTATTAAAGAAGCATGGAGGCTTCTTTGATAGTTTGAAGAAATTCTTTTTTAACTTCTTGGTATAGGCTGGACCAAAAAAAATTGCACGGGTCTACTATATAATTACTTTTCTTCAGCTTCTGTAATCTCTAATATTTATTATGTACAACTGAGAGAAGATGATGGGTTTTTAAGTAGTGAGGCTTTAGAAGAAAAGAAAAGTGCCTAATTTTCCAGATTTCTGAGTTTTCAATGTTTTTGTGAATAAGTTCTTGAACTGTGGTAATATTGCATTCCATTCCCTTTGGACTAATTCAAAAGGAATGCATCTGAGATCCCACTTTCCAAAAAGATTTATTTTTGTCTTGTCAGCATTGCCAGTTAATCCACTGATTTTGTTCAATTTTTCCAAAGTACCAAAAAAAGATTCATATGGAACCTTTATCCCTCAAAGTGCTTACTACATCATCAGCATATATTAATACCTTCTTATAGTTGAGGGAACTGTTATCTCATGCATGGCACATGTATAGTTGACTTACTGCAAGATGGAATGAAGAACCAATTCAACGGACTAAGAGCCAACTTTGCTTGATTCCTTTTTGAATTTTAACCATGTCTGATAGGAAACCTTAAACTAGGAGACAGCTAGCTTTATTGGCATAGGCTCCTTTAATAATGGATAACAGCCTTTTGCTCACACTACTTTGCTAGAGGATGTGGAACAGAAAGGGATGCCAGACATTATCAAATGCTTGAATAAGATCCGCCAGTAGCATTGCCATTGGCTGCTTTTTCATATAACTAGGAGGAATAGATCACATAACAGAAACAGATTAAATTCTACTGCTTAACCTGTAGAATTGAGGTCCTTTATAACAATAACAGGCCCAGATATATAACTTTGGGCCTGTTATTGTTAATGCATAAAAATATCTTGCAGTCAGTATTAGATAAAGAAATAGGCCTCCAGCTGTTGATTAAGGTATGATCTCTATTAGGTTTTGGAATGAGGACTGTACGATGGAAGTTTTTTTCACTTGACTACGCTACCAATTATATATTTGGTTTAATCCTTTATCCAAGTGTAAGCAAACAAAGCTTGGTTTGGCTGGGGGCAACTCGTGGTATAAGTTCTCATCACTTGCCTTAGTATCTCCCATAATGCAAAGCACATCTCCTTGCAGACATGTATAATGCTATGCGTTATGGGAAGGATCACTACCCAGACCGGTTTCGACATTTATTGAGGTCTCATCAGTGGGAGCCAGACCTAGAGGTGGTAATACTAAGGTGAAAGTAATGGAGTAGTCATATTTACCTATACCAGTTGCCAAAAGGTGTCATACCTTATTATTAAAATTCTCTGGATTAGAGATAAGTTGATGGAAGTTTTTTCACTTGTCTATGCTACCAATTATATATTTCATTTAATCATTTATCCAAGTTAATGCATAAAAGCTTTTATGCATTAACTAAAGCATTAATGCTTTAAAAAAAACTAAAGCATAAAATAAAGCATTAAAGCTTTGTTTACTTTAGTAAGCAAACAAAGTTTGCACCTGAAGTATTTTCAGGACTGGAGCAACTCGTGGTATCACCACCTTTGGGTAAATATGACTTCCCCATTACTTATAATAAATTTAGTTTAATCCTTTATCCAAGTGTGAGTAAACAAAGTTTGTGCCTGAAAGTATCTTCAGGACTGGGGTAAGGTGGTGCAACACCAGGGTGCTCCTTGCAAAGGTGGAGCAAGCTACCAACAATCCTATCTCAGTATCTCCCATAATGCAAAACACATCTCCTTGCGGATATGTCTAATGTTAATGCATTAAGGGAAGGGCCACAACCCAGACTAGTTTTGACCTTTATTGAGGTCTCTTCAGTGGGAGCCAGGCCCAAGTGGAGATACCAGGCAGAAGCATTAACAGGCCATCTCTACCTATAGGAGTTGCCAAATGGTGTGCCACCCTTTTTTAATAAATTACTTTCTTTGGATTTAGAGAAAGATGTTGAAAGTAGGAGTGTTGGTAGCTTGCTCCACCTTCGCAAGGAGTGCCCTGGTGTTGCACCTCCTTACCCCAGTCCTGAAAATACTTTCAGGTGCAAACTTTGTTTGCTCAAACTTGGATAAAGGATTAAACTAAATTTATTATACTCTAACCAAGTGAAAAATAAACTTTCAACATCTTTCTCTAAATCCAGAGTAATTTATTAAAAAAGGATGGCACACCATTTGGCAACTCCTATAGGTAGAGATGACCTGGTAATGCTTTTGCCTGGTATCTCCACTTCGGCCTGGCTCCCACTGAAGAGATCTTAATTTGTGGCCCTTCTCTTAATGCATTAACATTAGACATATCTGCAAGGAGATGTGTTTTGCATTATGGGAGATACTGAGATAGGAGTGTTGGTAGCTTGCTCCACCTTTGCAAGGAGTGCCCTGGTGTTGTACCACCAAACCCCAGTCCTGAAGATACTTTCAGGCATAAAAATTTGTTTGCTCACACTTGGATAAAGGATTAAACTAAATTTATTATACTCTAACCAAGTGAAAAATAAACTTTCAACTTCTCCATTACTTCCACCTTAGTATCACCACCTCAGGGTCTGTCTCCCACTGATGAGACCTCAATAAAGGTCGAGACCAGTCTGGATACTGACCCTTCCCTTAATGCTTACAATTATACATGCCTGCAAGGAGATGTGCTTTGCATTATTGGAGATACTAAGGCAAGTGATGAAAACTTATACTACCTTTACCACGAGTTGCCCCAGTCCTGAAAATACTTCAGGCCCAAGCTTTCTTTGCTTACACTTGGATAAAGAATTAAACCAAATATATAATTGATAGCATAGCCAAGTGAAAAAACTTCCATCAACATAGCTCAGGTGAAGAGAAGATGCATGAAGAATATAAAACACAGGCTGTTTCAGATACTGAGTACTCGTGATGTCAGTAAAGCTTTGGGACAGGATGGTATTTCACCATGAGTTTTGAGAGAATGTGCTAGGGAACTGACAGTGCCTTTTTCCTGGCTTTTCAATGAAAGTGCAGGAAAGGTGCCCAGGGAATGGAAGGAAGATAAAATAGTGTCATTGCATAAGGGTGGTAACAGACCGGAAGTGTCTAATTATAGACCAGTTTGTGTGTCATCAGTAGTTGTTAAGATCTTGGAGAAAGTAGTGAGGGACTGTGTACAGCATTGGGCAGATGAGGGTAATGTTATCTGTGAGAATCAACATGGATTTGTGAAAGGACGCTCTTGTTTTTGCAATATGCTGGCCTTTTATAATAAAGTTACAAGAGCAGTAGATGAGGGGAAGGCATATACTGCCATTTTCTTGGATTTAGCGAAGGCATTTGACAGGGTTCCACATGATAAGCTGATATTTAAATTGCAGCACATGGGTCTGGATGTCAGATTGGTCAACTGGATTCAGGATTGGCTGTCTGACAGGTATCAGAGAGTTGTGTATGGTGGAGCAGTTTCAAGGAGGCAGAAGGTTACAAGTGGAGTCCCACAGGGCTCAGTACTAGGACCTATATTGTTTATCCTTTATATCAATGACATTGCCAGTGGATTGCAAGGGGATATTCAGTTGTTTGCAGATGATGCAAAGCTGGGAAGGATTATTAGTAATAGTGCAGATGTGGCAGCCCTGCAAGAGAATTTGAATAAGCTAGATGGATGGGCAAAATAAATGTGGGTGTCAGTTTAATGCAGCAAAATGTAAGGTCTTGAGATTTGGGAAACATCGATGGGATGCTGCATACTCTATGGGAGGAGTTATACTGGAGGAAGTAGGGGAGACAAGAGATCTGGGGTTGATGATTGATAGAAACCTGAAATTTAGTGGGCATATTGCAAAGGTGGTGAAGGTAACACAGAGGATTGCTGCAATTATGAGATGGACACGGACATGCAGAGGTAAAAGGGTTAACATTCTGTTGTATAAGTCTCTGATCAGACCATGCTTAGACTGTTGTTCTAAGCGTGGTCTTCAGATTTGTTCCCCAGGATTTGAAGGGGATAAATTAACTTGGAAAGGGTACAAAGATGGATGAAAAAGATGGTTTCAGGACTGTACAATTTTGGTTATGAGGATCGGCTGAGGGAATGTTGTCTGCAGAGTTTGGTGGATAGAAGAAGGAGAGGTGATATGATTGAGACTTTTAAACTGTTGAGAGGTTGTTACAGGGTTGACACTGGGGAGTTCTTTTGCTTGATTGAACAGCGGGAAGGAGTGATGACAAGAGGCCATCCTTGGAAGTTACGAAAGGAAACTGTGAGCAAGAGGGTGAGGAGTGGTTTCTTTGCATGGAAGGTTGTTGAACCATGGAATGCATTGCCTGATGGAGTTGTGAGGGTGAGAACGGTCAATAAGTTTAAGGAGTGGTATGATAGATTTTGTGTTTCTTAGGGGGGACCTCCCCTCGATGAGTCTTGACAAACTTTATGTTCTTAGGAAGGACCTCCCACGATGAGTCTTTTGACTTTATGGAGGCCTGAATAATAATAATAATAATAGTTATCTCTAATCCAGAGAATTTTAATAATAAGGTGTGACACCGTTTGGCAACTGCTATAGGTAAATATGACTTGCACCTTAGTATCACCACCTCTGGGTCTGTCTCCTACTGATGTGCTTTTGCACAGAAGTCCTTTTCCTTGAGGTATGAGAAGCTCTGATTGGGATAGGTTTTTGCCTGTCTCTGAGTTTAGGTGAGCCTGCCACTGGGTAGAGCCAATGCTGAGAAGTTCTCGTTGACAGGGTAAGTCTGTCACTGAGTCGGATTGTCCTTTGGTCACTTGTAGAGAGTGGTCTGTGGGACCGCCTAATTTTTAGAGAGGGCTTTACTTAAACACACCTTAATAAAGGTCGAAACCGGTCTGGGTAGTGGCCCTTCCCTTAATGCATAGCATTATACATGTCTGCAGGGAGATGTGCTTTGTATTATGGGAGATACTAAGGCAAGTGATGAGAACTTATACCACCTTTACCATGAGTTGCCCCAGTCCTGAAAATACTTCAGGCACAAACTTTGTTTGCTTAATATTGTAGTGAACAATACAGAGGACTGTATTGCTCACTACAAATTCACTTGGTATGTGTCGTGTAGAAAGAAAAAGAATTAAACAGTATAAATAGAATGGGAAGAATAAAATCCTTGGCATCACAGTAAAGTTCTATCACTAGACCATCAGTTCCAGGGGATTTTCTTGTTTGGTATTCTTTATAGGCTGTAGTAACTTCAAGTGCTGTAATGGGTCTGTTGATGCTGTCTTGGATGTGAACAGTAAAGGCATTAATGTTCCAAGAGTTAGTTTCCCAAAGTACTATTGTATTCAAACAGATTTTTATAGTATTTTTAAAATGAGTCAAGAATGTCTTGTGTTGATGACATACCTTCACAGTCCATGCAGATTTGGTGATAATCCTTTCTTCTATGGTGATAGCGATAATTAGCTTATTCTTTTGGCATTATTATATTTATGAGTGTTTGTTTGATTAACTGTGAAGGAAGTGTGGTTAATTTTGTGTTATTCAAAGCTTTTATTTTTGTTTTATTGTATGCTGTATTGTGCATCCAGGCACTGATTGAAAAACATTGGCAAGGGATTTCAGCGTGAATGATTTTGTTCATTGCAGCATAAGTGAAATGTATTCACTTCTTAGAATGACATTTATGCAAGGAGAAGGAAACTGGAGAATATGCTTGTTATTAATGTTTTGTGAGCAAATGTCAGAAGTATGAAGAGTGGAAGAAGAATGATACTGGTAAGGTGAAAGACGAAATGCACAATTATGTGATTAACAAGTTGGCTTTATAAGCAGTATGAGTGACTGTAAAAATTAAATGGTTGAAAATGAGCAGAATGACCAGATGATAGTGGAAAAGACAATGCACTTATGTGGATTTCTGCATAAAACAAAACATGAGATTGAGTAGTTGGAGAAACACCTGGCAAGTGGTATGACACAGAAGCAAAACAATGGGAAGAACAGTAGTAGTCAGTTGGTGTTTAGAGGTCAGAGTTAGCCAAAAACAGCACATCAGATTATGTGTTTATTGAGGAACACACTAGGGATAGGTGTGTTCTTCAATAAACATATTCAACAGGAACCTTCAATAGGGAGGTTCCTGTTCTCTTTTATAAGACTGCATCTGGACTACAGCATGTAGATGTCTCTTCAACTGGATTCTATAATGATGAAGAAAAAAAAGGTTGTTTCTTCCCTCTGGTCAACAGGATCTAGAGGTTAGTGATAAAGATTGTGTCAGGTCTATGGAATGCTGCCAATAAGCATAGATTGAAGATCTGTGTTACATAAACTAGGTGATAAGTTAAAAAGAGTAGAGACGATAAAGGGGTTTTATTATTGATGGAGGTTTTTTCACTTGACCATGTTCTAAATTATATATTTGGTTTAATCCTTTATCCAAGTGTAAGCAAACAAAGTTTGCGTCTGAAGTATTTTCAGGACTGAGGCAACTCATGGTAAAGGTGGTATAAGTTCTGATCACTTGCCTTAGTATCCCATAATGCAAAACACATCTCCTTGTGGACATGTATATTTGCTATGCATTAAGGGAAGCTTCACTACCCAGACCAGTTTCGACCTTTATTGAGGTCTCTTCAGTGGGAGCCAGACCCTGTACTAAGGCAAGTGATCAGAACTTATACCACCTTTACCGCGAGTTGCCCCAGTCCTGAAAATTCTTCAGCCGCAAACGTTGTTTGCTTACACTTGTATAAAGGATTAAACCAAATATATAATTTGTATCATAGCCAAGTGAAAAAACTTCCATCAACTATCTCTAAACCAGAGAATTTTAATACTCTGGTTTAGAGTATTAAAATTCTCTGGTTTTAATACTCTAAACCAGTATTTTAATGTACATGTCTAAATTAAAAAATAATTTAGACATGTACATTTTCTATGCATTAAGGAAAGGGTCAATACCCAGACCGGTTTCGACCTTTATTGAATGTTCAAGTACAGGTCAATCTCCAAAAAAGTCAGCGTTGTTCCCCTCAGTAACAGGCTCACTCTGCCAATGAGAACTCTTAGCGTTGGTTCTACTCCATGGCAGGCTCACCCCACCACCGAGCAGAACCGCTCATTTGCTTATATATGATCTGAGGGATAACAGCAACAGCCGTTCCTCAGTTAACTTCATGGGCTACAGCACTGCCATTTATTACTCCCCATCCCAAAGACCTGGGTGACAGCATTGCCATTCATCACCCAAGCTTCCAACCGGTTTTCACCTTTATTGAGGTCTCGTCAGTGGGAGCCAGACCCAGACGTGGTGATACTAAGGTGGAAGTAATGCAGAAGTCATATAACCATATACCAGTTATCAAAAGGTGTCAATAAGGTGTTGACACCATTGCCGAAACATTTTTGTGGGCAGGTGCATTTTCCTGATGAAAGATGATTTTTTTCTTCTGCAAATCGGGTCTTTTCTCATGAATTTTTTCATCTAGTCTAGTTAAAAGATTGGAATAATATTACCCGGTTATTGCTTTACCCTTTTTAAGATAATTAATAAACAAAATGCCTTTAGCATTCCTAAACACCGATGCCATGACCTTCCCTGCTGATGGAACCGACTTTGTCTTCTTTGGCACTGAACAACCTGCTTCTGTCCACTGTTTTGAGTACTGTTTGGATTCTGGTGTGCAATGGTGAATCCAAGTCTCATCCATAGTAATAAATCGACGCACAAAATCAGTTTTATTCTTGTTAAAACACTCTAAGCACTGTTCAGAGATTTTCATGTGAGTGCATTTTTTATCTGCTGTGAGCAAACGCAGCACCCACCTTGCACAAAGCTTTTTCATTTGCAATTCTTCATTCAAAACATATATCCTATCCGTTCTTTTGAAATGCCTATAGTCTCAGCAATTTCACATACTTTGACTCATCGGTCATCCAATACCATATTGTGCACTTGATCAGTGATTTCTGGTGGTGTTACACATTTTAGACATCCTTCATGTGGATCATCTTCAAGGCTGGTATGGCCATGTTTATACTCGGCAGCCCATTTCTTAATTGTCAAAAATGAAGGATAAGAGTGCTGTTGTGTCCCAATCTACGATTTCTACTCTAATCTTACAAATTCCTTTTATCTATATTCTTCTAACTTCTATGCCCGAGATTTTTCCAAAACTTATACCAATATCTAAGTTATTGCTCCCCGTAGTACCCCTAATATTTGTATTTATACTGCACCTTTTGGGATATTTAGTTTAGGATATTACATACATAAACAAGGAGAAAGAACTCAAATATATCTGAAAGTGTAACTATTGCAGTCGTAACACTTAACTCGATTCTCAACTTAAATTTTCCGCGTGACTAAGTACAATATTTTCAAGTGGTTATCAACTGCACCATTTATGTTGTCATAAATAGGGAAAAAGTCAATCTCGAATATATCTCTTAGTATTTAAATATCATTGCAGTCGTGACTCTTAATCCCTTTCCTCAACATTAAATTTCCCGCTTGATTAGGTACGATGATTTTAAGCGGTGCATTGGATTAGCAATATCAGACAACTCTTTTATCATTGAACAAAAGGTTTATTAAGTTTCTAAACATGGTACAATTCAAATACTAAACTAAAATACTTATAGACTAACATTAAATCATTACAAGCAATATGGCTATTTGTGATTATGCCGCCATACACATTAATTCATAAATTCACCTGATGTGAACAAATTAGATCAATTCACACTATTTGATTTTTCATACTGAAGTAGATTAACAAGTTATTCACTGCTAACACATACTTGTGATATTTCAATTATTTTATACATTACATTGGGCATTCAATCCTTAGGATATGTAATTACTTAATTGACACTATTCCGTTATACTGTTATTTGCACTAACACACAATTATGTCATTTAAATATCTTGTGCAATATAATAGACATGCAAAAATACTTTAGGTCCCTTGATCATTCACAAATCTTTAACACTAGTCAATCTACACATAACACATGCTATCATAGACTAAAGTCCTAGTATAGCTTAAACAGATCTGTATTGGAATTACGTTACTTTTCACAGACAAATTTCTAGCTAACATAGGTTATGATTTACAGTACCTTTCTTGAGCTTTTCGTATGGGCCTTTATCCTTTTCCTAACGAACCTCTGGTATAACTTCTCGTAACTCATGAATACTTTAACACACATATATTTGCTCCACTATTAGCAATGAGGACATTGATCTCTTTACAGCTTTCTGCTTTGCGTAGTTATCACTAGCGTCGAAACGAAGAAGATCCCTCCTTCTCTAGGACTCTATGGCAATTTTTCTTTGTTTCCTACTCGGGAAAATGGAAATCAAAATCCCGCTCACTTTCATTTCCGTGTTGTGACGAGGAGATATCACCCCTGTCGCCACTCAGGAAAACCCCGTGAACTCCACTGGAACCAAATCCAAACTCCAAGGCCAAAAGCGACTATCCAAAAAAAAATTTTTTTTTTTTCCCATGGGGGTTACCAACTTTTTTATAGCTGCTACCCTAACGGCACCTTTTCTTACTTCCTTTCTCCTCCTTCTACTTGTTTTTTAATCATCGACCAATTAGGGTGGCATTTTCTCGCCAAACGTCATTTGATCGGCAAGCCCGTTCTCAATGTTTCAATCCGGGGATTGGCCCTAAGCGATAGCTTTGCTTTTCTTGTGCTAGCCTGACTTAATCCCCTTTCAAACTTTTTCTATGAATTCTACTTAATAACTTAATCTCTCACATAACGTATTTTATGACTCACCCCTTTCTACTTATTTACTTAACTCTCTCATTTTTAATCGTATTACAATATTAATCTATACTTTCCTTTGTTAGCTACTTATTTAGATAGAATTCCTTATTTTAAGTCATAATACATTATTAATACATTCCTTCCTTTATCAGCTACTTTAACAACAACCCTTACGTTTTATACATTTTACTGGATGCAAGAAATTTTCCATTAAATAATTCATTTTTTCATGCAGGGGTTTTAATTTATGATATTTATTCTTCATGTTACACCATGATAGCTGAGAATACTATATTCCTAAGATATCAGGTGTAACAGTGCCCATAAACTTTTATGAACTTCGAATGAATTTCTTTTGGCATTAAACCTTCTTTTACTAAGAATTTTATAACAGCACGATACTCAATTTTATCCATTTCAAGGGATACAGACAACACTTTTGCTTCAGACAGCTGTATAAAACGGAAGGGTGTAGTTACTTGATAGAATGACTAGCAGTTTCACACGGATGCTTATGACAGATGTACCAACTTAGAAAAAAAAATTGTGCTGATAGTGTTGCCATCTATGGTCAAATCTGAGAACTTTTCAGACTACCCTCGTATGTAGCAGCTTGGTATTTTTCCATTGGATCCTATGGTTAGGGTTTTCAACTCCAAGTTTTTGGGTACTAAAACACACTACTATACACATAGAGGGATTCCAATGTAAGCATGCACACTAACTGTTCCTTTGATTGTAATTCCTAGTATTGTTTGTAATAACTGTACTGATGATGTCTTAAGACACTTAACACGAAATATCTACATGTTATTAAAATTTAATTACTGTGGTATGCATGTGAATTTCTAGTTATGAATAATCCACAGGTTTCACTATATAATAAACATAGTCTCCATCATGCCTCTTCTTGAAATCATTAACAAATAGAGCAGTAACAACTGACTCAGGCAACCCATTCCATTCATTCACTACTTTCGAAGCAAAAAAAAATCAACTCCTCATGCCTTGGCTAATCCCACTCTTACCCAACTTCCTCTTGTTCTTCCCCCCTAGCCAGGTGCTGAAAATTTTTCTCTGTATCAATCCTATAAATTCGTTTAAGTAGCTTGAATGTTTCTATCATATCCTCATTTTTTTCCCTATCAACCAACTTTTGCAACCCACAAACCCTCGATCTATCCTCATACAGAGCATCTCACAGACTAATTGCCATCTTAGCTATAATACTAGCTTCTGGATCTTCTCTACCACTATCTCATCCCTAAGAAACCCAAGTAGCCAGACCTGAGTACAGTAATTCAGATGTGGTTGTATCAAAGGTTTATAATGAAGAATGATAACAAATTCAAATAATTCTGTGAACTACCCTGGCTTCATCAGTTTCCTGGACAACACATTCTTCAATGTGATACACAGCCTGTAACGTTTTTATTCCAAAATGCATAACTTTACAGTTTTCTACATTATATGACATCCATTATATTTTGACCATATTTTCAGCCTATTTAAATCATCCTGCAAGCTTTCTACATCACTTCAATTAACTGAGCTACAATCCAACTTTTTTTACAATCCAACTTACCCACCCAACTTTTGCATCATCAGCAAACAACTGAATATATCACTTCCTTTATGCAAAGGGATTTTTTCCCCCCTCCTTCCACTCTTCAAGCTGAGACTTAAATTAAATAGCCTAGTCAAAGGCATAGGCAGTTCTCTTGCACGTTCTCTTAAAATGCACGCTGATATCCCATCCAATACCGCAGCTGTAATTGCTTTCAGTGCTGCAGTGTACTAACTACCTCCATATCTTCAACCTCTATTCTCACATCAGTCCCTGTCACCTCTGTCATAACAATGACTTCACTTGAATGATGTACCCTTGCACAATGACCACTCAGTAGCTCAAACAATTTCAGCTGCCTCCATTTATCTCTCTACCATCTGCACTCATTAAAGTAATCCTTCCATAGTCATTCTTCCTCCTGCCTGTTGCATGACAAAAAACTCTGGGATTTCCTGTCGCTTATTTGGCTGATTTCTTCTTATAATCTTATTTTGCCTTCCTTACCATGCTGGTCACCTTTCTCTTTATATGTCCTCACACAACATTTCTTTGTTTGCAGCTCATGCTTAATAATGCACTACTTATCCATTTAACTCCTAACCAGTTTACCTCCTGAACTTTGGGCATACAGTGTGATATTGCTTCCTCTAGATATCCCTTAACTATCCTCCTATGCACTGTGAGCATCCTTCCCTTGCAGATCTTTATGCTATGATGCCGCCTCCTAAGTGTATCATATTCTTCATTTCTTCACTAGTAATCACCTACCTTGTAGTTCTACATATACTCCTTCTTTACTGGAACTTCCACATGTTTTGCCATCTCCCAATTAAATATCACTTGACAATCTCCCCAATTGAAGGCATTGTAGCCACCTTAGTTTTGGACAGATCTGATCCTATAACAAGATCCAACCCTCTCATACGCTGAGTCCCCTCCATTGCATTCTGCTTCAAGTCTTATCTCTCAGTAAGTGTATAAATTCTATTTCCTTCCTGTTATGTGATCTTTCCTCCTTCCAATCTATGTCTCTGAAGTTAACCTTCCCCCTCCCATGATAATTCATCATAATCTTCGGATACATGTTTCTACATCATCCCTGGCATTCCTTCACAAAGAATCTTCTTTGGTCTCCACAAGGAATCTTGTGACACCATGGAGAAATAACCTTAATAATAATAACAATAAAATATGTGAAAGAGTAACATTTCCCTTGAGAGAAGTTATGAGAACTAAGAACTTCAAATTCATTATAAATAATTACTTTTACCATCTACTACATCACTTCCCAAACTGTGGGCTGCGGCCCCCTTGGGGGCCGCAAGTTTTGTTGAGGGGCGGGGGGGCATGAAATAATGAAAGCAAATTGAAAATGTTTTAAGACTTAAGTAGATTGTTTTAATCTTAAAAGAACCTATTTAATTTTTATTTTTATTTTTTTCTTATTTTTTATATTTTAATGGAAAAAAAATCACACACTGGTGCGGGTTCACAAATTTTGCTTCCTACGTATTTCGGGTGCTTAATGAATATTAGTAAATATATGCTTATTCATATAAGTTTCATTTCAAAGCAGAAATCTAAGAATTGCAGTTTCAAATATTTCACCTGATATTAGCGTAGCAGTAATGAAACACATCCGTCACATTAAATTGTTATTAAACTTCTTTTATGTTTTTAATTCTTTCTTTATTACTAATCGTTTTACGTTTCATGTGCTTGTACTGCAAATGTACAATAACAATATATCTATCTATATAAAAATATGAGATAATGTGCCATGTCAAGTGTGTATGTAAGATGCTAAAAATGTAATATTTGCATTTGATTTTTGCAATATTCGCTGTGTATGTTTTGTATTGAATATAAATACAATAAATATTATAATAATATATGTCTATATTAAGATTTTTTTCGAGTGTGGCCGTGAAATATTTTAATTTTTCCAAAGGGGGCCCTGACATCCAGAAGTTTGGGAAGCACTTATCTACTATAACTGAATTAACTGAATTTTTTTTCCCTTCCAGAAATGGAGAATATGCATTTGATGTCAGTTTAAGAACATCAGATAAAATAGAAGCATTTATGAAAGAGTAAGTAGATTAATTTCACACAATTTACAATAATGAAATTGTATGGTAGTTTTGGTTAATTTAATTGTTTATATATTATTATTATTATGATTATGATACAGTTCTCCTCAGAGTCACAAAAGTCATCATGGTAGCTCCACCCTAGAAAACACAAAGCTTATCATTCCACTCCTTGAATTTATCATCCATGCTCTTACCACTCTATCAGGCAATACATTCCACTCTCCTACATACAAAGAAACCACTCCTTACCTTGCACAACTTCCTGTCGTAACTTTCAGGGATGCTTCTTGTCCTCACTCCTTTCCTCTGTACCACCAAATAAAAAAATTCCGCATTGTCAACCCTGTAACTACCTCTTGTTAAATTGTGAATGAAGGTATTTATAATTAATAATACTTCATTCATAATTAACATGATCTACCATATCATAAGCAGGATTTATTTAAATTTATTTTGTTGGTCTCTCGCTTATAAAATGTTATTCATGTAATTCCTTTTGAGTTTTGTTAGTTAATTTTATTTATGTGATTTTAGCGTATATCGTAGACATGAAAAGGCCCTGTATTAAAGTGTCATTTAATTTATTTGCTTTATTCCTTTAATAATAATATAAGAAGCTGTGATGTATGTAATTTTAATATATCCAGAAGATTCCTTGTGATGTCATTTGATTGGTTGTTGTGAGAAATCATGCAAATTTCTCCTGGCACGTGTTGGAGCGTGAACTACTATATACCAAGGGAAAAGCAAGTTCGACGTGAGCTAAACTGGTGAGAACCAGTTACTGGGGGGAAAAAGGAATGAGTGGACACGAAAACAAAAGTATAAAAGAAAAATGAGTGGAGGAGTATAAAGAATGGTAGCTAGAGAGATTGAAAGGGGTTTTTGACGTGCGGAAAACGGAATAGAAAGAACCAGGAATCGCTTGGCATTTTAGCTTACCTTTTTGGGAGTTGGATTTCTACCAAAACTTCCTAACGCCTAGCAGTGGAAAAGTGCAGGACATAGGATAATATGTATAAGAAAAGGAAGAAATGGGTAGATAATTTAAACCAAGTGCAAAAAGGTTATATTCTCCCGAGTCTATAAATCAGTTGCGGAAATAGAAGATTCTTTTAAGTTTGTGATACTACAAAGTAAAAGTCAGCAAGGATTTTAAAGATGTTGTTCAATCTCCTTATGATGTGATGAAGCTGTATCCTGGTAAGATTACCTTACTTGACTTAGTGTGAAGTAACGAAAATAATTCCGCCAAAAGTAATTTATTCCTAGTTGCTGTATTCAGCGAGTCAAGATTGAATGTGTGATGTGCTAAGACTTTTCCCCTCTTCAAGTGACAAATGCTATATTATTGAATTAAGTGTACATTGACTGGACGAGAATATTGCGAGGCCTATTTGTTGTAATTTAGGAATCTCGAACTTACAAGAACTAATTTTGATTGACTGAGCTTAGAGAATTACAAATGAATGTCTGATGGTTTATGAGTTGTATTCTTTATGAATATCTTGAACTGATTTGATATTTAAAATGTTTTCAAGATGTAACCTTGGTCAGAGTGAAGTTGTGATAGAAGTTCTTTGTAACAAGAAGAATAAGATCTGTTAATATAGTTTTTAATTATAAATTTTAAGCTCAGCTGAGTAGTGTACTAGTATCTTAATGAGAGTTTTATATTCGTTTAATTGTAATGTTGAAACATTGTGTTATGATGTAATTATATGTGACACTGCATTAAATGTTTTTCTTTTATCTAAGATCAATCTAGAGTTTGCCTGATTTTCTTTCACTGAACCCCTCATTAAATATTTCGAACCAAAAGCAGGAGCTTTGCTTAATAGTGAGAACCTCGACCTAAAATCAGCTTTATAATCACCTGGTACAGTTGAAGGTTGATTTATCAAAGTTGCTCATGCAATTCAGAACATAGAGTGGCACAGTATAATACAATTTTTCTTTATGTTCGGATGATATATCAGCCTACAACTAGTTAAATACTAATGAGAGAAAACTATAAGACAATAAAACTTGATTGAGCAGAATCTGCGATCCAACATTACCCTCTTGTGCACAACTTCCTGTCATAACTTTCAGGGATGCCTCTTGTCCTCACTCCTTTCCTCTGTACCACCAAATGAAAAAATTCCTCAGTGTCAACCCTGTAACTACCTCTCAACAGTTTAAAAGTCTCAATCATATCACCTCTCCTTCTTTCTTCTATCTACTAAATTCCGCTGTCCTCAGCCTATATTCATAACTAACATTGTACAGATCCTCCAACAGAGTATGTAGCATCCTATCCATGTATCCTAAATTTCAAGACTTTACATTTATCTGAATTAAACTGACATCCACTTTCGTTTTCTCATCCATCCTGTTTATTCAAATCTTTCTTGCAGGGCTACCACATCTGCACTATTACTAATAACCCTTCCCAGCTTCACATCTGTAAACAACTGAATATGTCCCTGCAGTCCAGTGACAATGTCATTGATATAAATACAGGTCCCTGTGCTGAGTCCTGTGAAACCCCACATGTATCCTTCTGCTTCCTTGATACTGCTCCCTCATACACAACTCCCTGATACTTATCAGATAGCCAATCCCAAATTTACTTGATTAACCTGACATGTAACCTATGTGCTGTAACTTAAATATCAGTTTTTCATGTGGTACCCTGTCAAATGCCTTTGCAAAATTCAAAAAAATAGCAGTATATGACTTTCCCTTATCAACTGCTCTTGTCACTTTATTATAAAAGGCAATCATATTACTACTCTGGAAGGGTCACTACCCAGAGCAGTGACCCTTCCCATAATACATACCATTATACATACCCATAAGAATAATGTGCTTTGCATTATTGGATACTAAGGCAAGTGATGTGACGTCATTAGTTTCTTTATACAAGTTGCCACAGTCCTGAATGTGGTTCAGGTGCAAAACTTGTTTGCTTACACTTGGATAAAAGATTAAACCAAGTATATAATTTCTTGGTATCTTTAATTTATTCTTTGTATTTTAAGTCATGATGCTGCTCCATGCTGCCTTCTGAGTATGTCATGATTATCAGCTTTGTAATTTGATATATCCCTTTCTTGACAGAGAATTCCACATGTTTTGCAACTTCACAGAACAAAACTGCATTGTCGCTCTGCCTGATTGGAGGCAGAGTTTCTACCCTGGTTGTAGATAAATGTTCTGATGCTATTACCTATCCAGCATTTTAAACCTTTTTTCCCCCTTCATGACATGCAGTTTCAGGTAATTATCCCTTAGCAATATGTGAATTCTACTTCCATTTTGTTCTTGCAATGTCCACTTTCCTCTCTCTGATATAGTTGATGTCTGGTGAAGATATCAGGACTGCAATGACTTCTGTTTAATCATTGGTGAAAGAATTCATATTGCAATGGCAAAATGAAACAACTGGTAGGTAGAAGAATCTGAATACAGGTGAACGGCTGGTAGTTTGAGCCAAGTTAGCTGGGTATTGCAGATATGGAAGAGATCGGGGCCTCATTACGTTACTATCCTGTAGTTGACCATGGAGAAACGGAAATACCTTTCACGCTATCATTGGAAGTTGGAACCCCTGCAAATTCCCATGCTGTAAATAACTATAGGGAAAAAAACACTGAAATTATGAGTGAAATGAGCCACTGCAAATGCGTCTCATGATGATGTCTACTGAAATCCAAAAAGAAGGTTGTCATTTGATATTCTTCATTTGAAAACAATAAACAGAGTCTTGAAAATTGGAACTTGGAATGTGAGACCATTATATAAAGTAGGAAATTTTGACAATCTCATACAGGAAGTGAAAAGACTTAAAGTTGATGTGATGGGAATTAGTGAAACCAGATGGCCTAACTCAGGATAACTAGATAAAGATGGCTTTTCATTTGTATATTCTGGCAGAGAGAGAGAGATGGAGTGGAATTTATGATTAAGAAAGGCATCTTTAAATCTGTAATGGGTTGTGGCCCATAAATGAAAGAATGATACTTATGAAATTAGCGGAAAAGCCTTTTAACATCATAATTATTCAGGTTTACGTCCCCATAACGATGAACAAATAGAAGATATTTACAATAACTTACAAAAATCTGTAGAATATGTTAAATCAAATGAAATACTCATAGTGATGGGCAGGGATGGCTCGTGCATAGGCACTGCGGAACTGCAGCACCACCAATTTTTCTCGATATATAAATATATTTATTAATTTATTTATATTCATTTGTAATATTTAATTTTATCATCAACAATCCCATACAATTCTCTTATTTTGTAAAAAAAAATAATAAAAATCCATCTTGTAGCACTTAGGAGGGTGAAGGACGCTAGTGGCACTGTGTTTTCCACAGTGCCATATTGCTACGCTCGCAAGCATATGCACGTCATAGTGAGATGCGAGCTGTTAGTGTAATGCAGCACTGCCCGCCAGCTGTTCCACTGTTGTTATATGCAGTTTGCACCAGTAGTAGAGTTTTTGTAGTGCTTATCATGTTTACTCTGTATCTTTAAATATTTGTACATTAAAGACATAACATTTGTTATAGTAATTTTTAAGTAATTTTGAATTATACTAAACTGTATAATTTTATCGATAATAAACTATTTTTTCATGAAACAAAATAAGAAGAATATATTTTATTTTTAAGTAATTTTGAATTATACCAAACTATATAATTTTATCGATAATAAACAATATTTTTTCACGTTTAATTTTTAAAAAATTTTTACCATAATTTTGATATTTTATCCAAACATGTATACAACACTGTACTTACAGTGTGTATGTATATTTCGAAAGTTGCAGCATCCCCACAATTTCAAGCCACGAGCCGCCACTGGTGATGGGTGAGTTGAATGCAAAGGTTGGCGAAGGAGAAGAAAATCCGGTTGTTAGAAATTTTGGACTGGGTGAAAGAAATGAAAGAGGTGAGAGATTGATACAGTTCTGCATTCTTTCTTTCAACATCCTAAGCATAGACTCTATAATTGGACAAACCCTGATAACTCTATAACAAATCAAATAGATTTTATAATGATAAATAATACACACAAAAATAATATAACCGACACCAAAACATACCCAGATGCTGATATATGTTCAGACCATAACCATGTTGTGTCTACTTTAAAGAGGAAAGTAAAAAACATCTCTAAAAACCATCATATTGAAAGGCTTGACTTGACAACTCTGAACATACCTAACAACATAATGTTGTTTAACTCATAAATGAGGAAAAAATTAGATAATGTAGTATATAAAACAGAAGACAATATATTCACCAACACAGAAGAAATTGAAAAAAGATGGTCAAGATTTAGATGTGCAATATATGAGGCAGCCAATGAGGTTATTCCAAAAATAAATACAATAAGAAAAAGCCCTGGATGACAGAATCAATATTAGAACACTTATGAATTAAAAAAGAAAACCATACCGCAGTATAAAATACTGAGTAAAATGATAAAAAATGAATGCAGGAAGGCTAAGGAGAAGTGGCTAAATGGAAAATATAAAGAAATAGGGGATTTTTACAACAAACACAGTAGTAAAGAAATGAATAAATCAATCTAAGCTCTGACAAAAAGAGAAACTTCAACCACAATCTTTGTATAAAAGAACAAAATGAAAAATTACCACTAGAAACACAAGATACCATAGAAAGATTTAAAGAAATGTTTGACACTGATTGCACAGAGGATATACAAAATATTGATGATGAATCCATTACATAGCAAGAAATAGAATATGTCTGCCTGGTTGGCCAAGTGGTTAGCTTATCCGCTCACCAGCCAAAAGCTGCGGGTTCAAATCCCATCAATGTTTGTGATTGTCTATGAAAATACTAGTGGTGGTGAACAGTAGATGGCGTTGGTGTAGATGATGAAGGTAGTTGTGGTTGGTGGAAACGGGGAGTTGGAGAGTAGGTGCCCTCCCTCGTTGAGTCTTTTGACTCCCTGGAGGTATTAAGTAATAATAATAATAATATAAGCCAAATGGAAACAGGTAAAACACCAGGTCCTGATCAGATCTCTGTGGAATTGTTGAACAACTTAAATGAAATCACATTAATGTTCTAAAATTTATTTTCAGTAATATATATCATACAGGATATATCCCAGATGATGTAAGAAAATCCATCTTTGTAACTATCCCCAAAACTGCAATAACTTTTGAATGTTCAGAATATAGATTAAAAAGTTTACTAAGCCATGTTAGGAAAATATTACTAAGAATAATCCTACAAAGAATTAAAGGCATTTTGTCAATAGAAATAGATGACACTCAATCAGGTTTCCAGAAACACAAAGGTACAAGAGAAGGAATTTTCAATTATAAAACATTATGCAAAAGAAGCCTTGATAACCAGAAAGTATATATCTTTCCTTTATTGATTACACCAAAGCATTTGATTCACTAGATCATCACAAGAAATTAATACATATCCTACAGAATAACGGTCTAAAAGAAAAAGTTCTATGCATAATTACAAACATATATTGGAATCAAATATTTTATTATTATTATTATTATTCAGCCCTCCATGGAGTCAAGAGACTCATTGTGGGAGGTCCTTCCTATCAAACACAAAGTCTATCATACCAGTCATTGACCTCTCGCCACTCTGTCAGGCAATGCATTCCACATTTCAACCACCCTCCACACAAAGAAACCACTCCTTACCCTCTTGCTCACAGCTTCCTTTCGTAACTTCCAGCGATGGCCCTTTGTCATCGCTCCTTCCTGCTGTTCCACCAAGCAAAAGAACTTCCCATTGTCAACCCTAGAACTGCCTCTCAACAGTTTAAACGTCTCGATCATATCACTTTTCCTTCTTCTATCTACCAAACTCTGCAGTCCACATTCCCTCAGCTGATTTTCATAACTAACATTGTACAGTCCTGAAACCATCTTTGTTATCCACCTCTGTACTCTTTCCACAGTTAATTTATCTCTTTCAAATCCTGGGGACCAAATTTGAGAACAATAGTCTAAGTGTGGTCTGATCAGGGTCTTATACAAATGAATGATAACTCTTTTATCTTTGCAGATCAGCATCCTTCTCAGTATTGCAGCAATCTTATAGGTTACCTTCACCACCTTTGCATTATGCTCCCTGAATTTCAGTTTGCTATCAATCATCACCCCCTGGATCTCTTGTCTCCCCCTACTTCCTCCAGTACAGCTCCTCAAATCGAGTATGCAGCCTCCTATCAACGTATCCCAAACTTCAAAACTTTACATTTTGCTGCATTAAACCGATACCCACATTCATTTGCCTATCTGTCTAGTTTATTAAAATCCTCTTGTAGGGCTGCCACATCTGCACTATTACTAATAATCGTTCCCAGCTTCACATCATCTGCAAACAACTGAATATCCCCTTGCAATTCATTGACAATGTCACTGATATGAAGGTTAAACAATACAGGTCCTAGTACTGAGCCCTGTGGAACCCCACTTGTAACCTTCTGCCTCCTTGATATTGCCCCACCTCTCATAACTCTCTGATACCTATAAGACATCCAATCCTGAATCCAGTTGACTAACTCGACATCTAAACCCATGTGCTGCAACTTAAATATCAGCTTATAATGTGGCACCCTGTCAAATGCCTTTGCAAAATCCAAAGAATTACAGTATATGCCTCATCAACTGCTCTTGTCACTTTATTATAAAAGGCAATCATATTACTAAAGCAGGAGCACCCCTTAACAATTCCATGTTGATTTTCATAGATGAATTACCCTCATCTGCCCAATGCTGTATCTGGTCCCTCACTAATTTCTCCAAGACCTTAACAACTACTGATGACACACAAACTAAACTGGCCTATAATTAGACACTTCCAGCCCACTACTGCCCTTAAGCAATCTTACCTTCCTTTCATTCCTTGGGTACCTTTCCCATAGCCAGACTTTCATTGAAAAGCCAGGTCAATGGAGCCGTCAGTTCTTTAGCACATTTTCTCAAAACCCATGGTGAAATACCATTCAGTCCCACAGCTTTACTGACACCCAGAGTATTCAGTATTTGGAATACTCCTCTCGCACCTCTAAATCTCGAACCTGTCCTATCCCTCTAGTATTAAAACCTACTTCTCCAGGATGAAATACTCCAATACGGTGTTCATTGAACAACTCCACTATGTATCAGGTCACTCTATTCTCATTTTTATCCCACAATGTTATTCTTCCACAATCATTTCTCCTCCTACTGGCCACATAGCTAAAAAATTCCCTAGGATTTTTTTTGGATCTTAGTGCCAATCTCTTTTCATATTCCAGTTTTGTTTTCCTCACCATACTAGTCACTATCCTGGCCTGAATCTTATATTCTTCATGCAGACGCTCTCCATCCCTCTCCTTATATCTCTTCCATAATCTCTTTTTCACCTGTTTGATATTGTTTGCTATGCACTGTATACCAAATTGTGTTCTCTTCGTCACTTGTGGAATGCAGCTTACTATTGCTGCTTACAAATATTCCCTCACAATTTCCCAAGCACTAATGATATCCTGGCCTTCCAATTCCACCCCCATGGAACTGCCCCAAGTTGATATCCAAGATTATTATAATCACCCGCCTTCTAATTCCACATACATTTCCTTTTCTTTGATACTCCTGCGTCTCTATTCATCTTTCAAGTCAAAACCACATGGTCAGTCACTCCAACTGGGGGGGGGGGGATGTCATATCGGTTATTATCAGTTCTTCTGATGCTATGACCAAATCCAAAACTCTTGAACCTCTTGTTCCCTCTATTACATGTTGCCTAAGACATTTTTCCATCAAGAATTTTGAAATTCCATTCCCTTATTACTACATGCATGTTCCTCTTCCCTCATAATGCTGTAGTTAAAATCTCCCATAATAATCATTCTTTTCTCTTAGGGTTACACAGCGATCAGCATTCATTTTAAAAAATTTTATGGAATTTACAACCGTGTAAAAAAAAACTTTTTTTATTATCCCGACGTTTCGATCTTCACATCAAGATCATCATCTGGAGTGTACATAAGTAAGCAGAACAAGCTAAGTTACATCATTAACTGTAAGCTAGAGAAACAATGATTTGATCACATGTTATTCTACTGGCGTGACCTCTGGTGAAAAAAAAAAAAAAAAAATAAATAAAAATAATAAGAAATAAATTTTAAAAAAAATATATATATATATATATATATATATAAATTAAATAAAATAAAAAAATAAATAAATTTTTACATCAAGCTAAATTCTATTCTTACAATGACAGGAATAAATATTCTTTTAGATGGTTTTCTTTCAGAATCAACTGGTGTCCTATTTTTGGTATTACAATTCTTATTTTTGAACAAGAACAACTATAAACAGTCCTGTTTATAGTTGTTCTTGGTGACGAAGGTCGAATATATACCTTCCATATGTTTAGGATTTTTAAACCATCATTGTTGTTCAGATTGGGGTGGTTGCTGATAATCTCACAGGCTTCCTTGAATTTTCATTCATACCATGTTCTAGTGTGATGTAGACAGCTGGTGGTTTTCCAGTCAATTCTGTGTAAAGTATTCAGGGCATGATCAGAAAGGCCAGCTTCACCATAATTATTATATTTAATGTGTCGTTTATCTTCTTTTTGTCTAATAGGAATAGTGCGTCCTGTTTCTCCTATATATGGTATGTTGCAAGTACAATAAATCCGGTATTCTATAGGGTGAGCTAGTGGAGGGAGTGGGTCTTTGGATGAGTTGAGTAAGTTTTTTAATTTTGCAGGAGGTTTAAAGGTGGCTTTGAGGTTGTACTTTTGTAGTACTCTGTTTATTTTGTCTGATATTCCTTTAATGTAGGGAATGGTTATAGTTTTACTGTAGTCCGGTTTGTCTTTGTTTTTTATTGTGGTTTTGTAGAGAATTTTGTTTATAGTATTTTGGCTGTATCCGTTTTTTTGTAGGTTATTACTGATAATTTTAAATTCGTCTTTCAGTGCCTGTTCACTGGAACAAATTGTCTGAGCTCTGTTTTTTAGCGAGTTAATGATACCTAGTTTTTGTGTTGGGTGGTGGTAGGAGTTTCTGTGTATATATTGTCCCATATGTGTCGGTTTTCGGTAAACAGTGAAGGAAAGATTGCCCGAGGGAAGACGTGTGACAAGTGTATCTAGAAACGGAAGTGTGTTGTGTTTTTCAATTTCAGTTGTGAACTGTATGCGTTTGTGTTGTTTGTTTAGGTGGCTAAGGAATGTGTCTAATGTCTGGCGGCCATGGGACCAGATCGCGAAAACATCGTCAACGTATCTAAGCCACACTTTGGGTTTTAGATGGGAGGAATCTAGGGCAAGTTGCTCAAAATGTTCCATGTAAAAGTTAGCAAAAGGGGGGGGGGGATAATGGTGAGCCCATAGCTGTGCCTTCTTTTTGTAAGTAGAAGGCGTTTTGCCATACAAAATAACCCGACCGTAATACATGTGCAAAAAGCACTGGAGGGAATTTGTTCTGTAGGAGAAGGATTGTGTCATTGATTGAGACATTCGTAAAGAGGGCAGAGATGTCAAAACTGACTAATATATCATCTTTTTCTAATGTAATGTCTTTGATGATGTTTATGAAGTGTTGTGTGTTTTTGATATAGGAAGGGGAATGACCTACCAACTCCTTGAGTGTTGCCGCTAATTTATTTTTTGGCTAAGTGATATGTCGGGCTATGAATTCCTTCAACGATAGGTCTTAGTGGGGTGTTTTCTTTGTGAATTTTTGGTAGCCCGTAAATTCTAGTGGAGCACGCGTAATGAGGGAACAGTTTTTTTACTGTATTTTCGTGCCATGTGGTAATTGATTCAAATAGTTTCTCTGTTTTGTTTTTGTTCTGTTGGGTTTTAGTTAACTAATTTGTATGTGTTATTGTCATAGACCAGCAGATTCATTTTTTCTATATAAGTGGTACGGTTTAAAATGACAGTGGCATTTCCTTTATCAGTTCTGGTTATTACTATGTTCGGATTTGTTTTAAGTGATTTTATCGCTGTTACTTCGTGTTTAGTTATGTTGCTTGTTATTGTTTTGTTATGGTTTAAAATGTTCGCAGTTTCTATACGTATTTTGTCTGCTATGTTACTAGGTATGAATCTTAGGCCTCTTTCCATATTACAAATAACTTCAAGTTTGTCTATCGTTTTTGGTGCTATAGCAAAATTTAATCCTTTGTTAAGTATAGAGATTTCGTCTTTGTTTAGAGCGTGAGATAGGTTAATTATGTTATTGATACCTGTGGGTGATTGGTGACTCCTGTTGTTTCTTGCTTCTGGTTGGTTGTTGTTGTTCACTATGGCAAATTTTGAATATGGCGGCTGGTTTTGTTGTTCTTTTAGTCTTTGAAATTTGGAAATTATTCTTTCTTCGTTTGTTGGATGTGGTTTGCTGTGTTGTCCGTAATCCTTTCTAGGATTATCCAGATATCTGCATTTAAGTCGCTAGGCAGCTCCGTTTTTTCTTTTAGTAGTTGGTTTTGTGTAGCAGCTAGGTTCTTTCTGGTAGCTTGGATCTGCTCTCTCAGTAGTGCCTTTCTCCATGCAGTGGTATATTCTTTGTGCCTTTGTTGAAGTGAATTTTCTCTTTAGCCTGATGCAATTAGGAGTGATATCGCTGTCCCTACACCGTTTTAAAAATGCCAGTCGATTTATCAAATTTGAAACTTGGATCTTCAGCTTACCATATTGATTACATCGCTTGTGGGTCGAATCTTCATGAATTATCTTAATCCTTTCTTTTAGGGTTACACGGTGATTAGCATTCATTTTAAAAAATTTTATGGAATTTACAACCGTGTTAAAAAAAACTTTATTTATTATCTCGACGTTTCGATCTTCATATCAAGATCATCATCTGGAGCATACATAAGTATACAGAACAAGCTGAGTTACATCATTAACTGTAAGCTAGAGAAACAATGATTTGATCACGTTATTCTACTGGCGTGACCTGTGGTGAAAAACCCCAAAGAAAGACTCCCCCCCCCCCCCCCAAAAAAATGCATAATAATCATTCTTCTTGCACTTCCCAAGCTCAACTGCCTAATCATCTCCTGCTTCCCACCATCTGTACTCCTTCTCTTGTAGCAACACCCCCCACTGAATATCCTGTCTTGCCCACCTCTACCTCACACCATATGCTTTAAAAATCATTAGTGTCACTGCCTTCCAAAACCTCCACTCTTAGAGGACATAAGTCATCAGTTATCATAAGCAGTACTCCACCACTGCATCTTTCCTTCCAATCCTGCCGAAAAATGCTGTACTCCTACTACTATTCCTGTTATTTTATCGTCTTACGTCAACCACGTCTCAGATATCCCAATAATCTTTGACCAGACTGATGCTATCAGTGCCCACCAATTCATCTCCTGTATTCTGGATACTCCAGGCATTAGTATAAATCATATAAATGTCAATGCTTCTATACCTATCATTATCTCCTCCAGACCCCACTGCACTCAGTGTTAGTTGATGTCGTCCCACTTCCCCTAAGCATCCGTTCCCACAAGAGGCCATTTCTGCTACCATCCACCCTGGGAATTCTAGTTTCTCTTCACTGACACACCGACTTGTTCAGAAAACAGCAATCTCTCCAGAAGCCTACATCCTTCCTTATTCAAATGCAAGCAGTCTCTCGCATATAGTTCCTTTCTGTCCTCAAATGCCCTCCAAGCATCCAACACACACACACACACACACAATCTTTCTTCTCTGTGTTTTCTTTTGTACAACCTCAAGCAAGAATCTCAGATTTCTCGCCACCCGATTTACATTGCCTCTCAAGTCATTCATGCATACATCACAGTCATCTCATCCACCCTTTCACCCTGCTTAATTGTCATAGCCACACTTTCTATTGTTCCTCCAGGAAAAGAAATAGCCTCAATAAGATACAAAAACAAATATTCTGACAGCTTTGAAATCAAACAAAGAGTAAGAGAAGGTTGTGTATTATCACCTATACTGTACAGTATATGTATAGCGAACTAGTTTTTAAAGATATTGTAGAATTGAATGGGGTAAAAGTAGGGGTAAGAATTTCAAGAACTGCAGATATGTAAATAATGCAGTCTTTACTGCAGAATCTGAAATGATCTTCAAAACTTAGTCACAAAAATTTACAACAGAAGCTTAGACATGGGATTAATTATAAAACTGCAGAAAACAAAGTGCATGATCATATCAAAAGAACCAACAAATAAGAAACTATAACTGTTAGCCAAAAGAAAATTGAACAGGTTAAATCTTCTAACATCCAGAGACATTAGCATGGACACAAGAAAAAGATTAATAAAGTGTTATATCTGAACAAGCCTTCTCCACAATAGTGAAACTTGGACTAAAGAAGTAGAGAAAAAATTATAGAAACTTTTGAAATGTGGACCATCAGAAGAATGCTGATAATATCATGGAAAATGAAAAACGAAGATGTTTTAAATAATGCAAAAATGAAAAGACCATTAATGAAAATCATTAAAGAAAGAAAACTTAAATATTTTAGACATCTATATAGACAAGAAGGCATTCAGAAATTAAGATTAGGAAAAAACTAGATAGAAAAAGAGGGAGAGGTAGATCCAGCAGAATGTGGTTTGAAGACATTAAAGACTGGACTCACTTACAAATGTTCCAGAGCAGCAAAAGAAAGGAAAACGTTCTGTGACGTGGTTGCCAACTTCCTTCTAGAGAATGTTTGAAGAAGTTGAAGTCCTTCCCAATAATTGCTTAAAATGCACTCATTGTGCTAATCTGCCTATGCATAGCATCCATTCTGTCGGCTAGCATATACTATCAGTAGCATCTCTTCTCTCCAACAAACACATTGTGTTCCAATCCATTGCTGCTTTGGACTAAAGAAGCAGAGAAAGATTAATAAAGGTCTTTAAATTCTTCTTCTTCTTTTTGGCATTTAGTTCCAGGCAGTCCTGGGATCTGCCTCAGACAATTTTCTTCCATTTATTTCTATCTTGGCATCCCTCCTTTCCACTCCAACTTCTTCTATATCCCTCTTGGTGTTTTCCCACCATCCTCTCCTTGGTTGTCCTTTTCTTCTCTTACCCTTCACTTCCATAGTTATGACTCTTCTCCATACATGGCCTGTCAACCTCAGTCTATTTTCTTTCACTTTGTCACTAATGTTTCTAACCTCCATCTCCTTCCTTATATCATCGTTCCTCCTGTGCATCTTTGTTGATGTTCCATTTATCCATCTTAGCATCCTCATCTCAGTTCTTTCCAGTTGTTCCTCCTGAATTCTCTTTGTTGCCCATTTCTCTGCTACATACAACAAGGCCGTTCTAATGGCTGATTTATATATACTTGGTTTTACTTTTTTTGGTGCATTTTTGTCACATATCACTGACATCTATCATTTGATCCAACCTGCCTTAATTCTTTCCCTGACTGTGAAGTTATATGTGCTCTCTCTCTCTCTCTCTCTCTCTCTCATCTGCAAATAATATATTCCATGGTGTATTTTTGGCTACTCCTTGCAGGCTCACTGCAGACCCTTGATTCATGACCATTGTGATGTTGAAAAATTCTGTTCTTCCAATAGTCATATGAATAAGCCTTTTTTTATTTTCTTCAGATACTTTTCTTGTAGTTATCTCATCATATAGATTGCATCTGTTGCTCCTTTCCCTTTAATGAAATCACATTGTATCTGGTTTATATTCACTATTCTTTCAGATGTCTTTACTAGGTGTTCTGTAAGCTTTATTACTCTGTAGTTTTCACAGTCTAGTATGTTGCTTTTTGTTTGTAAATAGGTACTACAAAGCTCTCATTTTAAAAATTTATGAAATTTACAACCGTGTTAATAAATTTTTTTTATTATCCTGACGTTTCAAGCCTGTCTTGTATATTGATGTATGCTCCAAATGATGATCTTGATGTGAAGATCGAAACGTCGGGATAATAAAAAAGTTTATTATCCCGACTTTGTAAATTCCATATATTTTTAAAATGAATACTGATCATCGTGTAACTCTAAAAGAAAGGAGTACTACAAAGATCCTTTTCCAGTCCTCCAGTATCATTTCTTCTCTCCACTCTATATTAAATTGTTCATGGGTCCAGTCTACTCCATCTTCCCCTACTACATTTATCATTTCTATTACTACTTCTGATGGTCCTGGTGCTTTGTTGTTTTTCATTTTTCTTATTACCTCGATTACCTCTTTCTTTGTAACTGCCATCTCTGGCACCTGCATGTTTTACTGCTCATCCAGCATCTCTCTCTCTCATTTTCTATGTTTAACAACTCTGCAAATTATTCCTTCCATCTGTCCTTCACCTTCTTTTCATCTACTAGTATGACTCCATTTCCATCTTTTATTATGATGGTTTTTTTTTTTTTTTTTTGAAATCTTTTGTACCATTTCTTTTTTGCTTTGCTATTCTATATATTACTTTCTCTCCATTTTCCTTTTCTATCTCTGCATATATTTTCTTCCCTTTTTTTCTCTTTTGCTTTCGTCACTTCTACCTTTGCTTTCCCTCTTTCCTGTTTATATTTCTGTTAGGTTTCTTTGTTTCTTGTTTGCCTTCAGTCCCAAATGCTGCCTTTCTTTTTGTCTGTCTCTTGGACTTCTTCATTCTACCGCTAAGTTTCTCTATCCTTTCTAGGTCTGAATCCTCTTGTTCTTCCACAAACACTTCCTCCACATTCTTGATGTTCTTCATTTGATTCCAAGTGTTTTCTGCATTGCCATTTCCTTAAGATTCTACCCTCTCTCATAACCCTGTCTTTGAATTTACTCTTATTTTCTTCAATCAGCTTCCAGATCTTTAGCTTCTTTTCTGTTTTGTTTTTTTCTTATTTAATACTTGTTCTATTATGCCACATACTACAACTTAATGTTGTGTTTTGTTGTGCTCATATATGGGATTGCAATTTTTTAACATATTTCTCTTTATTCTCTTTGTGAGAATATAGTCTACCTGAATCTTATTTTTTACTTTCATACATTCACATGGTCCTTCTCTTAAATAGCATGTTAGCAATACTTTCTGCAGTTCAAACTTTCTGCAAATTCCAGTATTCTATGGCCTTCCTTTTTCCTTTCTCCAAACCATGTCCTCCATGTACACCTTCAAATTGTTCCCCTCTCATGCCAACATGTCCATTTAGGTCTGCTCCTATTATTATCAATTCCTCCTTTCTGATGTTACCCACAGCAGCTTCTAGTACTTGGCAAAATTGGTCTTTTTCTATTATTTTTATGGCTAATATAGCCTACTTTCATTTAGGAGTGCACCTTTTTTCCAATGTCACAAGCTGGTAAGATTATTATAGTCACCTCCCTTATAATTTCACATAAATTCCTTTTGTTTGCTATTTTGTATGCTGTTTTTTCTTCCCAGTATATACTGCTTTAGTTAAAATCTCCCATTGCACTTGCTAAACTGTCTAAACATCTGCTACCGCAAGGTAAAAGAGGGAATAGGAAGATGAAATGAGATGAGAATCGATTTGATAATGTCATTGACAATGTCATTTGGTCTTTTTCTGTTTCCTCACACCCTGACTGTGGTGCATATCCTAAAATACCATTTAGGATGTTTTCTTTCCTTACTGCCACTTGTAGGCGATCGTTTATTCTTTTGATCTCTGTTACTCTATGTTTTAGACTTTCCTCTACTATAATTCCAATTTCATTCTTTTTCCTCTCCTTTCTATAATAATATAGTTTATATCCTTCCCTCAAAAGCCGAGTTCTTTTCTCATGACGAGAAGAATCTTTATATGGACGTCTACAACTGAAGGATGGTAGCAAGGATTAAACCAAGTATATAATTTATCTTTATGTTGAAATTTTTTCTTGACAATTATTCATAAGACTATTACACTTTTTTTATATAATCTTTGTCAAGTAGCTTTATTTTATCCTGCTACATGTTTCGTCAATCTTTTTCTATTGGCATCCTCAGGGAATACAAACTAGTAAGCTAAAATGAAGGTTACAGACTAGGTTATAACTGATGGTTCTAATTCATACAAAAAATTGGTATTGTGCGTGTCTCATTAACGTGATTTATTCGTTATGGCTCATTACGTAATTGTTATGAAAGTTCATTTCTTTGATGTTTAATGATCTGATAAAAGTTTTCCAAATTTCTGGTAAAATTAGACCTTGATTCTTGTTTAGGTTTTCAGTTTTATGGGTGACTGTAGCTGCTTCTTTAAAGGTTCTTGAATGGTAGTTATCTTCTATGTATGGCATAAGGCTCTTATCCCACTCAATGTGATGGTTAGTAGAGGCAAAGTGGCAGCATGAAAGGCCTGAAATGTCTTGTCTGTTATTTCTGACATATCCTATGTGTTCTTTCTTTCTCGTTTCAAAGCTTCTAGAGGTCTGACCTGCGTAACTAATACCACATGAGCAAGGTATATTATATACTCCAGAGTACTTGTAGAATGGGTGAGGATCTTTTGGTGATCTTAAAAATTTCCGAATAGTGTTGATTGGTTTGAATGCCACTCTGATCTTATGTGGTTTTAAAAGGTTAGCTAATTTTTTGGAAAGGTTGCTGACAAATGGAATTGTACACCAATGAATTATTACGTGGAATGAATAACTGGCCTATAGAAATTATAAAAAAACTAAAATCTATGCACCCACTTACTCCTAGATTGTATGGCTTTCCAAAAATTCATAAAGAAGGTATACCATTACGTCCAATAGTTGATGGAATCTATTCTCCCACTTACCAACTGTCCAAGTATCTTGCGAAGATTTTACAACAATGCATTCACGTCTCGGATACTTATATTAAAAACTCAAAACATTTTATAGATAAAATAAAAAACATCCCTATTTTTGAAGAGGATATATTAGTAAGCCTGGACATTACATCTCTGTTTACTAACATTCCAGTTGTTGAAGTCATCAACATTTTAGACAACTTGTTCCCAAGAAACATCACTACTTTGTTCAATCACTGTTTAACTTCTATTTTATTTGGCAAAAAACGATCTACAAACAACTCACTGGATTAGATATGGTTAGCCCCCTCTCACTTCCTTGTGCTGACATATTCACGGAAGATCTAGAGAAAAAAATCTTAACCCAGATCATTCCAAAACCGAAAATTTGGTACAGATATGTAGATGACATCTTTATCATTTAGGATCATACGAAAGAAGAACTAATGAATTACCTCAACCAAATCAATAGTTTCCACAATACCATCAAATTCACATTAGAAATGGAAAAAGATAAAAAACTGCCATTCCTTGACATTTTAATAAAGAAACAATCCAATAATAGTATCAATCTATTTGTATACAGAAAAGCTACAAATACTGGACGTTACCTCCATTTCAACTCAGCTCATCACATAGCTCAGAAAATTAGCATTATCCATAGTCTCAAGAAAAGAGCTATACAGTATACGACAGACAAGGATGACCTACTAACGGAATTAACCACAATATCCAGAGAACTTTCTTTAAATGGTTACCCAAAAAGACTCTATAACAAGATTCTCTTTACTGATATACCACATCGAGAACGTGATGACGTCCAATACATCAGTACAATTACGATTCCTTTTGTCAGCAACCTTTCCAAAAAATTAGCTAACCTTTTAAAACCACATAAGATCAGAGTGGCATTCAAACCAATCAACACTATTCAGAAATTTTTAAGATCACCGAAAGATCCTCACCCATTCTACAAGTACTCTGGAGTATATAATATACCTTGCTCATGTGGTATTAGTTACGCAGGTCAGACCTCTAGAAGCTTTGAAACGAGAAAGAAAGAACACATAGGATATGTCAGAAATAACAGACAAGACATTTCAGGCCTTTCATGCCACTTTGCCTCTACTAACCATCACATTGAGTGGGATAAGAGCCTTATGCCATACATAGAAGATAACTACCATTCAAGAACCTTTAAAGAAGCAGCTACAGTCGCCCGTAAAACTGAAAACCTAAACAAGAATCAAGGTCTAATTTTACCAGAAATTTGGAAAACTTTTATCAGATCATTAAACATCAAAGAAATGAACTTTCATAACAATTAAGTAATGAGCCATAACGAATAAATCACGTTAACGAGACACACACAATACCAATTTTTTGTATGAATTAGAACCATCAGTTATAACCTAGTCTGTAACCTTCATTTTAGCTTACCAGTTTGTATTCCCTTAGGATGCCAATAGAAAAAGATTGGCGAAACATGTAGGAGGATAAAATAAAGCTACTTGACAAAGATTATATATAAAAAGTGTAATAGTCTTATAATTTATCTTTATTTTGTAGTATAACCAGGTGAAAAAACTTCTAACAACTTTCTCTAATTCAGAGTAATTTAATAATAAGATGTGACACCTTTTGGTAACTGGCATATGGAAATATGACTTCTGCATTGCTCCAACCTTGGTCTGGGTAGTGATAATACATAAGCGATGTGCTTTGCATTATGGGATACTAAGGAAAGTGATGAGAACTCAGTTCACCTTTGCCACGAGTTGCCCCAGTCCTGAAGATACTTCAGGTGCAAACTTTGTTTGCTTACACATGGATAAAGTATTAAACTGAATATATAATTTATAGTCTAACCAAGTGAAAAAAACTTCCAACAAGGAAAATTAAGTTAATTCAGAGTCATATATTTCCATATACAAGTAGGTAGTAAAATGTAACTATATCATTAAATACTATGGATCAGAGGTAATTGTAGAAAAGTTTTTGTTACAAAGTATATTATGCTTAACAATAAATTATATCATCATCATAATGTTAATTATGGATGTAAACCATATCGGTCTATTCCAGTCTCATTATCCATCTAATATTCTTTTTTGAGGTCTATCCAGCCTTCTCTTAACAATTGGTTTGTATTTTATTATTTGTTTAGGATATCAGGTGTTGGCCATACAGTTTACATGTTCTGTCCATTTTTGTTTATAATTGTTTAGTTGTTTGTTGATTTTGTTTTTAGTTCTTTTAAAATAACTTTGTTCCTTTTTTTGGTCTAATTTGTATTTTGCAGTTCTTCTCATAAATCTCATTTCACTTGTTTGTTTTTTGGCCCAAATTTCACTGCCATATAATAATGTGGGCACTTCTAAATTATTATATATTTTCAAGCGTGTTTCTTTTTGTACTATATTTGGATAGTGTGTTTTATTTATCAAGCTTATAATCTATAAAGATTTTGAAGTTTTTATCTTTTCTCCTTCATATGATATTTCATATCCAAGATAACTGAAAGTATTTATCTGTTCTGTTATTTTATTATTAATAACTATTTTACTTCTAACTGGAGTTTATCCACAAAATGCCATTGCTTTAGTTATATCTATGAATATTTTCATTCCAAACTGTTCTACTGTAATGTTTAAATTATATATTGCTCTTTGTAAATTGTTTTCCTTATCTGATATTATTACCTGATCATTTGCAAATAATAGCGTATTTGTTTTGTTATTCTGGGAAATTTCTATACCTGGATTGTTTAAGTGTTCCACTGCATTAACCTCCCCACCAACTGAGGTGGATGAAATAGTGAGACCAAATTGCTCTTCTTATCCACGTTATTCAATTGGTGTTACAGAATCATATCCAGATTTAGTTGGACGTCTATAGACTTCATGGCCAGTTGGGATGTTAATATTTCATTAATGTAAATATTAAAAGTGTTCGAGACAGGGGGCATCACTGTTTTACTGCTTAGTTTATAGATTGTTTTTCAGATATATTTTTCATTTATATTTATTTTTATTTCATTATCTTTGTATATATTCAATACTGCATATAGTAAAATATTAGGTATATTTATTCATTGTGGTATATATCTTTTTCCTTTTTCGAATGCTTTTTTTATAATCTATAAACAAAAAAGCGGTTTCTAAAATAATTTCTCTGCTTTTCTCTATAAGTACTTTTAAACAAAAAGCTGCATCCATTTAGAGTGTCCTTTTTCTAAATCCATTTTGACATCTCATACTATTTTTTCACTATATATTTTCAATTTTTCATTAAGTGTTCTACTATATATTTTGTAGCATGTATTCAATAGACTAATACCTCTGTAATTAGCAGGTTAGTTTTATCTCCTTTTATAAATATAGGTGTTACTATATTTGTATTTCATTCTATTGGTGTTTGTCCAATTGTATATATTTTATTTAAAAATCTTACTAATCTCTGATGAAATTTTTTTCCAGCAAATTTATACAGTTCAGAGTTTATTTCATCTTCTCCTGCTGATTTGTCATTTTTTTATGTTACTTAGGATATCCTTTAATTCTTTCATTGTTATTATATCATTTAAAACATTTTGTATGTTATTGGTGTAATTTTTTTTATTTTATTTGTTACTGTCATCTGTCCAAAGATCTGTGAAGTAATCCAAGAATTATTTTACATCTATTTCGCAATTTATATTTGCAGTTTCTTTTATATCTGCATTAATGTGTTTTAGTATTTTATATATATATATTTTTTTTTAAATAACGAAACCTGTGGTGCATTCATAATTAGAAGAAACACACGTATAAACCACAGTGAAAATTATTTAATTGTAAATTTAATTATTTAATTGTTAAATTGGTTTTTCATGAGATTCTATTGTAATCATGCGCCCTAACTGTATGTTATTCCTAATTTTGTTTAAATACTGTACTGATGATGTCCTAAGATACTTAGGATGAAATATTTACAATTAAATAATTTTCACTGTGGTTTATACGTGTGTTTCTTCTAAGTATTTTATATGCATTGGAACTTATTTTGTATGTCATTTTCTAGATGTGACACAAATTTTTCCCAGCTTTCTCTGTGTCTCTTTCTGGTTTCTCTTTTAGCTGTTGCTCATCTTTTTTTTATATTCAATTTCTTCTTCTTGTTTTTTGCTACTTAACCATCTTTTAAAGGCCAGTTTTTTATTTTCAATTATTGATTCCATTTCATTGTCCCATATGTGTAATTTTATTTTTATGATATCCATTGTGTGTTATACATTGATATACATTGTGTGATATCCTAGACTTGCATATGCTGCTGATGTAATAATTTCTTTTATATTATTCCATTCTTTCTCGATGCCTTCATAGTTATTAATCCTCTGTTAGTATAAATTTCTTATACTTGAATCATTTAGTAGTCTTACGTTGTAATCATATTTTGTTTATTTATTTATTTATTTATTTATTTTTTTTGCATTTTTTGTAACCACTTTGGTGGAAACCTTAGTTTTCCTTCACTAAATAGTGATCTATGTCAATTTCTAGCCCTTTTCTGACTTCATCATCTACGAATAAGTTAGCTTCTTTTTCATTTGCTGTTATTATTATTATTATTATTATTACGGGCAACTCCAAGGAGTCCTTAGACTCATCGAGGGAGGCCCTAAACATTATATCAAGAACTATTCAGCATTCACATCATATCTATCATACTTTGAACTCATTCACAGTCATGGCACTCACAACAGACTCTAGCAGTTTATTCCATTCATTCACCACACTCCAAGTAAAAAACCTAGTTCTAACGCAATTGCTAACTACTCTCTTGCTCAGTTTCCATGGATTCTCCCACCAACACACCTATTCTGAAAAATTCCTCTGAATTAATCTTGTAAAAACCCCTAAGTAATTTGTATGTCTCAATCATATCACCCCTTTTCTGCCTATCAACCAGTTTCTGTAACCCACAAATCTTCAACCTGTTCTCATAAGGTTCATTCCATAGACCAGCTACCATCTTAGTCACTTTCCTCTAGATACTCCACCTCCTCATCAAGAAGAAACCCTGGTGCCCAGATCTGGGCACAGTAGTCAAGATGGGATCTTATCAAAGCTCGATAAAGTGGAACATAACCTGCTTGTCTCTGCTTGGCAAAGGATTTGTCAGTAACCAAGCGATCTGATGAGATGCTTTAGCCACTTTTGCTATGTGCCCCCTAAACTTTAACAACCTATCCACTAACACTCCTAAATTTCTGGCTTTGTCATTTCCTGGAGTGAGGCTCCACCAATGTGGTATACTACTGATAATCATTTCACCCCAAAATGCATGTCTTACACTGTCATATTTGATATCTATTGTCCTTTGCCCAATCTGCCAATCTATCTAACTCATCCTGCAAAATTTTGACATCATGTGCATTTGCTATTGTTCTACATAACTTTGCATCATCGGACAAGAAACTGAACAGTTCCTCTCAGATCCTTTCCTATATCATTAATGAACAAATTAAATAGCAGTGGTCCAAGAACAGAACCCTGTGGCTCACCACTATTCACAGGCCTTCTTTTTGACTCTACTCCTGAATAAACTACTCCCTGTTATGTCTCCATTATCCACCCTCCTATCCATCTCACCAACCCTATATCCATTCTCATGTGCTGCATTTACTGATTAGAATTCCATGCGTTATCCTGTCAAAGGCCTTTGCAAAGTCCAGCAGTATCACTGTAAACCCATTACCCTGATCCAATTCAGCCATCATCGTATTATAAAACGTGAGCAAGTTAGTGAGGCATGATCTACCCTTCACAAAACCATGCTGCACTCCATACAGTATCCCATTTCTATCTATCCATTCCTGTATTTTGCTCTTGACCATCTTTTCCAATACTTTGACTGACTCCTGATATGCTGATCAGTCAGTAATTTGCAACAGCAGTCTTGGAGTCATCTTTATGCAATGGAACTATTTTCCCCCTTTTCCATCCCCTTGGGACTACCTCAGAGCTGAGACTTAGATTAAGCAATATAGTCAAGGGCACTGACAATTTCTTTGCCACTTCACATAAGATCGAGCTGGTATACCATTCAATCCCACCGATGTATTCACATTAAGGTTCTGTAATATGCTATTAACCTCCATTTCATTCACCTCAGTTCCCATATAAGCCATTGGTTTCCTCATTGCTGCAACATCACTGCCTGGATGATATACTCCTGCAAAGTGTTCACTTAGTAATTCTACTATTTCATTTGATTCTGTTACCTTCCTACCATCGACATTCCTTAAAATCATTTCTGCTGTATACATTTTTTCTTTTACTTGCTGCATATCGAAAGAACTGTTTCAGACTCTCTTTAGCCTGCTTTGCTCTAACTTCCTTTCATGATATGCTTTTGCTTTTCTTACCACAGTAGTTACCCTTCTTACCTGTGACTTGTACTGTTCATGTGCCTGCAGGTCACCTTTCTCCTTAAATTCCCTCCACAGTTGTTTCATTTTTTGCAGCTCCAGCTTAATGGTGTTATTCATCCATTTAACTCCCACTTGATTTACTCTCCTGCAGTCAGCCATTACCTTCCTCAAACACTCCTTTACCACTTCCCATGCACTATCAATATCCAGCCCTTGCAGTTTTACATGCCATGGCACTGATCCAAACAATCTCCTAATCTTATCATACTTACCAGCCTGGTAACTCCACATATACCCTGTCTTAACTGAAATTCCACACATTTAGCCACCTCCCAGATCAAGACCATATGATAACTCTCAACAGTTGGTGGCAATGTGCCGGCCTGGTTGGCCGAGTTGCTAGCATATCTGCTCACCAGCCAAAAGGCTGCAGGTTCGAATCCTGCCGTGGGCATGGATGTTTGTGATTGTCTGTGAAGATACTAGGGGTGGTCAGCAGTAGATGGCATTGGTGTGGATGATGAAGGTAGTTGCGGTTGGTGGAAACAGACAGTTGTAGAGTAGGTGCCCTCCCTTGATGAATCTTTGGACTGCCTGGAGGTGCTAAGTAATAATAATAATAATATTTGTTATAGACAAATTCTCAGATGTAATTACAGGATCGAGCACTCTCAAACCGCTAGTATATTCGTTTGCATGCTATCTCAGGTAATTATCCCTTAGTAACTGCATAAAATCCATTTCCTTCCTCCCATAAGTCATCCCCTCCTTCCAATCAATGTTACCATAGTTGAAACCCTCATAATAATTATCTGTCTTCCACTCATTGAGTCTATTTGCCAATGCATACTAACTCCATCATCTATTCCACCCCCTGGTCTATTGCAGCATCCAACTATATATTTTGTTCTGCTGTCCTCAATCTCACACCAGATAGCCTCAAATGTGCTATTTTCACTGTCCTGCAGTCGAACTTCTATTTTTTTTTCTTTTTTTTTCTTTTTTTTCTTTTTTTTTTAAAAAAAACTAAGAAAGGAAAAGAACTTCTATTCTCTTTGGCCTGCAGTTCATCGCTATCATCAATAACACTCCTCCTCCCATTCCTTTCTCTCTCTCTCTCTCTCTATCCTTCCTGAACACACTATATCCTTTACATTTTATCCCACTAACTATATCATCTTCTGTTAGCCATGTCTCAGTAATTCCAATAATCTTTATTCCCACACCTCTCTTGACACCTTATACTAACTATCCCATTCTGGTTTGTTACCATTGGTACTAACTCAGGCATATTATATACATTCTTACAGCCAACTGCCTCACTGGTCTGCATATCCACTCAGCAGACCCCCTCCTCCCACCAAAAGCTCTAGTTTCCCTGATTCTGCACATCTACTTTCACTTCATTCAACAACATTTTTTCCAGTCTCCAAACATGAAATCCATTCAGATGCAAACCATCTTTTTCATATATGTCCTTATATGAAAAAGATGGTTAGTGAGTTTGATATCACCTATCAAACTCATTCCACACCACTCCTCCTGCATAACCTGTGCATCGAGTCATTCTCTATTATAGCCCTCATTCTCAATTCTTCTCTGTCATACCATGGCAACAGACTCACTATCTTGACTCTCTCACTCTTCTCTTTTGCTACATCCAGTAATTCTTGCAACTCCTCTCTTGTACCATACTTTTCTCCTTTTAAATCATTTGTTTCGGCCATTACAATAATTTCTTTCACTCTATGCTCTATGCTCTAATAACCTCACTTACATCATTAATTTTCCCACCAGGAAAGCACAATTTTGTCAAACTCTCATTGATCACACCTTTTACGATTGAATCACTGTATAATACTTGCTCTTTAATTTTTCTTTCTATCTCCCGATCATACCCTCATTTTTCTTATCTTGTATTTGCTTCTTTTTGTTATTAGCTGATCCACTCAGTAGACATTTTTGTAATCACTCCAGATGCCACTTTGCCCTATGTATCACTACATACAACTGAACTATCTCCCTCATTTCAGCTAACTGATTATTTTTTATATCAGTCAAACTATTCTCTCGTTCTACACTTTTACTCTAACTTTCAACCATGTTACATTTAATCTCACTCTCAATGCTATCTGGCATTAGATAGCATTGAGCCTTGAAAGACATGACAATTTTCAGTCATATTCTGACTTTCACTACATCAATCTCGCAACCTGAGACACGCTTTTGATTCTCGCTTTCATGACACTTTCCCACCACTGTTGCTCTCAAACCCAACTCCAGCTGTTCTCGACAAAAGCATACATTCTGCAGACATTATTGTTGACTATTATTGATTTTTGTCCACTTGCGCACCATGTATATTATTATTATTATTATTATTATTCCTGATACCTCCAAGGAGTCCAAAGACTCATCGCGGGAGGACATCTACAACTGTCTCTACACCTAACCGCTACTACGAATCATCTCCATCAACGCCATCTACCGCCCACTTCCAACACCACCACAACTAGTAATTTTTGTCTGTAAATTGCGTGTGTTCTGAAGGGCCGATTTGTATGTATGCGGGAGGAAAAACCCGAGTTTCCGGGAGAAAAAACCCTGCTACCTCCGTATGAGATCGGCTAACTCACCTTCGAATTGAAATCGACCAGATAAAGATTCCTCCCGTCGCGACGAGAATCGAACTTAGGCCTATTCCAATCGAAGGGCGCAATGTACCGTCGTTCTTCCAATTGCGCTACGGAGGCATTATATGTATGTGTATTTTTATATTTGTAGAATGTATTCATTCTTTTTAAATTATTATATATTATATAATCATTGAGTTCCTTTCCATTTTTGTTTACTGTTGGTTCTCCAAATTTTTCTATATTATTATTAATTTTTTCATTCCTATTCTGGCATTAAGATCTCCTGCTATAATTATATGGTCTGTTTTATTTAATTTTTCATAAATTCCTTGTAATTGTTTGTAAAAATAATAATTTTATTCTTTTTTTCATTCTTCAGGGGCATACACTTCAACAACTGTTAAATTTGCTTTATTTAATTTTAATTGCAGTTTTAATATTCTTTCATTCAGTACGTGTAATGAGTTATTTTTGCTCTAATTGATTTATGGATCCAAATCATTACGCTAGCTTTTTCACATATTTGTTTGCCCACTCCACTATATATGATTTGATAATTAGTTGTTTCTTTTTTGTTTCTGTAAGAACTGCAGTTTCTATGTCTTCATCATTTAAAATTTTATCTAATTCTTCTTCTTTATGTGCTATGTGCCTAATGTTCCATGTAGCATATTTCACCACATTTTTCTTTTTCCAAAGTTTCTTAACCTCTTCCAATTTGCAGTCTTTTCACATGTTTTCTGTCCAGTTTGAAATTTGTTGAGACTTGAAAGTAACATGTATTTACCTTTGTCAAGTGGCTAGAAGGACGATGGGTATCCTGTTGGTGGAGCTGCCACCTTAAGGCAACCAAACTTGCCTTTTTTAGTAGATAATAGAAACTACAGTTTGAGAGGAAAGAGTCACCCCCTCGCCTTCGAATTACTCCAATAGCACTGGGGAGAAAGTAAAGTAGAAGACCAGTCTACAGATATGATATGCCAAGTGTATATTGTAAGAAGTAAGATCAGTTAGGTTCTTTCAGTCAGTTTTCCCAGATTCATAGATAAAAATCACAGTGATGTTATGCGATCATCTATAGACTCCAGCCTTTTGCCTAAAATTAATAATAGAGAAAAGAAGATAATACAATTTAGAAACACATATTACATTTATTGACATTGAGAAAGCATTTGACAAAGTTAAAAGAAGCATTTTATTTAACATACTAAAATAAAGACAAATACCAAATAATATTCTAAAAGCTATCATAAGTATATATGAAAATACTCATATACGAGAGAGATAAACCAAGGAGTCCGACAGGGATGTCCCCTCTCTGCAACTCTTTTTAATATTTATCTAAATGAAATAATAATAAAATTGAATAAATTATTTCCATCAAGGTATTAAACTTTCTCCTACTGTGAACTTAAATA
This sequence comes from Typopeltis vanoorti, assembly GCF_054136105.1. Lineage (NCBI taxonomy): Eukaryota > Metazoa > Arthropoda > Arachnida > Uropygi > Thelyphonidae > Typopeltis > Typopeltis vanoorti. Next base: position 120,585,213 of record NC_143563.1, on the reverse strand, counting down.
TTCTCCTTTTTTGCTGATGACTAAATAATAATTACAAATTCTGAAGATAACTACAGAAGGATATTATAAATTTAAATGAGATAGCCAAAGATTATGGATGATAATATAAACACAAAAATCAGAAACAATGGCCTTTAAAAGTCAAGATCCAGTAAGAACTAAAATAGTAATAGATAGCAAGATTTTAGAAAAGGTGAATTCAGAAGGGTTTTTTCCGCCAGTTTATCTGGTGTTTTTCATCCCACAAACAGGCAAACCGGTCCGCAGATACACACGGATTACAGTCAGGAATACTGACCCAGCCATAGGTCTGATTCGTCAGCCTATGTCGGTTCCGGAGTCCAGATAAAATTTTGGGGGGGACTAGATGGTACCGTGAACTCCCATAAAAAGGGGGAACGCTGTATCATCACATGGAATTATTATTATTATTTAACTACCTAGGATGTATGATTACATATGAAAAAGATATAAACCAAAAAATTGCAAAATATTTAAAAATAACAGGTGTAATTAACTCTATATTTAAACCAAACCTAGTTAAAAAACAAACCAGACTAAAAGTATACAATACATTAGCTCTACCAGTCCTATTGTATGGACATGAAATCTGGACAATAAAACCAAAAGACAAACAAAGATTAATAACTGCTGAAATGAAGTTTATGAGAAAAACTGCAAAGTATACTTTATTTGATCACAAAATAAACAAAGAAATTATGAAAGAATTAAACCAGGAATCAGTAATAGAAAAAAATTAAAAATATAAACATAAATGGATGGAACATGTTCAGAGAAGGAAAACAGAAAGATTACCAAAACAAGCCTTAAATTACAAGCCATTTGGAAAAAGAAAACCAAGATGTCCTCTTAAAAGAATTCAATGATGACTTCTAAGGCTGGAACAGGCCATTCTAGGCCTAAATCCTTGATAGGCATGATGATGATGAAGACTTCGATTTTAACTACTTTTATGCATAATTTAGCTTCCCAAGATATTTTTCTATATTCAAGGGCATATTCTGACTTAAAAGTCAGGAACTTTTTATATGATTTTTTCTTTTCCTGAACTGCTTCTTTAACTTTCTGTCTACCACAGTTCTTATTTTTCTGCCTTTGCAGATGACCATCACATGCTTCACTCTCTGATTTGGTCATTGTTTAGATACTTCTGAATTTGTTGCTTGGTTTTTAAACACTGCACATGGAAGACATAGCCTTAGTTATTTCAGCCACAATTCGAAAACAACCCAACCTTATTTTTATTTTTTTTATTCTTTATTGGTGCTTTCATTCTTGTTTTCAGTAGTCTAAAATGACCATATGAATATAATATTTCTACATTTGAGTCACAAATGTATAAATACTATATACAAATATAGTATTTATATATTTGAGTTTTGAAAACAACCTGAGTTGAACTTGGTTTGTTTTTAAACTAGTGCCCATTAATATGGATATTTCTTTTTAGTGAGATAGTTATTCTTATTACCAAATGGTGGTCACTTTTTGTTTTGAACCTTCATAGCTCAGTTCATAAGAAGGATTCTCCCTTCTTGGAAACTTGAGTTTTTTCATCCTGCAGACAAGAAAATGGAAGAGCATACTTAATTAACAAATGTTATATAACATAGCCTTTGTTGCTTCAGCCACAACTCAAAAACAACCCAACCCTATTTTTAACTTCTGTGTTCCTGTATCTTAGACTGATCGGAAGGTATTCCTTTTAAAAATAACATCATTAATGGGACTTTTTATCTTCTCTCCCCATGAAATTATTCAAGTTTTTATGTTGAAAGTTGGGAGTTGTTGGTAATGATTAATATATTACAGGTACTTATCATTAAGTACCTGTAATATGAAACAAAATGGCCCTGCATTTTGTTTCATATTTTGCAGGATCATTTTTATATGTTTAGATTCCTAACAAGAACCTTTTTTCTTTTTACATCCATTCTTCTCTATAATAATCAAAAAATACATTTTCTCTATTAGACTACGATGGGACCATAGACACAAATAAGTGTAATTGTTCAGTTTACCATTTTTAAATTTGTTCGCATTGCTTTCCTTTGCCATCTCCTATGTAAAAAGCTTATCTTCTATTTTTTTTTTACTTTTTATTTTATTTATTTATGTTTTTATTTATTTTTTTTTAAAGCCTTGATGTGAGGGGTTGTAAAGCCTCTATAAATTCAGTGCCATATGTAAACAACGGGTTTAAGAAGAAAGTGGTATCCTATTGATATGCTTTTTTGAACATATCAACAGGACAGAAGTAGACTGAATGAAAGAGGATGATTTGATTTGGAGTGTTTAAATAAGTCATTCATTTCTACTACTACTACTACTACCAACTCTTTTTTGCTGATTTCTTCCTCATATCCAGTGCTCCAATCACCCTGCTCAATCTCCCTCCTGGAAAACAAACCTTGTGCATTCTCTTATTTAACACACCTCTAATAATTGAATCACTGTAAAATGGCACTCACAAGTCATTTCTAACCTCTTTCATGTGGCCACCATTCATTTGGGTCTTCTTTACTTTTCCATGCATATCTACAACTCTCTTCATTTTTATAGTATAGTAAATTTAAAAAGTAGAATCTAACATTATATAGTGTGTTGTGTTTTTTGCTTGCATGTAATTACATCATATCCTCCTCTCATAAATTTTCATGTTGTTGGTCTGATTGACTAGCAGTGGTAATAATAATTTTGCCGTGGCACCCAGGACGATTAACAAACTTGATTTTATTGACTATTGAAAGAAGTATAGCGGAAAAAATACATTTGGATGCCTCGAACATTTTAAATTTAAATTATAAGAAAACAATAACTAGCAACCTAACAAAATCTGAATTAGCAAAATTGCTAAAATTAAATCCAGACATCATAATTACTAGAGCTGATAAAGGCAGTTCCCAGTTATTTTTAAATAGTACAGTGTATTTGGAAAAAAATGAATCTATTAGTCTCAGACAACAGCACCTATCAGCTTGTTAACTATAACCCAACCAATTGAATAAAAAAGAAAACAGAAAACTACCTTAAATCAGTCACTACTTGGCCTGAAGATAGAGTTAAAAATTACTTCCGCACTATGCTCATTCCCTGAGAATTTATGGTTTACCAAAGATTCACAAACAAAACGTACTGCTCCAGTCGATAGTCACTCGCCTCTGGATCATCTCTACCTCCTCCCCATAAATAAGAAACCCTGGACCCAGATCTGCATGCAGTAGTCAAGATGGGGTCTTATCAAGGCTCGATAAAGAGGAACAATAACCTGCTTGTCTCTGCTCGTCAAACTATTCTTCAGTAACCAAGTGATCTGATGTGCTGATTTAGCCACTTTTGCTATGTGCCTCCTAAACTTCAACTCCCTATCTACCAACACTCTCAAATCTCTGGCTTCGTCAATTTCCTGGAGTACAGTTCCACCAATGTAGTATACTACTGGTAATCTTTTCACCCCAAAATGCATAACCTTATGCTTTGCTACATTGGACTGACATCCATTCTCCTTAGCCATCTATCCATATCATCCTGCAAAATTTTGACATCATGTGTATTCATGTTTATGACATCATGTTTACAAATTATACAAGAATAAAAAATATTGTGATTACCAAAGCTTGATAAGTGTAATTCTACAGTTATCACATATCAAAGAATTATATCAAAAGAAATGTAAGATCTCTCAGGTGACAATTCTACTTACCAAATCGTAGATTGAGACCCACACTATATCGGTAAAGGAAAAAAAAAATTGCATAAATTATTGAAAAAGAAATTACCAACAAAACAGACAGTTTTACTTATAAACTTGTTCAACAATTAACTAAGTCGTTTGTCCCCTTACTGGGTGACTCCTCTACTTTTATAAAAAAAAAAAAAAAAATGTCCATTTAATATCACTTGCTAAAAATCCTTAAAAATCCAGACATAATGGTAAGTTTTGATGTCACTGTCTTATTTACTTATGTACCATTAACACACTGTAAAATCTTGTATAGAAGGATTTTAGAATAAAATTTCTTCTATACCGATTTTACTTGGGAAATAAAATTAATTTAATATACTTGTATTTTGATTAATACTTCACTCAATTGTTCTGTAATAAACCTGGAAAAAAAAAAATTAGAATAAATTGTAATAAGAAATCGTACAGACAAAGAATTAACTCGGACGCGATTAGTATGTAAGACCTGAGGCGGTCGCAACTCACGAAGTACGGGGTTTCCCGACTTGACTCAGCGACCACCTGATGGCTGAGAAGATCCCTTCAAGAAAATCCAGGCGATTAAATCTGTGAGAGTACCAAGGTCGGGAGAGCAGAATAAAAGGGAGACAAATCGAAGGAAAAGGGGCTTTCAGTGCGAGGCTATCGGTGCAAGGTTTTGTCAGCGCAAGCCTTTCAGAGGCAGTGATTTCCAGTTCCGGTTTTCCTTTCTTGCTACAAGGAGTTTCCACTGTGTCCTGCTGTTCCAAGGATGGCAATCCACGTCTCGCTAGCCGAAGCTTGACGATGATGGAATGCTCGTAATAGCAGTCACGAATCTACTCCAGAGTCCCACTGCTATATTCCTTGACGATCAACACGCGTGAAGTATCATCGATGTCATAAAAAGCCCATGTGTGAATTTTACGAGAAAGTAGAAGAAGGTGTTAACGATCTCTAGGATGTTGTGTAATGAACTGGATGACAAAGTAACAAAGTCTTACTTGTAAGAATTTTGTATAGGACTTTCCTAGGTGTGAAATTAATGGCAAAGATTGCTGAATTTTTTTTGTTAGCATAAAGAACAGTATTAAGGACAAAAAGCCGATTTGTTGAAAATAATTGTGAAGTAGTATGCAGAATTATAAGGAATTAGATAATGTTATATAATGAATAGGGAATAGTATGTTAAAGTTCTGTTAAGCCTAATATCATATATTGTCTAAGTTAAATTAATGTCAAGTATATGCAAGGCTGCTCCCATGTGTGAATTATCTGTGAGCATAATTAATTGCATTAGTCATTGAGCTTAAGCGAGAAATGTTAAGTAATCTAGTGGAGAATCAGACGTGAATTTTATGTTTTTTCCATGTCAATTTTGATTAGTGAATTTGAGTTGGATTAATTTAGTATGTGTAGTGTAAACGTTTTTATGTACTTTGATTTAGCATGAATAAAATATTTTGTTTATCATATAACTTGCCTGATTCTGCCTGACCAATGCACTTTTCATAAAAAGATAGAACCTGTGTGACCTTAAGAGTAAAAGTAGTCACAACTGACGAATAGTAGATTTGAATGTTGTTTGACTTAGAGATAAAATTAGAGATATTTCCGTGTTGTGCTAAGCGTTTTTTTTTTTTTTTTCATGTATTGGAAGATATACGATTCTTCTACATGATCTCTGATGGTGTTGTTGTTGTAAATACAAGTAAATTTTCAGAGATCATTGTGAGAAAAAGCCAGCTATTTAAACAAAGGAATTGGCTCCAGCCAGAGGCAATTCCTAATATTCTAAAATACGTACACGTGAAATGTGAAATAGCATAGTCACAACCTTGAGAGCAGGGGGGGGGGGAGTAATTGATAGACTGAAAGGTTTAAAAATTTGTAGGCTATTTCAAACAACAAGATTAAAGCAACGAGATTATACACTCAGCGTTACTAGTAAAGTAAAATTAAGATAAGCAAATTAAATAAGTAAAGAAATATTGAATATCCAAGTACAAACATTTTTAGAATATAAAAACATCTTTATTTTTAAAACACTCTTAATTTATTAAACTGAAACTTCTCTCCTGATATTTTTGAACTTCAAATTCACTATGAATGGAGGTTATTTCAGAAATTTACTGTACAAGCAGGTTACTTTATTTTGCAAGGAAAAATTTACAGATTAATTATCCTGCAACGGATACCCCCCCCCCCTTTAGCAAATTTTACACAGAGCATTTTAAGAACAGAATACTTTATGATTTCTTTCCCATTTGGCCCTATTGTGAAGGCATGTTGCATTATTTTGTTACTTACATAAACAGCCAGCAATCCAAAATTGACTTCACAGTAGAAAAACAATCAAGTACCTGTTTGCCTTTTCTTGATACATTAGTCACTTGCCTATTAGATACACACGAAGATATGTACATAAACAATCACCTCATCATCCAACCCAACAGTATAGTATTCCAAACACCCTTACACACACACAGCTAAGGCTATTTATTCTAATATTCATCTCTTTTCATAGAACTCGACTATCTTCACCATACTTTATGGCCATTTGCTACAGTCTATTTTACCTATTTTATTTATCTATTTACCTTTTATTTATTTATCTTAAAATAGATGGTTTATCTATTTTACCTACAAAATAGATAAAATACTACATGATCCTCCTACTCCCCCTCCCCTCCTCAAACACACAAGAGCAGAACACCACTATTCCTATCCCTTATATTTGAGGTACATCTGAAAAGATAGCCAAAGTAGTAATAAAATATAACCTTCATACCACATTCAAACCACTTGTAAAATTAGTAACTCTGACCCACTCTCCTAAAGACAAACTTCTTCAAGTCATGGAACTTTTTTCTTTCTTTTGCTGCTCTGGAACATTAATAGTAATTCAAGTCAGTCCAGTCCTTAATGTCTTCAAACCACATTCTTCTGGGTCTACCTCTCCCTCTTTTTCCATTCAATTTCCCTTCTAATATTAATTTCTGAATGCTTTTGTCTAATTAGATGTCCAAAATATTTAAGTTTTCAATTTTTAATTATTTCCATTAATGTTCTTTTCATTTTTGCTTTCTTTAAAACATTTTCTCTGTCCATGATATTTTCAACATTCTTCTGATAGTCCACATTTCGAAAGCTTCAAATTTTTTTCTCTACTACTTTATTTAGAGTCCATGTTTCACTGTTGTAGAGAAGACTTGACCAGATATAGCATTTTATTAATCTTTTTCTTGTGTCTATGTTAAGGTCTCTGGATGTTGGAACAGTTTTCATATCAATAAAAGCTTTTCTTGCAATCTTTGTTCTTCTTTTTATTTCTTTAAGGAAATTTCCTCCATCTATAAACATTTTTCCCAAATATATAAAAGACTGAACCTATTCAATTTTCTTTTTGTTAACAGTTATGTTTTTATGTCTTATTTGTTGGTTCTTTTGATATAATCATGCACAATTGTTTTCTTTAGGTTAATAATTAATCTTATGTCTAAGCTTCCATTGTACATTTCTTTGACCAAGTGTTGAAGATCATCTTCAGATTCAGCTATAAGGACTGTGTCATCTGCATACCTGAAGTTGTTGAAGTTCCTACCCCTGACTTTTACACCCTTCAATTCTGAAATATCTTTAAAAACTTGCTCACTATATATATTATACGGTAAGGGTGATAAGACACATCCATGTCGTACTCTTTTTGTGATTTCAAAGTTGTCAGAATATGCATATTTATATCTTATTGAGGTCATTTGATTCCAGTATATATTTGTAATAATATGGAGATCTTTTCCTTTTAACCCATTATTCTGGAGGAGAAAAAAAAGATGTGCTAACGCTTTTTGTTCCCGTATAGGGAGTAGGCAAGACCGTTTTAGCCCTGTCTAACTTTTGGAGACTGAGTGGGCAGTTCAATCTCCACCGGTAGCCAATCAGAGATAGCTGGCCCAAGCTATCACTAATTAATTGGTGTGCAGTGAAGAAGGCAGCTAGCAAGTGCTGCCATCTCGTGGTCCCTAACTCTAACACAATATTTTTCATGTCTGAAAATAGTGTGAGTTCGATGGCCGAGATTACAGGACGAAAAACGCACTTGCCCGAGCCAGAGATTGATTAACTCGAGAACCTGTCGAAAAAAAGCTTGGAAAAATTTCCTCTAGTCACCGACTAGAGGAAATTTTTTGTAAATTGAATTCACGATTTGTTCCCTACAAGTTGACCGACGACCAAAAAATGTATCGAAATATAAAAAAAAAAAAAATTTTTTTAAATGTCTTGGAGAAGTCATAAGTAAAGACAATGCTGATTTGTTTCTATGATTCCAAGGGTTATCCACAAAAAATTCTATCTCTACTTTGCAACGAACAACATGGGTTTACTAAGGGAAGGTCATATTTTAGCAACTTGTTCACATTCTATAACAATGTTAACTTTGAACTAGATAAGGGGAACGGATACACCATGATACTTTTGGATTTTGCTAAGGCTTTTCACAGAATACAGCATGGCAGACTGCTGCATAAATTGGAGAAAATAGGTGTGGGTTATACAAAATTAGCATGGATAAGAGGATGGCTGACTGACAGATATCATAAAGTGGTATGTGGGGGGGCTGAGTCTGCAAGGTTTAAGGTAACAAGTGGTGTACCACATGAATCAGTGCTTAGTGTGCATTAATGATATTGGGAAGGATTTGACAAGCGACATACAGTTATAATTTAAGGGGATAAAAATCCCTTATTGTTTTTCAGCCAGTAAGTCTCATCAGTGAGTAGCTAGACCAAGAATATCAGAGTTTAAGTGAAGAAAACTTACATACTTTTGCTATACGATTGCCCGAAAGGTGTGTCACTATATTATATTATAACATAGTATAACTAAGATGAAAAGCCATACGGCTATTTTTATATAACTCTGATATTCTAGGTCTAGCTACTCACTGATGATATCTCAAAAAAGGTTGAAACTGGTCTGGGTAGTGACCTCTCCTCATAATGTAAAACAGTACTACATCTCTTAAGAGCTGTGTGTTTTACATTATGAGAAAATATCAAGAACAGTGAGGGAACTTGCTCCACCTTTGCAACGAGTTGCCGTGGTGTGGCACTACCAAGTGGTCACTTACGCTTGGATACGCTGACAGTTCGTCGGCATGAAACGTTACAGATCGTAGTTTTCGATCTTAGTTTCGCTTACTGGCTGAAAAAACAAGGGATTTTTATCCCCTTAACTTATATCAACCTCGCCAGAAAAAAAATAGCCGTTTGGCTTTTCATCTTTGACATACAGTTATTTGCTGATGATGCAAAGATAGGTAGGGTAATCAGTAATGCTGCTGATATGCAGTCTTTGCAGAATGATTTGAATAGGCTGGAATTGTGGGCATGGGAAAATGGGTGTCAGTTCACTGTCAGTAAATGTCAAGTCATTCACTTCTGCATGATTACATTTCCAATGTCATATTATATTGGTGGGATTAGGGTAGGAAAAACTGATGAGGCTAGGGATCTTGGAGTGTTAATAGATAGGAAGTTGAAGTTTAGGGGCCATTTGGCAAAGATTGCAAATACAACTCAAAGGATAATTGCAATGCTGAAACGAACGTTCACATGTAAAGATAAGGATGTTATTTTGCCTCTTTACAAGGCCTTGATAAGCCCAAACTTGGACTATTGTGCGCAGGACTGGTTTCTGTTGTGATTCTGATTATTGGAGAGAGTACAAAGGAGAGTGTTAAAAATGATATCAGGATTGTGGAATACTGATTATGAAGACAGATTGTGAATTTGTAGACACTAGCAAACAGGAGAAAGAGGGGGGTGATATGATTGAGACTTACAAATTCTGAAAGGGTCATACAGGATTTCATTTGATGTAATTTTTCAATTTATGGAGGGTGGGGAAAGGCAAGAGGGCATCCTTGGAAGATGAGAATGAAGGCTGCCAAGAAGGGTATAAGGGCTAGATTTTTCTCTCAGAGGGTGGTGCGTAATTGGAATGGATTGCCATTGGATGTGAGTGCAAGCAGTGTGAATGAATTCAAGAATAAGTATGATAGCTGGTGTGTGTAGTATGTGGCCTCCCTCAATGAGTCTCTTACTCTGTGGAGGTCTCTCTTAATAATAATAATAATAATAATTGGCCTGTGTTTTATTTTCTATCAAAAGTTTGGTTTCTTTTTGGACAGAGGGTGTATACTGTTATGTACTTTTCTTTTTTTGTCTTTCGTTCATAAGTTCTAATATTGATTCTCTCATCCAGGGTTTTTTCTTATTGTATTTAATTTTTGGAATAATCTTTTTAGCTGTCTCATATATTGCACTTCTAAAATTTGACAGTCTCTTTTCAATTTCCTCTGTGTTGCAAAGAATACTGTCTTCTTTTAATCCTACATGATCTAATTTCTGACTTATACACCATTATGTTATTAGGTATATTCAGAGCTGTTAAGTCTTTCAGTATGATTGTTTTTAGAAATGTTTTTTAGTTTAATTTTTAAAGTAGACACAACAGTGTTGTGGTCTGAACATATATCAGCACCTGGGTATGTTTTAATGTTGGTTTTATTATTTTTGTATCTATTATTATTTAGCACTGACTACAGTGCTAAATAATAATAGATAAAGTAGATAATAATAGAGAAAAGATCAACAAGAAATGGATAACTCAGGAAACCCTAAAATTGATACAAGAGAAAAGAGAACTGAAACTTAAAAGAGATAATTCAGGGGTAGCAGATGAGTTATACCATCAAAAACGCAATGAAGTATGGAAAGCAGCAAGATCTGATAAAGTCAAATGGTTGAAGGACCAGTGCAAAGACATTGAACAGTACCATGGAGAACACAAAACTAGAGAGGTCTACAAACTTATAAGAAATGTCAATAGGAAGTGGCAAACAAGATCAGTAGCAGTGAAAGATGAAAATGGTAAAGTATTGATGGACAAGATAGAAATCATACACAGATGGATATTGCAGCGAACTATATAAAAATCAACTAAATGATACTGCAACAGAAATAATCAAAGAACTAAAAGCAATCTCTCCACCAGCAGAGATCTTTGAAAATGACATCTTGGAAAAGAAGGTGAATAAGGCTATAAAACATCTCAAGAACAACAAGAGTCCTGGAAATGACAACATAATAGGCGAGATGCTAAAATATGGGGGAGAATTAGTTGCAAAAGAAATACATAAGCTATGTAATGAAATATGGAGATATTCCACTTCTGCCTGCCAATTATTTCATATTGCTGTTGATATCTGAATTCTTCCATGAATAACGAAATAGCAAATGTCATTGCAGTCCTTACATCTTTGCCAGAGTCCCTTTAGTCAGCCATTTTTCAAGGTTCTCTATAAGCCTTCACGGCTATCGTATCGGCCCGAGGTACGTGAAGTCCCCTACTGTGCTTCACCTTACAAAGCAAATGTCTACTTTATGCTGCTTCCACCCTACATGACATGGATGCGGGGTTGAACTTTCGAGGGCAAACTCCACTCTCTATATATTAGAGTGTATGAAGTTCCTTGTGACTCTGACTTGGTCTGCTATGAACAGACAAGAAGATCTGTTAATATCCACCTTGGAGAACATAAGAAATATATATGCTACTATTATTATGGCAAGTCAGAACTGGCAGACCATGCTTTGGACACCCTTTTACACATTAGATGGAGTAAAACCAATGTGCTATATAGAAGTTCATCACTAAAAACACACGTAATAACCACAGTAATGACTATTTAATTCGTAAATATTTCTTCCGAAGTATCTTGGGACATCATCAGTACAGTAGTTTAAACAATACTCATCATCATCATCATACATATCAAGGATTTAGGTCTAGTATGGTCTGTTCCGGCCTTAGAAGTCATCGTTTAAGAGGAGGTCCTGGTTTTCTTTTTCCTAATGGCTTGTACTTTAAGGCTTGTTTTGGTAATCTTTCTGTTTTCATTCTTTGAACGTGTTCCATCCATCTATGTTTATATTTTTTAATTTTTTCAATTACTGGTTCTTGGTTTAATTCTTTCATAATATCTTCGTTTCTTTTGTGATCAAATAGGGTATACTTTGCAGTTTTTCTCATAAACTTCATTTCTGCTGTTAATCTTTGTTTGTCTTTTTGTTTTATTGTCCAGATTTCGCTTCCATACATTAAGACCAGTACGTGCTAATGTATTGTATACTTTTAGCCTGGTTTGTTTTTGAACTAGGTTTGGTTTAAATATAGAGTTAATTACTCCTGTTATTTTTAAATATTTTGCAATTTTTATGTTTATATCTTTTTCATTTTCATAAGTGATCATACATCCTAGGTAGTTAAATGAATTCACCTGTTCTATGATCTTGTTATCTAATACTATTTTAGTTCTTGCTGGATCTTGTCCTTTAAAGGCCATAGTTTTTGATTTTTCCGTTGATATTATCATACCATAATCTTTGGATATCTCATTTAGATTTAAAATAGCTTTCTGTAAGTTATCTTCAGAATTTGTAATTATTATTTGGTCGTCTGCAAAGAGGAGAGTGTTTAAGTTAACTGTAGGTGAAAGTTTAATTCCTTGATGTAAATTTTTACTCCATTTTATTATTATTTCATTTAAGTTGATATTAAAAAGAGTTGCTGAGAGGGGACATCCCTGTCGGACCCCTTGGTTTATCTCTCTTGTATATGATAGCTCATGATTTAATCTTATTTGTATTTGATTATTTTCATATATGCTTGTGACAGCTTTTAGGATATTATTTGGTATTTGTCTTTCTTTTAATATGTTAAATAATATGTTTCTTTTAACTTTGTCAAATGCTTTTTCAAAGTCAATAAATGCAATATGTGTTTCTAAATTATATTCTCTTCTTTTCTCTATTATTAATTTTAGGCAGAAGGCTGGGTTTATACATGATCGTCCTTTTCTAAATCCATTTTGTACCTCTAGAATAAAATTTTCGGAATATTTCATTAGTTTGTTATTTAAGATTCTGCTGTATATTTTGTAACATGAATTTAGTATACTGATACCTCTATAGTTTTTAGGGTCATCTCTATTACCTTTCTTAAAGATAGGAATCACAGTTACTTTTTTCCATTCTATTGGGGGGATACCAGTTGAGTAAATTTTATTTAAAAATAATAAGAGTCTTCCTTTGAATCTTGTTCCTGCGTATTTATATAGTTCTGAACCTAGCTTATCTTCTCCAGGTGATTTTCCGTTTCTTGTTTCTTTCAGGCTGATTTCTAATTCTTCTTCAGTTATTTCCTTTTCATTTTCGTTAATTGTTTGCCAGTTGTCTTTTTTAAAATATTTGTCTGTCCACAGTTCTGTGTAGTAATTTAGAAATTCTTCTAATTTCAATTCAGTGTTTAATTTTATGTTTTCTTTGGTATCTGCATTTAGGTGTTTCAAAATCTTATATACATTGGGTCTTATTTTATATAAATCATGTTCTAAATTAGAAACAAATTTATTCCATGATTCTCTATGTCTTTTTCTGACTTCTCTTTTAGCTATGGCTCTTATTCTTTTATATTCTATTTCATCTTCTAATCTTTTACTGCTTAACCATTTGTGATAGGCTTCTTTTTTCTTTTTGATTATTTCTTTGATTGTATCATCCCAGATCTTCAGTTTTTTTCTTTTATTGAATTTTTTGGTCTTTCCTAAGCTTTCATTTGCTGCTGCATTTGGTATCGTTTTTATATTAAGCCATTCTATTTCTATTTCTTCATTTTGTTTTATTTTATCTAGATACTGGTTAATTCTTTGTTCATATAGCCATTGTACATTTGTGTCATTCAATAGTCTAGTTTTATAAACAAATGTTTCAATTTTTCTTTCTGTTCTTGTTACTCGTAGCCATTTAGGTGGTAATCTTAATTTTATTTTAACAAGTGGTCACTGCTTATTTCATATCCTCTGTGAACTCTAACATCTAGTGAAAATTTTGATGTCTTTTCATTTAATATGGAGTAATCTAATATTGATTTCCATCCTCTTGCTGCCCAAGTATATTTATGTATGTCTTTATGTTTATAGAAGGAATTCATTATTTTTAGGTATCAATTTTTTTACCATTTCTGTTTAGAGTGTGTTCTCCATGTATTCCTATATTATTATTAATTTTCGTGTTTCCAATTCTTGCATTTAAGTCTCCTGCTAAAATTATGTAATCATTTTTATTTATTTTATTATATATGTTTTGTAGCTGATTATAAAAATCAATATTATCCTGTTCTCTTCCTTCTTCTGGGGCATATAAACCAATTATTGTTAAATAGCCTCTATCTATTTTTATTCTAGCTTCTATTCCATAATTTATAATGTTTTAACTGTTTTGAAAAGGAGTTATGAATCCAAATCATTACTCCTGCTTGTGCTCTTTGGTCTCTGTCGACTCCACTGTATATCACATTAAAATTTTCAGTTCTCATAGTTCCTTTTAATTTCTTTTTTGTTTCAGTGATTACTGCTATTTTAAAATTTCTTTCATTTAATAACTGGTCTAATTCTATTTCTTTATATGCTATTCCTCTTACATTCCAGTTTGCTATGTGTATTATATTTTGTCGTTTCCATTTTCGTTTTCTCTTTTCCATTCCAGAGTCGTTTCCCATAGATTCAATCCGGTTATCTTTTTCTGTCAGCTTACAAGTATGGTTATGTTCTGCATGTCAGAGGACTAGCCTGACGATGGAATTGTTCAGTGGTAGGGCTGCTACCTTAAGGCTTCTGAACTCGCCTTCTTCCGAATTTAAACCCATAGGAGGAATAGGGTATATTGAAGGGGAAAGGGTAGATTATAGAAGAAATATAGTAAGGTTTATAGAGAGGACATAGTTGTAAGGCCAGAAATGAAAAGACCCCATGGCCCTCGAGTACTCTAATAGCACAAGGGTCATAAAGTAAGAAGAGTTGGCTGATAAGGCCTTATAGGAAAGATTAAAGTAAGTGGGTCTTCCTCAAAGTAGAAGAAGGAAAGAAGAAGGAGAGGATAGATCCAGCTAGGGATCCATGGGAGTGCCGCTTCCCTTACAATCAAGATGATTGCCCCTTATGGCCCTGTTGGTCCACGAGTCCTTATTCAGTATATTCGGACCACCCCACCATATATATATATATATATACACGCACACGCATGTACACACACATACATGGTGGGCTCCCCTATCCGCCACCCAGGGGACTGGAATCTCAATATGCATGCAGTAACGTGTTATAAAATTAAATTAAATATAACTGAAAAAAAAAATTGAAAAAAATTGAAAAATAAAAATATATATATATATATATAAAGATTATTTTACACAATTTTGTATGACAATTTCCCATACTTTAGGAATAGTAAGAACGTCGTTGTAGTTTAAATTTGGTCTGTGTAGTAGGGCTTCAGCACTTTCTATATATAAACGTTCAACTACACAGACTAAATTTAAACCGCAACAATATTCTTGCTATTCCTAAAGTATGGGAAATTGTCATACCAAATTGTGTAAAATAATCCTTATATATATTTTTTTTTAATTTTATTTTTTTATTTTTTCTATTTTTTTTTCTTTTTTTTTCAGTTATATTTAATTTACTTCTATAACACGTTACTGCACGCATATTGAGATTCCATTGTAATCATGCGTCCTAACTGTATGTTATTCCTAGTATTGTTTAAACTACTGTACTGATGATGTCCCAAGATACTTGGGATGAAATATTTACGAATTAAATAGTCACTGTGGTTATTACGTGTGTTTTTAGTGATGAATTCACCACAAGTTTCGTTATATAAAAATATATAGAAGTTACATCATCACCATCAGCAATGGCTATGAAGCATTATTCTTACCTTAACAAGTATTATTGCATTAATTTGCAAAATATTTGGAATACTGTTATCCTAAGATCAATTCTTACACAATTTTCATACTTCTTTTTTCACAACATTAGAAGACACACCAATTTAAGATTTTAGATCTTTTATCTTTGTTCCACCAAGCAAAATAACTCCCCAGTGTCAACGCTGTAACTGCCTCTCAACAGTTTAGACGTCTCGATCATATTCCTTCTTTTTATTAGTTATGAGGATCGGCTGAGGGAATGTGGACATTCCCTCAGCCGATCCTCATAACTAACATTGTACAGTCCTGACACCATCTTTGTTATCAGCCTTTGTACCCTTTCCACAGTTAATTTATCCCCAAGTTAATTTTACCAAATCCTGGAGACCAAATCTGTGAACAATAGTCGAAATGTGGTCTGATCAGAGTCTTATACAATGGAATGATAACTCTTTTATCTCTGCAGGTTAGTGTCCTTCCCATTATTGCAGCAAACCTCTATGTTACCTTCACCATCTTTGCAATATGTCCCATAAATTTCAGGTTTCTATCAATAATCAACCCCAGATCTCTAGTCTCCCCCTACTTCCTCCAGTATAGATACTCCAATAGAGTATGCAGCGTCCCATTGATGTGTCCCAAACCTCAAGACCTTACATTTTGCTGCATTAAACTGATACCTCCATTCTTTTGCCCATCTGTCTAGCTTATTCAAATCCTCTTGCAGGGCTACCACATGTGCGCTATTACTAATAGCCCTTCCCAGCTTCACATCATCCGCAAACAACTGACTATCCCCTTGCACTCCAATGACAATGTCATTGTTATAAAAGTTAACGAGTATAGGTCCCAGTATTGAGCCCTGTGGGACCCCACTTGTAACCCTCTACCTCCTCGAAACTTCCCCATCATTCACAACTCTCTGATACCTATCAGACTGCCAATGCTGAATCCAGTTGACCAACTTGACATCCAGACCCATGTGCTGCAACTTAAATATCAGCTTATTATGCGGCACCCTGTCAAATGCCTTCACTAAATCCATGAAAATTACAGTATCCATCATCACCTTTCCATCATCTACTGTGCTTGTAACTTTATTATATAAGGCTAGCATATTACTAAAACAAGAGCAGCCAGGTCAAAGGAGCTGTCAGTTCCTTAGCACATTCTCTCAAAACTTGTGGTGAAATATCATCCAGTCCCACAGCTTTACTAACATCCAGAGTACTCAGTATTTGGAACACTCTCTCCTCCTCCACCTCTAACCTTGAACCTGCCCTATCCTTCTAGTATTAAAATATACTCCTTCAGGATGAAATACACCATTAAAGTGTTCATTAAACAATTCCACTATGTCCTCTGCATCAGTCACTCTATTCCCATTTTTATCCCACAGTGTCAATCTTCCACAGTCATTTCTCCTCCTACTGGCCACATAGCTAAAAAATTCAGTAGGATTTTCTTTGGATCTTAGGACCAATCTCTTCTCATATTCCAGTTTTGCCTTCCTTACCATACTAGTCACTCTCATGGTCTGTGTCTTATATTCTTTATGCATCTGCTCTTCACCTGTCTCCTTATATCTCTTCCATAGCATATTTTTCACATGCAGTTCCTGTTTATTATTGTTTGCCATCCACTTTACTCCAAATTGTGTCCTCTTCTTCACTCGTGGAATACAGCTTACTATTACTGCTAACAAATATTCCTTCACAATTTCCCAAGCACTAATGATATCCCGTCACCCCAGTTCCTCCCTCCATGAAACTTCCCCAAGTTGATGTCTAAGACTGTTATAATCACCTGCCTTATAATTCCACATACGTTCCCGTCTCTTTGATACTCCTGAATGTCTATTCATCTTCCAAGTCAAAACCACATGGTCACTCTCTCCAAATGGTGGGAGAGATGTCATCTCAGTTATTATCAACTCTTCTGATGTTATTACCAAATCCAAAATTCTTGCACCTCTTGTTCCCTCTATTACATGCTGCCTAAGACATTTGTCCCTCAAGAATTCTAGAAATTCCATTCCCTTATTGCTACATGCATCTTCCCTCCCCAATTTATACTGCTGTAGTTAAAATCACCCATAACAATAATTTTTCTTGCACTTGCCAAGCTCAACTCTCTAAATATCTCCTGGTCCCGACCCTCTGTTCACCTTGGTCTGTAGCAACACTGCACTAAATATCCTGTTCTGCCCACCTGTTCCTCACACCATATGCTTTCAAAATCCTTAGTGTCACTGCCTTCCGAAGCCTCCACTCTTAGAGGATATAAGTCGTCAATTAACATGTGCAGTACTCCACCAACTTGCTTTCCCTTCCTATCCTGCTGAAAAATGCTGTACCCTGCTACTTCTATTCCTGTTTTTATAACCTCTTCTGTGAATCACGTCTCAGTGATCCCAATAATCTTTGGCCTGGCTGATGCTATCAGCATCATCAATTCCTCTCCTTTATTTCAGATACTCCTTGCATTGGTGTAAAGCATAAAAATGCCATTGTTTCTATACCCAGCATTATCCCCTTTAGACTCTACTGGGTTCAGCGTTCTCTGATGTCCTCCCCCTTCTCCCAAGTACCCATTCCCACAAGAAGCTACCCCTGCTACCATCCACCCTGGACGCACTGATTCGTTCAGAACAGCAATCTCTCCAGATGCCTATGTCCATCCTCCTTCAAATACAAGTGATCTCTCGCATGCAATTCCTCTCTGTCCTCAAACCCCCTCCAAGCATCCACATATTCCAATCCTCTCTTCTGACACATTCTAGCTATTATGTTATTCAATATTATTGCTCTTCTGCTCAGCTGTTTACTATCAAACTTAGTCAACACACACTATCTTTCCTCTCTGTGTCTTCTTTCGAAGTAAGAATCTCATATCGCTTGCTGACCAATTTACATTACCTGTCAAGTCATTCATTGCTACCATCACAATCATCTCATCCTCCCTTTCACCCCCTCTTAATTGCCATAGCCATACTTTCTATCGTTCCTCCAGGCAAACACCTCACGCATCCTATCTTGAACACCACGGATCATTGAGTCCCCATACATTATACCTCTTGCCGCCCTGTTCCTCGATTGCTCACATGCATCCCTCACACTCTCTCCTCTAACACTTTTTCTCTGTGTTCCCCTACTTACCTGCCTTCCTGACATCACTCTATCCCTGGTTCCAGTGCTCTCTTGCAGTCCTCTCATTCCCTCTCTCTCATTCTCTCTCTTCTACTGTTCCTATTCTCTCCTCTTGTACCATTCCCATAACTCTGTCTCTCTCACTCCTACTCTGATTTACCTTGCATTCGCCTAATCTCTTCTTTCACCCTTCTCATCCCCTAAACATTACAGCTGCTCCTGATATCAAAATTGAAGATGTTAATCTCAGCTCTTTGCTTTATAAATGGCCTCTAGTTCTCTGACTATTTGTCGTGTATTAAAAATTTCACTTGCATCAATTTTTGAAACCTCTTTAATATCTTAAAAGTTTCTATCATGTCCTCTCTTTTCTGCCTATCACTAAACCCACAAACCTCTCAACCTGTCTTCATAGAGGGTATTCTATAGACCTGTCACTCATCTCTGAATCTTTTCGACAACCTCCTGGTCCCCAAGAAACCCAGGTGACCAAATCTGTGCACAGTAGTCAAGATGAGACCGAATCATAGCCTTCTGAAGAGGGATAATAACTTCCTTATGTTTGCTTGTTAGAGTGTTTGTCAACATTCAAGTAATTTGTTGAGCTATTTTACCAACATTTGCAATTTGGGTTTACTTTGGCCTGTTTGGCTAATTCTCTCTCATAATCTGATTTGGCCTTCCTTACCATACTAGTCACCCTTCTTGCTTGCACTTTGTACTGCTCAATGGTATTCTGATTGCTATTTTCTTTATATTTCCTCCACAATGTTTTCTTTTTTTTTGCAGCTCTTGTTTTATATGCCTACTCATCCACTTAAGTCCAACTTGGTTTAACCTTCTAACCATGGGTATACAGTTTGGTATTGCTACTTTCTCTGACCACTTCCCATGCACATTCTTTCCTTGGTGTTTCTCAAGCCATGGCACTGTTCCAAGATGATTCCTGAGTCTCTCAGGAATCATCTTGGAACAGTGTGAAAAGACTGATCATTATGAGAGATATCAATTATGGTAATATAGACTGGCATCAAGATACAGCATCTGTAATTGAAGAGAATGAATTTCTTGAGTTTTTAAGGGATAACTACCTTAAGTAGTATGTAACAGAAGCCACACGTGGATCGAGTGAGGGTCTTGAATTTGATTATCTTATCGGAAGATCTTGTTGTAAATGAAGTGTCAAATCATCTTCCATCTGGTGAAATTGATAATGAAGTGATCACTTGTGTGGTGGCCAGCCATATCAGGACTTTTGTGAGAAAGATTTATATGTGTTACTATAGCATACTCTGGAGGCAGCTTACAGCAATATCATGGAAGCTGTATAAGGCGAGTGTGAGCATGGGAGTGAGGAGTAATTTTTTGCATGGAGACTGGTGGTGATTGGAATACATTGCCTGAGAGTATGGTTATTGCAGGGTACTCACCACACGCTAACAATGAATGCATTTAAGTATGATGCGCTGTGCATGTGAGAATAGAACCTCCCTCAATGAGTCTCTTGACTCCATGGAAATCTGTTGATAATAATAACATCCAATGAGGAATTGCATGGGAAGGAAATCAATGCTGCTTGGTCTCTACTCAGGAATTATCTGGCAGAGGCAATGACTAAGAGTGTTCCTAAGGTCAGGAAATTAAATAAGATAGGTATAAAATGGATGACTGAACAGGTGAAGTGCACAATCTGGAAGAAAAACGTATTGGGGAGGTGGAACAAGATGAGTGGAGATAATAAATTACACAAGGAGTACAAAGAACAAGCAATGAAGATGACTCATTTAGTAAGGGTAGCAAAAGTGTGGTATAAGCAGCAATTAGCAAAAGATGCTAAAAGAAATCCTAGGGTGTTTGTTTTTTGATATGTGGCTTGTAGAAGGAAGAATGATAAATACTGAGAAGGGTATTGTAGAGGTGTTAAATGAGCAGTTCATTAAAGTATTCCATCCTTGTGATTGTAGCATAGTGCAGAACTTGAGAGCAGTGGGAATGGGGAAGGAAGCACTGATGGCTAGTGAGCAGGAGGTATATGAGGAATTGAGTAAACTTGATTCATTAAGGCAATCAGACATGATGGTATATCACTGCTTGTCTTGAGGAAATGTTCCAGGGAGTTAAAAACACCTTTAATGTACATTTTCTACATGAGTCTTAGATTAGCCCAGGTCCCAATGGAGTGGGAAGATGGATTGTTCTGCTTCAGAAAGGAGGTCATAAGATGAAGGCTTTGAATTATGGGCCAATCTGCTTCTTTGGAGTTGTGGCCAAAGTATTGCAGAAGCTGGTGAGGAAAAGGATTCAGAACTGGGTAGACAGCAGTAGAATTCTCTTTAATGGACAGCATAGGTTTGGTGCATTGGATATGGACGGTAAAAAAAAAAAAAAAAGCGAGAGAGAAAGATCAGGATTGCAAAGGTAAGAACAAATTTAAAGGCCATGGATAACATTTGGAA
The DNA here is from genome assembly GCF_054136105.1 of Typopeltis vanoorti. NCBI lineage: Eukaryota > Metazoa > Arthropoda > Arachnida > Uropygi > Thelyphonidae > Typopeltis > Typopeltis vanoorti. Next base: position 120,564,046 of record NC_143563.1, on the reverse strand, counting down.
AAGTAAAATAATCAGCCTGCAAACAAAACTAAGATTACTGGAAACATGGATAATAAGTAAGGAATTAAGGAAATGAATTCTGGCATTTGGAAGAACTTGTTACAGGAAGATGCTATGGGTACAGAAAGTCACAAATGAAGAGCTTTATCAGAAGATACAACCAAAGGAGAATCTAATTCAGAAGGTTATAAAACAGAAGCTGCAATTATTTGGACACATCTGCAGAATGAGTGAGGACTGGAAGATAAAGACATTCGTGTTTGGTAATATGGGTGGTGTAAACAGAAGAGGTAGCCCATACAGAAAATAGATAGATGACATAAAGGACTCGTGTGGAATGGGTGTACAGAAACTGCAACACTCTGTACTGGACAAAGAAAGGTGGAAAATGATAGTGAAGTAGGCATTGGATGCCAACGAGCAATGAGTCCATGGTTCGTGAAGATGATGATAGGTTTTGTGAAGGAAGATCGTGTTTTAGCAATCTGCTTACTTATTATAACAAGGAACGAATATATTGGACAAGGGGGATGCATATACAGTATTATATTTAGATTTTGCAAAGACTTTCAATAGATTACCACATGACAAACTAGTAGTTAAATTGGAACAGATGGGGTTGAATAGTAAATAGCTAACTTAGTGCATTGGATTGGCTTGACTGATAGGTATCAGCAGGTTGTGTATGGGGAATGATATCACAAAAGAGGAAAGTCACTAGTGGCATGCTCCAGGAGGGGAGGTATTATAATTACGTTGTTAATAATTAATTAGTATATTTATATGGAAAGGATATTATCTTAATATTTTCTGAATAATTGGTGGATTTTTATATAGAGGATATTCATAGATATTATCATATTATTAATCCTACCATAGAGATGATCTCTGTTTCTAACAATTATTTTTAATTTATTTATTTCCGAGTGTACCTATATGTTATTATATGCACAAGGGTTCACTCCAATTGGTGCAATGACCTTAACTCTTTCAGAATCCAAATAATCACTGACTCAAGACTAAAATACAAAATAAACACATTTAATATAACAAAAACAATATATATATACACTTCAAACAAATATTACATAACTAACTACATAACTAATTGGATCCAAGGCCTTTTAAAAATAAACTTACACTTAAGACTAGACTAAACACTTTGTTTGCACAATCACAAAATGTTCATAGCCAGTTTCTTTCTCTGTCAAGGCCCTTTTCCGAAGATATATGACTTTATTTTTCATTTTCACAGGATCCTTTACCATCACTTATGTAGCACACATTAATTCTTCCTGACTTAATTCTATCTCTTTTCTTCAGTAGAAATAGTAGTCAGATCTGGCGTACTTAATACAGATGAAACTTCCTAATCAGAGTTTTCTCGAACATTCCTTTAGAACGTAAATAGCAAATTCTTCTTTTATTCACTAAATGCTTATTGACAGTCTTAACTCTTCCAATAAAAAAAACTTGCAGTTCTATGATTCCCTTTTCGGAACCTACTATAAATCTTTCAATTACGTTTCCTCCAATATTCCTTTTAAAACGCCTATAGCAATATTTCCCTTTTATTTATCCACATACTTATTCCACATTAAACTTAATAGTTTCATGATTCCTTTTTCTGAATATACTATTAATTTTCCTCCGACTGTCACATAAAAAAAAAACTCAAGTTCCTCTGAATCTAAATATCTGCCGGCCTGTGTTCTAAATTCCTTCCGAAACTAATCTTGTTTACTCTCCCGTTGCTTCGATACCGAACTTGTCAGCTGTCAATCACACATCCAACTTCTCAGCGAGCATATGCACTCCATGAAACTGGTAAGCAAGAAGTTAGGTATAAATAATGGCTGACACGTTTTCTCCGTTAGCAACAAGAGAATGTCTTCATAAAACACAAAACTTAATATTTTAAACTAGTATAAAATTCCTGTAAGTAACACAGATATCAAATCTGGTAAGTACATCAATTTTTTGACTTCTTTACATATCACTTTTGACAAAACAATTTACATAACGGGCACATCGCAAGTGCCGACAATGCATGTTATGAAACAAAACTAATAAACATTTTAACATAAACAATTCGTAAAAATATTCAGAATTTTAATTATGATTATTTTTACAACATGATACCTCCAAGGAGTCCAAAGACTCATGAAGGGAGGGGCATCTACTCTACAACTCTGCATTTCCACCACTCAATCCACCAACTACACCAACACCACCTAGTGTCCGCTGCCACCACTAGTATTTTTCACAGACAATCACAAACATCCATGCCCACGGTGGGATTCGAACCTGCAGCCTTTTGGTTGGAGCCAACCAGGCTGGCAATATTGAGGTCACTGTTGTTGAATTTGTATGTGTGTGTGACATTGGAAAGTGCTTAAATGCTTATATACAGTTATTTGCAGATGATGCAAAGTTGGGGAGAGTTTAGAAGTAAAGCAGGTGTAGCTTTGCAAGAGGACACCAAAATAGACTGTCTGAATGGGCAAATGTGGAAGATTTCAGTTTAATGTGGCAAAGTGTAAGGTTATAAAATTTTGGAAGCCTAAATGGAATGTAGAGTATAGGACTGGTGAGGATATTTTGAAAGAGGTGGAGGAGACAAAGGTTTGGGGGTTTTGATGGGTAGAGACTTGAAATTTCATGGATATTTTGCTAAAATTGTGAGGACAACACTGCAGATTATGCGAATGATGCAGAGAACACTGACATTTAGAAGTAAGGTGTTTCTGATTCCATTGTACAAGACTTTGATTAAGACTGGGCACAAATTTGATCGCCCGATTTTCTAAAGGATTATGAGATCTTGGAGAGGGTCCAGAGAGGATTGACTGAGTTGATTTCTGGTCTCTGGAATGTGGAATATGAGGACAGATTGAGAGAATGCAAATTAAAGAGCCTGGTGGATAGAAGGGAGAAAGGAGAAATGATCTAGACATATAAGCTGGTAAGGGGTAATACCAAATTAGCATGGATGGGATTTTTCATGGAATATCTGGAGTTAGGAGAGAACGAGAGGCCATCTCTAGAAGCTGTATAAGGTGAGTGTCAGGAGTAGATTTTTTGCATGGAGACTGGTGGGTGATTGGAATGCATTGCCTGAGAGTATGGTGAGTGCAGGGTACTCACCACATGCTGACAATGAATGCATTTAAGTATGATGAGCTGTGCATGTGAGAATAGTACCTCCTGCAATGAGTCTCTTGACTCCATGGAAGTCTGTTGATAATAATAACATCCAACAGCTAAGCTTATCTATTACTAACAGACCTCCATCTCCATGGAGTCAAGATTTTGAGAACTTAGAGTTATAGTGGTACATAGTGTAGAAGTTTTGGTGAAGTGTGTATAGTGAATAGTTTGTCAAATAAGACAAAAAAGTGCAATATAATTTCATCAGAAAAAAGTTTTCTCAATGTGAATTCACAAAATTGATATACAGAAAGGAAGAGAGTAAGTAATAGAATGAAACTCTGTGGTACTGCAATTTAATCTAAGATCCCATTCACCATCCGATATCAGGTGCCAGCCTGGTTTGGCCTAGTGATTAGCATATCTGCTCTCTAGCCAAAAGGCTGCAGGTTCATAACCTGCCTTGGGCGTGAATGTTTGTGATTGTCTGTGAAAATGCTAGTGATGGTGGTGTGCAGTAGATGGCGTTGGTGCAGTTGCAATTCGTTGTAGTTGGTGGATTGAGACAGAGTTTGTGGTGGAGTCAGAGAGTTGTAGAGTAGGTGCCCTCCCTCAATGAGTCTTTGGACTCCCTGGAGGTGTCACGTAATTATAAATAATAATAATAAAATAATGTATGCTGCCATAGCTAACTGTGGCATACAGGTACAGAAGTTAATAAGTATTTATTAAGTGTTTCACAAACTTGGTTCCTTGTAATATCTCTAAGGATTTGAGAAGGTTTGGTACACTGGCTAATTAAGTACTTGCCATCATATAATATTTATTTTAGCTTCTGCACCTCCTTGTTGCACTTTAATAAAATAATGTATAGCACAAAGAGAAATAATTAAAAAACAGGTTTAATTGATTTCAGTATTTTGTCTCAGTCACAGAGACATCATCAACAAAGGTTGGTCGATTGGTAGAGCCTCTGCTACTAATAGCTTGCAAAAAGTTAAGCAAGTTTGAGTGCGGTTAGTAGTTGGAAGGGTTCAGTTGTTCGATGCTGCTGGCACACTCTCCCTCGATGAGTCTTTGGACTCCCTGGAGGTGTCACATAATAATAATAATTAAGTCAGGAATACTATGTTAATATTGTAATAATACACACACAAGAAATGAGAGTGAATAATTAAAAATTAAAGTCCTGTCAGGGCTGGTGCCTTCTATGAGTGCTGTCATCTAGCCTTAAGTGTTGGACAGGAGGTCTAGAAATGAAGTTTCCAAAAATTTTTGGAAGTTTAATTTGCCATTCAGTTGCCATGAAGTTTAGTTTTGCTGACCTGGTTGGCCAAGTGGTTAGCGGATCTACTCTCCAAAAGGCTGCGAGTTCGAATCCCGCCATGGGCATGGATGTTTGTGATTGTCTCTGAAACATCATAAACATCCATGCCCATGGATGGATATTTGTGATTGTCTCTGAAAATACTAGTGGTGGTGATGGACAGTAGATGGCATTGGTGTAGATGATGCTGTTCGCTGTAATTGGTGGATTGAGTGGTGGAGGCAGAGAGTTGTAGAGTAGGTGCCCTCCCTCGATGAGTCTTTGGACTCCTTGGAGGTATCAAGTAATAATAATAATTAATACAATTATTTTTATTTAAGATTAGAATGTTTTTTTTTAAGTCTGCTGCAAATTCTGAGTCTTTTGAATTTGTATTTGCTGTGATGGAGCTTGGTGGTTTTCGTCCCTCTGTGTAAGGTATCCAAGGGATGGTCTGCTAGACCTGACTGACCATAGGTGTGGCAGGAGATGTATTTTTTGTCTTCTTCAAGACAGAAGTTAGCAGATTTCCCATTCTAACCCTAATATGATAATTTGCAAGAACAAGGAACCTTTTAAACACCTGGAATAGAGAGGGGAGGATGCAGATCCTAAGGAGAATGTAGAAGGGAAACCAGTTCAAATAAGGTTTGAAAGCATTGCAGAGATTGTATTTCTTCTAAGTTCTGGCTATTTGTTCAGAAGTGTCTCAGATATAGAGAATACAGTGCCATTATTGTGGTCTTTATGTTGAGAGGGATGCGAGGCAGTGGAAGGGGCATATAATTTGTAGATTATTTTTGGCATCATAACCATTGGATAGGAAGGTTTGGCAAATAAAGGCAAGTTCTATTGTAAGGGAAGCTTGAGTGGAACAGAGTTTCAAGGTTCTGTTGATAAGGGCTTTGATGACCCCATATAAAGTATAAACAACTTGGGTTAATGAACAAAGGAATGGTAATTATTATGGACGATTTTAATTATAGCAGTATAGATTGGAATAAAGAGATAGCATTTGGGAATAAAGAAAATAAATTTCTCAAGTTCTTGAGAGATACCTATCTCAGGCAGCATGTAAAAGAGGAAAACGTGAGGATTGAGTGTGTTAGATCTGATCATTTCATCAGAGGATGTAATAGTGGGTGGGATTTCACACTTTCCACCAGTTGATGAGAGTGATCATGAAGTAATTACCTGGGCTGTAGCTAGTCATATGAACACTTCTTTTAGGAAAGGATATGATAGAATGTGAAATGGATGAATGAGGGGCTTAAGTATGAAATCTGGAAGAAGAAGAAGGAACTTTGGAGTCAATATAGGATGAATAATGGTAATAATCAGTTACATGAAGAGTATAAAGAACAAGCCAGGAGAGGGACTCAGTAAGGAAAACAGAAGTGCAGTATGAGCAGAAATTGGCAAATCAAGAAAAGAAAAACCCTAGAGAGGGTTTATAATGATGTTAATGGATGAAAATTATAGAATAGTAACTGCTGCAGAAGACACTTGAAATATTCAGGGATCAGTTTATGTGGGTGTTTCATCCTGATCAGGGTAGAATTATGAGGGACTTAAGTGTAGCAGAAATAGGAGAGAATGGCTTAATTGTGAGTGATCAGGAGGTATTTGAGGAAATAAATAACTTTGATGACATGTCTTAATGGAATGTTCCAGGGAATTGGCAGTAGCATTGGCATATCTGTTTAATAAGAATCTTACATCAGCACAGATTCCAAGGGAGTGAAAAGAAGGTAAAATTGTTCTATTGCATAAATGTGGAGATAAGGTTGTGACTACAAATTATAGGCCAATCTGTATATCTGGAGTTTGTGGTGAAGGTTCTAGATTGGTGAGAAGTAGGATACAGAAATGGGGGTTGATAACACCAGTATTCTCTGTGGTTGTTAGCATGGGTTTTTTTAAAGGGAGATCATGTTTTGCTATCTTACTTATGTACTATAACAAGGTGACAAATGTCTTGGACAAGGGAGATACATATCCAGTGGTATAGTTAGTTTCTGATAGACTGCCACACAACATGCTGTTAAATGAATTGAAATGGATGGAATTCGATACACACTTCTGAGTTGGATTAGTGACTGGCTGTCAGATAGGTATCAGAAAGATGTATATGAGGGTGCAATACCTCAAAAGAAGAAAGTCATTAGTGCCATGCTGTAGGAGTCAATTTTGCTACCATTGTTGTTCAATTTGTATATTAATGATATTAGGATGGGTTCAACTGAAGATATACAGCTGTTTGCAGATGATGTAAAACTGAGGAGAACAATGCAGAGTCAAGCAGATGTTTTGACCTTAAATGAAGACTTGAATATATTGCATGAATGAGCAGATAAGTAGAACTGTCTGTTCAATGTTGCAAACTGTAAGGTTTTGAAATTTGATAAGCAATGATGGGATGAAAGGAATACACTTAGTGAGGACACTTTAAAGGAGGTAGAGGAAATGTGAGATCTGGAAGTGCTGGTGGACAAGGACCTGAAATTCAGGGTCTACATTGCACAAGTTGTGAAGACATCACATTGGATAATGGCAATGATGCAGAGGACCCTGACATGCAGAAATAAAGAGGTTATGATTCCACTGTATAACGCTGTGAAAAAGACTCATATGGATTATTATGCACAGATCTGGTCTTGGGGTCTTCATGGTTATGAGGAAATGTTGGAAAGGATCCAGACAAGATTCCCGAAGGTTGTCAGCAATCTTTGGAATACGGAATATGAGGACAGGTTAAGAGAATGTAAATTGCAAAGCCATGTGAACAGGAAGAGAGATTGAAACATAGAAGCTAATCAGGGGTTGTTATCAGGTTGACATGGAAGAGATTTTTCATAGAATAGGAAAGGTGAGGAAGAACAAGAGGCCATTTCTGTATATGGAGAGTGTGAGCAGAGGGGTGAAGAGTAGGGTCTTTACATGAGGAATGGTTTGTGAGTAGAATGCATTGCGTGAGTGTGTTTTGAATGTAGATACACTGAATCAGTTGAAGGCATGTCTTGAGAAGGGAGATGGTGGGAATGTTTATGTATATATCTATCTGTATAGATGGGTTATCTGTAAACTGAGAAAGAAAGGATACCACTGGGCAGACATGTGATTAGATATCTAAAAAAAAGCATGCTGTTGTTTATTTTTTTATTTTGATAGTGAACTGAATTCTTGGGGTGTTGACTATTGAGGTGGGTGGAGTAAAGCATCTAATTTGTCTGAACCATGTTTTAAACCTGGTTTTACTCCATTTCCCAAGTAAGCAAACAGACAAACACATCAAGTTTGCGCCTGCACGTATTGGATTGGAAGTCTAGCTGACCCTCAAATATTTTCTACACACACACATATATATATATATATATATTCCTTTCTTTTAGTGGTACACGGTGATCAGCATTCATCTTCGAAATTATGGATTTTACAACCATGCTATAACTAACTCTTTTTATTATCCTGACATTTCGATCTTCATATCAAGATCATAATCTGTAGCATACACAAATATACAAGACTAATAGGAATTGTGCATCCTGTTTCTTCTATATATGGTATGTTACAGGTGCAATGAATACGGTATACTCCAGGGTGGGCCAGCAGGGAGAGTGGGTCTTTGGATGAGTTGAGTAAGCTTTTTAATTTTGCAGGTCCCATGGTTACCAGCACAAATGGTACGAACGCAAATTTAAGGAAGCCTGTGAGATCATTATCAACCACCCCAATCTGAACAATAATGAAGGTTTAAAAATCCCATACATATGGAAGGCATATATTCAACCCATGGAACCTTCTTCTCTAAGAACAAGTATAAACAGGACTGTGGTAAATCCAGGATCCTAAATCAAAAATAACAATTGTAATACTAAAAATAGGACATCATTGTTACTGAAAGAAAACTATCTATAAGAAAACATGTTTATTCATGTTATCTTAAATTAGCTTGATGTAATTTATAATTTTTTTATTTTTTCACTAGAGGTCATGCCAGTAGAATAACATGTGATCAAATCATTGTTTCTGTAGCTTACGGTTTGTAATGTAACCCAGCTTGGCTTGTATATTTGTGTATGCTCCAGATGATGATCTTGATATGAAGATCGAAATGTCGGGATAATAAAAAGAGTTAGTTATAACACGGTTTGTAAAATCCATAATTTCGAAAATGATATATATATTTACCAAACAGAAGGTTTGAGACTGGTAGTACCACGTGAACTTTGATGTTGGCTCCTTGTTTACAAATATTTCCTTTTCTGACACTCTAAATATACTGAAAAATGCTTAACCCTCTGACATTATTGATCTTTTTAATTTTGCTATCCATACTGGTTACTTGTCCTTGAACGGCACCTTATATAAACAGATAGAAGATACGTCAATGGGCTCTCCTCCTCTCATCTCAGCTGGCTAATTTCTATATATATTTTGAAAAAATGCTCTTGATACTACCTGTCTCATACCTTCTATTTGATTAAGATATACTGATAATGTGTTCTCTATTTGGTAACATTGCTCAGTCACATTACTCTTTCCTCCTACCCTGAATAGTCAAAATCGCAGAATGCAGTTCACTATTAAAAAAGAAAAAAACAACAGCTTGCCTTTTTAGATACTCTAATCACATGTCTGTCCAATGGTACACTTTCTTTCTCAATTTACAGAAAACCCACCCACACAGGTAGATACATACATAAACTTTCCCACCTTCTTCTTTGTCAACAATATGGGATCATCAAAACCCTTCCCTACAGAGCATCCAACCTCTGTTCCACCTAAACTTCCTTTACGTCTTTATTCACTTATTCGCTTACACCTTTGTTCTATACATTATTTTATTAAAGTGTAACAAGGAGCTACAAAAGTTAGAATAAAGATTATGTAATGGTAGGTAAACTACTTAATAAGTCTTTGTACCAAACTTTCTCAAATGCCTTAGAGATATTACAAGGAACCAAGTTTCTCAAACTTTTCCATGACAAATTTCATGCAAGGGTTTGGGAAAAAATCAGCAAGCCAATACCTATTGACTAAGAGTAGCAGAAATTCATACTGTCAATCGTTTATTAGTTATCTTTTTCTTCTTCTTTCACTGTGCCTTATTCCATGTTAAACGGGGTCGGCGCACCGATCTTTAACCTTCCTCTTCCAAGTTCTCCGGTCCAGGTCATCCTTCGGACTCCATCCTTTCTCCCCAAGATCCTCTGTCACCTTATCCCTCCACCTGAGCTTGGACCTGCCTCTTTTCCTCCTTCCCTCCAACTCCATATACTCCACTTGTTTACCAACATACTCCTTACCCTTCCTCTCTACATGTCTGAACCACCTCAGCCTACTTTCTTGTATCTTCTTGCCAATTGGTCCCACCTTAACCATCCCTCTGATGTAGTCATTCCTTATCCTGTCCTTCTTTGTCACACCACTCATCCATCTCAACATCCGCATCTCCACTACCTTCATCTTCCTCTCCTGTGCCTTTGTTATAGGCCACGTCTCTGCACCATGAAGCATCGCCGGCCTCACCACCATCTTATACAGCTTTCCTTTCCTCTTACAACTCACTCTCTTGTTGCACAGGACCCAGCTCATTTTCCTCCAGTTCATCCAGCTGCATGTTATTCTTTGCTGTATTTCCTCATCCAGGTCACCATTCCTCTCGACAACCGACCCAAGGTAATTTCTTCCCTAAAATTAGCCTTTCACCCTGAAGTCATATGATCATATCCTCGTCACTCCCCGTTGACATATATTCAGTCTTCTCCCGGTTAATTTTCATGCCTCTCTCCTCCAATACCTTTCTCCACTCTTCCAGGTTATTTTCAAGCTTCTCTCGGGATGATTCGCATAGAACAATGTCGTCGGCATACAGCATGCTCCATGGTGCCACCTTCTTGACATCCTCCACTAGTACATCCATGACCAGGTCAAACAGGTAGGGGCTCTGACCCTTGGTGTAGCCCTACGACAATGGGGAACTTTTCTGTCATGCCGACACTAGACCTGACCTGAGTTTCTGTTCGCTCATACATCTCCTTCACCATCCTCGCGTACTTTTCCTACACCCCCCCCCTTCTTCCTCATACACCTCCATACCTCCTGCCTGGCCACTCTGTTGTATGCCTTTTCCAGGTCTATAAACACCATGTGCAGCTCCACTTGCATCTCTCTATATTTTTCCATCAATCGCCTTAACGCAAATATCGCATCCGTTGTCCCTCTTCCTGGCATAAATCCAAACTGCTCCTCACCAATTTTCGTTTCCTGCCATATCCTCCCTTCAATTACTCTTTTCCATATCTTCAATGTGTGTGACTTCAGCTTGATCCCTCTATAGTTGCCACAGTCTTGAACATCTCTTCCTTTGGGACACGAATACTTTTCTTCATTCCTCTGGTATCTTTTCCTGTTGGGCTATTTTCCTCATCAGATCCCATAACACGCCCTCGCTGCCCAAACTTTTCTACACTTCCCCAGGTATCTGGTCTGCCCCCAGAGCCTTTCCATTCTTCATTTTTCTCAGTACCCAATCCACTTCCTCTCTACTTATGTCTTGCACCGGTCTCTTGTTTTCCTCTCCATCCTCACACCTCTCTCTCAGATTCTCCTCATTTAGTAGTTTACGGAAATATTCTTCCCATCTTCCTCTGATTTTGTCCTCCTCTTGTAATACTACTCCTGAGTCATCCTTTATCTGCTAGACTGATCTTATCTCTTTCGAGGCCTTATCTCTGGCTTTCGCTATTCTCAAAAACTGAGCTTCACCACTGTTTCTCTCCAGTTCTTCATAAACCTCATCAACTGCCCTTGCTTTCACCCTTGCCACAGCTCTCTTTGCATTTTTCTTCGCTAATCTATATGCCTCCTTGTCGGCTCTAGTTCCAGTCATGTCCCATTTTTTCTTTGCCTCTTTCTTTTCCTTGATCTCTAACTGCACCACTTCATCCTCCACCAAGCCTCCTTATTCTCAGGTGGTCCCTTTCCTGATGTTATACCAAGCACCTCTTCTCCAATTTTTGTAATATTCCGACTATTAACGTCCCACCATTCTTCCACATCCTCTTGTAACTTCATTTCTTTCAATACCTTTTCTTTAAACTTATTCCTTGGGCCTTCCTCTTCCAATTTCCACCACTTTATTCTCCTCTGTCTCCGCCACTTCCGTATATTCTTCTTTTCCCCTTTTATATCACAGTCTACCACAACCAACCTGTGCTGTGCCGGTACACTTTCACCATTAATCACTTTACAGTTTTTCACCTTCAGATGTTTCCTACGGCACATAATATAGTCAATCTGACTTATTCTACCCCCGCTCTTATAGGTTACCAGATGCCCAACTCTCTTCTTGAACCACATGTTAGCTATAGCCAGATCGAAGGCCACAGCATATTCTATGATTCTTTTACCTTCTTCATTTCTTTCACCACTACTCCAACCCCCATGTTCCCTTTCTTCACCGCTTCGTCGCCTTCCTACATGCCCATTCAGATCTGGTCCGACAATCACTCTCTCACCATCAGGGATTCCCATTACTACTTGATCAAGTTCTCTCCAGAATGTCTCTTTCTCCTCCTCATCACATCCTACTTGTGGGGCGTAGCCACACTTCCTCCCATCTCAAGCTTAACGCTCATAATCCGATCATTCTTCCGTATCGATGATAATTCCAACTCCGTTTCTTTCCTTCTCATTCACACCGCTATAAAACAGTTTATATCCCTCCGCCAGCTCCTTTGCTTTATTGCCCTTCCACCTTGTCTCCTGCACGCACAACATCTTCAGCTTCCTTCTTCTCATCATGTCCACTATCGCCATACTCTTCTCATTCATCATACCCACATTCAGCGACCCAATTCTTACTTTACACACACTCTCTTTCTGTTGGACTCGCTTCTTTAGCCGAACCCGTCCTTGGTTCAGTAGCCCTACCCCACTTCTCACAGTCCTTGGGTGACAGAACTGCACGTTGCTTACGGGGTACGCCCTAGCCATGGTCCTTTCTTTGTTATTCAACATTTCATCCTTGGTTTTGGCACGGTTTTTTTTTATGGCCAGAAGCCCTTCCTGACACCAACCCTCCCCATTTATTCGGGCTTGGGACCGGCACCGAGAAGACTAATTTGTCCTCCCCAGTGGCTGGGTTAATCATTTATTAGTTATGATGATTCTAAATCGATGCCAGCTGTTTATGGAGTTCTCCGTTACTTTAGAAATACCTGGTATAAGAGCAATTGGATTATAATTTTATTTTGGAATTATACTAGAATATGTCCATTTGAGTTCAATGATTTTATTACTATCAATTTAACAATTTTGTGAAATGTTAGCAAAATTTCACAAAATTGTTAAATTGATAGTAATAATTGATAGTAATTCCACACTGTCTGGGTGGAATTCATGAAATTTGGAATTTATAAAATCATACTATTTTTGTTTTCATTATTAGTTCCAAAATGATATGGTTGCAATAAGCCCATGTCAGATTAAAATTTAAACACTCACTCGTGATTCCCCCCCTCTTAGTTTTGTTTGAAAAGTATCACTGTTTAATAGCCCTCTTTGAATAAAATAACCTAAATATGTCTGACATTATGATAGTTCTTGCAAAAAAAAAAATATATATATATATATATATAATTTTAGGAGTTAAAATAACCAAGTTTATAAAATTACTTGGTTATCCTAATATACAATATCCCCAAGTTAAAAATTTTATTACATATATATATATATATATATATATGTGTCTGCATGGTTAGCCTAGTGGCTGTGTGCTTCGCAACCATATGCCTGGAAAAGGAGTGTCCTAGGTTCGATTCCCACCATTGATGTGAGGAGCTGAAGGATCTTCCTCAGCCATAGCCAAAAATCTTGGCTTTTTCATCCTGCAAAACAGGCAAACCGGCCTTGAGAACTCAACACTACAAGACATAGGATACACCAGAGCATAGGGCTGACCATCTTATCCTGTGAATGGTTGTAGGTCCAGTGATTAATAAACCCTCAACACTGCAAGGTAAAAGAGGGTAAAAGGAATGAGATGAGAAATATATATATATATATATCATTCTCATACCCCGTTGTACAAAATGAACAGCATGTTGCAGCACATTCTGCCGTAACGTGAGTAACATGTAAGCAGTGAGTGTCTCTGAAGTTTAATTTTGCATGTGAGTAAGTGCTTGTCTTTTCATTATCATAAGTTTAAATTTTGCTAATTTTTATTTTAAAGATTTAATTTGTCCCAATGGAGGAAAAAAACACCAAAGAAATTGCTTTTTTTTTGGAAATGAAAATTGCAATTTTAGATCACTTAGCAAAAGGAGAGGGATCTACAACTATTGGTAAACATTTTAATTTAGGCGTATCTACTATGAGAGCAATTAAAAAGATTGAAGTCGCAATAAGAAAATCTGTCATTTCTATCACAAAACTAAGTGACAAATTATCATCGTACTCAAGAGAAGTTTTATTAGAAAAAAACAGAACGAGAGCGCTCGTAATTTGGATTGAAGAATTAACTCAAAGAAGAATTCCTATAAGTGGTTATTTGATTAAACAAAAAGCTCTTCGGTTTTATGAACAGATTAAGCAATTGGAGCCATCTATTTCTGCTTCCCAGGCTGATAAAACATTTTTGGCTAGCAAATGATAGTAACCAGATTTTTAAGAAGGAATGCATTTCATAACGTGAAGATTACAGGTGAGGTTGCAGCAGCCAAATGAAGATGAAGAAGCAGCCAAACATTTTCAAGAGAAGTTAGCCAAAATTATTGAAGATGGTGATATTGTCCCGATCAAGTGTTTAATGCTAACGAAACAGGATTGTTTTGGAAGAAAATGCCTAGTCAAACTTACATCGCAAAGTCTGAGAAAAAAGCAAGTGGGTTTAAAGCAAATAGAGATCAAATACCATTGTTACTTTGTAGCAATGCATCAGGGGATCAAATGTTGAAACCCCTTCTAGTAAATTGATCTCTAAAACCACATGCTCTAAAAGGCAACGATCTAAAACAGCTGCTGGTACATTGGATGGTTAATACAAAGTCCTGGGTAACAAGTGCTGTATTTAATGAATGGTTGAATAATTTGTTTGTACCAGAAGTGGAAACATATATGTAAAAAGCTCTCGAATTTAAAGTTTATTAATTGTTGACAATGCACCAAGTCATCCGCATTTAGAACATCCAAATGTGCAGGTAGTGTTTTTTCCACTCAGTACAACAAGCATTATTCAGCCATTAGATCAAAGCATAATTTCTACTTTTAAAAAATATTACGTTAAGTACACTTTTCAATTTATATTGAATAAACTACATAATCAATCATTAACAGTAACTGACTTTTGGAAAAAATTTTCTATTTTGGACTGTTTTAATCATGTTGCATCTACTATCGCTGAAATAAGACAAACTTTAAATGCCTGCTGGAAAGTAACTTGGCCTGGATATGTTGCAAACAGTGCAATCATTAAAACATCTACGTTGTCAGCTGAAATCATTACTTTGGCACATGAAATTGGTGGAGAAGGTTTTGATACATTTAGCCAGAATGACATAGACAGATTGCTTGTGGATAATGCCTTAAGTGACGATGATATTATTGAATATCTATTAACTTTAGGTATCTTCGAAGATCCAGAAAATGATAGTGAAGTGGAATAAAAACCTGAGCAGTAAATTAGAAAATCATTTTTTGTTAATGACACAAATTCTGAACAAACTTTAAATTCCAACATGAGCTGAAGAACTGTATTTCTGGATATCGCGAGCTATAAAAAAAATTAGTAAAATCATCATCGCAAAGTTTAATCACTGATTACATAGTCAGAAGAAAAAAATCAGCACAGAACGAGGATGAAGCTAATTCTGTTTGTGAAGAACCATTGCCTTTACCATACAGATCTGATGCGCTGACTATCTCTTCTGGTGATGAAAGTGATTTCGCATCAGTTCGCAGACATTGCCGAATATTGTCTAATAGCAACGATAGTTCTGATGAAAAAAATGTAAAAAAAATGTTACTTTTCAATAAAATTAAATGAATAAAGCTTTAAAACAAACTTAGGCATTCTTATTTTCCTGAATTTTTATAAACCTTTTATGCGATTTTAGGTTTATTTTAATTCATTGCTTCGTTTTTATGTGGTTTTAAAAAAGTATGGAACGTATCCCTAATTTTCCAACGTAAGTTAGGTCTTTTTTGGGTGATTTTTTATAAGCAGTTTTCTGTGGAACGTATCTACTGCATAAAAAGAGACCCGACTGTGTGTATATATATATATATTTTTTTTTTAATATATAAAAAATTATATTAAAATAAATTATAAAAAATATATTTGGGGTGTGGGAGGAATATATATATATATATAATTGCCAAATTGGTCCTTTGCTTCATCTTAAGTAATTTTGATGGTTGTTGATTTTGTTAGTTAGGCTGTTCTTATTGGTAAAATGTTAATGAATGGCTAATAAATTTTTGTAATGACTAGCAGCTTCAAAACATTCTCCAAACCTCAACATTTATGGCAGTATCAGTCTAACAAAAATCTGTTAACCTCTCTCTTTATCCAACAATAGATAGTGCCAGTTAGGTCTTTAGTTCTTTGCATTGTCTGTTACAATTTTAAGCTGTTTGCCTTTATTAATTAATTGGTGCTGTTTGTACTCTGTCGTTTTATTTTTATTTCCTTTCATTGTGACTTTAAACTTTTATAAAACACTCAATGCATTAACGAATGTTATTTGGGGTTTCATTAAAATTTGGACTAATTTTTATTTTTATTTCATTAGATCATTTTAATAGCAAAAATAAGTGAAACAAACCATGTCTGTGGTACACTTAATGAAACAATGAAAAAAAAACATCCATAAATAAAAGTAAAATAATAGCATTTTGTGGACAAACTCCAGTTAGAAGTAAAATAGTTATTATTATTATTATTATTCAGGCCTCCATGGAGTCAAAAGACTCATTGTGGGAGGTCCTTCCTAAGAACATAAAGTCTGTCAAGACTCATCGAGGGAAGGTCCCCCCCCCCTAAGAAATACAAAGTCCATCATACCACTCCTTAAACTCATTGACCATTCTCGCCCTCACCACTCCATCAGGCAATGCATTCCACAGCTCAACCACCCTCCATGCAAAGAAACCACTCCTCACCTTCTTGCTCACAGTTTCCTTTTGTAACTTCTAGGGATGGCCTCTTGTCATCACTCCTTCCCGCTGTTCAACCAAGCAAAAGAACTCCCCAGAGTCAACCCGGTAACCACCTCTCAACATTTTAAAAGTCTCAATCATATCACCTCTCCTTCTGCTATCCACCAAACTCTGCAGTTCACATTCCCTCAGCCGATCCTCATAACCAAAATTGTACAGTCCTGAAACTGTCTTTGTATCCTTTCCACAGTTAATATATCCCCTTCAAATCCTGGGGACGAAATCTGAGAACAATAGTCCAAGTGTGGTCTGATCAGAGACTTATACAACGGAATGATAACCCTCTTATCTCTGCAGGTCAGTGTCCTTCTCATAATTGCAGCAATCCTCTTCACCACCTTTGCAATATGTCCCCTAAACTTCAAGTTTCTATCAATCATCAACCCCAGATCTCTTCTCTCCCCTACTTCCTCCAGTATAACTCCTCCCATAGAGTATGCAGCATCCCATCGATGTTTCCCAAACCTCAAGACCTTACACTTTGCTGCATTAAACTGATACCCCCATTCATTTGCCCATCTATCTAGCTTATTCAAATCCTCTTGCAGGGCTACCACATGTGCACTATTACTAATAATCCTTCCCAGCTTCGCATCATCCGCAAACAACTGACAGATAAATACTTTCAGTTATCTTGGATGTGAAATATCATATGAACGATGAAAAAGACATAAAATTAAAAATTTTAACATTTTCATAGATTAAACACTCAATCCAAATATTGTACAAAAAGAAACATGCTTGAAAATATACAATACTTTAGAAGTGCCCACATCATTATATGGCAGTGGAATTTGGGCAATAAATAAATAAGTTAAACAAAGAATAAAAACAAGTGAAATGAGATTTATGAGAAGAACTGCAAAATACACATCATTAGATCAAAAAATGAACGAAGACATTTTAAAAGAACTAAAAACAAAATCAACAGAAGAAAAACTGAACAATTATAAACAAAAATGGATAGAACATGTACTGTATGGACAATGAGACCCGAACAGGCCTATTATGGATATAGACCCTATAGTCTTTATCTGTAGACTATATGTACAGGGTGTTCGGGATAAATTTGACATATTTATAATTAATTATATTTTTCCGTAAGTTACATGTATTAACACACACTTCTCTTCATTTAAAAGGTTGGACCCTTCTTCATTCATATACAAGATGTCAGAAAGGATGGATAGCTGGAACCCACCTGAATCATGGAAGAGAATAACTTGTATCATGATGATTCGTGCCCGCCATCAAAATAAGGATATTACGACTGCTGCCCAATGCTCCCTGAATACAGTAAAAACAATCAGGCATGAACTAGAGACTTGCAATGGTGACTACGAGGATGTAGCAAGAAGAAAGATCCCTAGCAGACGATCTGATTGCGTTCGTACAGCAGAATTCCTCGCAAATCTGCAGGAACAGGTGTTGAAGATCCCTGGCATTGGAATCTTCAGACTTCAGATGGCTACGTGGAGTTGCTAAACACTGTAGTCAAGCCCTGGATAACAAGGGTAGCCAATGGTAGGCCGTATGTATGGCAGCAGGATTCGGCCCCTTGCCACACCTCTGGGAAAAGTCAAAAATGGTTGTCTGAAAATTTCTACGACTTCACCAGTCCAAATGTTTGGCCTCCAAACTCCCCAGACCTTAACCCCATGGATTATTTTGTATGGGGCGCAGTTGAAAAAGACACCAATCGCACTTCCAGTAATACAAAAGCCCAGTTAATGGATAAAATTAAAACAGTTTTTGCGGCCCTTCCCAGGGAGACTGTAGCATCAGCTTGTTCGAGGTTCCGAAGCAGGATTGAAGCTGTGATCGATGCTAATGGTGGTTATTTTGAGTAAATCTTGTTGATAGTATTGTAATTAACTCTGCCTGTAATGTTTTTTGTCAATTCATTAAATTTAATAGATACAAAGAAGATTTTCTTTTTCCTTACGAAACTGTCAAATTTATCCCGAACACCCTGTATAGACTAGTATAAACTATAGGTCTATATCTGTAATTAGAGTTATGATGATGATTTACAGGCCAAAATGGAATTTTATTTATTTGTAGGTATTATTTCTGGGAAAAATTCCCATGTTACTCCACTTAAAAATTTTTAGGAGTGCCCCTTTTTTAATGTCATTGGCTTTTTACTCAAGAATTCTTAAGGCATTATAGATGTATTTTAGTGACAAATATATGCAGAGTAATAGAAGAAGAAAATTTGCACATACTTTTTTTTGGGTGTTGTTTAGTGTCTTCTTTCTGCAATGTGCATGCTTCTGTTGTTAGGGTGTTAAAAGGGAAGGAGTTTTGGAAAAAGTGTGGGAGAATTAAATTGAAAAACCCGGATTTTATTTATTAATATATACATATATTATTATTTGGGGGGAGGGGGGTGAAAGATGAAAGAGGAGGCTGAAAGTAGGAATTGTTTTTTTTTTGGTGGTGGAGGGTATGGGGAAAAGGGAGGCCACAGAGAGGGTTGAGGTTTTTCAAATTAATTCTCCCACATTGCCTCAAACCCCCCCCACCCACTTTTTCCAAAACCTCTTCCCTTTTAACACCCTAACAGTAGAAGTATGCACATTGCAGTAAGAAGACAGCCAACAACACCCAAAAAAAATGGTATGTGCGAATGTTCTTCCTCTATTACTCTGCATATATTTGGTTTCTAAAATACATCTATAATTCCCTAAGAATTATTGAGTAAAAAGCACAATGACATTAAAAAAGAGGCACTCCTAAACAAAAGCAGGCAAAATAGCTGTAAAAATAATAATTTATTTATTTTATTTTTTAAAACATCTTAAGGTTTCTAATAAGCATGGCAGCATTCCCAAAACTAGGTAGGAGTGAAATTTGTGTACCACCTAAAGATTTGAAAAAAAATCCAAGGTATTTTGAAATTTGAACAAAGAACTTGTTTGCTCTTTGTAGAAGCAGAAATGCTAATATTTGTTTCTACTTTGCCATTCAAGCAGGCATCCAGTTGTCTTAGAATTAATTATCCTTAATGAATACTGTAATTGTATGAGAATGCTATTATGAAACACACCTTATCGATTTTTTACTATGAATTTCTTACTTTTTACCCAGTTATTAACAATAAAGAGTAAAGTAGGTATTTAAGTACATCTCTTCCTTAGATTTGCTTTAAATAAAATTTTTATATATTGCTGCTGTTTTAATTAGATTTTGGATTTTTGAACTGATTAAAAATTGTTGAATTTTCAAGAGTAAATTTACTTTTAAAAAAAAAACTGTATTATTAGAACTGAATTAAAAACATTTTAGCCCAAAAGAACCACCTCCACCTCCTCCACCAGAATTGCCATGGAATGAAATACCAAGTGAAATTATTCATCTTGATGAAGATAACTTTAAACCATTCCTTAAAAGAAAAAAACATGTTTTAGTTATGTTCTATGCCCCATGTAAGTATTTCTTTTTATATATTATTATTATTATTATTATTATGTGAGACCTCCATGGAGTCCAAAGATTCGTTGAGGGAGGGCACCTACTCTACAATTCTGTCTCCACCATTCAATTCACCAACTACAATGACTGCAACTACACCAATGCCATCTAACACCCACCATCATCACTAGTAATTTCACAGACAATTACAAACATCCATGCACACGGCAGGATTTGAACCCGCAGCCTTTTGGCTGGGCAGCGGATACACTAACCAGGCCATCCTTATACTTAATTATACTTAATGAAGAAAAAATTATGCTTCAAATATAGTTTCAGTCATTTATTTCTTATGTTCATTACCTCAAGGGCTCACTTTAGTGAGTACGGGCATGGCAAACCCGAGGTACCTGATGCTGGACCATGCCTTACTTCATGTAATATACATCTGTTATATTATCTCTAGACTGGTCCCTCCTCCCCTTCTTTCTTTGCTTCTTTCTCCTCTTCTTGCTCCCCCCCATCTTGAATCTTTCCTATCTTGCTAAGTCTTATGCAGCCACCGAAGGAGGCAAGCTGGCCTCAATAGGTACCGGTCTCAAGCCAGGATAAATGCTGGGGAAGACGTCAGAAAGGGCATCCAGTCGTAAAACTTCAATGCCAGCTCTAGCTATGATCTAATGAGTCAAGGAGAAAGTGATATAAGGGATAAGGCGTACCCCCTTAAGTGATGCACAGCCTCATGGAAGTGGAGATTGCAAAGGAACAATTTAACTTCATGTCTGGCAGATCAATGACAGATGCTATCTTTCAGTTACGGCAGTTGATGGAAAAGTTTCGAGAGAAACAACAGGAGCTACATCTAGTGTTTATTGATCTAGAGATAGCATACGATACAGTGCCAAGTAAAGAAGTCTGGAGGTGTCTGAGGGAGAAGAAGGTACCAGAGAAATATTTCAGGTTGGTGCAGGAGATGTACAGAAATGTGAAGACAAGAGTTTAGACCTGTCTGGGACAGACAAAGTTTTCAAGTAACAGTTGGCTTGCATCAAGGGTCAGCATTAAGTCCGTTTCTGTTTAATATTGTGATGGTGACGGAGTAGGCGAGAGAAGACATGCCTTGGACAATGTTGTATACAGATGACATCTTGCTGTGTGCAGATTCAAGAGAAGAAGTGGCAGCTAAACTGGAAAGATGGAGGAAAGTACTGGAAGAGAGAGAGAGAGTAATGAGACTGAGCAGAAGTAAGACAGAGTATATGTGTTGGAAAGTGGACGGCAGCCATGAGACAGATCTGGAAGGAAATGTCATCAGGAAGGTGAGAGACTTTAGATACTTAGGTTCAACAGCGGAAGAAGATGGAGGGGCTGTGAAGGAAGTGGGATGCAGGATACAAGCAGGTTGGAGGAACTGGAGAGAGATGGCTGGAGTGCTATGCAATAAGAGGGTGCCGATCAATCTGAAATGCAAAATCTATAGGACAGTAGTGAGGCCAGCCATGACATATGCTATAGAAACTGTGGCCCTGAGGAAAAATAACATCAGCAGGATGGAGGTAGCAGAGATGAGAATGCTTAGGTGGATGTGCAGTGTGACCAGAAAGGATCATCTGAGAAATGACTATGTCAGGGGAACAGTGAAAGTTACGAACTTAGGAGCGAAGATACAGGAGGCAGGGTTGAGATGGTTTGGTTATGTGATGAGGAGCGAGGACGAATATGTGGGAAGAAAGGTCATGCAGATGGATGTGCAAGGAATGAGGAAGCGTGGGTGGCCAAAGAAGAGATGGTGGGAGCTGGTAGAAGGACTTGAGGATGAAGAACTTGGATGTGGTGACAGCCCAAGACAGGAGGATGTGGAGGAGACTCATCATTAATAGCGACCCCCACTTAAGTGGGACAAGCCTCAGAAGATTTCTTATGTTCATTCAGTTTGGGATTAGTATAGCAGTTAACCTTGTCGATGTAGGAGGGAGGGCCAATACTGATAAAAGCAAAAACCACTAAAAAACTTACTGGAGAAAGTTTTCACCATCATCATCATCATATAGCGATGATCTGTGAAGAGTCAGAAGACTTACCATTGACAATCTCACTGTTATACACAAAACTCATTAAACCATGCCGTAAACTTATTCATTGTTTTCACACTTGCTAAACTCTAAGGCAATGCATTCTACTCAACAACCACTCTTTGTTCAGGAGGAGAGGGGGGAGGGAATGACTCCTCACCTCCCCTGTGCTTACACTTTTGTTGCACAGATTACAGAGATGATCTCTTGTTCTGCAAAAAATCTCATACGTTAATTTGGTAACAACTACTTTACCAAATTTTGTCTCATTTTTATTCCTGTCCGACCTCATATCTACAGGACTCTTCAAATTGTATTTCCTCAATCTTTCTTCATACCTAACATTAAAGAAACTGGAAACCACTTTAAAAATATTGTCTCTATACCCTTTCCCATTGTTTCTCACTACAATAGGAAATAGTGAGTAAGAGGGGTGAGAAGTAAGTTTATTACATGGAGAGTGGTAAGCATGTGAAATGCAATCTTTGAGAGGGTGGAAAAAGTGCAAATGGTGAGTGAGTTTAAGAACTGGTGTAAAAGACTTTGTGTTGTCTTGTGCTGACCTCCTACAATGAGGCCTGTGACTCCATGGAACTGAGGAAAATAGGGGATGAAGACATGATCATTCTTCATCCCCTTAAAAGCACAGTTGCCAAATCTATGCATAGTAATCAGTATGTCACTTTATGCAAAGAATTCATAATCAGCTTACTTTTACAGGGTGTTCGGGATAAATTTGACATATTTATAATTAATTATATTTTTCCGTAAGTTACATGTATTAACACACACTTCTCTTCATTTAAAAGTTTGGACCCTTCTTCATTCATATACAAGATGTCAGAAAGGATGGATAGCTGGAACCCACCTGAATCATGGAAGAGAATAACTTGTATCATGATGATTCGTGCCCGCCATCAAAATAAGGATATTACGACTGCTGCCCAATGCTCCCTGAATACAGTAAAAACAATCAGGCATGAACTAGAGACTTGCAATGGTGACTACGAGGATGTAGCAAGAAGAAAGATCCCTAGCAGACGATCTGATTGCGTTCGTACAGCAGAATTCCTCGCAAATCTGCAGGAACAGGTGTTGAAGAACCCTGGCATTGGAATTCGGGCTTTGTTCGTGGAGTTGCTAACTGTAGTCAAGCCCTGGATAACAAGGGTAGCCAATGGTAGGCCGTATGTATGGCAGCAGGATTCGGCCCCTTGCCACACCTCTGGGAAAAGTCAAAAATGGTTGTCTGAAAATTTCTACGACTTCACCAGTCCAAATGTTTGGCCTCCAAACTCCCCAGACCTTAACCCCATGGATTATTTTGTATGGGGCGCAGTTGAAAAAGACACCAATCGCACTTCCAGTAATACAAAAGCCCAGTTAATGGATAAAATTAAAACAGTTTTTGCGGCCCTTCCCAGGGAGACTGTAGCATCAGCTTGTTCGAGGTTCCGAAGCAGAATTGAAGCTGTGATCGATGCTAATGGTGGTTATTTTGAGTAAATCTTGTTGATAGTATTGTAATTAACTCTGCCTGTAATGTTTTTTTGTCAATTCATTAAATTTAATAGATACAAAGAAGATTTTCTTTTTCCTTACGAAACTGTCAAATTTATCCCGAACACCCTGTATATGTCCTCTACATCATTATTGTTTAACCTGCCTGTTTTAGCAGTGGATCCTTAAATTTTAGATCTGTATCTTCCATTAGCCCAACTCCCCTTACCTTCAACTTCAACAAATGGATCTCATCCTTGCTTTTAAACTTCATAATTTGAAACACTGAACTGGCAACTTCATTCACACAGTTTTTTCAAATCATCCTGCAAATCTGTGGAAGAACTCTGCTTCCTATTGTTATCCCCAAGCACTGCATCATCTGCAATCCCCCTTCCATTTAAACATCCGCAAATATCATTAATTTAACAAATTAAATCGCAGTCCCAATATTTGCTGCTGGAACATTAACTGTTTTCTCTTCAACAATACTGCTTTCCCATATACAACTTGATGATGTCTATCAGACATCTAGTCTCTTTTCCAACATACTAATCTTTTGTGTAATACCGTCTGTTCTTTTGTGAATATGTATCTCCCTTGTCATGGGCAAGGGAGATGGGTTTAAATCCAGTCTAGGATTCAATGTGAAATGTGCTTTTATAAGTGCTTTTCAACAAGTGAGATAGCTGATTCATTGATCGCAGAGTTTTCATCTCACAAAACAGAATATTTGATGTCTGTGTTTGAGGGTGGGGGGGGCGGTATTCTTGGTTTTTGGGCATGCAGTCCTGTTATTTGTACCATCTGTCAATTACTTCATTAATTCTGATTGATTCAGCTTTTAACTTCAAATTAAAAATAACTAAATTAAAAATCTGAAACTAAACTGCACTGAAATAAATCAGCTTGCGTGTCAATTCATATCCCAGAATATCATACATATAACTTGGTCTCTTACATTAACCTAATAACAATTTAGTTCATTAAAAGATTGTTTTTAGACACCGTTATAAATTACAACTATATAATCACAATATGTAATCATACATACATACATACATCTTCAAGGCCCACTCTTCCTAATTGAGTTGTGGGGGCAAAAGCTGCAAGAGGAACTTCCAATGGTCACGATCCTCTGCAACCAAGTTCAGGTGTTCTGGTGGGATTCCCAAACGTGTCCACCCAAGGTTTTGGATATAATCTATCCAGCGAGTCCTTGGCCTTCCACGTGGCCTCCCACCCTCTG
Organism: Typopeltis vanoorti; assembly: GCF_054136105.1. Classification (NCBI taxonomy): domain Eukaryota; kingdom Metazoa; phylum Arthropoda; class Arachnida; order Uropygi; family Thelyphonidae; genus Typopeltis; species Typopeltis vanoorti. The sequence goes on along the minus strand of NC_143563.1, from coordinate 120,539,124 downwards.
GCTTGGCAAAGAGGGCCTGCTGAGGGAGCCTCTCTTGTGGCATTCTGACCAGGTGCCCGTACCAGCATAGCTGTGATCTCTCAACACGTAGAAGCAGCGGTTGAGTATTGAGGGTTTCCCGAATTGTAGAGCTTCTGACTCTGTTGAGTTTTGTCAGCCCTGCAACCCCTCGAAGGAACCTCATTTCAGCTGCTTGGATTCGTGTCCGCATTCTTTCGGTCATTACCCAACTCTCATGACCATAGGTGAAGATGGGGACATAGACTGTATTGAAGACAGCCAGCTTTGCCTTCTGGCTTAACTCCCGCTTCAATACTACGGAACGGCCAAGCTCCCGCAATATTGAGCTTGCTAAGCCAATTCGAGTATCTAGCTCTACGTCCCATTTTCCATCATTCGTGAATATGGACCCAAGGTATTTAAACTTCTCCACCTGTCTCATTGGGACTCCACTTACATTTAGAGTGCACTGGGATGGTTGTCTTGAGACCACAAATGTTTCAGTTTTGGCCACACTGATCTTCATTCCAGTGTCTGCACAAACAGCTACAAACCTATCCAGGGTCCGCTGGAGGTCATCTGTGGAAGAGCTAAGCAGAACTGGGTCATCTGCAAAAAGCAGACGTCCAATGCTACATTTTCCAATTCTGACACACTCACTGCCTCGGCTGTGCCTATCAATCCAGTCCATAAATATTATGAAAAGGAGGGGTGACAGAACACACCCTTGGCGGAGGCCAACGGAGACTGTGAAAGGTTCAGACTTTGTGCTGTTTACCCTGACACAAAACTTTGGGCATTCATACAGGGACTTGATGGCAGCTAATAGTTGACCATCCACTCCATATTCCTGTACTACTTGCCAAAGCTTATCCCGAGGAACCCGGTCATATGCCTTCTCCAAGTCCACAAAACATGTGTAGACATTCTTGGCATATTCCCAAGATTTCTCAAGGACTTGCCTTAAAGTGAAAATTTGGTCAGTTGTGCTTCTACCAGGACGAAAGCCACATTGTTCTTCCTGGAACTTTGACTCAACTATGCTCCTGCACCGTCTTTCCAAGCACCTAGCATACACTTTCCCAGGCAGGCTGAGCAGAGAGATGCCACGATAGTTACTGCAATCCTTCTGGTCTCCCTTCTTAAAGACTGGTATTATTTTGCCTGTCTGCCATTGCTTTGGTGCTCGCCCAGATATCCAAGCAGCCTGACACACTCGAGTCAGCCAGAGAACACCCTCTCGATTTAAGGCTTCGCCAGCAGCCTTGCCCAATTTTAGCGATTTTATTGCTAAATGGACCTCTTCTGCTGTGGGACTAGTCATTGCCCCGATCTGCACCTCTTGGATGTCCACAACTGCTGGGCCACCCGGGTTAAGAAGGCTCTCAAAGTATTCCCTCCATCTGTGGAGGATATCCTTTTCGGTTGTTAAAAGTGCACCATAAGAGGCCTTAATGAACCTTGCTGTGCACGATTTCCTCCCTCGAAGGCGGCGGATGGTCTTTGTTTTCATTTGCATAGGATGAATCTAATCTTTCTCCAAAGGATTCCCAAGCCTTCTGCTTTGCTGTCTTTACTGCCTTAGCAGCAGCTTTTCATGCCTCAGCATACTGCAAACGCATCTCAGGTGACCTGACTCTAAGCCATGTTAGGTAGGTCTCCTTTTTTGCCCGGACAGTTTTTTGGACTTCTTGGTTCCACCAAGGTGTCCTTTTCTCACTGCCCGTTGCCACGTCGAGCCGCTTTCTGCCACACCATGAGAGTGCAGAGGCAGTGACAGCTGTTCTGAACAGCTTCCATTCCTCCTCAACATCTGCAGTATGTTTGGGAATCTCTTTGAACCTGGAGGAAATGTCATCTGCAAAATTCTTCCTCACAGCCTCATTTTCCAATGTCTCCCATTTCATGCGGTATAGCTGCTTAGGCCTACCAGCGTTGATGGTAGCATCTGGTGTCTGAAGCCGTAGAGTGCACACAACAAGGTGGTGGTCAGTTGACAGTTCTGCCCATCTTCTCACACAAACGTCCAACACTGAGGAAAATAGGTCTGCTCAGACTATAAAGAAGTCAATCAGAGACCTTTGTTCTAGTGTATCCCTGTACCAGGTATACTTATGGACTTCTCGGTGCTGGAAGAAGGTATTCATTATGGACAAACTATTAGTACAGCAGAAGTCCAATAATTTCAACCCATTCGCATTAAGGTCAGGGGCACCGTTCCTCCCAACCACACCCCTCCATATCTGGTCATCTGTTCCAAAATGTGCATTGAAGTCGCCCATTAGCAGGACTGATTCCATGTCTGCCACCCTGTCAAAAGCAGCATCCACTTCCTCTAGGAAGGCAGAGTATTCTGACTCCAGATTAGGTGCATAGGCTTGCACCACAGCCAAATCATGGTTTTTCATCTGAAGCCTTAATACACATACCCGTCCCCCCCCCCCCCCCCCCGCCAATGGGATCCACTCAGCAACACAGTCTGACAGCTGGGGGCTTATGAGTATCCTCACACCCGCCTGAGCAGACATTGTCGGGCTCACACCAGAGTAGTAGAGCTTCCACCCCTTATTCAGGTCGACAGTTCCAGAGCCTCTCCTCATGGTTGAAGAAAGCCCGACTAAGTCTAGCCAGTAGCGCTTGGCTTCCTCAACCAGTTCCAACTCCTTCCCTGTCAGAGAGAAGATGTTCCAGTTGCCTAAAGCCATAGTCTGGTGCCGTTGTTGTTGCCATTTCCGTCCTTTTGCAGAACCATTTCTTTGCACTGCCCCTAAACACCTCCCCAAACAGGTAGCGAGCCCATTGATGAAGTTTCCTCTAGCAGAGTGCTGAGGAGTGGTGTCTAAGGGAGACTGTAACATATTTTTCGAATGGGTCACTCTGCCTAAAACCCGAACGTGTCCCTTGGTAACCCACGCGACGGACGATGCAGTATGAACATTTAATGTATGAATATGTAATCATAATTTTAATAAAAAAAATTTTAATGTAAAAAAAATATTAAGAGAGACCTCCAGAGACTCATCGAGGGAGGCCGCATACTACAATCACTAGCTATCATACTTATTCTTGAATGCTTTCACCCTGCCTGCACACACAACATCCAATTTCAATCCATTCCACTCACATACCACCCTATGAGAGAAAAATCTAGCCCTCACCCCCTTCTTAGCAGCATTCATGTTGGAAGCTTAATTGATTGTATACAGCACTCGGAAAGGATTAAAACAGATTTTAATACTTCCTGTATTTCGTCTCAGTCACTGAGACATCTTCAGGGATTAAAAAAAAACTAATGTAACATATACACAAATACCACACAATACTAAGCTAACCACGTGGGTGACTCTCAAGTCCTATCTTGGTGGTGCGCCCTCTATGGGCAATTGTAGGTGGCATAGAATGTAAGGTGGGATCTCTGATGATGGATGTTTCCCAAATCTTCGGAAGTTTTATGCAACTGTATTTATTTAGATTTGGTTGATTTCTGAGAACTGTTGCAGATTCTAAAAATAGTCTCTCTTTTTTGAATTTACTATGGTGGAGCATGGTGGTTTATTCCAAGAGATCCTGTGGGTTGTATCAAAGACATGGTCATCCATCCCTGACTGACCATAGTTGTAGTTGCAGATGTATGACTTGTGTTCTTCTAGGCAGATGGTTGCTCATCTACCTGTCTGTCCAAACTATGCCAGTGAAATATTATCATGGCCTTATAAAGTCGCAAAATCACTTTGTTATCTTTACATGCCAAGATTCGTTTCAGCATTGCAAATATTCTCCGAGTTGTATTTAGAGTTTCTGCTATATGATCCTGAAACTTCAACTTCCTCTATACTAAAACCCCAGGATCTCTAGCCTGATATGTTTCATCTAGCATAATCCCACCAGTATATTATGACATTGGATATCTAATCATGCTAAAGTGCATGACTTTGCATTTACTGACATTGAATGATATCCATTTTCCCATGCCCACAATTCCAGCCTATTGAAATCATTCTGCAAGTACTGCATATCAGCAGCATTCCTGATATCCCTACCTTCCCTTTGCATCATCAACAAATAGTTGTATGTCTCCTGTCAAATCCTTCCCAATATCATAATGTTGAGAATGAATAACAGTGGACCAAGCACTGATCCTTGTGGTACACCATTTTATTTTATTTATTTATTTATTTTTTTTTTTAATCTTTGTACTGGTTATGGGCAGTACTACCCTTACATCACGTCCAGACATCTCGTCGAAACTTCATATAGGCCTAAGCCTTTACAAGTGTTTTACCCTATGCCTGTTATAGTTATCAGTGTAGTCATTATTTGGTGGCAATGTCATGCCACTAGTGTGCCCTGTAGAGCCCTCAAGGAAAGAACTTTTATATCCTTCTGCATAAGCCCAAGCTGTTTTAAGTCCTTATCTGCACTCCATATGCCATGTAGAAATTGTGGTGGTGGTAAACATCAGAGTTTCCCCATTCTCCTCCCATATCTTACTAACCAGATCTTGGTTATTCTTATAATAGTTTACCTTATTATTATGGCTATGGGCTAGTGGGCACCCTGTTCCCACCATCTGGGCATCAACTACCCAAACGTCACCATCTCTTTTAATCACTAAGTCTGGCTTACGCAAACCTATGGTGGTCCTATAATGTGGTTCCACTGCGGTCTCCCAACCTTTGTTCTTAAAGCGATTTTTCAGAATGGAGACCATGGCGTCATGCCTCCGCACGTGGACCCCATGGGTGCGGAAGCAACACTGGGCTATATGAGACAATATTTCGCTGTAGTGGCAGCCAGCCCTATAGTTTGAGTCATCACTACCCCATTGAGCTGTGCGAGCGCGAGTGGGTTAATAATAAGGTCAATATACTTGAACCCAGGGAGGAGTCTGGTGTCATCCCTTACCCAGGTATGCTGGGGAAGCACCAGATATGACTTTTAAAGGAGCACCATCTACAGAACAGTGCAGCAGAGATGTCCATCTCTTGTGTTCTATGGGTGCTGACTCAATTAAGGTACCTTGATAATAGGACCAGCCTTTAGCCTGCCTAAAGTCTTCTTGTATTAATGGTCTATAGAAAGCCTCTCTGCAGATAAGGGAAGAAGATAGTTCTAACTTCGCGATTCTGGACAGCCATAGCCTTGGGATCAACAATCTAAGTGATGTAACCCCCGAGCCCATCGTCCTTTGCCCTCGCCTGGAAATATGCAGTAGTGGTGTCAGGCGGCAGTCGGAGCCATGATCTCATGGCTGAATGGATAACCCTGTCTATTCGAGACAGTACTGAGATATATTTCCTACCAAGCACCAATTTGTGGTAAAAGCGAGATAGGAGATAGTGGGAAAGAAGAAACGGTCTTTGCTGGGGCTTGAGAGGAGCTTTCCTGAAAGAAGCGATCCCAGCTTCTAGGATAGAAGGGACAGAAGACCTTCCCTTTGGAGTAAACATGATACCGAGGTATCTCCACTTTTCCAGGATGGTCAAAGCATGCAACGGCCACCTGTGCAGAGAAAACTCTATAGTCTCGACCTTAAGCTTCTTGTCACAACCATTACATTCCATAATTCTGTAATTAAAATGAAAAGCCAAACGGCTAGTTTTCTGGCAACTTAATAGATATTAAAGGGATAAAAATCCTATGTTGTTATATAGCCAGTAAGTGAAACTCAAGATCGAGAACTACGATCTATGAGTTTCAATGCCGAAAAAACTATCGGTGAAGGCAATTCAAAGCAAAGGTGGAGCAAGCTCCCTCACTTTTCTTGATATTCTCTCATAATGTAAAACACAGCTCCTAGGAGATGTAATACTGTTATTACATTATGAGAGAGGTCACTACCCAGACCGGTTTCAACCTTTTTTGAGGTCTCATCAGTGAGTAGGTAAACCTGGAAGATATCAAATTACATCTCCTAGGAGCTGTGTTTTACATTATGAGAATATCAAGAAATCTGAGGAAGCTTGCTCCACCTTTGCTTCGAATTGCCTTCGCCGATAGTTTTTTCAGCATTGAAACTCATAGATCGTAGTTCTTGATCTTGAGTTTCACTTACTGGCTATATAACAACATAGGATTTTTATCCCTTTAATTCCATAATTCTTTTATACATATTTTATAATGCTCTGCTAATGTTTTACACTTTCAATATTAAATTAACCACATTCGTGAATGGTACAAAATACATACTTATTTAATCTTTTCATAACAGAACACACTTGATTTATATATACATAATACTTATTCTACACTTAGAGGCAATTTATTGTATTTATCTCATTCTTTTGTTTGGAAAAGCATGTTAGACTGTGATAAGATAGGAATACATAAATTTCCACTCTATCACAATCTAACAATGGTATTATTATAGAATGTAAGTTGCTAAAACATGACCTTCCCTTAGTAAACTAATGCTGTTCATTGCAATGTAGAGATTCCCTGTACACCCATTTCTGAATGTGAATGCTAACCAATTTTTCCAAAACCATCATCACCACTCCTCAGATATTGATTGGTCGATAGTTGAATATTTGTGGAATCTTCCCTCTTCTGATACCCAAATTATATAGCCTAGTCAAAGGATTAGTCAGTTCATCTGAAAACTCTTTTAGCATCTATGCTGATATTCCATCAGTCCTTATTGCTGAATTATTATTCAGTTAGTGCAACAGCTCTAATACCTCCTCTCTGTACACCTCAGTTTCTTCATTCAGTGAAGAGCTAGCAGAAAACTCAATGTTGCATACACCAAGTTGATAGCTTTAGCAAAATGGGCACTCATTAGTTGAACAACCTCTTCTATATCTGTAACCCTCACACTGTTTGCCTTCTGCAGCATATCGATAGAATTCCTGTGGGTTGTCTTTAGCTTGCAGAGCCAATTTCTTTTCATACACAGACTTAGCTTTCCGTACAACAGTTGTGACTGTTCTAGCCTGCTGCTTATTACTTTCATAACAGACATCATCCTTATGAACATGATATTCCTTTCACATTATCCGTTTCTTACAAATCTCTTCCTTAATTGGATATTTAAATATATCAGCATCATTACACATCCATTTGACTCCTACCATATTTATTCTTCGAACAATTGGGACATATTCTGATATGCATAATTTAAGCATTGTTTAAATGCTTCCCATCTGGTAACTGATCCACTGAACTCAGTATACTCCTCATTTGGTCATAATTTCTTCCTTTGTAGTTCAGCATGTAACCTTTTCTGAATGGAACATTTATAAGCTTACTCACTTCCCAAGTGTGTACTGCATGATCACTGTCACCAACCAGAGTTAGAATACTTACATCTTTAACTGAAACACCCTCTGACACTGTCCAATCTGTCACTCTTTGATCTAACAGATAAGCTTAGTTGTTGATGGTTATTCATAACTTATTTTTTAACAGTATTAACAACACCAAACAATTTTATCAAAGAGATGTTTTATTAACTGCTTATTTAGCTGAATTTCAAATCAGCATCATCAGAGCACAACACACATGTACACGCGACAGTGAGTGAGTGAAACAATACAATTGCAATGGACAAAAGATCTAAAGTCCTATTTTTGGCTCCCTCTAATGGAATAAAAAAAAATAACCTTTGCGGGATAACAAAGTTTCTTTTAGGATAACAGTCTCCCAAATTTTTGGTAAATTAATGCAACCATATTGGTTAAGGTTGGGAGAATTCTTCAAAGCCATTGCTGACTCTAAAAATAATCTTTCAAATCTGTAATGACTCCTAAATAGCACATTCGTTTTCTTCCATCTAATACTGTGTGAAGGAGTGTCCAAAGCATGGTCTGCCAGTCCTGACTTGCCACAGTAATAGTAGCGAATCTATTTTTCATGTTCTTCCAGACGGATGTTAACTGACCTTCCTGTTGCCCATAATAGACTAGGTCGCAGTCACAGGGAACTTCATACACTCCTAGGTGTGCTAAAGGGTGCAGTTTATCCTTAGGTGAGCGGATCCGAGTTGCTAGTTTGACATGAGGTTTGAAAGTGGTGCGAAGGTCATGTTTCATCAATACTTTGGCTATCTTTTCTGATGTATCTCTGACATAGGGAATAAAAATAGTCTTGTTGTGTTCTTGTGTATTAGGGGAGGGCAGAGTAATGGGACTATGTAGTATTTTATCTATTTTGTAGGGATTATAGCCGTTGTCCAAGAACGTGTGGTGCAGATATTTGAGTTTTGTGGTCAGAACTGTATCGTTAAAATAAATGGCTCTTTCTCTGTCTGTAAGTGTTTTTAAATTGCCATACTGTTAGACTGGATGATGATGTGATTGTTTATGTAGGTATCTTCCTGTGTGTGTAGGCTTTCTGTAAAAAAAAGATAGTGAACCATCTGAAAGGCTGGTGGCTAATGTGTCAAGAAATGATAAATAGTTATTCGATTATAATAAATTTAGTTTAATCCTTTATCCAAGTGTGAGCAAACAAAGTTTGCGCCTGAAAGTATCTTCAGGACTGGGGTAAGGTGGTACAACACCAGGGCAACTCATTGCAAAGGTGGAGCAAGCTACCAACACTCCTATCTCAGTATCTCCTATAATGCAAAACACATCTCCTTGCGGATATGTCTAATGTTATGCATTAAGGGAAGGGCCACTACCCAGACTAGTTTCGACCTTTATTGAGGTCTCTTCAGTGAGGAGCCAGGCTCAAGAGGAGATACCAGGCAGAAGCATTAGCAGGTCATCTCTATCTATAGGAGTTGCCAAATGGTGTGCCACCCTTTTTTAATAAATTACTCTGGATTTAGAGAAAGATGTTGAAAGTTTATTTTTCACTTGTTTAGAGTATAATAAATTTAGTTTAATCCTTTATCCAAGTGTGAGCAAACAAAGTTTGCGCCTGAAAGTATCTTCAGGACTGGGGTAAGGTGGTACAACGCCAGGGGCAACTCGTTGCAAAGGTGGAGCAAGCTATTTTTCTACTGTGAAATGGATTTTGGGGTGTTGGCTGTTTAGGTAGGTGACAAACACATCCAAAGTGTCTTGTCCATGAGTCCAGATGGCAAACACATCATCTGCATAGCGTAACCACACTAGTGGCTGTATGTGGCTATGGTAAGTACTTTGTTTTCAAAGTGTTCCATGTAAAAATTTGCTAACTTTGGGAGATGGAAGGGGGGGGGGGAACCCATAGCAGTACCATTAATCTGTTTGTAGATTTTTCCTCCCCATGTAAAGTAACCTGCATTCATAGTAAATTTAAATAATTCAAAAATATCTGGGGGAAATTTAGACTTGATTAAATCAGAGTGTCTATAAGTGGTACATTGGTAAATAAAGAGGTGACATCAAAACTAACCATTATATCTGATTTTTTTTAGGATAAGATTTTTAACTAGTGTTTTGAAATGGACTGAATTTTTTACAAAAGTAGAGTAGTTGCCAGTAAGGGGATCAAGCGACTTGGCTAAATGTTGGGCCAGTTTATATGTCGGACTATCTGTGCTATCAACTATTGGAAGTAGGGGAATATTGGTAATTTATAAATACGGGGTGGTTTAATATGAATCATGGCCCAAAGAAATCATCAGGAAAATAAAACGTCACTTTTTTCAGTAATTTTTGGACCTTTTTTCTTTGAGACATAGGGGTCTCGATGTATAATTTGATACGTGGAACCGTCACATAGGAGATCTTGCATTTTTCTGTTATAATCTTCTTGATTCATGATAACTGTTGCATTTCCTTTATCGGCTTTTGTAATAATAATATTTTTATTCTTATGTAACTTTTTAAGGCAATTATTTTATTATCTGGCATATTGCTTTTTGGAGGTTTAGCCTTGTTTAGAATACTTGCTATATCTAGACTCATGTTATTGGCCATTGCCGGCAGAAAATCGTGGATGCCCCATTCTGCTTTCATCATAATTTCTAATTTAGGAATTTGTTTGGGCGTTACAGCAAGGTTATGTCCCAGACTGAGAGCATTCTTGGCTTCTTCAGTGAGTGTTTCAGATGATAGGTATACGACACGTGGTCTCGTCGAAGTTGCGGTCGGGATTTGGTATGTTGGTACTGTTGTAGGAGTTCATATTTCTTCAGATGTCTGCTTTTTACTTTTGTAAATTCTTTTTTTTGCTGCAACTTCGGAGATGTGATGTAGGACAGTCCACATTTCAGGATTTAACACATTGATTAGTTCTTGTTGTACAGCTGTGGTAGAGGTGCAGAAACACTAAGAGATTAATTGAACTAAGAACAGAAAAAGCAAGAGATCTACAGCCACAAAAAAAAAATTGTAAAAATGAACAAGAGAAAGAGTGCAAGCGGATAATTTTTTACTCCAAAAAGCCTTCCCACACTTTTGAAAATGGCACTGTGTGCCTATTCCTCATCAACTGCCTTTTTTGCTTTATTATAAAAAGACTTATCAGATTACTAAAACACAAGTGTTACTTTTCAAATCCATGCTGACTCTTTGCAGATAACATTACTCTTATCTGTCTAATGCTATATATGATCTCTCACTAATTTCTTGAAATTCTTAACAACTACTGCAGAAATACAAAATTTTCCGTGATTGGACACTTCCATTCTACTACTACCTTATGCAATGGCACTGTCTTACCTTCTTTTCACTCCTTGGAAGGAGCGTATAATAGTGCTATAAGATGGGAAAGCTAAGTCAATAGAGCCATCAGTTTTTTTTACCATATCCCTCAAAACTTATTGTGAAATCCCATCCAGTCCCATTGCTTTATCGATATCCAGAGTACTTAAGATTTGAAATACACTTTCCTCTTACACTTCTAAGTTGTCATATCTAATTCTCCAGGATGAAATATCCCAATGAAGGAATCATTCAAGTACTCCACTATGTCATCTGCATCAGTCACTCCACTCCCGTTTTTGTCACATTGTCATTACTTTACAATCATTCCTCCTACTCTCTCTTCTCTTCTTCTGCAGCTTCTCCCACTTAAGTGGGGTCACTGTTTGTAATGAGTCTCCTCCACACCTTCCTGTCTTGGGCTGTCACCACATCCAAGTTCTTCATCGTCAAGTCCTCTTCTACCAGCTCCCTCCATCTCTTCTTTGGCCGCCCACGCTTCCGCCTTCCTTGCACATCCATCTGCATGACCCTTCTTCCCACATATTCGTCCTCCCTCCTCATCACATGACCAAACTATCTCAACCTTGTTACACCACACATCCACCTAAGCATTCTCATCTCTGCTACTTCCATCCTGCTGATGTTATTTTTCCTCAGGGCCACAGTTTCTATAGCATATGTCATAGCTGGCCTCACTACTGTCCTATAAATTTTGCCTTTCAGATTGATCGGCACCCTCTTATCGCATAACACTCCAGCCATCTCCCTCCAGTTCCTCCAACCCGCTTGTATCCTGCATCCCATTTCCTTCTCAGCTCCTCCATCTTCTTCCACTGTTGAACCTAAGTCTCTAAAGTCTCTCACCTTCCTAATGACATTTCCTTCCAGCTCCAGATCTGTCTCCTGGCCGCCGCTGCCCACTGCGCAACGCATATACTCTGTCTTACTTCTGCTCAGTCTCATACCTCTCTCTTCCAGTACTTTTCCCCATCTTTCCAGTTTAGTTCCCACTTCTTCTCTTGAATCTACACACAGCAATATGTCATCTGCATACAACATTGTCCAAGGTGCATCTTCTCTGACCTCCTCTGTTACCACCTCCATCACAATATTAAACAGAAACGGACTTAATGCTGACCCTTGATGCAAGCCAACTGTTACTTGAAAACTTTCTGTCTGTCCCAAACAGGTCCGAACACTTGTCTTCACATTTCTGTATATTTCCCGCACCAACCTGATACAATCATTCCTCCTACTGGCTACATAAAATAATCTCTTAGGATTTTTCTTGGATCTCAAGGCCAATCTCTTCTCATATTCAAGTTTTGCCTTCCTTACCATATAGTCCCTCCCCTGGCCTAAGTCTTATACTGTTTATGCATCTGCCTTCCAATCCTTTCCTTGTATCTCTCTTCCATAGCCTCTTTTTCACCTGTGGTTTTCTCCTTTTCATATCACTGGTGATCCTCTTTACACTAAATTGCATTCTCTTTTTCACTTGAAGTATGCAACTTACTATTGCTGCTAATAAATACTTCTACACTAGTTTCCATTCACTAATGAATGATGATCAAAGATCAAGCAGGATTCAGAACTGGAAGGTCTACTATAGACCATATTTTTACGCTTAATAGTCTGACTGAAAAGTACTGGGCATACAACTTACCTATATCCTGCAGTTTTTTGTGTGTGTGTTTTTTTTTTTAATTCAAATGAGCATTTGATTCCATTGACTGGAACAAAATGATAAACATCTTAAAATCTATGACAATAGATTCAGAAGTACAAACCATTATTACAAATTATTATGAAGATACCAAAGCAACTGTGAAATTTATTAAAATAAAAATAGACAAATTTGAAGTAGAAAAGGAGTCATGCAGGGTTACCCACTCTCACCAAATTTATTATCTATCTCAAAGAAATATTCAAATCCATAGCTGAAGAACAAAGTCTACAAATAAATGGCATAAATATCAACCACATCAAATATGTAGACAATATTATTATTCTTGCGGGATCTAAAGAACAAATGGAAAAAACAATACAAATTTTAAATGAAAATGTAAACTTTTGGAATGAAAATCAATCTAACCAAAACTAAAACAATGAAAACAGGAAGAGATGAGAAAAAAAATATCAATAAACTTAGAAAATCACATACTTGAACAAGTATAGCAATTTACTTATCTTGGCAGTCTCATTACTCACATCCTCTTTAACACAGAAACAGTAAAATATAGACTTAACAGAGGATGATATAATATGAATAAATTAAACAAATAATGAAAAAATAACAGCATTTCAAGAAGCCTTAAATTAAACTCTATAAAATCATTATTATGATTACAGCAATGTATGGAGCCGAGAACTGGAAATTCAATCAGAAATAAATACAGACAATCAGAACATTTGAAATGAAATGCTCATACAGGACATAAAGGAGGGAACGCAAGGATCGAGATTTCTAGATCTGATCATTTCATCACAAGATGTAATTATTATTATTATTATAAACACCTGACCTCCATGGAGTCAGAGTCTCATCATTGGAGGTACTCACTATTGCATACAATGCTCATACAACCTCGTCTTAAACTGATTCAATATGTCCACATCCACAACACACTCAGGCAATGCATTCCACTTGCCAACCACCCTCCATGCAAAGAACCTGCTTCTCACTCCTTTGCTCACACTCTCCTTATACAGTTTCCAGCAATGGCCTCTTGTTCTACTTTCCTCTCCAATTCTATGAAAAATCTCTTACATGTCTTCCTGATAACAACCCCTGACCAGTTTATATGTCTGAGTCATATCCCCCCCCCCCTCGTCCTCCTATTCACAAAGCTCTGCAACTTACATTCTGTCAATCTGTCCTTGTACTCCACATTCCAAAGACCACTGGCTACCTTTGTGAATTCTTCTCCGTACCTTTTCCTAACATATCCTCGTCACCATGAAAACCTGGCAACCAAATTTGTACACAGTAATCCATATGAGGCCTGATCAAGGCCTTATACAATGGAATCATAACCTCTCTATTTCTTCATGTCAAGGTTCTCCACATCATTGCCATTATTCGATGTGATATCTTCACAACTTGTGCAGTGTGGTCCCTGAATTTCAGGTCCTTGTCAACCATCACTCCTAGATCTCTCATCTCCTCTACTTCTGTTAAAGTTTCCCCACCAAGTGTATACTTGGCATCCCATCATTGCTTACCAAATCTCAAAACCCTACACTTGACAATATTTAACTGATAGTTCCACTTACCTGCTCATTCATGCAATCTATTCAAGTCCTCTTGTAAGGCATTAACATCAGCCTGACTGTGCATTGCTCTCCCCAGTTTTTCATCATCTGCAAACAGCTGGATATCACTAGTTAAACCCAGCCCAATATCATTAACATTCAAATTGAACAACAATGGCCCCAAAACTGACCCCTGTGGCACACCACTGGTGACCTTCTCTTTCGAGATACTGCACCCCATATACAACTTTCTGATACCTATCTGACAGCCAGTCACTGATCCATCACAGAAGTCTGTTTTCCAATCCCACCTGTTTCAATTTATTTAAGAGCTTGTCAAATGGCAGTCTATCAGAAGCCTTTTCAAAATCCAAGTAAACCACTGTATATGCATCTCCTCTGTCCAATGTATTTGTCACCTTGTTATAGTATATAATTAAGTTCGTGAAACATGATCTCCCCTTAACAAAGATATACAGACCAGTCTATAATTTGAAGCTACAGCCTTATCACAGCCTTTATGCAGTGGAACAATTTTACCCTCCTTCCACTCCCTTGGAACCTGTGCTGATACAAAACTCTTGTTGAACAGGCATGCCAATGCTACTGCAAGTTTCCTGGAACATTCTCTTAAGATGTCTGGTGATATTTTATCAAATCCTATCGCCTTATTAACATCAAGGTTATTTATTTCCTCAAATATCTCCTGTTCACTCACAATTAAGCTATCCTCTCCTATGTCCTCTACACTAAGTTCCTCATGATTCCACCCTGATCAGAATGAAACGCACTTATAAATTGACCACTGAATACCTCAATAATATCTTCTGCAGCAGTTACCATTCTACCACTTTCATCCCTTAGCTTCATCTTTCCATGATCATTCTTCCTTCTACTTGCCACATATCTAAAAAAAACTCTAGGGTTTTTCTTAGCCTGATTTCTGCTCATACTCTACTTTTGTTTTCCTTACTAACTGAGTCACTCTCCTGGCTTGTTTTTTATATTCTTGACTTGACTGATTACCATTATTCTTCTTGTACTTCCTCTAAAGGACAGGACTTTCCTTTTCCAGATTTTGTGCTTAAACTCCACATTCATCCACTTTACACCAACCTTATTCAGCTTTTTGGCCTTTGGGATACATTCTTACATTGATGCTTTTATGTATTTCTTTGTAAGTTCCCATGCAGCATTTATTTTCTTACTGCTCAACTCCTCGTTCCATGTTATAGTTCATTATAGCTTGTTCCATGTTATACCTTGTATAATTTCATTCTTCCCTCAAAATTGTGAAAGGGATTTCCCAGTTTCTCCAGTTGGTGAAAGTGATCATGAAATTATCACCTTTGTTGTGGCTAGTCATATGCAGACTTTTGTGTTGAGAGGATGTGTGTCAGATTATAAGGCTAGTGATTATGGCAAGTTAGGAGACAGCTTGGAGTTATAACATGGAATGAGGAGTTGAGCGGTAAGGAAATAAATGCTGCTTGGGAACTGACACATAACAGCATCAGTGTGTGAATGTGTTCCAAGGACCAAAAGACTGAATAAGGTAGAATAAGAATGAATGAATGAATGAATGAAAGAATAGAATGAATGAATATGGAGCTTAAAAAAAAGAAAGAAAAAGAAAATACTTTGGAGGAAGTAAAAGGTGAATAATGGTAATAATAGGTTACATGAAGAGTATAAAGAACAAGCCAGAAGGGTTACTCAGTAAGGAAAACAAAAGTAGAGTATGAGCAAAAATTGGCAAATCAGGCAAAGAAAAATCTTGACAATTTTTTAGATATGTGGCAAGTAGAAGGAAAAATGATTATGGTAAAATAATATTAATGGATTAGAGTTGTAAAATGGTAACTTCTGCAGAAGACATTGTTGAGGTATTCAGTGATCAATTTATGACGGTGTTTCATCCTGATTAGGGTGGAATCATGAGGAACTTAAGTGTACAAGACATAGGGGAAAATTGCTTAATTGTGAGTAAGCAGGAGGTATTTAAGGAAATAAATAACCTTTATGTCAATAAGGCAATAGGATTTGATGACACATCACCACACATTTTAAGGAAATGGTCAGTAGCATTGGCATGCCTGTTTAATAAGAGTCTTACTATAGCACGGGTTCCAAGGGAGGAGTTGTGGCGAAGGTACTAGAGAGAGAGAGAATGGTGAGAAGTAGGATACAGAAATGGGTTGATGACAGTACTATCTTACTTATGTACTATAACAAGGTGACAAATACCATGGGCAGTGAAGGTGCATATATGGTGGTGTACTTGGATTTTGCAAAAGCTTTTGATAGACTGCCACACGACAAGCGGCTAAATAAGATGAAACAAATGGATAACAGACTTCTGAGTTGGATTAGTGACTGCCTGTTAGATAGGTATCAGAAAGTTTTATATAGTGGTACAGTATCCCAAAAGAGAAGGGTCACTAGTGGTGTACCGCAGAGATTAGTTTTGGGGCCATTGTTGTTCAATTTGTGTGTTAATGATATTGGGATGGGTTTAACTCGTGATATGCAACTGTTTGTAGATGATGGATAACTGGGGAGAGCAATGCAGAGTCAAGCAGATGTTATGGCCTTACAAGAGGACTTGACTAGATTACATAAATTGCAGGTGAATGGAACTATCAGTTTAATATTGGAATGTGTAAGGTTTTGAGATGTGGTAAGCAATGATGGAATGCGAAGTATACACTTGGTGGGGAAACTTTAAAGGAAGTAGAGTAGATGAAAGATCTGGGAGCGATGGTGGACAAGAACCATTCAGGGGCTACATTGCACAAGTTGTGAGGACGTCACATCGGATAATGGCAGTGATGAAGAGGATCCTGACATGCAAAAATAGGGAGGTTATGTTGCCATTGTATAAGGCCTTGATCAGGCCTTTAATGGATTATTGTGTTCAGATTTGGTCATCTGGTTTTCATGGTGATGGGGATATGTTGGAAAGGCTTCAGAGAAGATTCACAAAGGTGATCAGTGGTCTTTGGAATGTGGAGTATGAGGACAGATTGAGAGAATGTAAATTGCAGAGCCTAGTGAATAGAGAGAGAGAGAGGGGATTGGACATATAAGTTAGTAAGGGGTTATCAGGTTGACATGGAAGAGATTTTTCATAGAATGGGAAGAGGGGGGTGTAGAACAAGAGGCCATTGCTGGAAACTGTATGAGGAGGGTGTGGGCAGATGAACGAGGAGAAGGTTCTTTCAATGGAGAGTGGTTTTGTGAGTGGAATGCATTGCCTGAGTGCGTTGTGAATGTAGACACATTGAATCAGTTTAAGGCATGGTTAGATGAGCATTGTGTGCATTAGTGTATACCTCCCACAATGCGTCTCTGACTCCATGGAGGTCAGATGTTAATAATAAGAATAATAATAAATAAGACTCATTGGTCAGAACACAGAACAAATGAGCAAGTCAAATGCAAATTAAACTCTAGAGAAGATATCATAGCTGTACTTCTTAAAGAGTGATTACTAAGGTTTGGACACCTCCAGAGGATGTCCTTTTAAAGATTGCCAAATATAGTCTTGAATGGAATCATTGGAGGAAGATGATCAAGATGTAGACCAAAAAGAACTTGCCTACAATCTTTGAAGCAAAGGTCACAATTATCATGCTTCAGAGAGATGATAGAAATCGCCAGAGATAGTGTTTTCGTGATATAGATGATAGAAATTGCCAGGGTAGTGTCGGTGTGTAGTGTTTTCAGTGAACTCCCGAAAGCTAAGTATAATTTTGAGTGAAAATTGCAATATTGGTTTAAATCTTAATGTAGTATTGTTTATTTTTGGTTGCTTGTTGTGTCTGTGTGATTTTTGGTGTGAATACCATTTTATTTAACTTAGTATTATAATGATACGTTTCATAGAATATACATGGCCCCAATGCGACATAAGATAATGGTGTTCAAAAACTGTAATGTGAGGGAGTTTGTCCAATGTGATGTGAGTGTGGGATGTATGCTTTTCCGAAGGAGGCTGGAGTTTGGATGGAAAGTGATAGTGGTGGGAGAATATGCAGAATGTGAATGAAAATAGTGGCTTGATAGGGAATTGTGATGTTGTACAAGATGACAATGAGAGCGGTGATCAAAGAGAGAGAGTGAAAGCAACTATACAGAGAGAGAAAATGGTTTAAATGATGAAAAATATGAGGAATTATTTGTAGGGACTGAAATTGCATGGAGTGATACACAGTGCGCAGAGACAGTTGGAGCACCTGCAAAACTCTTTCCAGAGTGCCTCAGCTAACGGAAATAAACAAGTGTTTGAAAAGAAAAATAAGTGTAAGAGTGGGAGAGTTTCAAAAATGAAGGAAAGAGTGTTGTATGGTGACTTGTTATTAAGAGTGATAGATGGGAGTTTAACTAAATCGTACTTACTGGGTGCAGAATTTAAGGATGTAAGTGAGAGTATTAGAGCGCAAAAACAGAGGTTGAAAGAATTGATAGTTGTGGCGGGTACAATTGAATTGAAAGGAGATAAATTTTTTATGAGAGAGGACTTGAAAGTATTTTTAAAGGTAGCGAAAGAAAAGAGGGACAGAGTTAGGATGGAGAGTGGGAGTCTGTTGCCGCAGTACGACAGAGAGGAGTTTAGAATGGAGGGCCATAATCGCAAACGACTTTATGCGCAAGTTATGCAGACAGTGTGGTGTGGAATTCGTGGATGTGTGGAATGAGTTTCATGGGCGAAAGGACTTATACAAGATGGATGGATGGCCTGCATTTGAATGGATTTGGTGTGCAGAGACTGGAAAAGGTGTTGCTGAATGAAGTGAAAATGGATGTACAGAACCAGGGAAACTAGAACTACCAGGGGGGGGGGGGAGTGGATATGCAGACATCAGTGAGACAGTTGCATGTAAGAATGTATATAATGTACCTGAGCCAGTCTAAGGACAAGAAATCAGAATGGGATAGTTAGAATAACACATCAAGACAGGGGTGGGACAAAGGGACCTCTGCATTTCATGTATACTAATGCCAGGAGTATTACGAACAAGAAGGAAGAATTTTTGGCCTTGATTGGCTCTTCCTGACCACAGGTTATTGGCATTAGTGAAACATGGCTGACGGAAGGTGATATAGTTAGTGGGATAGAATGTGTAGGTTATAGTGTATTTAGGAGGGACAGAGAGAATAAAATGGGGGGAGGAGTGTTATTGATGATAGCTGATGAACTGCAGCCAAGGAATATTGAAGTTATATTGCAGGATAGTGAAAAGAGTTCATTTGAGGCTATTTGGTTTGAGACTGGCAGAACAAAATATACAGGTGGGTGCTGCTATAGACCAGGTGATGGAATAGATGGTGGAGATAGTATGCATAGGCAAATTGAAGAAATGAGTGGAAGGAGGGTAATTATTATGGGTGATTTCAACTATGGTAACATTGATTGGAAGGAGTAGAGGACACATCTGAGGAAAGAAATGGATTTTATTCAATTATTAAGGGATAACTATCTGAGACAGCATGTAATTGAAAATACTAGGGGTTTGAGAGTGCTTAACCTGGTAATAGCATCTGAGAATTTGATAATGAATATGACCTGGGAAGTGGCTATAGGTGTGGAATTTTCGTAATTGGAATTTCGTAATTGTGGAATTACCATACTTGCCAGCATGGTAATTCCACATATACCACAGGGTATATGTGGAATTACCATGCTGGCAAGTATGACAAGCTTAGGAGATTGCTTGGATCAGTGCCATGGCATGTAAAACTGCAAGGGCTGGATGTCGATAGAGCATGGGAAGTGGTCAAGGAGCATTTACAGGAGGTTATGGCTGATTGTATACCTAGGGTCTGAATAGTAAAACAAGTATGAGTTAAATGGATGAATAACACCATTAAGCTTGAGCTGCAAAAAAAAGAAACAACTGTGGAGGGAATTTAAAGAGAAAGGTGAACTGCAGGCACACGAGCGGTACGAAGCACTGGGCAGAAGGGTAACAAGTGTGGTAAAAAAAAAAGCAAAAGCGGATTATGAAAGGAAACTAGCTATGCAAGCAAAAGAGAATCCTAAACAGTTCTTTCAATATGCTACAAACAAAAAAAAAAAAAAACTGTACATGGTAGATTGATTTTAAAGACTACCAATGGTAAGGAGGTCACTGAATCAGTCGATATAGTGGAATTACTGAGTGAGCACTTTGCAAGAGTATATCATCCAGGTGGTGACATTGAAAAAATGAAGGAACGATTAGTTTATATGGGAATTGTGATGAATGAAGTGGAGGTGAATAATCTATTACAGAATCTTAATGTGAATACATCTGTGGGATTGGATGGTATACCTGCATGGATCTTACATGAAGTGGCTAAAGAATTATCAGTGCCCTTGACCATGTTGTTTAATCTGATCTCGGGTCTGGTTTAGTCTTGAAGGTGTCGAAAGAGGGGAAAATAGGTCCACTGCATAAAGGAGGATCCAAGACTGGTGTTGCAAATTACCGACCGATCAGCATATTAGGAGTCGTTGTCAAGGTCTTGAAGAAAGTAGTAAAGGGGAAAAAATACAGGAATGGATTGATGAAAATAAGATACCGTACAGGGGACAGCATGGCTTTTTGAAGGATAGATCATGCCTTAGTAACTTGCTCAGGTTTTATAACACAGTGACGGCTGAATTGGATAAGGGTAATGGGTTTACAGTGATACTGCTGGACCTGGCTAAGGCATTTGACAGGATACCACATGGAATTCTAATTCGTAAACTGCAATATATGGGAATGGATATACGGTTGGTGAGATTCATAGGTGGGTGGTTGATGGAGAGATATCAGAGAGTAGTTTATTCAGGAGTAGAGTCCAAAACGTATGACTAGTGGTGTGCTGCAGGGTTCTGTTCTTAGACCACTACTGTTTAATTTGTTCATTAACGATATAGAGAAGGATCTAAGAGGAACGGTTCATTTGTTCCCTGATGATGCAAAGTTGGGTAGGGTAATAGTGAATGAAGAAGATGTCAAAATCTTGCAGGACGACTTGGATAGATTGGAGTTTTGGGCTAAGGAGTATGGATGTCAATTTAATGTGACACAATGTAAGGTTATGCATTTTGAGATGAAAAGTTTAGCAGCAGTATACTACATTGGTGGAACTGTAGTATACTACTACATCCCTCCTGGAGATTGATGGGGCCAGGGATTTGGGAGTGTCGGTGGATAGGGAGATGAAGTTTAGGGGGCACATTGCAAAAGTGGCTAAATCAGCTCATCAACTCACTTGGTTGTTGAAAAATACTTTGACGAGCAGAGACAAGCAAGTTATTGTACCTCTGTACTGAGCCTTGTTAAGACCTCATCTCGACTACTGTGCCCAGATTTGATTACCTAGGTTTCTTCTTGATGGGAACGAGGTTGAGAGGATCCAGAGGTGAGTGACCAAGATGATACCAGGTCTATGGAATGAACCTTATGAAAACAGGTTGAAGATTTGTAGATTGCAGAAATTGGTTGATAGGCAGAAAAGGGGAGATATGATTGAGACATTCAAATTGCTAAAGGGTTTCTATAGGATTAATTCAGAGGATATTTTTGAGATCAGGACTGGTGGTGGGAGAACTAGGGGACACCTATGGATGCTGGGAAAGCGTGTGGTTGCAAGTGTGTTAGAGCTGGGTTCTTTACTTTTAGAGTGGTGAATGAGTGGAATAAGCTGCCAGAGTCTGTTGTGGGTGCTATGACAGTGTGCGAGTTTCAAGCCAAGTTATGATAGATACTGTGAGAATGTCATATAGTTGTGTGGACATGATGTTTAGGTTCTCCCTCGATGAGTCTAAGGACTCCCTGGAGTTGCCCGTAGTAATAATAATAATAATAATAATAATAATAAAATAGAACCAGGTGACAGCGATTTGCACATAGGGGACTGAACCTGTCATCTAGATGAGAATGAAGAAGATGAATCTCTGATGACTACTCAGAATTCTTCATGCCACTAATCCATCTTCAATCCAGCCATCCACATAGTAAGGTCATTTTCCTAGCTGATCAATTCCACTTGTCATCCCTTTTCCAACACCATGGTCCAATATGGGCAAAATGCAGAAATCTTTGCCATAAGCATTGACTAAATGCAAATCGTTCATCTACCTACATGAATTCCTGCTTCACTTTCCTAATGCTCTGCATCTCTTTTTAACCAGTTCTCCTTACAGATATACCATAGATGTCAACTAACCTCTCGAAAACTTGGATCACAGTCTTGTAAGTCACCTCTCTCACACAGAAGGCCCATCCTCAAACCACTTCTGATGGCACATCCTCTGACACTGCAAAGGTGCCAATTGTGATGATTTCTGGAACTTCTACTTCTCCTTTCCATGGTCTGAGTATTGCTTTAGCTCATTTAGACCCTAATGTCTACTTTGAATCAGATACAGAAATTATCTTCACTGGTATGAAGGCCTTCATTCCCCATTTTATCCAAATCCTCATTCGCTTTGCAAGCCCTGATTCAAAAGAAAGTACATCAAATTAGTCAAAGAAAGAAAAACAATCGGCTTTCAGCAGGCAGCTCACATCAAGAACTTGATCTCCATACTTTGTCTATACCAAAGCATGCAACAAATGCAAAAGTCATCAACAAATCTAAGTTTGATTTCATGAAAGCCAACAACAGAAAACCTTGCCTCCTGTCCAAATGGAAGTTATGCTTTTCTGGCCTTTTGCTGAAGTTGTTGGATGCAACTTCTGCTCACCTGCATCTCCACCTCTCTTTTCTTCTGATGGTACTACTGTTACTCCACCAAGGAGATCACATAATTATGATCTCCTTGCATTACTCTGTCCCTTGAACTCCTGCACTGATGATGAAGGGAAATCACCTCAGATCATACTGGAACCTGGGCATTGTATGTCTCCTATAGGTTTTTGACAAAAGGAAAAAAAAAATATATCAGCTACTACATAATAACTTGGATACTAAAAATTTTCCTGATTCTGAAGGCATTTCTCTGATTTTTTCAAATGTTGCTCCAGAGCTAACACCTGTCCTGTCCAATTTATTATACATAGCTGGTACTTATCCCAGTATGTGTGGAAGCAATCAGATATCCTATTCCAAAAATAAAAAATAATGAGGTGAAAATCTACCATCAGCCCACCAACCAATCGCCATCATCTCAGTCCTCCAAAATAATGGAGAAAGTCATCACTAGTCAACTTCTCCATTATCTAGAGGCACTTCAATTAATCAGCAACCACTAGAATGGATTCTGCCATTCAAGATCTACAGCTCTTAACTTATGTCACCCACCAGTGGTCTCATGCTACAGAAAGTTTCTGAGAAACTTCTGCTGTCATTCTTAACATTCCCTGAGCTTTTGATTGTGTCCAGCCAGTATGGATTCTACCATTCATAATCCACAGCTGATCTCTTAGCTTACATCACCCACCATTTTGATCATGTCTGATATCGAAGTCTACTAAACAAACTGCCACCGTCTGGTCGTTCTGCCACCTTCCATTCTGTCACCTTCTTTTTCCTTTATATAAATGACCTATTCTCACTCACCACTAATCCTATCCACAGCTTTGCACACAAATAGTACTGTCAATTCATCCTACTCATTTCATACGTGCACACATACATCTGAATCATCAAGGTCATCTAGAACTAGTGCTTTTAAAATTGATTTTCATACTATCCTTCAGTGGAGCAAGGACAATCTGGTCATGTTCAATACCACCAAAACAGAGTCTTGCCTCTTCTCTCGCAAAAGAGATTTCAGCTTGCCTTCCCTTATCCCCAGTAATACACAAATAACCAGACAAGATCGGATCTCAGAGTAATATTTTCTTTCAGTCTCTTCTTGGCACAAACACATTACATCAATATCTTCCTCAGCCTCCAGAAAACTAGGCATTCCCTTTTGTTCAAGATGTTATTTTACACCGAACCAGCTCCTAACTATATAAAAATCCAAAATCCACTCTTCTTCTTCTTCTTCCTCCTCCTCCTTTCCACACTTATAGGCCAAGTGACCTGTTCCAGACTCAGTTCCATCTTTTTTAAGGGGTCTTCCTCTGCATTTAGATACCTTTTGGATGGTAATTTAGAATTTGTTTAGGTATCCTCAGTGGTGAGCTATAAAGGGCTCGTGCGAGCCCTTTGTTAAATTTTTCTCAAATTTGCAAGCCCCTTGTTCTTGTTTAATAATCTTGTAGAACTAGAAAATACCTCCATAGAATGAATACATGTTATTGTAATTGCTACTTTAAATTCATATGGATTTTCTGATAACTATATAAAAAATCATCTCATTGCAATCAAACTTCTACAAAAATTTCCCAACATTGTGATTTGGCATTGCGCTCATTGTTTACACTTAGTATTAGACGATTCGATAAAAAACATTAAATAAATAAATAATTTTGAAATATTTATGGATAAATTATATGCTTTTTATCATCAATCACCAAAAAAATCAATGAGAATTAAATACGATTGCAAAAGACCTTGGTATCGAAATTTTAAAGATGGGCCGTGTGTTTGGACCATGATGGGCAGCTTGCAGTTTACAAATGGCTCTTGCTTTGTGGAGAAATTATCCAGCTTTATGCAAACCTTTTGAATCGAAAGATAAATATAAGGGCTTTTTAAACCTTCTCAATTTGGAATTTTTAAAAGATCTAGCATTAATGATTGATATCCTACAAGTACGTGTGTAGAGGCTTAAGTGCTGTGAGGACATCATGTTGGAGGCTTAATGGATTTTTTACAACACTCAAAAAGAATTAAAATAGACTTTAATACTTCCTATATTTCATCCTAGTCACTAGGACATCTACGGGGATTACAAAAAAATTAATGTAACATATGCACAAATAACAAACAATACTAAGCCCAACCACGTGGGTGACACTAAAGTCCTATCTAGGTAGAGCACCCTCTAAGGGCAGTGGCCTGGAATGTAAGGTGGGAACTCTGGTGATGAGTGTTTCCCAAATCTTCGGAAGCTTAATGCAACCATATTTATTGAGATTTGGTTGGTTTTTGAGAGCTGCTGCTGCTTCTAAGAAAAGTCTCTCTTTCTTGAATTTGCTGTGGTGGAGCATGGTGGTTTTCTTCCATGATACTCTGTGGGTGGTGTCCAAAACATGGTCAGCCAAGCCTGAATGGCCATAGTTGTGTTTGAAGATGTAAGACTTGTGTTCCTTTAGACGGATGGATGCTGATCTGCATGTCTGTCCAAAGTACACCAGCTTACAGGAATAGGGTACTTTGTAAACTCCAGGCAGAGAGAGAGGAGGGAGCTGATCTTTCGTAGAACGGAAAAGGGTAGCCAGTTTGCGGTGGGGCTTATATGCTGTGTGTAGATTGTATTGTTTTAGTATCTTGGCTATTTTTTCAGATGTGCCACGGATGTAGGGTATGGTGATGGCATTTTTAAAATCTTGTTGACGAGAAGGAAGAGGAATGGGAAAGGAGTTGACTATTTTTTTGATACTGTGATCGCTGTAGCCATTGGAGAGGAAAGTGCTGTGTATGTGGTTAAGCTCATTAGTGAGGGCGGTCCCACTGGAACAAAGATTGTGGGCTCTCTTGCTCTTGGATATCCTACAGGAATTATCATATCTGTCAGAAGCTCTACAAAGTTGCAATATAAGTATTATTATAAGGGCTAAGTTAGGCCTTTTTTTGCTTGACGATGCGAGCCCTTTGTTAAAATTTTTATTGCTCACCACTGGGTATCCTGCTTTCTATTCATTCTTAGTACATGTGTGTGTTGATATTTCCATGTTTTTATCAGATTATTTAGACTACATAGTGATTTTTGTAGTTCATCTACATTGTTTCCCAGGATTATTTGGTCATCAGCAAAAAGTAGAGTATCTAATCTTCATTAGTTATCTTCTATTCTTTTATGATTTTATCTATGTGTATATATATATATATATATATATATATATATAAATAAAACGGGGGAGAGGGGGGGAAGTCCTGGCATACTCTGTTTATTGGTTTATAGCTTGATGTTAAATTATTGTACTTCACAGATATTTTATATATCTTGATATATATTAAATAAGGCTCTAAAGAGTTGGTTTGGTATTCATATTCTTCCAGGATTTCCCATAGTTTTTCTCTGATAATTTTATCAAATGCTCCGGTGTAATCTATAAAAGCTATGTGTGTTTCTATGTTCATTTCTCCGTGTTTTTCGATTAGTGATTTTAATGGAAATACAGAGTATGCAAGATCTGCCTATTCTGAATCCATTTTGTTCTGTATTGGGTCTACTATACGTTGCATGTTCTCTACACTTAGTTCTTCCTTTCAAAGTAGATTTGAATTTCTTAATGTTATTTTTATATGCTGAGATTTTTTTGATTATACAGGTAACCCTCGTGTAACGCAGTACTCATACAACGCAGTTTCGATATAACGCGGGCTACAAATTGTAGCAACCCTTGTTCAACGTGGTTTCGATATAACACGGTCTACAATTTCTAGTAACCCTGTATTTTTTTTCATATATTTTTCACCACGCCACTTAAAAATCAAATTTTATCTTCGTTAAATATGTGTCTGCCCGTATCGCGCAAGTAGTTATAAGTATCAAATTTAGTTTTATTGTATCCCTGAATAAGGTACTGTATAGAGGCTTTTGCAGTCTATGTAATTCTCAACAAATAGTACAATTAGAGACACTTGGAATAAACATGGCGCTAACTAATGAATTACATGTCCTCCTCTCACAGAAACTATGCTGTATACACTCAAGCAAAACCATATGTTACACTGAAACACAGTATCTAACTAAAAATTATTGGCCAATTTTTCAATTATGAAATAAGTGTTTGTTTTTTTATTACATTTGGAATTCTCGATATCATTATGACAGATCACAAAGGCTAACTTCAAATAAAATTCTATCCTGAATTGAAACATACCATATAATGAGTGTGTGAGTTCGTCTGCCACCTCAAATGCAAATAAGCAGCCATAAAATTCAACCAAGGGTTGAAACTTTGTGTGAGTTGAACCAGCCGATAATGAGAAGTTCTGTCGGAACGATAAATGACACCTTGTCATGAATGTGTTAAAACTAATAGTGATGTTGTTATGACAGTTTCAGATGTTATGGAATTCGACTGAAGATAATTAGCATTTCAATTCAACACTTGTTGGTTGCCTTTGTCTTTGGGTCGCACGATCTTTTGTTAATACCACACCAATCATACGCACGTCTTGTGTAAAACAAAATTGTGTAGCTCTCTCGTGTAAAACAAAATTCAACTTGTACGTCTTGTAATAATAATAATAAAACAAGTTGAATAATTTATAAGCGTATAAAAGGATATCACCTGTAAATCGTTAATGTGCCAGCAAAATTCTCAGCGGTGCCACCCCTGGCACGAGTGTCGTAGGTTCGCCATCTAGGATTTACTCTATAAAGTGTTTATTGTTGAAAATTGTCTTCGTTTTCTGCCAGGAAAACTCATTAAAAATCATAAGTGTGTTATTCTCAAGCTGAGCACTTTATTTTCTGGTGAGTTACTTACAATATGTAATGCTTTTTATTTTTTATATAAAAGTTTATTTTTATTGTAAAACCACAAAACTGCCACGAAAGGGAAAAAACCAACATTGAAGAGGAAATTCATTTCTCTTGAAGAAAAAATTAAAATCTTGGATCGGTTGAAAATTGGAGAAAAGCCAGGAGTTGTTGCAAGAACTCTGAATTTAAATGAATCAACAATTTGAACAATCAAACAAAATGAACATAAAATCTGAGAGTGTTTATTGCTGGGTCAACGGTAAGTGCAAAGCATGTTGCTCGTGTACGCGATATTCTAATAGAAAAAATGGAGAAATCTCTAATGATTTGGGTAGAAGATTGCACTCAAAAGAAAATTCCTTTGGGTGGACACCTTATTAAGCAAAAAGCTCTCAAAGTTTATAAACATTTAAAAGAACTTGATCAAGATTCTTCAGAAGAAATCTCTCAGCATGGATTTTGTGCCAGTAAGGGATAGTTCGAAAACTTTAAAAAGCGGTTTTCTTTGTATAATCTTAAAATCCAAGGAGAATCAGCATCAGCAGATGTCAAAGCTACCGGGAAATACCCAGCAGAACTTTTAAAAATCATTAAAGAAGGTCGTTATAGTGCAGAGCGCATGGTGTTCAATGCAGATGAATCTGGGTTATATTGGAAAAAAATGCCAAAACGCACCTATATTTCAAAAAATGAAAGATCAGCTCCTGGATTAAGTTCCCAAAGATAGAATTACTCTACTGTTTTGTAGTAATGCATCAGGTTATTACATGACAAAACCAATGTTTATTAACGATCTGCAAATCCTCGTGCGATGAAAGGGCTCGACAAGTCCACCCTACCTGTTTATTGGTGGGCTAACAAAAAAGGCATGGGTTACAGCTAGCATGTTTGAAAATTGAAGTGTTTTATACCCGATGTAGAAAGTTACACAAAGAAAAAGAATGTGGACTTCAAAATTGTACTAATTTTAGATAACGCACCAGGTCACCCAACAAATCTAAGCCATCCGAATATTAAAATAACATTTTTGCCGCCTAATACTACTTCGCTTATTCAACCACTCTACCAAGGATTAATATCAACATTTAAGTCATATTATATTCGTCGAACATTCCAATTAATTTTGGAAACAATGGAATCTAATCCAAACATGACACTGCCTCAAGCATGGAAAGAGTTTTCAATATTGAATTGTGTGAAAATTATTTTTCTGTCCATTAAGGAATTACAACCCTCTACGCTGAATGCTTGCTGGAAAAAAATATGGCCTGAAGCCATTCTGGAACAAAATGTCGTACCTCCAGTGGATGCCGAGCTAAGTTGTATAATAAACGTCACACACCTTTTTGGTGGAGAGGGCTTTTGCGATATCGTTGAAAACAAAATTAGTGAATTAATTGATGGGAAAACAGATTTAAATGAGGAGAAACTGGTACAATTAATAGATGACATCGAACCAAATGGTGGGGAAAATTCTGCCGAAGATTCTGATTGTGATGAATCCGTTAAAGAATTCAGTTTAAAGAAATTAGCAGAAGGATTGGACTTGGCAAGAAAGTTGGAAAGTTATTTTACGGATAATGATCCCTCAATGGAGCGCTCGGAAAAATTCACGAGACAATTGGATATTTTTTTAGCTCCGTATTATGAATTTAATAAAAAAATTGCAGCATACTGGTAAGCAAGGTCTAATTACTGACTTCTTGATAACTAAACCAGCCGAAGTATGCAATGAAAATTATACAAATGATGTCCAAGAGATTTCAAGTCATCCTGCCACTCGTAAATAAAGAACATCTGCGAAATGTTTATTTTGAAGACAGTGATGACGATTAAAATATGCGCTTTTTTTTTATTGTGTCTAAAACATTTATGCATTATGTGCATTGAAGTTTACGTATAATTTGTACTTTTATAAGCTTATACAGTACTATGTATTTGTCTCATAGTTTATGTTTTCTTAACTTACATGAATTACCTGAATTAAATAAAAATATTGTTTTTGTTGGATATGTCATTGTTTATTTAATCTTAAAAAATAAAACGATTTCGGAACCTAACCCTACTTTTTCTATATTATCTAAGTCTCGCATAACGCAATTTATATAACACGACATTTCTATGGAACCTAACATCTGCGTTAGAACAGGGTTACCTGTACTTTATAACAGGTACTAAGTAAGCTGATGCCATGATAATTGTTACAATCAGATTTGTGTCCTTTTTTGTAGATGGGAATAACTATTGCTTTTGGATGATTGTGGGCATTTTCCTTCTTTCCAAATCATATTATAAAAGTTAAGTAACCTGAGCAAGAATTCAAGTCCTGCATATTTGATAAGTTCCAAGTTTATGTTGTCTTCTCCTGGAACTTTTCCTGTTTTATTTTGTTTAATGCGTGATGCTAGAGTGATGTTTTCCAAGTTGTCCGAGTTGTTTACAAAGGGTGTTTTCTGTTTTGAATGGTTTCATCATACCACAGATATTGGTAGTAATTTTGCCAAGTTTCTGTTTTAATGATATTAATATCTGCTTTTTCTCTAGTTTAATTATTTAAATCTTTCAGGATTTCATATTTTTTGATAGGTGATAGATTGGTTTGGAGAGTACAGTCTCTCTCTAATTTTGTTACAAAATTGTCCCATCTCTTTCTCTTTATTCTCTTGCATGCTGCTTTTGTTATTGCCCTTTTTCTGCTGTATGTATTTGATTTTTGATTCTATTGTTTTCAGGTTGAGCCAGTTTTTATATCTTTTTTCTTTTCTTCAATAATGCATTTAATTTTGCCATTCCAGTCATTAAGGACTCTTTTTCTTTTCAACTTTTTCTTTGTTCCTAAACTTTCTTTTGTAACTTTTGTCATTATGATTTTTAGGTTTGACCATTCTTCTTCTGTTTTCTGATTTTCTTTTATATTTATCATCCAGTTTTTTTATTCTTTTTTTTGTACAAATCTTTAATACTATTGTTGTCTAGAAGTCTTACTTGGAAAGATTCAAGATTTTTATTTTCCTTATGATTTTTTGTTGTTCTCCATCTTGGTTCCCATTTTATTTTTCCAATTAAGAGGTAATTAACTGATTCTATCTCAGATCCTCTGTATACTCTCATATTATTATTTTTACTTGATGCCTCCAGGGAGTCCAAAGACTCATTGAGGGAGGGCACCTACTCTACAGCTCTGTCTCCATCACTCAAGCCACCAACGAACCTCAACTATACCAACGCCATCTATTCCCCCCCCCCACCAGCACCACCACTGGTATTTTCACAGGCAATCACAAACATCCATGCCCACGGCAGGATTTGAACACGCACACGCAGCCTTTTGGCTGGAGAGCGGATACGCTAAGCACTCGGCCAGCCAGCAGGCCAGCTATTATTATTTCTGACATTTTTATATTGCTGATTATGTAATTAATTATGCTTCTTGTGTCTTTTGCTTCTCAGCTGTATTTATGGACATCTGCATGTTTGAGAAAGGTGTTCATTATTTTAAGGTTATTGCTTATAGTAAAATCTCTTAATCTATATTATTATTATTATTATTATTATTATTATTATTATTATTATGTGACACCTCCAGGGAGTCCAAAGGACTCATCGAGGGAGTGTGCCAACACCATTGAATGTTTGTAACCCTTCCAAATACTAACCGTGCTCAAACTTGCTTAACTTTTTGCAAGCCATTAGTAACAGAGGCTCTACCAATCGACCAACTTTTGCTGGCAAAGGTTGGTCGATTGGTAGATCCTCTCTATATCCATTCCTGTTACAGTTAAGTTCTTCTATAGGTCCTATAGAAGAACTTAGGCCAAAAATTAACCATATACACCACACATAGGACCTTCTCCTATAGGTCCTATGTGTGGTGTATATGGTTTATTACCAATTCTTGTTTTAAGATCGCCTATTACCAAGATGTGATCCCTAGGATTGGCCTTATTTAAAATGTTCTGCAGTTGTGTGTAAAAGTTTTCTGAGTCCTCCTCCTCTCTACTTTAATTCTCATTTCTATTATTCTATCGTTCCAAAAGTTGTAATGGATTATATTGTTTCTAAGAGACTTATGTAAAAATATCATTACACCAGATATAGCTCTCTTATGCATTTAACCCACTTTATATGTATATATATAATTTTCAGTTTTGTCTTTTCCTCTGTTTTTAGATTCTGTAATTACTACTATTTTTACATTTCTTTCTTCTAATGCTTGGTCCAGTTCTATGATTTTGTGATAGATACTCAGGAGTGGCAGTGATGATTTTGAAAAAATTGGTTAGGGTTCGCATTCAGAAATGGGTTGACAGTGAATCTTTACTTTGCAATGAACAGCATGAGTTTGCTAAGGGAAGGTTATGTTTTAGCAACTTACTCACATTCTATAACAATGTTACCATTGAACTAGACAAGTGGAATGGATATACCATGATACTTTTGGATTTTGCTAAGGCTTTTGACAGAATACAGCATGGTAGACTGTTGCATAATTGCCTCCGTAGCTCAATTGGAAGAACAATGGTACTGTTAATAATTGGTGGTTTTTTATATAGATATATATATATAGGATATTCATATATATTATCTTAAATATTAATCCTACCATAGAGATGATCTCTGTTTCTAACAATTATTTTTTTTTATTTCCTAGTGTACCTATATATTATTATATGCACAAGGGTTCACTCCAATTGGTGCAGTGATCTTAACTCTTTCTTTCAGAATCCAAATAATCACTGACTCAAGACCAAATACAAAATAAACACATTTAATAAAACAAAAACAATATATATGCACTTCAAACAACTTTACATAACTAACTACAAGTTAATTGGATCCAAGGCCTTTTTAAATTAAACTTACACTTACACTTTGTTTTCAAAATGACAAAATGTTCATAGCCAGTTTCTCTCTCTGTCCAGGCCCTTTTCCGAATATATGACTCTATTCTTCATTTACACAGGATCCTTTTTCATCACTCATGTAGCATACATAAAATCTTCCTGACTTAATTCTGTCTCTTTTTAGTAGAAATAATAGTTAGATCCGGCGTCCTTAATACAGATGAAACTTCTTAATCAGAGTTTTCTCGAAACTTCTTTTTGAATGTAAATAGCAAATTCTTCTTTTATTCACTAAATGAATACTAAATGACTAAATGAAAATGGCAATCTTAACTCTTCTAATACAGTTCTACGATTCCCTTTTCAGAATCTACTATAAATCTTTCAGTTAGTGTTTCCTCCAATATTCCGTTTAAAACGCATATAGCAATATTTCCCTTTTATTTATCCACATACTATTTCCACATTAAAAACTTAAGTTCCTCCGAACCTAAATATCTGCCGGCTTGTGTTCTAAATTCCTTCCGAACGCTATCTTGTTTACTCTCCCGTTGCTTCGATACCGAACTTGTCAGCTGTCAGTTACACATCAAACTTCTCAGCGAGCATGCACACTCCTTCAAAATCGCAAGCGAGAAACTAGGTGTAATGGCTGGCACGTTGTCTCCATTAGCGACAAAAGAGAATGGCTTCATAAAAACACAAAACTTAATATTTTCAATTACAATAAAATTCCTGTAAGTATTACAAATATCAAATCCAGTAAGTACATCAATTTTTTAACTTCTTTACTTATCACTTTTAACAAAACAATTTCAATAACGGGCACATCGCAAGTGCCGACAATGCATGTTATGAAACTAAAACTAATAAACATTTTAACATAAACAATTCGTAAAAATATTCAGAATTTTAAGTATGATTATTTTTACAGTACATTGTGCCCTTCGATTGGAAAAGGACTGACTTCTATTCCCATTGTGACGGGAGGAATCTTTATATGGACTTTTTTAATTGAAGGTGAGTTAGCCGATCTCATATGGAGGAAGCAGGGTTTTTTCTCCCAGAAACTCGGGTTTTTCATCCTGCATACAGACAAATCGGCCCTTCAGAACACATGCAATTTACAGACAAAAAATACTAGCTGCGGTGGTGGTGGGCGTTGGATGGCACTGGTGTGGATGATTGGTAGTAGAAGTTCAATGTTAGTGGTGGAGACGGAGAGTTGTACAGTAGGTGTCTTCCTGCGATGAGTCTTCAGACTCCTTGGAGGTGTCACGAATATTAATAATAATAATAATAATAATAAATTGGAGAATATGGGTTTGGATTATAGAATATTAGCACGGATAAGAGGATGGCTAACTGACAGATATGAAAAAGTGGTTATATGGGGAATGTGAGTGCAAGATTTAAGGTAACCGCAAGTGGTGTACCATAAGGATCAGTGCTTGGTCCACTGTTATTCAGTCAATACATTAATGATATTGGGAAGGATTTGACAAACGACATACAGCTGTTTGTTGATGATGCAAAGATAGGTATGGTAATCAGGAATGCTGCCGATATGCAGTACTTGCAGAATGATTTGAATAACCTGGAATTATGGGCATGAGAAAACGGATGTCAGTTCAATGTCAATAAATGTAAAGTCATTCACTTCGGCATGATTAGATATCCAATGTCGTATTATATTGGTGGAATTATGCTTGAAGAAACTGATGAGGCTAGGGATCTTGGAGTGTTAATAGATAGGAAGTTGAAGTTCAGGGACCATGTAGCAAAGATTGCAAATACAACTCAAAAGATAATTGCAATGCTGAAACGAATGTTCACATGTAAAGGCCTTCAAGCTTGCCTTAAAGTGGTCGGCAAAAATTTTAAAGAGAAGACATAGGGATAGATTAGAGATAGAAATAGAATGACCCATAGCCCTTGAATAACTAATAGCATCATGGTCATGAGTTAACAAGAGTTGGCCGAGGAATGCCATTTAGGAAAGGTTAAAGAGCAAGGGGGGTCTACCTGAAAGAAGAGGGAGGAGAGAATTGACCCAGCTAGGGAACCATGGGGAAGCCACTTCCCTTGCTACCAAGATGATAGCCCACCCCCACCCCTCCATGAGTCCTTATTCAATATATTCGAACCACCCTACCATATCTGGTGGGCTCCCCTATCTGCCACCCAGGGGACGCACTCTCTAGAAGTTACAGGGTCCTCCAAAATCTGCTCCTGCTTATAATAATACTCACATGTTTAGGGTAGAGCTCCTAAAAATTCTTGACACTGTCCAGAAGAGAGCAATTTTGCTGATAGGCAATTCCTCTCTTACCTCCCAAGTCAGCAGTTAGAATTTTACAGACTTGCTTCAGCCTCTATCTCACTGATAGTGTTTTTGCTCTTTATCTATTCTACAGTTATTTCCATGGTCATTGCTCCACTGAACTGGCAATCATCATTCCTCCACTTTCTGTCACATCTGTTAATACCATGGTGGCAGCTGCCCAGTATCTCTGAACTGTGCAACTGCAAACACACTGGAACAGCATTTTGCAAGAAGTATTTCCAAACAACTATAACCTGTATCTCTTCACAAAAAAAAAGTAAATAAACTTTGATCTGAGTCCTCACTTGTACTCCACACACTGATGTAATATGTGTGGAATACAAGTTCTTAGACCTCTTGTGTATCAGATCAGTATAAAAAAAAAACATTCATTTAAAAAAATAAAATTTTACATTGGCTACACTGCATAATTCAAAAGACCTGCTCAGATGGTCTAATTTCAGATGAGAGT
The DNA here is from genome assembly GCF_054136105.1 of Typopeltis vanoorti. Lineage (NCBI taxonomy): Eukaryota > Metazoa > Arthropoda > Arachnida > Uropygi > Thelyphonidae > Typopeltis > Typopeltis vanoorti. The sequence goes on along the minus strand of NC_143563.1, from coordinate 120,504,113 downwards.
ACAGCTCTCAGCGTTCTCATCCATACAAAGGGAATTAAAATTAAAGCAATGTGTAAATTACAGAGGAGGTCCCCTACCAGATGAGATTTAGGCAAGCGCATTTGAGAAGGGCCTAATAAAAACTGTGGAAGTGAAGCTGGAGAAAAGGAACCTGTCTCAGGCTAAATAGGAGTTATCAAAATCAAAATCAGATATTTTCTTCACAACATATAGGTGAGAAATCCTTAGAATATAACAAGGATTTCTACTTAAGTTTAGTATATGTGAAAAAAGAATATGGCAAAGTGCTATGAGAAAAGCTGTTCCAAATGCTATGATTATGTGGGTAAATGGAAACACCTTTATATAATTTGTCTACTGACATATTTTGTTATTTTTGTTATTAAAACTAGAATAAGAAGTATATATGGATATCATTATGTTGTAAAAATTTTTTTTTGTCTCTCTGAGTGATATTTCAATCTAAATACACAGAACGCAGCAATAGTGCTTGTAGTTGCTGTTGTTAGTGAAGCCATTAAGCCTAATCATGCTTTGCATCTCTGATGGAAACAACATTTCCTTTGGCAGCAAGAAAAGAATAAGTGAAAAGTAGACACTTTCTCGATGGAACTAAAACCACAATGATATTATTATTATTATTATTATTTGACACCTCCAGGGAGTCCAAGAACTCATCGAGGGAGGGCACCTGCTCTACAACTCCACCATTCAATCACCAACTGACTGCAACTACACCAACGGCATCTACCGCTGACCACCACATCTATTTCCACAGACAATCACAAACATCTATGTCCACAGCGGGATTCAAACCCAGAGCCTTTTGGCTGGAGAGTTTATATGCTTACCACTCGGCTAACCAGGCCGACTTACACATTCACAACACACTCAGGTAATTCATTCCACTCTCCATGCAAAGAACCTGCTCCTCACTCCTCTGCTGACATTCTCCTCATACAGTTTCCAGAGATGGCCTCTTGTTCTACTCTCCCCCTCCCATTCTATGAAAAATCTTTTCCATGTCAACCTGATAACCAGACTAGCTTATATGTCTCAAATCAAATGCCCCCCCCCCTCCTATTCATGAAACTTTGCAACTTACATTCTCTCAATTTGTTCTCATACTCCACATTCCAAAGACCACTGACCACCTTTGTGACTCTTCTCCAGACCCTTTCCAACATACCTCATCACCAGGAAAACCTGGCAACCAAATCCATATGTGGCCTTATACAATTGCATCATAACCTCTCTCATTCTGCATGTTAAGTCCTTGTCCAAATCTCAAAACCTTACACTTGGCGACATTGAAATGATAGTTCCACCTACCTGTCCATTCATGCAATCTATTCAAGTCCTCCTGTAAGGCCATAACACCTGCTTGCATCATCTACAAACACCTGTATATCACTAGTTAAATCCATCACATATCACAAATATCATTAGCATACAAACTGAACAATGATGGTCCCAAAACTGACCCTTGCAGTACATCACTTTTATCATGCCATACCAACAGTATGGCATTAAAGCTAACCAACTGAGCCAACAGTCTGTTCCATTGAGCCTGATTCCATTGAGCCATTGAGTCAGCTCTTAGAGCTGACTCATTCATATATATATCACACCCTCCTATCTGATGGCTTTAAGAATCAACAAAATACTCAATCTCCCCTCACAATCCTCAACCATTTCTTCAGGAAGATTATAGTAATGCCATCACCTTTCTTTTATGTCTGGAACACATCTGAAAAAATTGCTATAATTAAAAAAAAAAAAAAAAAAAAAAAAAAAAACTCCGCACCACCTTCAAGCCTCACTTGAAACTGGCTACTCTTGTCTGTTCCCTTGAAGACAAATTCCTTTCTTTCTTAGTTCCTGATATGTATAAAGTTCCTTATTCCTACAAGTTAGCTTACTACATACAGACTGGAAGTTCAGCCCACAACCTGTATGGAAAAGCATTAAAAACATATCCGCAATCAAGACTATGGTCAGTCAGATCCAGCAGACCATGCTTTAGATACTTATACACAGATTCAAATGAGAAAAAACATTGCCATGCTACATTGAAGCAAGTCTAGAAATGAAAGACTTTTTAGAATCTGTAGTCACCTTTAAAAACCAGCCCAGTCTAAATGAATATAAATGCATTAAACTTCCAAAAACATTATCGAGTTAATAGGAAAGATTAATTCTCAGAGATCCTATATTATAACTGAGGCCACCTGCTGGCACCCAGCGGGTAAGTTTCACTTAGTTTTGTGTTGTCTTGGCTTATTACAGTTTATTCCATGCTCCCTGAGGATGTCTCTGTGACAAGTAAAATACTGCAAGAATTGAACATTGTTTTTAGTCCCTTTGCCATTGTTGTTTTCACCCCATTAATCCTCTAAGAACAAGAACTGGTTATCAAATGCAAAAGTTACATGTTAAGGTTAAGTGTGATAACTAGTCAAATGATGAAAGTGAATGCCGAAGATGAAATGAAATCAAAAACCAGCAACATCTTCATTTCATAGTAATTTGGTTCAGTTCTTTCTCGGTTAACAAGTTTCATTCAATCTGTGGACTTGGTTAGTCAAATGAATTGTATTTTCCAGTATGAGTCACCTTGCTTAAATGAAGACTTGAAATCACTAAGAACAGCATCATGCTTGGTCTCCAGAAGAATTTCTAGATTATCTAACCCATGTTATGAATTTTATAGATATCCAACCTTTCATGGATACTTATCATTAAAAAAAAAAAAAAAAAAAAAAAAAAAAAACACTATTACACAAAGTTACTTTTTAATTGAATATTTGAGATTTAATAAAGTAAACAATGCACACAAATTATTTTACCATTTATCAATGAGACAAAATGTGGTATTTAATGGAATAATGGGAAACCTAATGTCTATAGGAGAAAATTTTTAAGGAGCGAATATTTCACAAATGTTATACACTTCCAAAAGTAATATCGTTCAAATATATAAATCTGAGTTCAAGTATACAGTACTTCTATTCTGGTTTATTTTTGTTCTCATTTGACAATACAATGGTACATATTCATATTTTTAAACCTTAAGCTTTATATTATTCAGTTTGGAAGAATTGCTGACAGGAAGCTAGTAATGTAAAATGTGTATAGTACTTTCATAGTTTTAAATAACACATAGCATAAAGTGACTATATGAAGACACAAAAAGTTTATTGCTAATCTAAATAACCAGATATTTCATTCTGAAAACAAAAGATCATCTTCAGCATAACAGACAATTAAAAAAAAGGTAGAATACCAGATTTCACAGGCTAGCTGCATGCTAGAGCAGTACCAGTATAGCAGATATGAAATTGATAGGAAAAAAAAGTATCATTTACAGATCACAGTATAGAGTTCTGAAATATATTTCATGTTGCTCCGTATATATTAAGATCACCACTTAACCATATTCACTTAATTGCCTATCAAACTGACAGCTAGCACACTATCTACTAACTAACGATTTCAGAGAAATCATTAGGTAGTGGATAGCTTGACACATAACTGTAATTTTTAAGTCAGTCTTTTATCATTTTTATTTATTTGTGTCTTCAATCTTGCCATTTCATTTTGTGCACTGGTTGTATATTTTTATATTTCAAATTTAATACTATTTTTTCAGCACCATTACCAATGTCTAAAAGTCTATACTCCTAATATTATTAACACCATGCCTCCGTGGAGTTAAAAGATGAAAATATTCATGACTGCTTTGTTTTTAAAAAATTTTAGTTATTAATCTGTCCAAAACATAGCCTACTGTTCATATATAAAAAAGTTAATATATTACTCATATAAAACAATGTGTAACAAAAAATGTAATTTTTAGTATATTATTATTATGTAACACACCTCTATGGAGTCCAAAGACTCATTGAGGGAGGGCACCTACTCTACAACTCTGTCTCCACCAACCTTCATTCATCTACACCAATGCCATCTATCGCCCACCACCAATGGTATTTTCACAGACAATCACAAACATCCGTGCCCACGGCGGGATTCAAACCTGTGCAGCCTTTTGGCTGGAGAGTGGATATGCTAGCCACTCAGCCAACCAGGCCAGCAAAAAACAATTCACAATTCAATAAGCTAAGGGTTCTCCTTACTGTACCAATTTCTAAATGTGCTGCATCTGTTTGTCACTGTTAATAAAGGTGCCATTCTCTAATATATTGAACAGAATGCTCTAATGAATTTACAAGAACATCAGTTCTGCATATTACAAGAGTCTGGTCAGCTTGATCAAATCATAGAATCTTCTGGTTGTTGTTATTAAGCATCTGGTTGTTGTTGTTAGGCATCAAGTTAAAAGAAGTTTTTCCTTCACTGTGCTACTCACAGACGTATTCTATTCCCCATGATTAGACATGACACCCATGATTAGACAACATGGGTGTCATGGCATCACTGGCAATGACTGGAAATACAAAGTATACTCTACTGTGATGTGAGTTAAACAGCTGAAGGACAAGAGAAAAAGAATATACATGAAGAGGAGTAAGAAAGACATGTATAAAAAGAGAAGGGACAACTGTAAAATATTCCATTAAGGGGGAGGGGGACAGGAATGAATCATAAGCTTTTATGATTCAAATTTGAAAGGAGAACCATTAGTGTTTGTGGATATAACAACTGTTAAGTAGAAGAACAAAATGTCCTGAAATAGTTGCTCTTCATGTTGATCATTGGACACTTAAGCCTTATGAAAGTACTCATTAATGTATTTGCTTCCAGCTCTTAAATAGAAACTGAATATAGTTGCAGTAAGGCACAACTAAAGGAACAGTTATGAATTGTCATTTTCTTCTTTGTGTGAGGAAATATAATTTAGATGGGAAATGAACATTATCCCCCAGTGTGAGATCACTGCCTCACCCTGGTTTGAAATGTTCCAAGTTTGGTCTGTAAAGCAGGGTTTCTGGATCTAGTAAAAAATGAATATCCCACCCACTGTATGATTGTACTATAGATTCACAAATAAACTTTTCATGAGTGGGAGCCCCATAAAAAAGTAAAAATAAAATAAAAATTGTGTGCAGAAATGTTTACTGTCATTTTCTGTTTCTTTTGGATTTCTCGTGTTGGATTCATTTATCGAATATGCCTACCTGGCTATCTACTTGCAAATTTCAAAATATATAAAGAAACTTTACCCATTAACTTTAAGGTGATTATGATTCTGTGTGAATTATTAAAGGATTATTATTGGTATAGTTTTTTTTTTTTTTTTTTTAAATATTGAATTCTCATATGTACACATACACTGATAATATAATTCTGAAAATGCATACCTTAGTGTAATTCAATTGAATGCTGAAAACTTAAAATCTATGAATAAATGAATGCCATAGTGAACCTCAATTAAAAAAAAAAAAAAAAAAAAAAAAACTGCAGAACAAGTTAAACATTTCAGCTATTTTAGGCACAAGTCTTAGTGATGATGGCAAATTAATTATGGAAATAGACAACGGAATATCCAAAGCTGGAATTGTGTGGAGCCAATTAAATCAATTTTTATGGAATAAGAGAGAAATTAGTAAAACACTGAACTAGTAGTATACAAGATGGTATCCAATTTTAAGTTATGGATCTGAAGAGTTAGAAATAAAAGTAATTAAAGACTAAAGACTACAATGACCAGACAAGAGATCTAGGGTTGCTGATTGATAGAAACCTTAAATTCAGGGGACATATTGCAAAGGTGGTGAAGGTAACACAGAGGATTGCTGAAATACTGAGAAGGATGCTGACCTTCAGAGATAAAAAGTTATCATTCCATTGTATAAGACCCTGATCAGACCACACTTAGACTATTGTTCTCAGATTTGGTCCCCAGGATTTGAAGGAGATAAATTAACTTTGGGAAGGGTACAGAGGCATATAACAAAGATGGTTTCAGGGCTGTACAACGTTAGTTATGAGGATCAGCTGAGGGAATGTGGACTGCAGAGTTTGGTAGATAGAAGAAGGAAAAGTGATATGATCGAGACGTTTCAACTGTTGAGAGGCAGTTCCAGGGTTGACAATGGGAAGTTCTTTTGCTTGGTGGAACAGCAGGAAGGAGCGATGACAAAGGGCCGTCCCTGGAAGTTAAGAAAGGAAGTTGTGAGCAAGAGGGTGAGGAGTGGTTTCTTTGCATGGAGGGTGATTGAACCTTGGAATGCATTGCCTGATAGAGTGGTGAGAGCGAGAACAGTCAGTGAGTTTAAGGAGTGGTATGATAGAGTTTGTGTTTCCTAGGAAGGACCTTCCACAATGAGTCTTGATTGACTTTGTGTTTCCTAGGAAGGACCTCCAGAGATGAGTCTTTTGACTCCATGGAGGCCTGACTAATAATAATAATAATAATAATTGGAGGAGTGAATAGATTGTATCAGTGGCAGAATCATGTTAAAAATGAAGTATTGTTGAGGAAAATTTGATGTTGTTAGCATTCAGGAATATGTGAGCAGAACTAAGCTGAGAAGGTATGGTCATTTAAAGAGATTGGTAAAGAAATGTTTTGCATAACAGGTGTTTCATGCCTAGATGGCAGAAAAAAACACACAGGAAGACTAAGATCTAGGTAAATTGATTCAGTTAGAAATCCTCTAGAACAGTGGTTCTCAACCTTTTATGCTTCATGTACCACCACCCCCCTGGAAATGTGTATGTAACTGGCATGCCCCTTGTATAGATAGATAAAACTATAGTTATAGTATAACAATGGGAATAAAATAAAACATATATATATATACATAATAAATTTTGTATTCATAAATTACATATATCGATAAACAAAAAGAGTGACATAAACAATTTAACAAATCTTATAAAATTATAAACATTTTACTGGGTAATCAGTGAGATAGTTACACTTGTTTACACTTGCACATTTCATCAATGATTGGAGTTATCTTGCTGATGTAGAGCCACATGTCATCATCAACATCCAGCCTGTTCCTAATTTATTTTTTAAAGCAGTTAAAGATGAAAAACTAGTTTCACATAAACAAGTTGTGAAAGGTAACAAATATTTGACTGCAAATTTTGACAAAGTTGGATATTCCTTCTCCATTTCAATCCAAAAACTAATCAATGGCTTTTTTTGGAATGAATGCTTTTTAAACTATTGTCACAAGATATCTCAATCAACTCTTCTTTATTGGACAGTGGAAGCTTACATTTTTCCAAATGAAATATGAAGGGTCTCAAATTCATGCTTAAGTGAACGTTTATTTGTTGTCTGATATCTTCAAAGTCTGTAGGCGTTTGCTCATTTTGTTTAAAAAATTAATCTAGTCACTGAAATTGGTCACAACTATACTTTTTAATTCCATTTTCCCATATATATATTTTTTTTTTTACTATGGACTCTGTTTTCTTCTCAACATAGAAAATACATCAGTGTTGTCTTCTTGCAATGATAAGTTCCAAATATTCATTTTTTCAAAAATATCAGATGAATATGCTAATTATATAAACCATTTTAAGTCTTGTAGTCTCAAAGAAAGTCAAAACATGATGGTCCATGAGAGAGAAAAAAAAAAGGGCATACTTCAAATAAATGGCAAAGAACATTTTCTCTTGCCAACCAATGTACTTCTGTGTGAAGCAGCAATCTCTTATGCAGTCTACCCAATTCTTCACAGATAATTGAAAAAAGTTGCGACTTCAATGATCAGGTTTTGATGAAATTAACCATTTGAACACTTTCATCCACAATTCCTTTTAAATCATCAGAGAGAAATTTAGCTATCAGCTTCACAGTGAAGACATCATTGAGTGAACTTACATTCTGGTGCAACTTGTTTTGGTATTATGATATAACCACTCATTGCTTTTGTTCTGTTAGTAGTATATACAAAAATACAATTTTTCCATTCAAGGTTGTTTTCGGCAAAAAATGAATCAATCATAGTCAAAATATCCTCACCTGTAGTAGAAGTTTTGAGAGGCTTACAAAATAAATATCTTCGAATATTGCATCTTGGAATTTTCCATGCACAAAAACAAGTAATTGAGCTATCCCAGTTGACTATGTCTATCAACTCATCGAATTGTACAGCAAATCACAGGCTACATTGAATAGCTTGAATTTGTTAGACCTTAATATTACAGGCCATATCTTTCATTCTCCTGGAAACTGTATCGTTTGACAAAGGAATGGTTTTGCCTCTTTTTGACCAAACATACAAGAATCTATTTCTTCTGCTGCTGGAAGAACGAGTGACTTGCCTATTGTGTGAGCCTTTCTAGCTTTGACAATTTGAAGGCTTACTTTGTAGGATCCTCTAAGTACACTTTCACTTTCTTCTACACCAGTTAACTGCTTAATTACGGTTTTTCTACTACTCAAGTCTTCCAAAAGATGTTCAAAATAGCTGAAGGGCTTATTTTTAAATGTTCATGTTTTGCTTCGAAGTGTCACTGTAAAAAGAGATGGTTTCATAGAATTTGACTTCAGAGCAAACAATGCACTGTGGATTTGGTTCTACTAAATTTCCTGTCCTTGTAAAGCCAAATTATAAATATGATTCATGATATTTATGTTTTTTAATTTTTTTTTATCACTTGATTGTTTAACATTTAATGTTTTTTAGTTATTTCTGAATCCACCTCTTTACTCACATGGGATGATGATGTAGTCGTAGATGTAGAAGCAGTCGGCTCCAGCTCCATGTTACTTTTCTTCTTAATTATCCATGTTTCATCATGTTGGAGGCTTAATGGATTTTTTACAACACTCAAAAAGAATTAAAATAGAATTTAATACTTCCTATATTTTGTCCTAGTCACTAGGACATCTACAGGGATTACAAAAACAATTAATGTAACATGCACACAAATATCATACAATACTAAGCCCAACCACGTGGTCCTATCTAGGTGGAGCGCCCTCTAAGGGCTGTAGCAGGTGGCCTGGAATGTAAGGTGGGACCTCTGGTGATGAGTGTTTCCCAAATCTTCGGAAGCTTAATGCAACCGTATTTATTAAGATTTGGTTGGTTTCTGAGAGCTACTGCTGCTTCTAAGAAAAGTCTCTCTTTCTTGAATTTGCTGTGGTGGAGCATGGTGGTTTTCTTCCATGATAACCTGTGGGTGATGTCCAAAGCATGGTCAGCCAAGCCTGAATGGCCATAGTTGTGTTTACAGATGTAAGACTTGTGTTCCTCCCGGTGGATGCTGATTTTGGACACCTCTCCTTGGACACATATACCTATCCCTAAACCCATTAATAGAAAAGCACTCGCAACTGACTCTCGCAACACATTCCACTCATTCTCAACTCTCCAAGCAAAAAATCTAGTCCTCAAACTCCTACTAACCACACCTTTATTCAACTTCCAGGGATGAACCCTTGTTCTGGTCCCTCTAGCCAAGTGCTGAAACATTTCCCCCGCATCAATCCTATAAAATCCTTTAAGTAACTTAAATGTTTTTATCATATCCCCTCTTTTTCTCTATCAACCAACTTCTGCTATCCACAGACCTTCAATCTTTCCTCATAGGGAACATTCCACAGACCACTTGATAACTTGCCTCTGATTCCTTTCCATTGCCTTCTCATCTCCAAAAAACCCTGGGGACCAAATTTGAGCACAATAATCCAGATGTGGGCATCTCAAGGCCTTATAAAGAGGAATGAATGACAACTTCCTTATTTCTAGAAAGTTTTTTAACTTGGGTATATTATGTATTAAAGATATCAAGTAATTTTATATAAACTTGGTTTTAATCCTATTTCCCAAGTAAGCAAACAGACAAGTAAGTCAAGTTTGCGCCTGCACGTAGTGCAAGTCTGAGTCAACTTGTGGTAAAGTTGGAGTAAGCTCTGATCACTTTCCTTAGAATTTTCCCCTAATGCAAAGCACATCCCCTTGCAAAAATGTATGATGCTATGAATTAAAGGCAAGGGTCACTACCCAGTCCGGTTTTGACCTTTATTGAAGTCTCATCAGTGGCAGCCAGACCTAAAAATGTCAAGGTTGAAGTAATACAGAGCTTATGAATTTTACCTATACAGTGTTTAGGTAATTCATACCTAATGAAAATATGTTTAGGTATTTTACCTAAACAATTGTTTAGGTAAAATTCATAAGCTCTGTATTACTTCAACCTTGGCATTTTTAGGTCTGGATCCCACTGACAAGATCTCAATAAGCACAGTATCCAGTGGATCTTCTCCATAGAAACAGGTTTAAATATGAACGTCTTTTTAAAGAAAGTCACAAAGCCTTTTTACATTTGCCAAATCTCAATCGGAATGATTGTCTCTCTCTCCCAGAAGTTTGGGAAATTCTTATCTTATGTAACTATCAAAAATACTTTTTAATAATATTATTTATTAATATTATCTAGCACGCAGCAACAGTTTTTAGTTGGTAAATCACCAACTGCAGTATGTACCTTGTGTTCCCGTTCCTTTGATTTGCTTGTCTCTACACACTGATGATGTACTGTTATTTTCAGTACGAAATATCTATACTTTCATTTCATTAAAGTTAATTACGGTGGTTATCATGTAATTTATTGTTTATAATCTCACTTAATTTTTGTGTTTTGCAAAAGTTTAAGATTGACTTATCAGCATTATTTCTTTTTGAGTTACTTGAAGGATCCATATTTTCTTCTTTTAAATTTTGATTCTTGCATATATTCTAAATGCCTCATCAGTCAACTAGTGTTTAGAGTCAAAAATGACTTCCATGTCCTTACATGTCAATGTTTGTTTCAAATCGCAATTATATTCTTATTATGCAATTATGCTGAGTTGTATCATGTATATGAAAAGAGAATTAGCAGATTACAAGATGTATCCTGTTATAATTAGGTATGTAATTATATTTATGTGTATTGCTGTATTTAAAATAGCGAGTTTTCTTACTTAAAGTTATGTTTATTTCCTCAGTCAGAATTAGTATATATAATGACTTGTGGTATCCTCTTCTACTTTGTCAGGGTGTGGTCATTGCAAAAAAACAAAACCAGAATATGAGGCTGCTGCTGCTAATTTTAAAGATGATCCTAAGGTATGTATAATACTGAAGCTGTCTACTTTGGATAATTTTTGGAACACCAGTGCATGTTAAATTAATAAGCTTGAATTATATAAAGATTTTCTAGATAAGTTGTACATAAGTGTTATACTATATTATCATAATTGTTCTCATCCATTTGCTTGCAATTCTCATTCACAAAAGGTTAGAATCCTATAGTACATAAGCATCATGTGTTGGCTGACAATTTTTTAAATTATTTTTTACATTTTATTATTTTTATATTTAGGTTTTACCTAACCGTGTGGGAAGGCTTATGATTCAGGATTAGGTTTTACCTAATCTTGAATGTCAATTTTTCAAGTTGCTTCAGTCCTCCAATAAGCATGGTAGCCGTCTCACACTGGGAAATGAAAATTTCAATGCCTAGTGCAGAAACTGATCTCATCCCATCAGTTGGAGAACAAGTACAGTAACCACTCAGCCAACCAGGCCTCTGGAACTTCCATTGGAATCTTAAATCTTTATAGGTTACAGCATTCTTCCTTTGCCAACCCATTTCACTCATTCATTACTCTTGAAGCAAAAAATCTAATCCCACATAGTAGAAAGGAAGAGAACATCTCTTCCTTTCTACTATGCAGATCTGTATAAAAATGAATGGTGGGTGTCTGACAATGTATGGAAGTAGACATAGTTATTAAAATAGGGGATGGAAGACTTATGTGGATATATATTTAATAAGTGCACAATTTTTGCATTAGTATTAAAGACATCTTGTACAATTTATTTATTCTTTTTTTTTCATATGGCTCCCACCCACAGAAGTTTTTTTTGAGTAAAGAACACAATTTAAAATACGAACAGAAGAATTTTAAAAAGTGCAATCACCGCTTAAGTAAAATAATAAATGGTCAGTATAATTCCTAATAAAAAAAAAATAATAAAAAAAAAAACGTACAAATATATATACAAAAAATTAGGTTATGATTAGTTTTATTATTGTTATTATCATTATTATCAAACCTCTGTGGAGTCAAAAGTCCCATCATGGGAAGTCCTGCTGTCACACACACACAGTTTATTATACTGTACCTTAAATATGTTCACCGTCTCCATGCAAAAACCCTGCTCTTCACCCTAGAGATTTCTTTTAACGAGAAATCATCCCTGGAAGCTGTATAAGGAGAGTGTGCAAGTGGGTGAGGAGAAGGCGTTATCCATTCTATGCAAAACCTCCTCCACATTAATCTGGTTCTAACTCCTTAACAACTTACGTGTCAAATCATATCCCCTTCCTTCCTCCTCCTCTTCTTCTATGTCAGTATCTGCAAATTACATTTTCTTAGTCCTCGCACCCAACATTCTACAGACCAGAAATCACCTTTGTCAATTGTCTCTGGATATTTTACAATACAATACAATACATCTTTCTGAAAACAGGTAGCACAATAATTCGTATGTTTCCTGATCAAAGCCTTATACAATGGAACCTTAACATCTTTACCTCTAAAAGTTAGTACCCTCTGTATCATTCCCATGATCCACTGTGCTGTCTTTGCAATTTTAGCAATATGTCCCCAAAATTTTAGGTCTTTGTCCACAATCACTCCCAGATCTCTCATCTCGTTTACCTCCTCCAAGATATTTCTACCAGCTGTGCACTCTACATTTGATCTTTGCTTCCCAAATTTCAGAACCTTACACTTTGCAACATTGAACTGATAACTCCACTTATTTGACCACATGGCCACTGCATTCATGTCTTGCAAAGCCATGCCATCTGCTCTTCTCCTGACAGTTCTCCCTAATTTTGCATCACCTGCAAACAACTGCATATCACTATTCAGACCTCTCCCAATGATATTTACATAAAAATTTAACAATGGACCCAAAACAGATCCTTGAGGCAAACTGCTTGTAAATTTCCTCTTCTGGGATATCGCTCATCCGTAGACAACTTGTTGATACCTATCAGACAGCCAATCCATAATCCAGCTCTCTAATCTACTGTCTAGCTCCATCCATTCCAATTTAATTACCAGCTTGTTTTGTGGCAATTTATCCAAGTCCTTAGCAAAATTTAAATATACCACTGTGTGTGCATCACCATTTTCCAATGCATTTGTCATCTTGTTATAAGTAACCAGATTACTAAAACACAATCTTCCTTTAACACGTTCGCTGCCAACTACGAGTATACTCGTAGTTGGTAAACCAGCCCCACAAGCCAGCTACGAGTATACTCGTATGACACTTACCGCCGACAACGAGATTACTGTACTGACCTTGAAGAAGTGAAAATGCTTGGCTTGTGGAGCTAGCATCAAAACTGTGTATTCTCATAGAAGGTATATGCTCTGCACAAGCAACTACGAGTATACTCATAGGACGCTTACCGCCGGCAACAAGATTACCGTACTGACCTTGAAGAAGTGAAATTGCTCGGCGTACAGGAACAGACTATGCCGAAGTAGCGTGGCAGCGAACATGTTAACAAACCCCTGCTGGCCGCTAAAGAGTATTTTTTTGTTGTCAACCCAATTCTGAATCATGATCTTAACTATCCTCTCTAGCACTTTACCACAACTCCAAACACATAGACTGGCCTATAATTCAAAGCCTTAGTCCTATCACCTCTCTTATGAATCAGCACATTCCCTCATTTTACTCCTTTGGAACTTGGCCCAATGCAAAACTCATGTTAAAAAGCTATGTAAAAGCTGTTATTAACTCCCCAGAACATTCTCTCAAAGCACATGATGAAATATCATCATGTCCTACACCCTTATTAACATAGTTTTTTTTTTTTCAATTTCTCATAAACCTCCTGCTCACTTACTAATATTTCCTCCTCTTTCCTTCCTTTCCACTGCATTCAAGTTCTGCACGATGTCACATTCACAAGAATGAAATACCTTCTATGAATTGCTGATTAAATACCTCAACTATATCCTCTGCAGTGGCTATTGCACCATTTTCACCAATCTATGTCATCCTTTCTTAATCATTCTTTCTTCTACTGGCCACATTGAAAAAATCCCTAGGATTTTTTTTTTTAGCCTCATTAGCTGAGTGCTACTTGTACTGCACTTTTGCTACCCTTATGAAGCGAGTCACCTTCCTTGCCTGTTCTTTGTACTCCTCATACTACTGATTATTACCACTCGTCTTGTGCTTCTTCCAGATTGCATACTTTACCTCTTGATTCATCCATTTCACACCTGCTGTATTTAATCTCTTGACCTTTTGTAATATGTACTGATATTCCCTCCACGAGATAGTTCTGATTAGGATCCAAGCATCATTAATATACTTTCCATCCAGTTCCTTATTCCAAGTTATTGCTGCAAGCTGTCTTCTGAGCTTTTCATAATCACCAGCCTTACGATTCCACATATATCCCTTGCTAACAGAAGTCCTCATATGGCTGGCAACTCTGCAAGTGATCACCTCATGGTTACTCTCTTCGACCAATGAAAGATTTGATATCCTATATAATAATTCATCACTGTCATACCTGAACAACACACGGACTACCTTTCCTTCCACACTGTAATCTTTTACTCTCCTTAACAACCTCCTGATATTCAATCTAACATTTTCCTTGTTCACATTCAAATCATTCATGTCCCTACTACTACTACCACCAACTCTTTTGCTTGCTTATTATGTCCAATGCTTCAATTGCTGCTCATTTTACCTCCAGGAGAACAAATCTTATGCACTTTTTCATCAGCCATATTTCTAATAACGAAATCTTCATGGAGCCGCTCTCAAATCATTCATCACCTCTTTGGCATGGCCATCTTTTATTCCACTCTTTTTCACTCTTCCATGTAAGCCCATAATTCTTTTCATTTTATTTCACATGCATGTCATCTCTTGTCTCATCTTCATCAACTTTGCTTTCATGTCTAGATCCGATATATGGCAACATGAAGATTCATTTCTGATATTTTCATGCAGTTTCATATGATGCTTCTGGTTAGATTTGGTAATGCAGCATCTGCAGCAGAATCTCCAAGGATGATGAAGTGACGTGATTATATTCTCCTGAGCAATATTCTGACTTGGTAGTTGAAGTTGCTGATCATGTACTTCATGATTGCCTGGTACAACAGCAGTAGGCACTCCAGACGTATCCCAAGACATCATGGAACCTCTACTACCTTCATGTGAAGGACTGGCAAAAAAGTGAACCTGCAGTTCCTTCTAATATAAGAGTGAAGCACCATGTTCAATATCTTGTATCATACTTTGTGCAATCTGACAAGAAATAGATAATTCAGGAAATGCAGAACAAGGAATGAATACATGACTATTTTCGCCTGACTCTAAGTGATGTGGTTGAGTTTTGACACCTGTTCTTAATACTGTTGAGTTTTAACTCAACAGTATTAAGAACAGGTGTCTTATATGTAATTGTAATTAACACTGGATCTTGGTGCAGATTGTCAAAAGGAATCATTGTCTTTGATTCCTCTTGTTTCTATTACTGTATCTTCACTTTGTCGCAACCCTTCTACTAACACTGAATTCTGTACAGATGGAAGTAAGTGAGTTGGAGTAGGGTATATACTTGAATTGTAAACTGAAACCTGAGTTAGTAGATAGATAGTTCCTGACAGCTCTGACCTTCTTTCACTTGTGAATGGCTTTACCAGACTGATAATATCTTGTATATCTAATACCTAGTTCATTCATTCATTCTTGATGATACTTTAGTCTTTATTTATGCCTTTACTGTTAGAACGACTAAGAAATCTATTCCAAGGTCTTCCTTTTTTTTACCTCTTACTTAATGATGACAATTCGGTGCCATGTTGTTTTTGTTGTGACCCAGCAAGTAACAAGGCTTGGTTACACAAACTGTGTTCATAATTCTTCTGAAGATTAATGCTGGAAGTGTTTCAATGTGCAATCTCTATAAAAATCTGCACATTCAAACTTTCACCAATATTAAGTAGCTTAAAAGCTCATCCTGTGAAATGTCCACTTCACCTTTGTACATGAAATCTATTATCATTTTTGAATCTGTATACTTTATATCCTTGAGAATAACAATTCTATGTTTACACAAATTTTCAAGAAATATGCTATAAAAGAAAGAACTGTATGCAGACTATGCTGTTTTGTGTGCCTTGAGTCTCTTATCTTCACAACACTCAAGTCACATATACAAAAGTTTCACTAGAAAGTAATTCATGAAAAGATGTCAATATATTAACTGCTTTTCATGAATATTTTTAATATATTGATCATTTCTTTTTAAACAGATTTGCTGAGCTTCCATCTTTATAATTTAGGGACAATGTTTATTTTTTTTTTTTTTTTTTTTTTCAAAGTTAATTAATACCAAATTGTAAAGTACTACTACAACAGCTTCTTAGTAATAATTTTCTTAGTAATAAGATTTTCATATCTTTACTGGCAGTACAATGCTAATCGTCACACACACTCATGTTAATTATGCCTAACCCGGCACATGTATGAAACTCCAATCAAATTATTGACTTCACACATAGACTCTTAATAAAGTTCACCTTCTCGATGAACTAATAATGTAAACACGAGAACTGAAAAATATAAGGCATTAACTAATGTCACCTATATAAATTTTTATATAAATTATTAGTGCAGTAATACAATATTTCCCATAGAGGGAATAACTGAAAGACATCAAGTCTGTTCAGACTGTTTATTCCTCTTATAGAAAATATTACTGTATCACTCTTCTCTGATAATTCCTAATTTTTCTTATATAATTGTATGCATATGTTTATTAATTAGAAATTTCACTGACCATTTTTGGTCTTTCTTGGGCTATGATGGTGCTTTTTAAAATTCTTCTGTTAATTATTTTTTTTGTATTATTATTATTATTATTATTCAGGCCTCATTGGAGTCAAAAGACTCATCATGGAAGGTCCTTCCTAAGAACATAAAGTCTGTCAAGACTCATCGAGGGGAGGTTCCCCCTAAGAAACACAAAGTCTATCATACCACTCCTTAAACTCATTGACCGTTCTCACCCTCACCGCTCTATCAGGCAATGCATTGCACGGCTCAACCACCCTCCATGCAAAGAAACCACTCCTCACCCTCTTGCTCACAGTTTCCTTTCGTAACTTCCAGGGATGGCCTGTTGTCATCACTCCTTCCCACTGTTCAACCAAGTGAAAGAACTCCCCAGTGTCAACTCTGTAACCACCTCCCAACAGTTTAAAAGTCTCAATCATATCACCTCTCCTTCTTCTATCCGCCAAACTCTGCAGTCCACATTCCCTCAGCCGATTCTCATAACTATCCTTGTACAGTCCTGAGACCATCTTTGTATCTTTTCCACAGTTAATTTATCCCCTTCAAATCCTGGGGACCAAATCTGAGAACAATAATCCAAGTGTGGTCTGATCAGAGACTTATACAACGGAATGATAACCCTCTTATCTCTGCAGGTCAGTATCCTTCTCATAATTGCAGAAATCCTCTGTGTTACCTTCACCACCTTTGCAATATGTCCCCTAAACTTCAGGTTTCTATCCATCATCAACCCCAGATCTCTTGTCTCCCCAACTTCCTCCAGTATAACTCCTATGTTCTGAGGAGGCCTTCAGTATTTATCCATGTAAGTCTGTATATTATAATTTTATGTTGTTATTATTATTAACTATAAAGTAACATGTATGCCACAGTAAATAACTTTTTTTATTATGTAAATATTTCATCTTATGCATCATAAGACATCATCAGTACAATTTTCGAGCAACAATATGAATTGAATTAAAAAACAGTAGAGCTCATGCTTAGATTGGAATCCCTCTAGTTGCATATTGCATGTAGCATGTTCATGGCTTAAAACTAATGGGCTGAAATTAAAACTAATTAAATTAAAATTAAAATATAACAGTTCAATTTATTTAATACAATTAAGGATAAAAATTTCCCAAACTTTCAGAATAGCGAGACAGTTGTTTTCATTAAGATTAGGCCTGTGAAGTAAGGCTTCATCACTTTCTTTATATAAACATTAATGTTTATATATAGATCTATGTATTTACTAAAATAAAGAGCCAAAAGGCTTCATTTCAGCGATGCAAAATTATATAAATCAAGTAGATAAGGTTTCGCTGAGGCCAGTGAAACCTTATCAAATTGGACCAATAGGAGGTAAGTATATGGACGCTTGGGCAGCAATCATGTTCTCCTATAAGGTCTGGCTAGAACAGCTTGTAAAGACCGGCAAGTGTATTCCCGTAAGCTCTCTGGTCAAATTTTCCGTGTCTTTCCAAACGATGAACACATTGTTTGGAAAGACACGGAAAATGCCTTACACGAGCTCCTTCAAAAAATAAATTCTTTCCAACAAAAAATTAAGTTCACATTAGAGTTACAAAACAACCATCAGTTACCTTTTTTGGACGTATTAGTAAAAAAAACAGGATAATGGACAAATCAAGCTCACAATCTATTGCAAACCTACAGACACTGGATGTTATCTTCATTTTAAATCTACTAATTATTATGCACAAAAACTTAGCATCATTCATATGCTCAAAAACAGAGCAATAAATATCATCACAGAAGAAAAAGATCTACATGATGAGCTCTCACTCATATCAAAAACTCTATCCAAAAATGATTATCCACAAAATATAATTCAAAAGATTCTCTATAGAAACAGCCCACAGCGACAACCTCAAGTGACACAATACACATTGTTCCATCGTCATACCTTATGCAGGCTCAGTCTGCAACAAAATAGCAAAAATCATGAAGTCTTTCAATATCAGGGGTTGCCTTTAAACCTATTTTAACTACATCGCACATGTTAAGATCTCCTAAAAAATCTAGCATCCCATGTTCCTGTGGACTGAACTATGTAGGCCAAACATCGCAAAGCCTAGAAATCAGAAAAGAAGAACATATCGGAGATGTCAACAACAACAGAGCAGACACCTCAGATTAGCCCATCATTTCTCAATTTCGAACTATTCCATTGATTGAGACAACAGCTCCATGCTGTACATTGAAGAAGATTTCAAATGTAGAAACTTTAAAGAAGCTGTAGTGGTATCCCATACAGGAGACAATCTCAATAGAAATCAAGGCATGATATTAAAAGACATTTGGAAAAGCTTAATAAATTCACTGTGTTTAGCAGAACTGAATTACACGAAAAACTATAAAACGCAATCTACTAGCAATAATTAATTCTTCACACTTTATGCTCTTAATGTCGTGCGTCCTTCTCAATTTTTTAAACTGATTTTAAGGGCATTACTGCATTCTTCTGTTGTAGCATTTAATGCTAATGTAACCATTCTCGTCCTGAAGAAGCCAGACAGACCCAAGCTGGTGAAACTGGTTGACGATTGTATACATATATTTATATAAACATCCTCATATAATTTAGTTTTGATTGATATTGTAATACCATTAAAATAAGTTTTGAATAATGCCTAACACCTAAACCTGCCAAGTAGATTTGAACTGCATGATCTTTATCATTGCCAATTCTCTTTCATTCCTTGTATACACAGGCAAATACCCAATCTGATCTTATTACTGCTTCCATTCTGTTGTACTCCTCCATATACTAATCTGGTATTTGTCTATCAGCCATTCTTTTTCGAAGTCACCATATCCATCCCAGTTTGCACCAGTTTATGTGATAGATTTCATTACCTACAGGTCACATGCCTTTACACCATCCAGCAAAAGTGTTGCCATTTTCCTTCTCTATCTTGAGAGTCACTTTATTCTAAAATATGAATAAATTACAAAATTACCCCATAAACTATCATATTGTTTACTACCCAATGCTAAATTATGGCATTAAAGCTTTTCTTTCACTGTGGCTGTAGCAAACTTGTAAGAACCACAGGAATAGTTTTTTATTTTGGATGGTTTATAGTTTGCATTTAATATTTCCACAATCCCCAACATTCTCTTCATAAAGATTATATTAATACTATCACTATTTTCTCTTTCCAGGAATAGTAAGCACATCTGAAAAATTAAAATTTAAACCATTTCTTGGAGTACAGTCATCAAAATAGTAAACAGCTTGTAATATATTTATTCCAAAATGCATAAACTGTACATTTCTCCACATTAAACTGATATCCATTAACTTTTACCCATACTGACAGCCTATTTAAATTGTCCTGCAAGCTCTCCACATTGCCTTGATTAGCTATTACTCTACTAATTTTGCATCGTCAGCAAACAGCTGAATATTCCCTTTCAGGTTATTTCCTAAATCATTTATGTGCAAATTAAACAGTTCTCCCAGTAATGAACCTTGCAGCACAGCTTTAGTCACCCATTTTTGCCTTGATTCTACCCCTCCATATACCACTTTTTGATATATGTCTAGCAGCCATCCTCTTATCCACATAACCAGTGTCACATTCACCCTGATTTGTTCTGATTTGCTTAACAGTGATCCATGTGGTATTCTGTCAAATGACTTTGCAAAATCCAGCAGAATCATCGTGTTGCCATTTACTTTATCCAACTCAGCTGTTATTACTCTATTATAAAAAGTTAGTAAATTAGTAAGTCATGACCGACCATTCACGAAGCCAGTTGCCCCTCATACAGTATCATATTCCAATTCTCACATTCTTGAATTCTATTTTTGACCAATTTTTCCAGTACTTTTATCACCATGCCTGAGATACTGATTGGTCTATAATTTGCTAATGCAGTCTTAGAACATCGTTATGCAAACAGAATTATTGTACCCTCTTTCCTCCCTTGGAACTACCAGAGATGAGACTTAAATTAAAGAGCCTAGTTAGAGGCATTGCCAGTTTCCTTGTACATTCTTGTAAAATGCAAGCTGATATCCCATCTAATCCCACAACTGTATTTACATTGATATTCTGCAATATTCTAAGAATCTGCAATTCATCCACCTCTGTTCCACGTTAGTGTTTGTCACATATGTTACAGTAACTTCACATGGATGATATATCCTTTGTAAACTGATTGCTCAGTAACTCAACTATTTTATCTGCTTCTGTCAGCATCTGACCATCAGCACTCATTAAGATTAATCTTCCAAAGTCATTCTTCCTCTTATTTGCCACTTAATGAAAGAACTCTAAGATTTCCTTTGGCCTGCTTGGCTAGATTCTTCATGTAATCTGATTTTGCGTAACAGAGATCCATGTGGTATTCTGTCATTTGACAGAATACCATTTTGCATTCCTTACTATGCTGGTCACCTTTCTCCTTATATACCCTCCACAGCATTTTCTTCTTCTGTAGCTCACATTTAATGATATTACCCATCCGTGTAACTCCAATCTGATTAACCCTCCTTACCTTAGGTATACAATTTAATATTGTTACCTCTAGATGACCCTTAACTAACTTCCATGCACTACTAACATCTGTACCTTGCAATGTTTATGCCATGGCACAGATTTAATTTTCCTCCTAAGCTTATCATAATTGCCAACTTGTAGTTCCACATATATTCCTTCTTGTTTTTTTTTTTTTCCTGAAGATCTACGATGTTCAATTCCCTAAGTGATTTAGAAATGCATAACCAATGTATAAGCCTGTCTACAAGAATATTCCTTCTTGATGGAATATTCCTCATGTTTTACAATCTCCCAAGTCAAGACCTGCATGGTCACTTTTGCCAATTGGAGACAATGTGGCCACCTTGGTTAAGGATTGTTCTTCTGATCCTATGACCAGGTCCAATACTATCACTTCCTAGTCCCCTCCATCACATGCTGCCTCAAGTAATTATCTCTCAGTTAGTGTGTAAATTCCATTTCCTTCCTTCCATGTGATTTTTCTTCCTTCCAATCTATATCTCCATAGCCGAAGTCCCCCATAATAATCACTCGACCTGTAATCATTGTACTAATTTGCCGATTTATGCCATCAGATCATCCATGGAACCCCTTGACCTATAGCAACAACTAGTTGTATATTTTGTCTTACTGGTCTTAATCTCACACCAGACTGCTTCAAATGAACAGCCGCCCTCCAGTCTATCTCCTGTTCCTTTTGGCTGCAATTCATCTGCTATCATCACATTATCTCCCCCACACACACATCCTGTTTTCTCTATCTTCTCTGAAAATACTAAACTCTTCACATTTTATCCCTGTAATTACATCATCTACCGTTAGCCAATGATGTAATATGTCTCACTAATGCCTATAACTTTTGGTGAGGATGCTCTAATTGATACCAAAAACTCCTCCCTCTTGTTCCTGATACTTCTGGCATTAGTGTATAGAAACTACAGCATTTCTTTGGGCCCCACCCACTTAATTCCTGAATTGACTACCCTATTCATTATTTTGCTTCAGAGACTAGATTTCACACTTCATGATTTTCACACTCACTCACTTCATGGGTGCTTTTACACAAACTTGCCTGCTTCCACCCTCTAATCTAATCCTGTGGCTTCCTCTTTTAAGAGGATTGCAGCTGATGAACAGTCCGCTTCCATGCCTCTCTATCTCTTGCCCGTCCAGTCTTTGATGTTGTCTTTCCATTGCAGTCGGGATCCTCCTCTCCTTCCCTCTACCATCCCCTGCAATACAATTCTGGAGAGCCATCCAGAAGAACCCCCTCATCAAATGTCCTGCAAATGCTATTTTTCTTCTTTGGATTCTAACCATATAGCCTCTTTTCACCTTGAATCTTTTAAGAACCTCTTCATTCTTCATTGGACTAAAAGAACCGCTTCTTTTAGTCCAGCTTATACAATCCATTTTTCTCAAGCACCACACTTCAAACTCATTCAATCAGTCACTTATCTCCTTGTTGATCGTCCAGGACTCGCATCCATATGTTCCCACACTCCAGATCATTGTCTTGAGGATTCTTACTTATAACTGTTTGTTTAGATTTCTGTTTCCTAATGTTGGTATAAATTTGAAAAATGCTGCTTTTGGTTTTTTAATTCTGTTCTTAATTTCATAAATAGATCTATTGTCATCTGTTATCCAGCTTCCAAGGCATTCAAAACTTTTTACATTATCTATTCTTTGTCCATTCAAAGTGATTTCCATCCCATCATTTCGTCATCGTCATGCGTATCAAGGATTTAGGCCTGTTCTGTCCTTAGAAGTCATCGTTTAAGAGGACGTCCTGGTTTTCTTTTTCCTAATGACTTGTACTTTGAAGCTTGTTTTGGTAATCTTTCTGTTTTCATTCTTTGAACGTGTTCCATCTATATGTTTATAGTTTTTAATTTTTTCTATTACTAGTTCTTGGTTTAATTCTTTCATAATTTCTTCATTTCTTTTGTGATCAAATAGGGTATACTTTGCAGTTTTTCTCATAAACTTCATTTCTGCTGTTGTTAATCTTTGTTTGTCTTTTTGTTTTATTATCCAGATTTCGCTTCCATACATTAAGACTGGTAGGGCTAATGTATTGTATATTTTTAGTCTGATTTGTTTTTGAACTAGGTTTGGTTTAAATATAAAGTTAATTACACCTGCTATTTTTAAATATTTTGCAATTTTTACGTTTATATCTTTTTTCATTTTCATATGTGATCATGCATCCTAGGTAGTTAAATGAATTCACCTGTTCTAAGATCTTGTTATCTATTACTATTTTAGTTCTTGCTGGATCTTGTCCTTTAAAGGCCATAGTTTTTGATTTTTCTGTCGATATTATCATACCATCATTTCCTTTCATTGAAATCTTCATCACTTTTGTTTTCTTAACATTCATTTTCATTTTATATCTCTCATTTCCAACTCTGTTCAGTCTATTCAAAATTCTTTGCAAACCTTCCTCTGTTTTGCTTATAAGTACAATATCATCTGCATATTAATTAAATCACTCATTACAGCTAATGAGAAATTAGTTGTAAAGATTGAGATCGCACGGTTACGTGGAGAAATACATAGGGTGAAGCAGCAGTTAGAGAGACTGCACAACTCTTTCCCGAGCACCTCAGCAAACAGAAATAAGCAAGTATATGAAAGGAATAATAAGCGTATGATCGGGAGTGTTTCAGAAATGAAGGAAAGAGTGTTGTACGGTGACTCATTAGTAAGAGGTGTGATTGATGAGAGTTTAACTATATCGTACTTACCGGGTGCGAAAATCAAGGATGTAAGTGAGAGTATTAGAGCACAGAGGTAGAGGGTGAAAGAAATGATAGTCGTAGCAGGAAGAATGATTTGAAAGGAGGAAATTTGATATGAGAGAGGATGTGAAGGAATTATTAGAGGTAGCGAAAGAAAAGAGTGACAGAGTTAGGATAGTGAGTCTGTTGCCGCGGTATGACAGAGAAGAGTTTAGAAGGAGGGCCATAATCGCAAATGACTATGTGCAGGTTATGCAGGCAGTGTGGTGTGGAGTGAGTTTGATGGGCAAAAGGATTTGTACAAGATGGATGGCTTACATTTGAATGGATTTGGTGTGCGAAGACTGGAAAAAATGTTGCTGAATGAAGTGAGAGTGGATGTGCAAAATCAGGGAAACTAGAACTATTAAGGAGGGAAGGAAGTGAATTTGCAGACATCAGTGAGGCAGTTGAGTGTAAGAATGTTTATAATGTGCCTGAGCCAGTACGAAGGACAAGAAATAAGAATGGGATAGTTAGTATAACGTATCAAGATAGGAGTGGGACAAATGGACCTCTGCATTTCATGTATACTAATGCCAGGAGTATTAGGAACAAGAATGAAGAATTTTTCACCTTGGTTGGCTCTTCCTGGTCACAGGTTATTGGCATTAGTGAAACATGGCTGACAGAAGATGATACAGTTAGTGGGATAGAATGTGCAGGGTATAGTGTGTTCAGGAGGGACAGAGTGAATAAAATGGGGGGGAGTGTTATTGATGATAGCTGATGAACTGCAACCAAGGAGAATAGAAGTTGATTGCAGGATAGTGAAAAGAGCTCATTTGAGGCTATTTGGTGTGAGATTGAGACTAACAGAACAAAATATACAGTTGGGTGCTGCTATAGACCAGGTGATGGAATAGATGGTGGAGATTGTATGCATAGGCAAATTGATGAAATGAGTGGAAGGAGGGTAATTATTATGGGGGATTTCAACTATGGTAACACTGATTGGAAGGAGGAGAGGATACATGTGAGGAAGTGTTGAATTGTGATAGATTATGAAATTAAGATTTCCTATCTTATCACAGTTCGACATGGGTTTCCCAATAAATAAGAAAGTAAGCACATATGTTTGCCTCTGGGTAATATAGGAATGCAGTATATATATATATATATATCAAATATTTCATTGTGAGAAAAATGTTGCGTTTTGGCATGGAAATTAAAATGTACATTTTAATTTAAGGCAAAACTGAAGAAATGTCTAGTTTAAGAAATGTGAGACTTAACCCGTTTGGTACAGAGTCAAATGAAGGAATTTATTTAAGGTTATTATTTAATTAGAGTATCCCATTCTGTGTATTGTGTGAAAGCAAGTTGAGTGAAAGCTAAAGTCCAAGGGTCACACTTTAACCGTCCAGTACAACGTTTGGCCTAAGGGAAGGAGAATTTATAAGGAAAGTGAAGCTAGAGTGCATTCTCAGAAGAACGCCACGCGCAAGTGAATGAGTGCCGTGCGGTAATCAATGTGATTAAGCGCGAGAATCTCTGAGAAAGAGAGGGTAAATATAAGGGTCAAGCTCCCCCCACATGAGGCTTTTTTGGTTCCTGGTTCCTGCGATCTTGGACATTGGCTCTCCATCTCTGCCAACGGGATGGTTCCGGGTCAGCCGTAGAAGTCATGAAAGGCTTGTCGAGGTTCGCGAGGCAGAGCTAGCTATCTCTTCATAACAGAATAGCTAAGCTATATTGAGCGACCGATGATATTGATGTGTTCCTGCGGTTCCAGAGAAATACCAGAACGGCACATCGCCTTATCGACTCGGAGAACCTGATCGTGCTGCTATCATAAGTGACCCGAAGAACGGTAACCCATAAAGGTGCCTTGATGTCCAGACAAGGCTGAAGACAGAACAGAAAGTCATTCCATGGGATGGTAACGTAGAATGTTAAAGTATCTGATTTCCAATTAAAGATATGAGTGAACTCTGTAGGTTAATTTATGAATGGACAAGTTGTAGAGAACTTTAGTGATTATCCCATTTGGCAGTAACCTGTCCCTGTTTGGAAAAATGTTTCCCTAGAAAGGATCTGTATGTGAAATAAATTTGATATATTGTGAGAGATGATTAGTGACCTTGGTGATTGATGATAAGATAATTTAAGCTGGAAAATTGTAGGTTTATAGGAACTCTATGGTTCAAGTTATGATTTATGTATTATAGCGTTAGTATTGATATCAGAATTTTGCTAGGAAGGTGATTAAGTTAATCATGTACCTTATAATTTTCATGTATATCTGTTAAGCCTTAATAAATATGTTTTATATCATCTGTCTAAATCCAGCCGATTTTATGAATTTAAATAGCCACTCATAAAATTACTAACGAACCTAGCGGGAGGGACATGAATGTAGTTTAATCTTTCAGGCTATGACTACATGTAAAACAAAGAGAAGTGAGAACAGTTATATTAGAGTTTGAAATTTTATTACTGTGTATTATTCTGAGATAGCCACCTTGGATAAGAGTCTTATGTATCCTCTGTATTGGCTGGCGCAGCAAAAAAATAAATTCGTCAATATTTAACCAGTGGACTGTCTCAGAGGACATAACTTTAGGGCCTTATCCCATACATAGACAAAGCCCTAATGAATGAAAGGATTACACATGACAAAATTTTGGAAGTGGCCTGAATCATGGTTTGTTTAAGAAAAAGAAAGTGATAACTGATTTATTTAACTTATTAGAAAACTATTACAGAAGCTGGAAAGGAAGTAACTGTATAGGAGAGTGTAGAAAACAGTGGTAAAGACAATAGCAACGATAGGAATATACAAAGTAGAAGCAAATATAGATAATACCAGAAGAAACTGGATTTTATCCACTTACTGAGGGATAACTATCTGAGACAGCATGTAATGGAAAATACCAGGGGTTCGAGAGTGCTTGACCTAGAAATAGCATCTGAGAATTTGACTGTAATAAATATGACCATGTTGCCACCTATTGGTGAGAATGATCATAAGGTCTTGACGTGGGAGGTGGCTAAAGGTGCGAAATTTTCGTTTAAGACAGGGTACATGTCAATTAGCGTGCTGGCAAGTAAGACAAGCTTAGGAGATTGCTTGGTTCAGTGCCATGGCATGTAAAACGGTAAGGGCTGGATGTCGCTATTGCATGGGAAGTGGTCAGGGAGCATATGCCTGAGGTTATGGCTGACTGTATACCTAGAGTCTGAATAGTAAATCAAGTAGGGATTAATGGATGAATAACACCATTAAACTTGAGTTGCAGAAAAAGAAACAACTGTGAAAGGAATTTAAGGAGAAAGGTGACCTGCAGGCACATGAACGGTATAAAGCGCAGGCCAGAAGGATAACGAGTGTGGTGAGAAAAGCAAAAACGGATTATGGAAGAAAATTAGCCATCAAGCTAAAGAGAATCTCAAACAGTTCTTTCAATATGATGCAGGTAAAAGAAAAACTGTACACGGCAGAATGATTTTAAGGAACGCCGATGGTAGGGAGGTCACTGAATCGGTCGATATAGTAGAATTACTGAGTGAGTACTTTGCAAGAGTATATCATCCTAGTGGTGACACTGAAATAATGAAGGAACCATTAGTTTATATGGGAATTGTGGTGAATGAAGTGTAGGTGAATAGTCTATTACAGAACCTTAATGTGAATGCATCTGTGGGATTGGATGGTATATCAGCAAGGGTCTTACGTGAAGTGGCTAAAGAATTGTCATTGCCCTTGACCTTATTGTTTAATCTGAGTCTCGGGTCTGGTTTAGTTCCAAAGGGGTGGAAAGAGGGGAAAATAGTTCCACTGCATAAAAGAGGATCCAAGACTACTGTTACAAATTACCAACCGATCAGCATATCAGGAGTAGTTGTCAAGGTCTTGGAGAAAGTAGTCAAGGGAAATATACAGGAATGGATTGATGAAAATTAGATACTGTATGGGGGACAGCATGGTTTTGTGAAGGGCAGATCATGCCTCAGTAACTTGCTCAGGTTTTATAACACATTGACAGCTGAAATGGATAAGGGTAATGGAGTTTACAGTGATACTACTGGACCTTGCTAAGGCATTTGACAGGATACCACATGGAAGTCTATTCCGTAAACTGCAATATATGGGAATGGATATAGGGTTGGTGAGATGGATAGGACGATGGTTGATGGAGAGATACCAGAGAGTAGTTTACTTAGGAGTAGATTCCAAAAGACAGCCTGTGACTAGTGGTGTCATGTAGGGTTCTGTTCTTGGACCACTGCTGTTTAACTTGTTCATTAACAATATAGAGAAGGATATAAGAGGAATGGTTCATTTGTTTGTTGATGATGCAAAGTTGGGTACAGCAATAGTGAATGCAGAAGATGTCAAAATCTTGCAGGGTGATTTGGATAGATTGAAGGTCTGGGCTAAGGAGAATGGATGTCTATTTAATGTGGCAAGTGGTAAAGGGGTGCTTAAGTGTCAAAGCTGTATAACTGAGAGGAGACCTCCACATAGCCTTTAAAGGAATGCGGAGAACCGACCAGGGCTTCTGACCTAATGTCCAATCCTCACCTTCTCGTGGTGCACCCTGTTGGGTATCTACTTTGATACTGAACGAACGAGGATGGGCTGGCAATTTGGGATTTAGCCGACCAAATTGTATTCTTATTGGTTAAACCAAAATAAAAAATGATGGTACAACATGACAAAATTTCATGCCGGCTGGGGCGTCGCCCGGTTAAACAAGGCCCCCGTTGTTTTCGCCAGGGAACCAGGGCGAACAGCGAAAAGTCAGCTACTGGAACAAATCTGAAAACAAACCCCAACTCAACATCACCAGAGTTAAAGATCGGTACTATCAACGTAAGAAGCCTGAATGGCAAAGAAATGGAGCTAGCTGAGGAATTAGATAAGTACCAGATCGACATAATAGGGGTGACTGAAACAAAAAAGACCAAAACTGGTGAGATCTTTCTGAGCAATAAATACAAAATGTTATATTCAGGTAATAACAATCAAGGAAAAGAAGGAGTAGCCATAGTATTCAACACAAAATACGAGGCTAATCTTCTTGAATGGCAGTCAGTCTCAAGTAGAGTAATGTGGGCAAATATGAGAATGGGTAACTGGACAATGAGAATTATTTGTGCCTATGGTCCCACAGAAGGTTCTACTAAGGTAGAAGTGGAGGAATTTTTTGAGACTTTAGAAAAAGCAACTGACACAATGAAAAAGGAAAAGTTGGTCCTTGTTGGGGATCTAAATAGTAGAGTAGGAAATGATTGTGAGACACAAAAATATTTTGGGAAAATTTGGAGAAAAGAGCAAAGCTAATAATAATGGCAAATATCTGTTGGATTTCTGCTCAGGACATGGACTGGTTATTACTAACACCATGTTCCAACATAAAAATGTGCACAAATTCACATGGAGAGAAGAGGCTAGGAATAAGAAAAGTCTCATTGACTATGTTATTGTTGATAGTGATGTTTTCTCCCTGGTGCAGGACACCAGAGTGTACAGAGGATTTGAAATTGGAAGTGATCACTATTTAGTCTTGAGCAGGATAAAATTGAATTTCATATTGAAAAGAATAACATGTAAGAAAGTTTTAAAGCGAATAAAAGTTGAGCAGCTCTCAGATGTAAACTGTAGACTAAAATACAGAAATATTATTGAAAAGAAAATGAAAGAGTTTGAGAACAGGAATCAAACCTTGGAGATTCAGTGGCAAACTCTGAAGGAAACATTGATTGATTCTGCCAGAGGGGCATGTGGTGAGGTTGTGTGCAAAGATAAAAAAATCAGAACTCCCTGGTGGACACAGGAAGTTAAAGAGGCAGTGAAGGAAAAGAAGAAAGCATATCAAAAGTTCCTGGCAAATAAGTCAGCTTTTACTCTTACAGAATACAGAGACAAATGTAAGAAAGCTAAACAGTGTGTAAAACTAGCTAAACAAAAGTCATGGGAGGACTTTGGCAAGAATATAGAAAATAAATATCAAGAAGGTGGCAAAATATTCTGGAGGTTGTTGAAGAAGCTTAGGAATGGAGGAAAGAGTGCTGTAAAAGGAATTAGAGATGATAAAGGTGAAATGAAAACCGGAGAAAAAGATATCCTTGAAGTATGGAGTAATTACTTTGAAAAACTGCTAAATGAAACAAGCAGTGATGACAGCACAGTGATAAAAAACACTGACCAGGCATGCAGTCAGGAATACATATCCATACTTGAAGTAGAAAAAGCCATCAAAGGCTTGAAATGTGGAAAGGCAGCAGGAGTAGATGATATTCGACCAGAAATGCTGAAGTATGGTGGTATAAGAGTCTTACAGTGGCTGCACTGCATAGTTCAGAAAGCCTGGACAGAGGGACGAATTCCCGATGATTGGAGTAGAGCTCTCATAGTACCCATATATAAAAAGGGAAATAAAACTGAATGTGAGAATTACAGAGGTATTTCCCTACTGAGTGTTCCTGGCAAGATCTATGCAAGTATACTTGAGAAACGGTTGAGAAGAATTGTGGAAGAAAAGCTTGGTGAAGAACAAGCTGGATTCAGGCCAAATAGAGGCTGTCAGGATCAGATCTTCACTTTACGACAAATAGTCGAGAAAGCATGGGAATATAACAAAGATCTGTATTTAAGTTTTGTCGATTTGGAAAAGGCATATGACAAGGTGCCAAGAGAGAAGCTATTCAATACGCTGCAGTTATATGGTGTCGATGGGACATTATATCAAGCAATACTTAGTCTTTATTTGAGTTGTGAGTCAGCAGTTAGAATTGAAGGAAGTACAGGAAGATGGTTTACTGTTAAATCTGGTGTGAGACAAGGATGTACATTATCCCCTGTGTAATTCATTATCTATATGGATCACATTATGAAGGAATGTGGTATTAAACCTGATATCAAATTGGAGATGTTAATGTCAGCTCTTTGCTTTATGCGGATGATGTTATACTTCTAAATAAATCCGCTACAAGTCTGCAAGATTCTCTGACTAAATTGAATAGCTGTTGTAATAGATATGGTATGAAGGTCAGCAATAAAAAGACAAAGACAATGAAAATAGGCAGAATCATTGAAAATGTCAACTGTGTTGTGAATGGAGAACCTGTGGAACAAGTAAAACATTTCAGCTACTTAGGCACAATTTTTACTGAAGATGGTAAACTAAATATAGAAATAGACAACAGAATCAGCAAAGCTGGTATCGTGGGAAGTCAATTGAATAAATTCATATGGAATAAGAAAGAAATTAGTCGGAACACTAAATTAGCTGTATACAAGACTGTGTTCAAACCAATTTTAACTTATGGATCTGAGAGCTGGGTCAGAAGTAAAACACTTGACCAAAGACTAGAGACCGCAGATATGAGAGTCCTGAGAAAGATTAGAGGCGTGAACAGATGGCATCAATGGCAATATCATATTAAAAATGAGGATATTAGGAAAGAACTTGACATTGTCAGCATCCAGGAATGCGTTAGCAGAGCTAATCTCAGATGGAATGGTCACTTAAATAGAATGGGAGAGGAAAGATTAGCAAAACAAGTGTTCTCTGCCAGGTTGGCAGGAAAACGACCCAGAGGAAGACCAAGATATAGGTGGATTGATACGGTACAAAGTGCCTTAGACGATAGAAATATAAGATCTGATAATGTTGGAGTCTTGACAAGTAACAGACTGATTTGGAGGAAAATTGTAGATAGGAAGTTAGTAATGATGTAATTTTTTCATGTAGTACTGTCATATCCTGTACACCCCTTGAGGGTACATGGCAGGAATTTGATGATGATGATGATGATTAATGTGGCAAAATATAAGGTTATACATTTTGGGGTGAAACGATTAGCAGCAGTATATCACATTGGTGGAACTGCACTCCAAGAGATTGATGAGGCCAGGGACTTGGGAGCGTTGGTGGATAGGGAGTTGAAGTTGAAGGCAGGGGGCACATTGCAAAAGTGGCTAAATCAGCTGATCAAATCACTTGGATGCTGAAGAATACTTTGACGAGCAGAGAGAAGCAAGTTATTGTGACTCTGTATCGAGCCTTGATAAGACCCCATCTGGATTTCTTTGCCCAGATCTGGTCACCTAGGTTTCTTCTTGATGGGTAGGAGGTTGAGAGACTCCAGAGACCAGTGACCAAGATGATAGCAGGTCTATGGAATGAACTTTATGAAAACAGGTTGAGGATTTGTAGATTGCAGAAATTGGTTGATAGGCGGAAAAGTGGAGGTATGATTGAGACATTCAAATTGCTGAAGGGTTTCTATAGGATTAATTCAGAGGATATTTTTGAGATCAGGACTGGTAGTGGGAGGACTAGGGAACATCCATGGAAGCTGGGCAATAGTGTGGTTAGTAAGGGTGTTAGAGCTGGGTTTTTTTTACTTTTAGAATGGTGAATGAGTGGAATAAGCTGCCTGAGTTTGTTGTGGGTGCTATGACACTGAATGAGTTCAAGGCAAAGTATGATAGATACTGTGTGAATGTCGAATAGTTGTGATGGACATGATGTTTAGGGCCTCCCTCGATGAGTCTAAGGACACCTTGGAGTCACCCGTAATAATGATAACAATATCTTATATTATTTATCAGGTGTCCATTTGTTTTTATTCCATCCTTCAGATCTTCCAAGGCCTTCCTCATCATCCATTCACTATGGACATTAAAAAGGAGTGGGGACATCCCACATCCTTTCTTATGGGGATACATTTAGTATCCTCTTCTTCATATTTAACCCTGGCTTCTTGAGTTTTATATATTCTGAACAACAGTCTGATAATTTTTTAATCTATTCCTATTTTATGAAAAATGCCAAATAAAACAGAGTTTTGTTTGGCTTTGTTTTTTGCAGACTTTATTGCTTCCACCTTCATTGCTTAAATATTCCTGAATTTGCACTTCAGCATGCTCAGTGAACAAAGCTCTCTCTAGACACCTAACACCAAAATCATGTAGATGTAGGCTGTCAGCTTTATACAAATCCTTCTATCTGTCAAACACAGACCCCAGTCCACAAACCCTACATCATTCCATCTACACAACTCATTGATTCATTTGCTACCAACACCCTCCTTGTCAGTTTGGCAGGCAATTTCTCTCAGTCTTCATCTTCTTGCTCTTCAGTTTTGCTTCTTCTAACAACTCCTTTACATCCTCCTTCATAGAATACTTCTCACTTCTCAAATCATTTGTGCCAACCAAGACTATTAGTTCTTTTGCCTTACCTTTTTGCATTTGGATGAGTTGGTCAAGTAGATGTCATATCTGCTGTCCAACCAAAAGGGTGGATTTGGATGTTTGGATAAGTCTTCAGGTGATAGATGATTTTCATCGCCCAGGTGTGAGGCTGCTACTGTGCTTATTAGAGAAGTGATCGGCAATGTTCCATTTTTATTCTCTAGAGCAGAGTATTTGAGTTATCTGATTTTTAGGTTACCAGTGGTACTAATATTCTACAAACATCTCATGGATCAGATCCACATAAAAAAACATAAATAATAATAAGAAAAAATAATGCATTAATGTTCTTTAGTCATAAGTCTACAGGTAAATTTTATTTTATTTTAATGTCACTTTCCTTGTGAAAGGTTTAGGACCTATGGTGTCATGAGTAGGCTAAGGTTATTTGTTTTACAAAAAAAAATTTTAGCAAAATCAAGAAATCCTACTCTCTGAACAAACATGAAACTTTTGCAAGCCACTTTATGCCTTCAATAAGCATGGCAGTGATTTCCACATGCCACTGAAATTCATCTCATACTTTAAAAAAAACATTATAATCATATCTGTCTGTGGCAGGGTTCAAAACTGCAACCTGTCAAGCTTAGAGAGCTGGCATACTATCCACTCAGCCAGCTAGGCTGGAAAAAACCCTTACTCACTGAACAAAGGTTTTCATAATTTTATGTTAAATGCATAGCAGGAATCACTTTATTATGAATATATCTTCCCCACGAGGTATTGCTGAAGGGTCAAAGCTAGATAACTTGGAAGCAACTTTACATAATCCTGCAAGGAAAATGTAGAGAGCTGACCGGGACTTCTGACTCGGTGTTCAGTCTTCACTTTGTCATAGTGCTCCCTGTTATTAAATATCCACCTGAATGGGTTGGCATTTTGGACTTAGCTGATTAAATTGTGCTGTATTTTCTTACACTTTAAGAATTGTAGCCTTCCAATAAAATAGACAGAAAATTGAATGTTACCCGTGGGTGTATGAGTTTGCAAAGTGTCCGATAAGAGAAGAGTTATTTAATTCTCATTTAGTGAGTGATGTAGTTGTACAGGAAGTCAGTTTTATCTAAAAATTAGTAAAATATCCCATCAAATCAATTCATATTCGATCCTCTTTCTTGAAAATTACTCATCTCTGTTCAGGTTTTGTGAAATGGCTGAAAGAAATAAAATGAATAAAGATACTGTATATTATAATAAAGTATCTTTCTATTACATTGGTTAGTCTTTGGCTTTTATGAACTTTAATACTGTGTTCTTTCTCATACAGTGTAATCGAGACTCATTGTAAATGGATGCTGTGTGGCTTGTCAATTTTTTAAATATATACACCCTCTGCCCAAAAAGAAACCAAACTTTTCAAAAATAGAAGAAACTAGTGGTGCCACCTGTTGTATCTTTTTGTTGTTGAAAGCGGCATCCTTCGTTAGTGTTGTGTCAACTGTTTATGACATTTTTTTCAATAGAAGCCGAGTTATAGTGCCAAGAGTGACAGTGTGTTTTGACGAATGGTCAAAAAATGAGTTTCAAACAGAGAGCTGCAATTAATTTTTGTGTTAAACTTGGAAAACATTTTACTGAAACGCATCAAATGCTTCAAAAAGCATATAGTGATGAATGCTTATCCCTTACTCAAGTTTGTGAGTGGTTTAAGTAATTTCAAAGTGGTCGTGAGACACTGGACGATAAAAAGCCAGGCTGTCCAAAAACTGGACTGAGCGAAGCTAACATCCAAAAATTCACCTGATTAACTGTGATTTAGCACCTTGTGACTTCTTTCTCTTCCCCTGACTTCATTTGCTGATGAGAGGAAAGTGAAATGACATCATTGAAAATTCAAGCGGCAGTAATCACGACCCTCAACAGTATCCCAAAAATCGATATAAAAACTCATTTAATGAATTAATTGACCGTGCCAAACGCTGTATCAAAGCTGAGGGAGAGTATATTGATTGAAATAAATGATTTGAATAATTATAATTGGCCTGTGTTTTATTTTCTATTCAAAAGTTCAGGGTTTTTTTTTTTTTTTTTTGGACAGAGGGTGTATACTGTTCTTTATTATACTCTTTCTCTCTAATATTTCCCTTGTAAAGTAGCTAAACATTTGCAGCAATAAATCTTTTTTTTCTACATGTTAATCATTATTGTTTTTCTAGTTTTACAGGGATTAATGATGATATTTATCTTCCTGGAAAAGTGAATTTTCTGTAAAACAAAAAAAAAGAGACTCATCAATGAGCAAGTTTATGAAATCATCGATGATTGATTTTAAATTACTGAATTTTTTTCACTTGTCAAATTTATACTGAAATGTATATTTGCCAGCCTAGTTAGCTGAGTGATTACCATACCAGCTCTCCAACCAACAGATCGTGGTTTCAAATCCTGCTGTGGGAATGGATGATTGAGATTGCCTTTAGCTGGGAGATGAGTTTCATCACCAGGTGTGAGACCACTGCCCTTCTTATTGGAGCAGTACTCCAATAAGAAGTATTGAAGCGGTTTGAAAAAAAGTTCCCTATTTGGTCATTAGAGCAGGGTTTCCAGACTACATAAAATTATTTTAAAAATTACAAAAAATGTATATAAGATTGATAAAAATGGAAAAGAATGTACTATTGGTTTATAAGCTTTCATGAGTGGGAATCACACATAAAAAAAAAAAATTAAAATAAAATTATTAATTTTATGAATATGCAGGAATATATTAAGTTATTATTATTATAACAGTGTGACACCATGGAGTCAAAAGACATCAGTTCATTCACAGATGAAGCATTCACAACCACCTCTTGCAATGCATTCCACTCCTTCACAGCCCTCCAAGTAAAAAATCTAGTCCTAACACCCTTGTTAACCACACTCTTAAATAATCTCCAGGAATGGCCCCTCGTTCTCTCCCTTCCTGAACTGATCTCAAAAATGTCATCAGCATCAATCCTATAAAATCCCTTTAATAATTTATATGCTTCTATCATATCTCCTCTCCTACGTCTATCAGCTAGTTTTTGGAGCCCACAGATCTTCAATCTATCCTGGTAGGGAACATTCCACAGACCTGCAACAATCTTTGTAACTCGCCTCTGAATCCTCTCCACCATTTCTTCATCACCAAGAAATCCAGGTGACCAGATCTGTGCACAATAGTCCAAATGCGGTCTTATTAATGCCTTATAAAGTGGAACAATAACTTCCTTATCCCTGCTTGTTAGTGTGTTCTTCAACAACCATGTAATTTGATGTGATGTTTTGGCTATCTTTGCAATACGCCCTTTAAACTTATGTTCTCTGTCCACAATGACTCCCAAGTTTCACATAATAACTAGATAGTTTTTTTTTTATGTAACAATATGGGTATTTATGTAACAATACAATATCTACATAGAAATGAAAGAACTTTGAAGCTGTTAACTTTATACAGAAGAATGAAAAAAGAGGAATATTCACACAAATCTTAGTTACTATACTGAGTTTTGTGTGATGTATTGGAACATAACATCTCAGTATATTAAGGTTGGTTTGTAATTTCATATCCTTAATAGTTTGATATCACTTATACTCAGCATTGGTACCATTTGTATTACAGGGATCATGAGGATTCTTTCTTTTAAGGTTACACGGTGATCAACATTCATATTTGTAGATTTAGGGACACAAAAACACACGTGTTGAACAGATTATTTTATTAATTACTAATAAAATAAAACTTGACATTTAGACCTGTATCGAGGTCATCATCGGAAGGATACAAGTGTATAAGGAACCAAGGCTCTAGCCCTGCAGACTGGTAAACTAAATCTACATAGTTAATTAATCCTTTTCCCTAGCCTGACCTCTAGTGATTAAAAAATAAAATAAAAAATAAATTAAATTAAATTAAATTAAAAAATAATAAAAAATAAATAAATACATAAATAAAAATAATAATAATAATAATAATAAATATTAAATAAAAAATAAATACAACTACAATAAACTGCTAAAGTCCTCATGTATTAATATTCTTCTGGAATTGTACCGATCTGATTGTTATAATATGATTTCTTTCAGTTGCTGTTGAATGTTACAAACACTTCACCAGGGTGTCTTCTTGTAGTGGGATTTTTCTAAGTCTAGTTTAGGTTGTTATACAGGTTGTAGATGGGTTCTCCACATTCTTGAAATCGTTAGGCCATCATTTTTGTTGAGATTTGGGTTGTGTTTGAGCATTTCACATGACTCTTTAAATTTTCTCTCAAACCAAGTTTTGGTGCGGTGTAGGGACGTGGTATTTTTCCAGTCAGTTCTGTGGTATGTTTGGAGTGCGTGGTCAGAAAGGCCAGTTTTCCCAAAATGGAGGTATTTATTGTGTCGTTTGTGTTCGTCTTGTCTGATTGGGATAGTTTGCCCTGTTTCCCTTATGTATGGTATGTTACATGTGCATTGTATTTTGTATACCTCTGGGTGGGCTAGGTGTGGAAGAGGATCTTTAGAAGAACTGAGTAGGTATCTTAACTTGTTTGGGGGTTTAAAGGTGGTTTTAATGTTGTATATGCATAGTGTTCTGTCTATTTTTTCAGAAATGTCTCTAACATAAGGAATGGCAATAGCATTCCTGAAATCTTTTTGTTCTTACTGGTATCTTTATGGAGGATCTTTTGAATAGTTTTTTTATTGTATCCATTTTTTATAAATGTTTGGTTGATGATCTTGTAGTCTTGGTTTAGTATTTATTTTTTATTTTATTTTATTTTATTTTTTATTCACTAGATGTCCAGCTAGCGAAAAGGATTAATTAACTATGTAGATTTAGTTTACTGGTATGCAGGGCTAGAGCATGTAGCTTGGTTCTTTATAACATTAAAACTTATATCCATCCGATGATGACCTCGATACAGGAGTCGAAATGTCAAGTTTTATT
Source organism: Typopeltis vanoorti (assembly GCF_054136105.1). Taxonomy (NCBI): domain Eukaryota; kingdom Metazoa; phylum Arthropoda; class Arachnida; order Uropygi; family Thelyphonidae; genus Typopeltis; species Typopeltis vanoorti. The sequence continues at coordinate 120,465,864 of NC_143563.1, read as the reverse complement.
TTATTGGTAATTAATAAAATAATCTGTTCAACACGTGTGTTTTTGTGTCCCTAAATCTACAAATTTGAATTTGTACTACAGATTAAATCACACCAGGTATTCTCTTCATTTCTCTTCATGCTGACTAATGTATCAGAGGATGATGGAGACCATTGTTCAAGCGTTGCACTCTTTTGGCTGAATGATGTTGTATACCTTTAAAATATTAAAGAATAATTGTTATAATAATTAACCAAAATTCAATGCCTGATATTTACAGGGTGTTCGGGATAAATTTGACAGTTTCGTAAGGAAAAAGAAAATCTTCTTTGTATCTATTAAATTTAATGAATTGACAAAAAAACATTACAGGCAGAGTTAATTACAATACTATCAACAAGATTTACTCAAAATAACCACCATTAGCATCGATCACAGCTTCAATTCTGCTTCGGAACCTCGAACAAGCTGATGCTACAGTCTCCCTGGGAAGGGCCGCAAAAACTGTTTTAATTTTATCCATTAACTGGGCTTTTGTATTACTGGAAGTGCGATTGGTGTCTTTTTCAACTGCGCCCCATACAAAATAATCCATGGGGTTAAGGTCTGGGGAGTTTGGAGGCCAAACATTTGGACTGGTGAAGTCGTAGAAATTTTCAGACAACCATTTTTGACTTTTCCCAGAGGTGTGGCAAGGGGCCGAATCCTGCTGCCATACATACGGCCTACCATTGGCTACCCTTGTTATCCAGGGCTTGACTACAGTTAGCAACTCCACGAACAAAGCCCGAATTCCAATGCCAGGGTTCTTCAACACCTGTTCCTGCAGATTTGCGAGGAATTCTGCTGTACGAAAGCAATCAGATCGTCTGCTAGGGATCTTTCTTCTTGCTACATCCTCGTAGTCACCATTGCAAGTCTCTAGTTCATGCCTGATTGTTTTTACTGTATTCAGGGAGCATTGGGCAGCAGTCGTAATATCCTTATTTTGATGGCGGGCACGAATCATCATGATACAAGTTATTCTCTTCCATGATTCAGGTGGGTTCCAGCTATCCATCCTTTCTGACATCTTGTATATGAATGAAGAAGGGTCCAAACTTTTAAATGAAGAGAAGTGTGTGTTAATACATGTAACTTACGGAAAAATATAATTAATTATAAATATGTCAAATTTATCCCGAACACCCTGTATAAAGGATTCCTCATTGTATAGTCGCCCACAATAATTTTTTGATAAATAAAATATCCTACATGAATCATGAATTCAAAGAGATGAATAAGGTTGGAACCTCACCAACAACTTTCAATCCTGAAATTAATCAGGATTGAATACAATCAGCCATTTGTTAAGTAGGAACTAAGAAGAGTGTCTTTACTCTATCTTTCCAGTGAAGTAAGGCCTGATGGCCTCCATTATGAGATGATAAAACATCTCCCACCAACTTCTGTGGATCTCTTTTACTATTCAGTCCTCCTCGTTAAGTATCACAATACTTACCAAGGAGAAGTTTTCATGGCATAAGTTATATGTCATTGCCCAAAACCATATATAAGTCATATCCCAAAACCAGAAAAAAATTCCAACAGAAGCAATCAATTACTTATTGCTCTGACCAATTGTCTTTATAACATACTGGACAAAAGGTAAATGTCAGGCTTCTCTGGTATTTAGAAAAGCAAGGATCTTCTGTACAACATTCCTTATGACTTTCATAGGAAAGTCATAAGGTATGTTGGTCTTACTGTTTGGTCTGTTTAGAATCACATATATTCCTGAAACGAGAACATCTAGTTTCAGTTTTTTATATGGAAAAAGCTTTTGCCAAAGCCTACAGATGTAACATATTAAAATACTTCTATAATATTGGTCTCTGATATATCTTCCTGGTGTTATTAAAAACTGTCTCTCTCTGAGTCTTTCTGGTGCAAGTAGGAAACACATTATTGTGCCCATATTATCACCAAGAAGTGTTTTCCTTGAGTCCTCTCTTAAGAGTGACACTCTTTGCCTTCAAAGTAAACATCACTGAACAACTTTCTCCAATGGTAGCCACATTTTTGTATATGTTGATTACACAATTTACTATCATTCTTAAAACCTGCAGGGTCATTGAAAGGCAACTTCAACAAGCAGTCAGTTTTATCTGTTCATGGTCTCTTAAGTAATGGTTTGGGTTTTCAGCAGAAATATTATCTGCCTACACTTCTGCTGAACATGCATTCTTCATCCAGGCCCATATAGTTAAGAATGAGTAAGTAACTTTTATTCCAGGAGCAACAGCAGCCAAGTTCTTAGGATTCACTTTTTATAGAAAACTTACATTCATTGCACATATTCATCAACTAAATAAAAAGTGCAAGAAAGCATTGAATATCCTTCACACCTCATCCTGTAAATGGGATGCAGATCGATCTTCCTTGTTTTGCTTTTATCATGTAGTTGCGTGATTAAAGCTTGATTGTGAGTCCTAAGTCTCCAGTTTTACAAGAAAGAGTAACCTGTAATGGTTGGATTCTATCATCAGGATGTATGAATAACTTGTGATGCATTTTTCACATTGCCTGTTTAAAGTTTGCATGTCAAAGCAAATGAACCTGCCTCATTTCAGTGGGAACATCTCTGAACTGTGTCCTAAGTAAAGCCTCTATCTAAACATCCTATATGGACTAATATTGTTCCTGTTTTTGGAAGCTCAATATTACACTTGCCATACTGTCATCTTTCATTTGGCATGCATATGAAACAGATTATGCACACACTGAAAGAGAAAAGGGTAAAAGAGGTGATAAGTGATTCCAGGATAGCAGTTTATGGAGATTCCATAGTAAGAGGATTAGTTAATGAGAGAGTCCATAAGGTCCCACTATCCAATAGGGAGAATGAGTACAATAATTCAGGCATTGGACATGAAGAAACGAGGAAGAGAATTAGTGGTGGTTTTGGGGACAAATGATCTAAGTGTGACATAAGGTGCATGTGAGGGTGAATATCAAGAGGTTATTGAAAAGAGTGAAAGATAACAGTGTGGTGGGAAAGGTTGTCGGTGTATTGCCAAGGTATGCTAGTGGAGCTGTGTGAGGAGAGGGAGTTCAGTTTGTGGATGTATGGCATGTGTTTGAAGTCGATTGGAATTATACACCTCTGAATCAAAAAATTAGAATAATCAAAGAAAATGTGTTGAATGATTTGCAATTCTAATTTATTGCATAGAAAATAATTATTACCAAATATGAATTAGCATCATATAAATCTATGTACTTTGTAGATTATATAACCATGTAAACACAAAAATGTAATATAAATTATAAGAAACTGTTATTTGAAAACATGCACAAAATTAGAATAATTTTTAACATAGTTCAAAATATTAGAACATTTCCAAAATAAATGCACAAAAATTACAGTCAAAGAGAAACAACATGATAATAGTGCTTTGTTGCATCTCCCTTAGCTTTTATGTAAACGGTTGGGCATATTATTTACTAGCAGTTCACAATCTTTTTTATCAGTACTTGTCCATATGGTCTGCAGACTGGAAACAGGTTCATTTTTGTCTCTTGTGGCAACTTCTTGAAGACGTTTTTTCATAAATCCTCACAAATTCTCAATGGAGTTTAAACATGGTGAGTTTGCTGGCCAAGAAATTACATCGATTTGTCTTTCTTTCTGCCATCTAGTAGTGGTATTGCAAGTATGACAAGAAGCTGAATCTTGCTGAAAAAGGAAATCATCACCATATAAATCTTCGGATTTTGGTAACATAAAGTGCTCAAGAATTTCTTGGTACATACACTTTGGAATTGACTTTTTTTTTGTACACAATACACAACCTACCTGGACCCTCTGCAGTCATACAAGCCCATACCTTGACAGAGGTTGCAAATTTTGCTGAATATTTCATGCATTCTTTATGAAATGCTTCTTGCTTATGATGTTAACCACATATCCCTTGATGACCATGAGACATACAAAACATACTTTCATTGCTAAAAAGTACCATTTTCCATTCTTCTTAATCCCACAACAGTCTTTGCTTACACCATCGCACTCTTGCTGTCTTTTGCTTGGAAGTCATAAGCGGCTTTGTCTGAGGCCCACGTCATTTAAACCCAATATGTGAAGGCATCTCATCGTAATAAATTTAGATACATTCACACCTAGTTCTTTTCAGCAGTATGAGAGAGAGGTTTGGGAAAGATAAAAGAGGAGAGTATAGAAACAGTAGAAGACAAGGAATGAGAGAGAGGTATGGGAATGATAGAAGAGGAGAGAATGGGAACAGTAGAACAGAGGGAATGAGAGAGTTATGTGAAGGAGAGAATAGGATAAATAGAAGAGAGGGAATGAGAGAGAGATATGGGAATGATAGAAGAGGAGAGAATGAGAACAGTAGAAGACAGGGAATGAGAGAGAGTTATGGGAATGATAGAAGAGGAGAGAATGAGAACAGTAGTAGAGAGGGAATGATAGAAGAGGAGAGAATAGAAACGGTAGGAGAGAGGGAATAGTAAGAGGCGTAATCGTAATGCATGGTGACTCAATGATCCATGGTGTGCAAGATAGCATACGTGAGGAGTGTTTGCCTGGAGGAACGATAGTGTGGTTATGGCAATTAAGAGGGGTAAAAGGGTGGATGAGGTGATTGTGATGGTAGGAACAAATGACTTGAGAGGTAATGTAAATTGCACAGCAAAAGACATGAGATTCTTGAGGTAGTACAAAAGAAGATGCAGAGAGGAAAGATAGTGTGTCTGTGTGTTGCCTACATATGATAGTGACGAGCTGAGCAGAAGAGCAGTAATATTGAATAACATAATAGCTAGAATGTGTCGGAAGAGAGGATTTGAATATGTGGATACCTGGAGGACATTTGAGGACAGAGAGGAATTGTATATGAGAGACCACTTAAATTTGAAAGAGGAAGGACGTAGGCATCTGGAGAGATTGCTGTTCTGAACGAGTCAGAGATAGGCAAGACAGGATAGTTGACAGAGTTAGAGATAGGCAAGACAGGATAGTTGACAGAGTTTGAGATAGGCAAGACAGGATATTTAGTGGGGTGTTGCTACAAACCAAGGAGCACTGAGGGTGAGGGACCAGGAGATGTTTAGACAGTCAATGCAGGGAAATTAGAATGCCAAAGGTGGATGGTAGCAGGGGTGACCTCTTGTGGGAAAGGGTACTTTAGAGAAGGGGGACAACATCAGGTAATGCTGAGCCCAGTAAAGTTTAGAGGGGATAATACTAGGTATAGAAATAGTGGCATTTTTATGCTTTATACTAATGCCAGGAGTATTCGGTATAAAGGAGTGGAATTGGTGGCGCTGATAGTATCAGCTTTGCCAAAGATTATTTGGATCACTGAGACGTGGTTGACAGAAGAGGATATAATAACAGGAATAGAAGTCGCTGGGTACAGCATTTTTCAGCAGGATAGGAAGGGAAAGCATGGTGGTGGAGTACTTCTTATGATAAGTGACGACTTATGTCCTCTACGAGTGGAGGCTTTGGAAGGCAGTGACACTAATGATTTTGAAAGCATATGGTGTGAGTTAGAGATAGGCAAGACAGGATATTTAGTGGGGTGTTGCTACAAACCAAGAAGCACTGAGGGTGAGGGACCAGGAGATGTTTAGACAGTTGAGCTTGGCAAGTGCAAGAAGAATGATTGTTATGGGAGATTTTAACTACAGCAGTATAAATTGGGGAGAGGAAGATGCATGTAGCTATAAGGGAATGGAATTTCTAAAATTCTTGAGGGACAAATGTCTTAGGCAACATGTAATAGAGGGAACAAAAAAGGTTCAAGAGTGTTGGATTTGATCATAGCATCAGAAGAGTTGATAATAACTGAGATGACATCTCTCCCACCATTTGGAGAGAGTGACCATGTGGTTTTGACTTTGAAGATGAATAGACATGAAGGAGTATCAAAAAGACAGGAACATATGTGGAATAATAAGGCAGGTCATTATAATAATCTTAGACATTAACTTGGGGAAGTTTCATGGAGGGAGGAATTGGTAGGCTACGATATCATTAGTGCTTGGGAAATTGTGAAGGAATATTTGTTAGCAGCAATAGTAAGCTGTATTCCACAAGTGAAGAAGAGGACACAATTTGATGTAATGTGGATGACAAACAATATTAAACAGGAACTGCATGTGAAAAAGAGGCTATGGAAGAGATATAAGGAGACAGGTGAAGGGCAGATGCATGAAGAATATATGTCACAGGCCAGGAGAGTGACTAGTATGGTAAGGAAGGCAAAACTGGAATATGAGAAGAAATTTGCATTAAGATCCAAAGAAAATCCTAGGGAATTTTTTAGCTATGTGGCTAGTAGGAGCAGAAATGATTTTGGAAGAATGACATTGTGGGATAAAAATGGGAATAGAGTGGCTGATGTAGAGGACATAGTGGAATTGTTCAATGAACACTTTATTGGTATATTTCATCCTGAAGGAGTATATTTTAATACTAGAAGGATAGGGCAGGTTCAAGGTTAGAGGTGGAGGAGGAGAGAGTGTTCCAAATACTGAGTACTCTGGATGTTAGTAAAGCTGTGGGACTGGATGATATTTCACCACAAGTTTTGAGAGAATGTGCTAAGGATCTGACAGCTCCTTTGACCTGACTTTTCAATAAAAGTCTGGCTACGGGAAATGTGCCCAGGGAATGGAAGGAAAGTAAGATAGTGCCATTGCATAAGGGCGGTAGCAGACTGGAAGTGTCTAATTATAGGCCAGATTGTATGCAGTGGAGGATTACCGATTGAGTCAATGAGGCACGTGCCTACGGTCCTCCAAGCCAAGACATTTTCCTATAGTGTTTTAAAATAGATTAATGTTTTCAGTAAACATCATAAAAATCTTTAATAAATTTAGTTTAATCCTTTATCCAAGTGTGAGCAAACAAAGTTTGTGCCTGAAAATATCTTCAGGACTGGGGTAAGGTAGTACAACACAGGGCAACTCGTAACAAAGGTGGAGCAAGCTACCATCTCTCCTATCCCAGTATCTCCCATATAATGCAAAACACATCTCCTTGCGGATATGTATAATGTTATGCATTAAGGGAAGGGCCACTATCCAGACTAGTTTTGTCCTTTATTGAGGTCTCTTTAGTGGGATCCAGGCCCAGAGGCAGAGATACCAGACAGAAGCAATAGCGAGGTGATCTTTACCTATAGGGGTTGCCAAACAGTGTGCCACCTTTATATTAAATTACTCTGGATTTAGAGAAAGATGTTGAAAGTTTATTTTTCACTTGGTTAGACTATAATAAATTTAGTTTAATCCTTTATCCACGTGTGAGCAAACAAAGTTTGCACCTGAAAATATCTTCAGGACTGGGGTAAGGTAGTACAACACTGGGAAACTCGTAGCAAAGGTGGAGCCAGCTACCATCACTCCTATCTCAGTATCTCCCATAATGCAAAACACATCCCCTTGTGAATATGTATAATGTTATGCATTAAGGGAAGGGCCACTACCCAAACTAGTTTTGATCTTTATTGAAGTCTCTTCAGTGGGAGCCAGGCCCTTAGGTGGAGATACCAGGTAGAAGCAATAGCGAGGTTATCTCATCATAAAGATTTTTCATCATAAAAATCTTGATTATTTTAAACAACATTTTTTCAAAACAATTATTACATTTTAATATGTATTTTGAACAGCGCGCACTACCTATGCTTTAAATAATGCTGCAATACCAATGGCGGCCCTATTTGACAAGCGTCGTATTTTGTGTTTTGAACAGCTTGCGCTATCTACGCTTTAAATTAAATCTCGTTACCAATGTCGGCGCACGCCTCTGTTGACAGCTTCGAGGTCACAAAAACTGATTGCATTGCCGAGATAGGAAGTTTTGCCTGGTTGCTCCTTAATTTCATTTGTTATTGAATCGTGTAAGAGTGAGGTGTTTGTTTCAAAAATAACCTTTTAGTGTGACTTTTTGGGTTTTTATTATTTGAGTGTAGTGCAAGTAAAAATAAAACTTTGTAAAATTGTAAAAAAACTGAATAAAAAAAATTTTTAAAAAATAAAAAGTTTTATTATTTATCATCCTTTAACACTTTAACAGGCAGAAAAATCCAGAAGTTCAAAAAATTCAAAAGTACAAAATTTCATTTATTTGCCACCTTACTTTTATTTATTTTTTATTATTATTTTTGAGGGGTTTCCAAATATAATTTGCCTAGGGGCCCTAACTATCCTTTATCCGCCACTGATTGTGTTTTATCAGTAGTTGTTAAGATCTTGGAGAAATTTGTTAGGGACTGTATACAACACTGGACAGATGAGGGTAATGTTATCTGTGAGAGTCGACATGGATTTGTGAGGGGGGCGCTCTTGTTTTAGTAATATGCTAACCTTTTATAATAAAGTCACAAAAGCAGTAGATGAGGGAAAGGCATACAGTGCCATTTTCTTTGATTTAGCGAAGGCATTTGACAGGGTGCCACATGATAAGCTGATATTTAAGTTGCAGCACATGGGTCTGGATCATGTTGGTCAACTGGATTCAGGATTGACTGTCCGATAGGTATCGGAGAGTTGTGTATGGTGGGACAGTTTCAAGGAGGCAGAGGGTTACAAGTGGGGTCCCACGGGGCTCAGTACTGGGACCTATATTGTTTAACCTTTATATCAGTGGATTGCAGAGGAATATTCAGTTGTTTGCGAATGAGGTGAAGCTGAGAAGGGTTATTAGTAATGGTTCAAATGTGGTAGTCCTGCAAGAGAATTTGAATAAGCTTGACAGACAGGCAAATGAATGGGGGTCGGTTTAATGCAAAACAAATAAGGTCTTCAGGTTCGGGACACATCGATGGAACGCTTCATACTCTATTGGAGGAGCTATAATGGAGGAAGTAGGGGAGACATGAGATCTGGGGTTGATGATTAATAGAAACCTGAAATTTAAGGGACGTATTGCAAAGGTGGTGAAGGTAACACAGAGGATTGCTGCAATAATGAGAAGGACGCTGATCTGCTGAGATAAAAGTGTTATCATTCCAGTGTATAAGACCCTAATCAGACCACACGTAGACTATTGTTCTCAGATTTGTTTACTAGGATTTGAAGGGGATAAATTAACTGTGGAAAGGGTAGAAAGGCAGATAACAAAGAAAGTTTCAGGACTGTACAGTGTTAGTTATGAGGATCGGCTGAGGGAATGTGGACTGCAGAGTTTGGTGGATAGTAGAACTAGAGGTGATATGATTGAGACTTTTAAACTGTTGAGAGGTGGTTACAGGTTTGACACTCGGGAGTTCTTTCGCTTGGTTGAACAGCAGGAAGGAGTGATGACAAGGGGCCATCCCTAGAAGTTATGAAAGGAAACTGTGAGCAAGAGGGTGAGGAGTAGTTTCTTTGCATGGAGGGTGGTTGAACCGTGGAATGCATTGCTTGATAGATTGGTGAGAGCGAGAACGGTCAATGAATTTAAGGAGTGGTATGATTTACTTTGTGTTTCCTAGGAGGGACCTCCTGTGTTGAGTCTTTTGACTCCTTGGAGGCCTAAATAATAATAATATACTGTGAAAATATCTTGCACTTCGGAAGCATTTTTTCCTCGATATTCTTCAGTCTCCTCTCTCTTGATGTAGATATTACTTTTTTTCTGTGATTATTTTGAAATCTCCAGTTTTTAGAATACTGTCTCAATACTCTAATCATGCTTGTTTGAGAACATTTGAATTTCTTATCTATAAACAGTTGAGTTTGGCCTTTGTTTAGAGACCGAATACGACATTTCTTAACTTCCGATATATCACTTGTTTGATCTATGTTTAGCAAATGATTAACTGAAATCCACATGCAAGCAATTCTTCGCACATGAGTCTGTCCCACAGCTACTGAAATATATGCTATTTCTTTGCTCTCCTCAAAACCAATGGGAAGAATTGGGAATGTTCTAATATTTTGAACTACATTAAAAATTATTCAAATTTTGTGAATGTTTTCAAATAACAGTTTTCTTATAAATTATATTACATTTTTATGTTTACATGGTTATATAATCTACAAAGTACATAGATTTAGATGATGCTAATTCATATTTGGTAATAATTATTTTCTGTACAATAAATTAGAATTGCAAATCATTCAACACATTTTCTTTGATTATTCTAATTTTTTGATTCAGAGGTGTACATGCATGATGGTTTGCATTTGAATGGCTCTGGAGTGAATGCACTAGAGAAAGTATTGCTCGATGGAAGTAGTGTGTGATGTGCATAAGAGATCATAAGTAAAAGATGAAGTGAAAAATCAGGAGAGAGTATTGAATAGCCAGAAGTGCTTGTCATTGGAAGCAGTAGTAGTGGGTATCTTGAGAGTTCATCGAAAAAATAGTTAATCGAAAGACAATTCATCAAACAACAATTCGTTGAAAATGCAATTGATAGAAAAAAACAATTCACCGAAAACTTTTAACTTTTTAGAAAATGTTATGATAAAAGTGATCCATTTAAAGCAAAAACTGGACAGTGCAGAGTGAGTTAGCAATGCTACTTTAATAGGGAATAATTGTAAAAAAATTTAGTTTCTTATTGTCTTTCTTGTCCAATAACTGTTTAATATCTGTTCACGGGAGTGATTTGCCTGTTTCCGGGAAAAAAAGCCCAGCTATACAGACCCATTATTATTATTATTGTTACTAGTAGTAATATGCAACTTCAATACAGCAATTATTATGGGATGAATTTTGCTCATCTTACTTTATAAACCAGACAAATTGCCAGAAGAATACATGCAATTTACAGATAAAATACACTGGCGGCATTGTCTTTCTGAAATTTCATTCGCTATTTGAAACATGTTTTTCCGATGAATTGCATTTTTGACGAATTGTTGTTCAATGAAATGTTCATTTGATGAATTGTCTTTCGATTAACTGTTTTTTTTGATGAATTTTCTGGAACCATAGTAGTGTGAGGAATTAAGAGAGAACGGGAATGGAAGAGGAACACGGAAACAGGGGGAAAGCCTAGCTGGACAGGGTGACATGTCATTGCGAGAGTGGATTTGAAGGTGACAGTGAATGTTGGTATGAAGATGGAATATATTTCAATGTGAGTGGTAAAGTTGAGACTGAGCAGATATATGTGGTAAATGGTGATAACAGTAATTGGGCAAGGGCAGGTGTAATGGGGTAATCACAACCAACAAGTGGCTTGGGTAGGACTGGTTATAGACCTAAAAATGAACTACTGTGTTTGTTTATGAATACCAGAAGTATCAGAAATAAGGAGATGAAATAATTTCACTGATTGAGTTTATTTGCCCCCCAAATCATTGGAATAAGTGAAACATGGTTGAATGAAGATGATATTCTAACAGGAATTGAAATGGAAGGATACAATATTTTTCGAAAGGATAGCAAGGACAAGAAGGGATGGTAGAGTGCTGCTGATGAAAGCAGGAGAATTACCACCACATGAGGTAGATATGAAAGAAGGAAAGAGAGCCAATGTTTATGTGGTAGTGTGGTGTAATGTGGAGGTTGACAGGAAGACGTATTTAGTTGAATGTTGCTATAGACAAGAGAATGTGGAAGGTAGTGATGAAAAAATGTATAAAAAACTTGGACTAGTGAACAAAGGAAGGGTAATTATTATGGTTGATTTTAATTATGGCAGTATAGATTGGAATGGAGAGAGCATTTCAGAATAAGGAAAATGAATTTCTCTTTTTATTGAGAGATAACTATCTCAGCCAGCATGCAAGGATTGAGAGTTTTAGATCTGCCCATTTCATCAGAGGATGTAATTGTGTGTGGGGTTTGACACTTTTCTCCATTTGGTGAGAGTGACCATAAAGTAATCACCTGGATTGTGACTAGCAATATTCCGACTTCTGTGAGGACAGGATATATCTGGAATTACAAGGCTGCTGATCATGACGAGCTTAGGAGACAGCTTGGAGCTATAGCATGGAATGAGGAGTTGAGCAGTAAGGTAAGGAAATAAATGCTGCTTGGAAACTGATAAAGAAATACATAACGGCATCAATATGTGAATGTGTTCTGTCGGCCAAAGTGCTGAATAAGGTAGGTCTAAAATGGATGAATGAGGGGCTTAAGCATGAAATCTGAAAGAAGATACTTTGGAGGCAGTACAAGATGAATAATGGTAATAATCAGTTACATGAAGATTATAAAGAACAAGCCAGGAGAGTGACTCAGTCATGAATGATAACAACAGTGCAATATGAGCAGAAATTGGTAAATCAGGCAAAGAAAAACCCTAGAGAGTTTTTTAGATATGTGACAAGTAGAGGAAAGAATGATCATGGTAATGTGATGTTAATGGATGAAAATGGTACAATGTTAACTGCTGCAGAAGACATTATTGAGGTATTCGGTGATAAACTTATACAGTTGTTTCATCCCGATCAGGGTATAATCATGAGGAACTTAAGAGCAGAGGACATAGGAGAGGATGGGTTAATTGTGAGTGAGCATGAGGTATTTGAGGAAATAACCTTGATGTCAATAAGGCATTTCGATTTGATGACATATTACCATGCATCTTAAGGTAGGTCTAAAATGGATGAATGAATCTTAAGGGAATGTTCCAGGGAATTGGTAGTAGAATTGGCATGCCTATTTAATAAGTCTTACAACAGCCCAGATTCCAAGGGGGCAGAAAGAAGGTAAAATTGTTCCACTAAATATAAGTGATGATAAGACCGTGGCTTCAAATTATAGGCCAATCTGTATATCTGAAGTTTTGGTGAAGGTAGTACTAGAGAAATTACTGTGAAATACCATACAGAAATGGGTTGATAACAGCAGTAATCTCTGTGTGTTTTTTAAAGGGAGATAATGCTTTAATAACTTAGTTATGTGTCATACTATAACAAGTTGACAAATACTTTGGACAGGGGAGACTCATATACAATGGTGTACTTGAATTGTGCAAAATCTTTTGATAAACTGCCACATACAAAGCGGCTAAATAAGTTGAAACAGATGGAATTGGATAACAGACTTCTGAGTTGGATTAGTGACTGCCTGTTAGATAGGTATCAGAAAGTTTTATATGGGGTGTAGTCAGTACCGTCAACAGGGTGTAGCATAGTGGCAGCCTACCTCACGGTGCGGCTTAACACGTTCACTGCCACGCTACTTTGGCATAGTCTGTTCCCGTACGCTGAGCAATTTCACTACTTCAAGGTCAGTACGGTAATCTTGTTGCCGGCGGTAAGTGTCATACGAGTATACTCATAGTTGGCTTGTGCAGAGCATATACCATCTATGAGAATACACAGTTTTGATGCTAGCTCCACAAGCCAAGCATTTTCACTTCTTCAAGGTCAGTACGGTAATCTCGTTGCTGGCGGTAAGCGTCATACGAGTATACTCGTAGCTGGCTTGTGTGGCAGGTTTACCAACGAGTATACTCGTAGTTGGCAGCGAACGTGTTAATAAGGTGCTCTTTCAGCCATATTGTAGTAGGCACCGCAATATGGCTGAACGTTAGCATAGCATTGCTATGCTAACAATTCCTGTTAGCATAGCAAGTGCAGAAAGAAGTTCTTCCAATCTTAAACGAGTTAAAAATTATTTGTGAACAGCAATGACCCAAGAAAGATTAGTTGGTCTAGCAACTATATTGATAGAGGCAGACATAGCTTATCATTTAAATTTAGAGGAGCTTATAAACAGTTTCATTGTGCGATATCCCCGTAGAGCAAACATTTAAATAATATTATTATGTAATCGTTTTGCTTTAATGTTTCTGTTGTAATAAAAACAAAATAGTAATTGGAGATTTTCTTATATTTTTGTCTTATAATCCATCAGGGGTGATATTTAATTGTTTGCCTCAGGTTGCGATCTAATCTGAAGACGGCCCTGGGTGTAGTATCTCAAAAGAGGAATGTCATACTGACCTCTCAATGACCCCAAAACTGACCTCTATGGTACACTGGTGGTGTACCATAGAGGTCAGTTTTGGGGCCATTGTTGTTTATTTTGTATGTTAATGATATTGAGATGGGTTTAACTAGTGATATGCAGCTGTTTGTAGATTATCAAAAATTGGGGAAAACAATGCAGAGTCAAGCATTTGTTATGGCATTACAGGAGGACTTGAATAAATTGCATGAATTGGCAGGTAAGTGGAACTGCCAGTTTAATATTGCAGTGTGTAAGGTTTTGAGATTTGGTAGGCAGTGATGGGATGTCAAGTATACACTTGGTAGGGAAAGTTTAAAGGAAGTAGAGTAGATAAGAGATCTGGGAGCAGTGGTGGACAAGAACCAGAAATTCAGAGTCCACATTGCACAAGTTGTGAAAACATCACATCAGATAATGGCAATGATGCAAAGGACCCTAACATGCAGAAATAAAGAGGTTATGATGCCACTGTATAAGGCCTTGATCGGCCTCATATGGATTATTGTACATATTTGGTCATTGGATTTTAATGGTGACGAGGATATGTTGGAACAGGTCTAGAGAAAATTCACAAAGGCAGTCAACAGACTGTTGGAGTATGAGGACAGAATGAGATAATGTAAATTGCAGAGTTTCATGAAGAGGAGGGGAAGCAGGGAAATGATTGAGATATATAAGCTAGTCAAAGGTTGTTATTAGGTTGACATGGAAGAGATTTTTCATAGAATGGGAGGGTAGATCAACAGACCATTGCTGGAAACTGTATAAGGAGGATGTGAGGAGAAAGTTCTTTGCATGAAGAACGGATTTGTAAGTGTAATGCTTTACCAGGGTGGGTTGTGAATGTAGAGACATTGGATCATTTTAAGGCAATGTTGGATGAGCATTGTGTGCAATAGTAAGTACCTCCTATAATGAGTCTCTGATTACATGTTCAGATGTTAATAATAATAATAGTAGGGTTGCACTGTATCCTGCAGCTTCTCGCTGTGCCACTAAGAAAGTCTCATACCTCATCAGTTCACCTGCAGCTGTTTAATACACACAGAGCAGAGTTCTTTGATTTCTTACCTATCTCTACTAACTCTATGAGATCTTATATCTTAGTTGATTATTGTTGGAAGTTTTTTCACTTGGTTATACTACAAATTAAAGATACCAAGAAATTATATACTTGGTTTAATCTTTTATCCAAGTGTTAGCAAACAAGTTTGCACCTGAACTTGTATAAATTGATGATAGCTGATGAAATGCAACCAAGGAGAATTGAAGTTGTATTGCAGGATAGTGAAAAAAGCTCATTTGAGGCTATTTGGTGTGAGATTGAGACTGGCAGAACAAAATATACAGTTGGGTGCTGCTATAGACCAGCTGATGGAATAGATGGTGGAGATAGTATGCATAAACAAATTTATGAAATGAGTAGGAGGAGAGTAATTATTATGGGGGATTTCAACTATGGTAACATTGATTGGAAAGAGGAGAGGACACGTGAGGAAGGAACTGGATTTTATTCAAATTATTAAGGGATAACTATCTGAGACAGCATGTAATAGAAAATACTAGGGGTTTAAGAGTGCTTGACCTGGTAATAGCATCTGAGAATTTGACTGTAATGAATATGACCATGTTTGCTACCTATTGGTGAGAGTGATCATAAGGTCTTGACCTGGGAGGTGGCTAAAGGTGTGGAATTTTCGGTTAAGCATCCCATGCCCTATCAACATGCAGCCCTTGCAGTTTTACATGACATGGCATGTAAAACTGCAAGGGCTGCATGTTGATAGGGCACGGGAAGCAGTCAGGGAGCATTTGCAGGAGGTTATGGCTGACTGTATACCTAGAGACCGAATAGTAAATCAAGTAGGGGTTAAATGGATGAATAGCACCATTAAACTTGAGTTGCAGAAAAAGAAACAACTCCTTAAAGAAGGAATTTAAGGAGAAAGGTGACCTAGGCACATCAACGGTATAAAGCGCAGACCAGAAGGGTAACAAGTCTGGTAAGAAAAGCAAAAAAGGATTACGAAAGAACATAGGCCATGCAGGCTAAAGAGAATCCTAAACAGTTTTTTCGATATGTTGCAAGTAAAAGGAAAAATGTATATGGCAGAATGATTTTAATGAATGCCGATGGTAGAATAGTTGAATCGGTTGATATAGTTGAGTTACTGAGTGAGCACTTTGCAAGAATATATCATCCAGGTGGTGACATTGCAGAAATGAATGAACCAGTAGATTATACGGGAATTGTGGTGAATGAAGTGGAGGTGAGTAGTCTATTGCATATCCTCAATGTCAATACATCTGTGGGATTGGATGATATACCAGCTCGTGTCGTACGAGAAGCAGCTAAAGAATTGTCAGTACCCTTGACCATTTTGTATAATTTGAGTCTTGCGTCTGGGTTAGTCCCGAAGGGGTGGAAAGAGGGGAAAATAATTCCACTGCATAAAGGAGGATCCAAGACTGGTGTTGCAAATTACTGACCGATCAGCATATCAGGAGTCATTGTCAAGGGCTTGGAGAAAGTAGTCAAGGGAAAAATACAGGAATGGATTGATGAAAATGAGATACTGTATGGGGAATGGCATGGTTTTGTGAAGGGCAGATCATGCCTCAGTAACTTGCTCAAGTTTTATAACAAAATGACGGCTGAACTGGATAAGGGTAATGGGTTTACAGTGATACTGTTGGACCTGGCTAAGGCCTTTTACAGGATACCACATGGAATTCTAATCTGTAAACTGCAACATATGGGAATGGATATGTGGGTGGTTGATGGAGAGATATCAGAGAATAGTTTACTCAAAAGTAGAATCCAAATGACGTCCTGTGACTAGTGGTGTGCCGTAAGGTTCTGTTCTTCGACCACTGCTGTTTAATTTGTTCATTAACAATATAGAGAAGGATATAAGAGGAGTGGTTCATTTGTTCACTGATGATGCAAAGTTGGGTAGAGCAATAGTGAATGCAGAAGATGTCAAAATCTTGCAGGATGATTTGGATAGATTGGAGTTCTGGGCTAAGGAGAATGGATGTCAATTTAATGTGACAAAAGGTAAGGTTATGCATTTTGGGGTGAAAAGATTAGCAGCTGTATACCACATTGGTGGAACTGTACTCCAGGAGATTGATGAAGCCAGGGACTTCGGAGTGTTGGTGGATAGGGAAATGAAGTTTATGGGACACATTGCAAAAGTGGCTAAATCAGCTCATCAAATCACTTGGTTGCTGAAAAATACTTTGACGAGCAGAGACAATCAAGTTATTGTTCCTCTGTACTAAGCCTTGTTAAGACCTCATCTCGACTACTCTGCCCAGATTTGGTCACCTAGGTTTCTTCTTTATGGGGAGGAGGTGGAGAGGATCTAGAGGCGAGTGACCAAGATGATAGCAGGTCTATGGAATGAACCTCATGAGAACAGGTTGAAGATTTGTGGGTTGCAGAAATTGGTTAATAGTCAGAAAAGGGGAGATATGATTGAGACATTCAAATTGCTGAAGGGTTTTTATAGGATTAATTCAGAGGATATTTTTCAGATCAGGTCTGGTGGTGGCAGAACTAGGGGACATGGGCAAGAGTGTGGTTAGCAAGGGTGTTAGAACTGGGTTTTTTACTTTTAGAGTGGTGAATGAGTGGAATAAGCTGTCTGAGTCTGTTGTGGGTGCTATGACAGTGAATGAGTTCAAGGCAAAGTATGATAGATACTGTGTGAATGTCGAATAGTTGTGTGGACATGATGTTTAGGGCCTCTCTTGATGAGTCTAAGGACTCCTTGGAGTCGTCTATAATAATAGTAATATGACTTCACATCACTTGCCTAGTATCCCATAATGCAAAGCACATATCCTAATGGGTATGTATAATGCTATGCATTATTGGAACGGTCACAACCCAGACCGCTTTCAAGATGAGGAGATGTTAAAAACAAGCACGTGATGAAATTATAATTTTTATCAGTAGGCATTTGAACCTTTATTGAATCAGTGGGAGCCCTACCCAGATGTGATACCAAGTTGTTGGAAGTTTTTTCACCTGGTTATACTACAAATTAAAGATACCAAGAAATTATATGCATGGTTAAATAATTGCTACCATCCTTCAGTTGTAGAAGTCCATATAAGGATTCTTCTTGTCGTGAGAAGAAAACGCGGCTTTTCCCATTCTGGTGTTTTATTCTTTTTAGGAGCAATTATACTATAGAGATGCTATGGTGTATTCATCAGTAAATAATAAACAGTTCTATAATTTTTCATCAGAGAACCCTGGTAAATGATGGGTTACAAAGCACACATTTGCTTAATTGTTTTTCTTCAATTAGTGTAATTAATACAAGTAACTTTCAGCTGTTGACATCTGAAACAACTAAAATGCCTACTTATAAAAATTACAATTTGATCATGCACTTGTTTTTAATATCTCTCCCTCTAGAAACTCCTTGTATTATCATATGACAGCAAATATCTTGTTTTTTAGTTCTTTCTCTGCAAATGATTATTAAAATATTGTGGTAGAACCAGCAATAGTTCGTTTGCTGGTTGATGAGATTGCATAGAGTAAACAAATTGCAAGTTTACTATCTTACAACAAAAAACAAATTGCAACATAAATATTGAATTTCCTGAAATTAATCCTTCTCCTCTCAAGCAATATATATACAGGTAACTCTCGTAAAACGCGGATGCAGGGCCGGCTCTACTGATGGTGCAAGATGTGTAGTTGCATGAGGCGGCAAAGTTGACATAAATTATATGAAAAATAAGGGAGAAGGAGCGGCAAAATATTCTACTGCACGAGGCGACTATACGAAAAATAAGGGAGAAGGGGCAGAAAAATATGCTACTGTACAGGGCGGCCCTGCTTTGATGTTAGGTTCCACAAAAATGCATTACATAAATCGCGTTATGCAAGACTCAGATCACATAGAAAAAGTAGGTTTAGGTTCCGAAATCGTTTTTTTTTTTTTTTAAGATTATGTAAACAATGACATCCAACAAAAAAATATATTTTTATTTAATTCAGGTAATTCATAAGTTAAGAAAACATAAACTATGAAACAAATACATAGTAAAAAATTATAAATTGTATGTAAACTTCATTGCACATAATACATAAACGTTTTAGGCAAAATAAAATAAAGTGTATATTTTATTACTTAAATAAAGAGCCAGTGGGCTTCATTTCGGTGTTGTAACATTATTTAAATTAAGGGGATATTAAATCCCACATTGTTTCAAAACCGAATAAGAAACTCAAAGATCGGAATTAAAGAGTTTCATGGTGAATATAGTAAACTATAAAAGTATCGGCCGATAATAGCGTAAGCCAAAGCACGTAGTACAAACGAGGGCAACTCATCGCAAAGGTGGGTAAAACTCTTATCACTATTCTTAGTATTTCCCATAATGTAAAAACATATCTCCTAGGAGATGTATGATGTTATGCATTATGGTGGAAGGTCAGTGAGTAGGTAGACCAAATTAATATTAATACTGAGGGTATAGCAAAAAGAACTTATATAATCTGCTATACGAGTTGTTAAACAGGTGCACCCATTAAATTACTTAAATAAAGAGCCAATAGTTTCGGCAATGTAACATTATTTAAATTAATGGGATATTATATTAAATCCCACATTGTTTCAAAACCTAATGAGAAACTCAAAGATTGGAATCAAAGAGTTTCATGACGAATATAGTAAACTATAAAAGTATCGGCAGATACTAGCATAAGCCAAAGCACGTAGTACAAACTTCGGTTTTGAAACAATGTGGGATTTGATATTCCCTTAATTTAAATAGTGTAGATTTTAATTGTCATCACTATCTTCAAAACTAACATTTCATAGATGTTCTTTATTTACGAGTGGCCGGACGTCGTAATCACTTGAAATCTCTTGGACATCATTTGTATAATTCCCATTGCATACTTCAGCTCATTTAGTTATCAAGAAGTGAGCAATAAGACCATGCTTACCACTATGCTGCAATTTTTATTAAGTTCATAATACGGAGCTAAACAAATATCCAATTGTCTCGCGAATTTTCCGGAGCGCTCCATCGAGAAATCATTATTCATAAAATAACTTTCTTGCCAAGTCCAATCATCCTGCTGATTTCTTTAAACTGAATTCTTTAATGGATTCATCACAACCAGAATCTTGCACAAAGCTTTTTTATTTGCAATTCTTCATGGAAAATATATCCTACACGTTCTTTTGAAATGCCTATAGTCTCAACAGTTTCACGCAGTTTGACTCGCAGGTCATCCAATACCATATTGTGTACTTGATCAATGATTTCTGGTGTTGTTACACTTTTTGGATATCCTTCACAGGGATCATCTTAAAGGCTGGTACGCCCACGTTTAAACTCGCCAGCCCATTTCTTAATTGTGAAAAATGAAGGAGAATAGTGCCCATAAACTTTTATGAATTTCGAATGAATTTCTTTTGGCATTAAACCTTCTTTTACAAAGAATTTTATAACCACACGATACTCAATTTTATCCATTTCAAGGGACACAAACAACACTTTTGCTTCAGACAGCTCTATAAAATTAACTACTTGGTAGAATGACTTGCAATTTCACATGGGTGCTTATTAGAGATGTACCAACTTGCTGATAAAAAAATCTTGCCGATAGATGGCAACACTATCAGCAAGATTTATAGTCTACAAATGTCTTCAGGTTGGTGCTACTTTACCAGATCTTGTTCAGAATGTAGCACTAGGGCTGATAAGTTCAATACAGCTATCATAGAGCATATTTTGCTTTCTGCTATGGGGTCATTTAATCTAAAATGCATCATATAAAAAACATTATAAGGCTTCAAAGTGACTCTGTTTCTGTATAAGACACTATTATTCAGTCATTTTTTTATGATGCTCAGTTTATCATGCCTATTCCCATTCTAAACTACTTGAGGGAAATTAATGAATCATATCACATAGACATCATCTAAACCCTAAAATTATTGTAAACTGCCTTATCATTCTTTGGTGTGAAAGTATGGAGCCTAAACTAATTACTTTCATATTATGCATCTCTAGGTTGAATTTGCAGCTGTTGACTGTACAGTACTTAGTTCACTTTGTACTGCCAATGATGTTAAGGGATATCCAACTTTCAGGTACTTCAATTATTACAAAATATCAAAGCCATATGAAGGAACCCGTACGGTGAGTAAAATTATAATGTTAAATCATAAAAGCAACATCATGTTTGTTTAATTTTAGAATAATATTACACCTTTTTTTTTTTTTTTTTTTTGACCAATAAATTTAATGATAAATTATGCCAAGTTTCTCCAACTGGGCTGTTTGGCTTCTTCAGGGAATACAAATGGTAAAGTCAACTCAAAGTCGCTAGTACATAGAACAACTTATAAAATTTAACAAAATTAAAAAAAAAGTAACATCATATGCATGGAACATGTGTTTCATTAGTTATTGTTGTGTGTGCATACTCTGTAGTTTGCAGCGAAATTAAATTCAGACAAGATTAGCGATTTTATTAGGGATTTTCCATATGTCAGGCAGGATCATTCCTTGATTTCTGTTTAGGCTGCTTTCAGAATGAAGAACCTCTGTGGCTTCTTTGAAATTGCGACACTGGAAATTTTCATTTAGATAAGGCATGGAACTTTTGTCCCATTCAGTGGTGTGGCTTGTGTTGAAGAAGTGGAGGGCTAATCCGGAACTATCTATTCTATTGTTTTTAACATCCTCTACATGTTCCTTTTTTCTTATTTCTAGACTTCTTGATGTCTGACCTATGTAGCTTAGACCAGTGCTTCCCAAACTTATGGATGTAAAGGCCCCTTTGGAAAAGTTATAATATTTCACGACTCCCATCAGAAAAAAAATTGTAATACAGACATATATTATTATAATATTTATTGCATTTATATTCAATACAAAACATACACAGCAAATATTGCAAAAATCAAATGCAAATATTACATTTCTAGCATCTCACATACACATTTGAGATTTAAATTTATTTTCATTATTTCACGGCCCCCCTCAACACAACTAACCGTCCCCGAGGGGGCCTCGGCCCACAGTTTGGGAAGCGCTGGTTTAGACCGCAAGAGCAACGGATGTTGTATACTCCAGCCTATTTGAAGAACACATTGCTGTCTTTTGGTGACCTTAATATGTTTCGGATTGTCTTGATAGATTTGAAAGTTATTCTAATTTCAACATTTGAATAGTGTAGCAATCTTTTTTGATATTTTTTTTCCTGCATAGGGGATGGCAATTGAGGATTTATATTGAGTTTTGGCATATTGCTGTTGTGTAGGGTTGCTATGAAGAATCTTTTTAATTAAATTTCTTGGATAGCCGTTGTTTACCAGGGTCTGTAATATATGAGTTAAATAGAGCCACCAGCATCATATCAGAAGAAAAAGACCTCCAGGACGAATTAATTCATATATCACAGACCCTGATAAACAATGGCTATCCAAGAAATTTAATTAAAAAGATTCTTCATAGCAACCCCACGCAACAACAATCTGCCAAGACTCAATATAAATCTTCAGTTGCCATCCCTTATGCAGGAACACTGTCAAAAAATATTGCAACACTCTTCAAACCTTTTGAAATTAGAGTAACTTTCAAGACGATCCGAAACATATTAAGGTCACCAAAAGAGCAATGCCTTCTTCAAATACACTGGAGTATACAACATCCCTTGCTCTTGTGGTCTAAACTACATAGGTCAGACATCAAGAAGTCTTGAAATAACTAAAAAGGAACACGTAGGAAATGTTAAAAACAACAGAATAGATAGTCCCAGATTAGCCCTCCACTTCTTCAACACAAGCCACGCCATTGAATGGGACAAACGTTCCATGCCTTATCTAGAATTATTATTATTATTATTATTATTATTCCAGGCAACTCCAAGGAATCGACAGACTCATCGAGGGAGGCCCTAACATCATGTCAAGAACAACTACTCGACATTCACACAGTATCTATCATACCTCGCCTTGAACTCATTCATGGTCGTAGCACCCACCACAGACTCTTGCAACTTATTCCACTCATTCACCACTCTCCAATTAAAAAACCTAGCTCTAACAACCTTGTTAACCACATTCTTGCCCAGCTTCCATGCATGGCCCCTAGTCCTCCCACCACCAGTCCTATTTTCAAAAATATCTTCTGGATTAATCATACAGTAACCCTTCAGTAATTTGAATGTCTCAATCATATCACCTTTTTCCGCCTATCGACCAATTTTTGCAACCCACAAATCTTCAACCTATTCTCATAAGGTTCATTCCACAGACCTGCTATCATCTTAGTCACTCGTCTCTGGATCCTCTCCACTTCCTCCCCATCACGAAGAAACCCTGGTGTCCATAACTGGGCACAGTAGTCCAGGTGGGGTCTTATCAAGGCTTGATAGAGAGGAACAATAACTTGTTTGTCTCTGCATGTTAAAGTATTTTTCAGAAGCCAAGTGATTTGATGGGCTGATTTAGCCACTTTTGCAATGTGCCCCCTAAACTTCAATTCCCTATCCACCAACACTCCTAAATCCCTGGCCTCATCAATCTCCTTGAGTACAGTTCCACCAATGTGATATACTGCTGCTATTCTTTTCAGCCCAAAATGCATAACCTTACACTTTGCCACATTAAATTGATATCCATTTTTCCTAGCCCAGTCCTCCAAACTATCCAAATCATCCTGTAAAATTTTGACATCCTGTGCACTCACAATTGCTCTACCCAACCGTGCATCATCAGCAAACAAGTGAACACTTCCTCACAAATCCTTTTCTATATCATTGATGAACAAATTGAAAAGTAGTGGTCCAAGAACAGAGCCCTGCGGCACACCACTAGTCACAAGCCGTCTTTTAGAGTCAACTCCTGAATAAACCACTCTTGGTGGTATCTCTCCATCAACCACCCTCGTATCCATCTCACCAACCGTATATTCATCCCCATCTGCTCCAATTTACTGATTAGGGTTCCATGTGGTATCCTGTCAAAGGCCTTAGCAAGATCCAATGGAATCACTGTAAACCCATTACCCTTATTCAGTTCAGCCGTCACTGTGTTATAAAACATGAGCAAGTTACTGAGGCATGATCTACCCTTCACAAAACCATGTTGTCCCCCATACAATATCCCATTTTCATCTATCCAATCCTGTATTCTTTTCTTGACTAATTTCTCTAAGACCTTGACAGCGATTCCTAAAATGCTAATTGGTCAGTAATTTGCAACTGCAGTCTTGGAACAACCTTTATGCAGTGGAACTATTTTCCCTTCTTTCCACTCCTTCGGGACTAACCCAGACCAGAGACTCAAATTAAACAAAATGGTCAAGAGTACTGACAATTCTTTTGCCGCTTCTCGTACGACACGAGCTGGTATACCATCCAATCCCATAGATGTATTGACATTGAGGTTATGCAATAGACTACTCACCTCCACTTCATTCACCACAATTCCCGTATAATCTACTGGTTCATTCGTTTCTGCAATGTCACCACTCTCTGGTGACATTGCAGAATGTCACATTTTTGCAAAGTGCTCACTCAGTAACTCAACTATATCAACTGATTCAGTTATCTCCCTACCATTGGCATTCTTTAAAATCATTCTGCCATATACATTTTTCCTTTTACTTGCATCATATAAAAAAACTGTTTAGGATTCTCTTTAGCCTGCATGGCCTATGTTCTTTCGTAATCCTTT
The DNA here is from genome assembly GCF_054136105.1 of Typopeltis vanoorti. Lineage (NCBI taxonomy): Eukaryota > Metazoa > Arthropoda > Arachnida > Uropygi > Thelyphonidae > Typopeltis > Typopeltis vanoorti. The sequence continues at coordinate 120,441,240 of NC_143563.1, read as the reverse complement.
TTTGCTTTTCTTACCACACTCGTTACCCTTCTGGCCTGCGCTTTATACCGTTCATGTGCCTGCCGGTCACCTTTCTCCTTAAATTCCCTCCATAGTTGTTTCTTTTTTTTTTTTGCAGCTCAAGCTTAATGGTGTTATTCATCCATTTAACCTCTACTTGATTTACTATTCGGACTCTAGCTATACAGTTAGCCATTGCTTCATGCAAACACTTCTTAACTGCCTCCCATGCACTATCAACTTCTAGTTCTTGCAGTTGTACATGCCATGGCACTGAACCAATCAAACTCCTAAGCTTGTCATACTTTCCAGTCCGATAATTTCACATGTACCTTGTCTTAATTGTAAATTCCACACCTTTAGCCACCTCCCAAGTCAAGACCCTATGATCACTCTCACCAATTGGTGGCAATGTGGTAATATTTGCTACAGCCAAATCCTCAGATGTAATTACTAGGTCAAGCACTCTTTGACCCATAGTATTTTCCATTACATGCTGTCGCATATAGTTATCCCTTAATAACCGCATAAAATCCAATTCCTTCCTCTCGTGTGTCCTCTCCTCACTCCAATTAATGCGACCATAGTTGAAATCTCCCATAATAATTACCCTCCTTCCACTGATTTTTTCTATTTGCTTGTGCATACTGTCTCCACCATCTTTTCCATCACCTGTCTGTTCCAGCACCCAATTGTATATTTTGTTCTGCTTGCCACAATCGCACATCAAATGGCCTCAAATGTGCTCTTTTCTCTATCCTGCAATTCAACTTCTATTCTCCTTGGCTGCAGCTCATCAGCTATCATCAACAATACTCCTCCCCCCCATTTTATTCTCCCTGTCATTCCCGAACACACTGTATCCATCACATTCAATCCCACTAGCTATATCATCTACAGTTAGCCATGATTCACTAATGCCAATAACCTGTGGTCTGGAAGTGCCAACCATGGCCAAAAACTCTTCCTTCTTGTTCCTATTACTCCTAGCATTAGTGGACACGAATTTAAGACCCCCATTATCCCCATCCCTACCTTAATGCCTTATATTAACTATCCCATTCTGATTTGTTGTCCTTATTCGCTCGGGCATATTATACTCATTCATACATTCAACTGCCTCCCTAAGGTCTGTATATCTACTCACCGCCTTAATAAATCTAGTTTCCCTGATTTTGCACATCCACTACATTCAGCAACACTTTTTCAAGTCTCCTTACACCGTATCCATTCAAATGCAAGCCATCCATCTTATATAGATCCTTTCGCCCATCGAACTCACTCCACACGTCCACAAATTCCACACCACTCATCATACGTAACCCACGCATAAAGTCATTTGCAATTATGCCCCTCCTTTTAAACATTTCACTGTCATAGTGCTGCAAAAGACTAATCATCCTAACTCTCTCTCACTCTTTTCTTTTGCTACCTCAGACTATTCATTCAGGTCCTCTTATCATTTCCATTTTATCTCCTTTCAAATCATTCGTACCTGCCACAACAATCATTTCTTTCACCCTTTCCTTTTGCTCTCTAATGGACTCAGTTACATCCTTTATGGTCGCACCAGGTTGGTACGATTTTGTCAAATCCTCTACTAACACACCTCGTACTAATGAGTCTCCATACAGCACTCTCTCTCCTTCATTTTGTTTGCGTTCATACTCATATGCTTATTTTTCCTATCATACTTTTTATTATTGGCTGGTACACTCAGTTGACTTTTGTTCAGGCGGTCTAGCTGCCGCTTTGCCCTTTGTATCGCTCCGCTCAATAATGCGATCTCACTCATTAGGCATCTATCTCATCTTTTTTATTCTCTGTAAAACCATTAATTTGCTCTGAATTAATACCATCATTCACACTTTCTACATTCACGCCCTCACAGTTCTCTGGTACAACCTTGCCATTTCTTGTCATATCACTGTTTTCTTCATTCTGAAGTTTGACAAAAATATCACACTCACTACCTGAAATACTCATTCTCCTTACATTTTCTACACATATTCACTCCTTTATTATCATCTAACCATACTCCGACCACACTCCGCAAAGCATACATTTCGCAGATACTACACTGAATCATCTCCTTTATATTACCGTTATTGAATAAAGATGGCGAACCATCATTACTGGCCGCCATTTTCCTTCGTATGGGAGCCATACTCACTTAACATATTTTAACAAACAGACACACTAAGATACACAAGACAAACAAACCTGCGTAATATTCAAGTAAATTTATCAGTGATAACTTAAAATAACACTTATCTTATCATGAGCTCACGACAAACACAAACAACTACGAATCCCAGAAGAAATTTTCCGGTGTCGCAATTTCAAAGAAGCCAGTGGTTCTTCGTTCTGAAAGCAGCCTAAACAGAAATCAAGGAATGATCTTGCCTGACATGTGGAAAACCCTAATAAGATCGCTAAGCTTGCCAGAATTTAATTTTACTGCAAAGTAGAGCCCGCACACACAACAGTAACTAATGAAACATTCTCCATGCATATGATGTTACTTTTTTTTTATTTTGTTATATTTTATACGTCTGTTCTGTGTACTAGCAACTTTGAGTAGTCTTTACCGTTAAACAGCCCAGTTGGTGAAAATTGTTGGCATAATTTATCATTAAATTTATTGGTCAAAAAAATACCCAGTGTAATCTTATTCTAAAATTAATTAAGTTTAGTGGCCAAAAAAAAATATACTCACAATCATGTTTGTTTTTTAAAATGTTAATGTTGTTAACTGTGGATGGATTAAAAGAGGATAGTGTCACATGAAAGAGCATTATATCAGTTTGAATAAATATGCATTTATAAATATTATACTCAATAAGAATAGATGTTATAATGATCTCACAGCGTGAATGTATTAAAAGAGAACATCTCATTATTAGTATATGATTAACATTTGCAATAAATCATCATACTATTCTACAGAGCCTCTGTAGCTCAGTCAGTATAGATATAGACCAGTGGTTGGCAACCTTTTTGGAGTGAAGAGCTATTTTTAAAATTATATCTTAAAAAAAGTTTAGAGAGCCGCACGCAGTGATGAACAACCAATGGTCCGCAGGCTGCATGCAGCCCTCTCAGGTTTTTTGTGCAGTCCACAGTGTTTATTTTGTACAGCAGAATTAGTATATTTTAATTAAAACTCTATTTTATGAATGTTGCAATTTACATTTACAAACTCTATTTTATGAATGTTGCAATTAACATTTGCAATAAATCATCATAATATTCTACAGAGCCTCTGTAGCTCAGTCAGTATAGATATAGACCAGTGGTTAATGCACATGTAAAAATAGCTCTGTAGCTATTTTTACATGTGCATTTATTTGTGCAGGTTAAAAAATTAAAATATACCTAAATAATGGAAAATAAATTAATACTTTCTTATCAAAGAAAAAGAAAATATTTATGCGGATCGAACTGAGTATTTGATTTACTATTTAATTGCTCATCGTTGCTTTAAATTTAGAAACTACATTGAAAACTATTATAATTAAATTATTTATTCAGTTGTTTTTTTTTTTTACAGTAACACATTATCATACTTGTAAAACACAGGGGCGGCATGTCACGCGAAATTATATGATATTTTTAAATATTAAATAATAAAACAAACATTTCCTCCTCCTTACAGAAACATGTATAAAATCCAATAACATACCTATTTCTTTAATTTGTTTATTAAATATATACATGTTTACACAAGAATAATATGTAATTTGCCAAATATTTCGGTCTGAATATTACAGACCATCTTCAGTGGCTACATAGGAATAGTTTTAAAAAAATAAGATGGAATATGAACAATTGATCATTCATAGAACGATCATATAACGAGCATAGATAGAACAAGCCACGTGATGTCATATTGCTAAGTATTAGAAGAGTAAACATTGTAAAGTCATAATTAAAGATATTAATTCAGAAATTCATGTAATAATCTTAAATAACATTAAACTAATATAGGAAATTTACATAAATAAAAAAAAAAATTAATGTGTTATCCTGATTAAACTTTCCCAAATTTTTGATCTAGATATACAGTCATTACGATTCAAGTTAGGATGTTGAAGTAAGGCCTCCACACTTTCTTTAAATAAATGTTCAAATTTGTAGCAACATCTGTGTAGGAGGAGAATCTTGGACCAAAGGATGTTGTGGCTTGTTTCTAATCCATGCTGAGCTAATAATACAGATTTCTCGGGTTTGTTGTATTGAATTGATGAGTAATGGTCTTGAATTCTTTTTTCTATGGAATGTCCAGTTTGTCCAAAATAGGAAAGATTACAGTTGCAAGGAACTTGATACACACCAGGTAGAGACAAGGTTGAGCATTTATCTTTAGATGAAGGAAAATGGGTGGATAATTTGTTAATAGGTGTATAAGTGGCTGTTAAATCATATTTCTTTAGAATTCTTGAAATTGGTTCTGAAATCCCGGAAATGTAAGGAATTGGAACTCGACATATTGAATCTTTGCTGTTATGTGTTGGATTGTAAGAATTGAAAAGGTGTTGTGTACTCTTTTTGGAGAAGCCATTTAGTTCCATGTGATGTTTGATAGTCGAAAGTTCTTTCTGTAATAAATGAGAAGTTGAACAGTTAATTTTGGCTCGTCGGATTAAACATTTTATGATTCCTGTTTTTTGGCAAGGATAATGAGTCCTTATATTCTCCAGATTCTTTGAGAATATAAGGACCTGTGAAAGTTGGTTCTCTGTAAACTGTTGTTGTAAGAATCCCTGAAGATGAACGGATAAGAAGGATGTCTAAAAATGATAACTTGTTGTCTTTTTCAATCTCCATGGTAAACTTTATACGAGAATGTAAGGAATTGATACTGCTTAAAAAGGAAGGTGAGGAGTCTTTGTTGTGAGGCCGTACAGCAAAGATGTCATCTATGTATCTAACCCAAAAGGATGGTTGAGGGAATATAGATGAGATCAGGACTTCTTCTAGATGTTTCAAATAAAAGTTGGCAATAGCAGGAGAGAGTGGACTTCCCATGGCTGTTCCTTCAACTTGGTTGTAAAATTTGTTTTGACATAAGAAATATCCAGAGTGCATTACGAAATCAAATAACTTTATAATATCTTGTGGAAAGATGTCAGCAAGTAATTCTAAAGTCTCTTTGAGAGGTACATTCGTATGTAAAGATTTTATATCAAAGCTAACCATAGGATCTGTAGGTTGTAAAGCGATGTTTTTCAATTTATTTAAGAAATCAGAAGAGTTTTTCAAAAAAGACCGTGAGTTACCAATGTGTGATTTCAATAATTTAGATAGATATTTGGCTATGCGATTATGCTGATTTCTTAAATAAATTTAAAAACATCATACGGATGGATGTGAAACCTGGATTCTAGGTAGAGAAGATGTAAGAAGATTGGAGACTTTTGAAATGTGGTGCTGGCGCCGCATGAACAAAATAAAATGGACAGAAAAAAAATCAAACCAACAAGTCCTGGGAGAGATAAACAAAACAAGAACTCTAATTAAATCGATCAGAATTAGAAGCGATAGGTGGTTTGAACATATACTTCAACATGATGGACTTGTGAAAAGAATAACTGAAGGTAAAATAGAGGGGGAAAGATGAAGAGGCAGACCAAGGAAAAGCTTTATTGACCAAGTCAAAGACAGCACGGGTTTGAGGAGTTACCAGGAGGTTAAGAAGAAAGCCAATGACAGAGCGGAATAGAGGAAATTGCTGCTGAGCTACCAGTCCCAAAACTGATGATGATGATATACACTTATTAACAAATTATCCGCCCATTTTCCTTCATCTAAAGATAAACACTGAACCTTGTCTCTACCTGGTGTGTATCAAGTTCCTCGCAACTGTAATCTTTCCTATTTTGGACAAACTGGACATTCTATAGAAAAAAGAATTCAAGACTATCAATCATCAATTCAACACAACAAACCCGAGAAATCTGTATTAGCTCAGCATGGATTAGAAACAAGCCACAACATCCTTTGGTCCAAGATTCTCCTCCTACACAGATGTTGCTACAAATTTGAACATTTGTTTAAAGAAAGTGTGTGAGGCCTTACTTCAACATCCTAACTTGAATCGTAATGACTGTATATCTATATCAAAAATTTGGGAAAGTTTAATCAGGATAACACATTAATTTTTTTTTTTTATTTATGTAAATTTCCTATGTTAGTCTAATGTTATTTAAGATTATTACATGAATTTCTGAATTAATATCTTTAATTATATGACTTTAAAATATGTATATTATTTCCTGGAAAACTCCCATGTTACTCCTCTTAATAAACTATTATAATTACGGCTATTTTGCCTGCTTCAGTTTAGGACTGACACTGAAGCAGGCAAAATAGCCGTAATTATAATAATGACTTTAAAATGTTTACTCTTCTGATACTTAGCGATATGACCTCACATGGCTCATTCTATGTATGAATGATCAATTGTTCATATTCCACCTTATTTTTTTAAAACTATTCCTATGTAGCCACTGAAGATGGTCTGTAATATTCAGACCGAAATATTTGGCAAATTACATATTATTCTTGTGTAAATGTGTATATATTTAATAATCATTATGTCACAAGTATCGTTAAGGAATAAAATTTAATTCGTTTAATTTAAATTATCTTCTTAGTGCGACTTTTCTGTTGAACTTCTTAGGATAGTTTCTTAATACATACGCCATAATTTTGATTTTCAAACATGACGAAAGACTCATGTTGTTTGGTTTCTCAACTTACTTTTAATAAAATTCATATTAGAAAATATTTTCTCACAGAAATATGTCGATCCGAAAATCGGTAGAAATCCAAATGCGTATGTTTTTAACTGAATGTAAGTGTCCCGTAAACAATTCCACGTGTCAGATACAATCTGATCTTGCTTTTCAAGTGACAGCATATCGAGTAATTCTTCCTGATGTCTTTGAGGGTTTACATGTCTACAAATAAGTACAATCTGTGTAATGTCATCCACATCGCATGATTCGTCACAGGATTCGTCAATGGAGAATCCTGGTGTTGAATTTAGATCTGTAACCTGCTGATTTGTTATATCTTCTGCTATTCGTATAGTTCTGTCCCTTACAATCTTAGCAGATAATGGCATGTCTTTTATTTTTGTAATTATTTCTGCTTTGTGTTTAAAATCGCAGAAGAGAAATTCGGACATTTTAATGAAACATTCTTTCACATATTCGCCGTCCGTAGAAGTTTTCCTCGTTTAACAACTTCTTGAGCGGCCACAAAACTAGCGATAGTTCTGTTTCTTGATGCTTTTATCCATTTGGAAAATGAACATTTAGTTAGGTTTACTTTGCATTGCAGCTCTTCTACTGCCTTTTTTCTTTCGTCTCCCCATGGATATGCTTTGTCAAATGTATTGTGTTTACTTAAAAAATGTCTTAGTATATTTAATTTTTTATGGTTTGAAAACTTTTCATGCCATATTAAACACATTGAAAATCCTGCTGTATTTGCTACAAGTGCGTAGGTTTCGGTCCATTCACTTTTAAACTCCCGATTTTCTTGTTCTATCTTTCTCTTCTTTGCTGACATTTTAAATACTATAAAAATATTTTTATTTTGTTAATATTTAATTTAATGTTACAATATTCACGTTACCTAACACAATCACCAGTAAATGAAAGCACTGCAATGTCCACTACAAAACCTTTAATTATTTTAACAAAGTGAGCAGATTGGCACACCACACCTGCACTATATGCGAAGACAATGGGCACGTTCAGACAGGTAAGCGCTACATGTACTAGCCTAGTGTGACGTATTCGGTTTAATAAATTTAAACAACATAAAACATAACTTAAGTAATTTTAATTGGCATGAATAATTAAAACAAATATTTGACAAATCAGTGGGTTTATGAATTCTTGCACTATTCGTGATAATCCAAGACGAATGTAAAGAAGGATTATTGCGTATTATTTCAAAGAGTTCAAACATGAAAGTATTAAATTTTTCAGCATGGCATGTACTATTTTCAATTGTAAAATGTCCTTAATTTATTGCAAATGCTATATTTAGGGTTTTTAGTTTCTAATTTAATGAATAACATTCATTTTGCATTATTCAAAAATAGATTGTTTAATAACGAAAAGAGCTGCAATTATTCATTAAAAGAGCTGTATGCAGGTTGCCGACCATTGGTATAGACCAAACCCTTTCATCAGAAAGACCTGAGTTCATTTCCTGTCAGTGATCTGAGGAAACTTTATCTGGTCTCTTTCAACTAAAGCTGAGTTACCCAGTCTTATATGATGGTGGAGGGTTTTTTCCTCCGAGTAACTCATGCTTTTCATCCCTCATAACAGGCCTGTGAACACATGACTATGGCCATAAATATACTATGACAAGGAAGGCAACTGGAAACCACCTTGCTCATAATCATCTCCCTGATGATTGGTGGGGGTAGCTGTATGCGCTACCACCACCAAACATACGGCTGAGAGAATAGGATAGGAATATTCTACACTCACTAACCTAGGTCATAAAAATCTTGATATTTCGAAGCATTTGTCAGCATTTTACTGAGTTATTAGTATTCTTTTAGTATACTTAATAATATTTGTCATTTTCCAAAAGAATGTTTAACTACTTCTATCATCATCATCGGTTTCCTGATATGCATCCCTCGAGAGGAGCGTACAGAATCAACAGTACTATGTGATTAAATTTACATATTTTATTATAATATTTTACACATTCATATTTACTATTTCTATCTTTTAGGGCACTTCTGATTGAAACTGAATCAATTCACCTAAATCGTGGAACTCCTCTGTGTCTCTTTCCTGCCATCTTGGCACAAACACTTGTTTTGCAAACCTTTTCTCACATGTCTTGAATGTTATTGGTGTCAACTTCCATCTTAATATTTTTAATATGATTATGCCATTGATGTCATCTGTTCACTCCCCTAATTTTTCTCAGAATTCTGTTCTTTAATTGAGTGCTTCATTTTTAACCCAACTCTCAGGTCCATAACTTAAAACCGGTTTGAACCCTGTCTTGTATCCCACTAGTGTTTTGACTAATTTCTCTCTTAGACTAAATGAAAGTGGTAATGCCACTTTCATTTGGACCTGGAATCAGAAGTGGATATTTTAATCTCAGCTCTCTACTTCCGCAAATGATATTATACTCCTAAGTAAATGCAGCGCAAGTCTACAGGTTTCCCTAACTAAATTTATAAACTGTTAAATTGAAAAAGCAAATGTGTGATACGATGTTTTTATTGTCTAAATTCATAGTAAGTACACTACTATGAATAGTAAGTTCACTACAATAGAAAACTTGTCTTGTATAGTAAGCAATAGAAAACTTGTAAATGAAACTTGAAAATTTTCATTTACTTACCTAATAGTGGTCCAAAAGAGCGAATGACCTTTCCTCAACTATTGAACTCTACCTGCATGGTATCTAAATATAATTTTGGGGGAGAGGGTGGGGGTGGGGTTACTGGAACTACATAAAGTCTTAATATGTCAAGATTGGAGGAAGTTTTGCATAGGAAATTGGCATCAGGAACTAAAAATCTTTCTGCAGAGAAATATAAATTTACTGTGTATATATATATATATATTTTTTTTTTTTTATGAAAAAAATTGAATGACTAGAACCGAGATTTAATTAAAAAGGTTTTAATATAAACACACTACTAGTTTCGGCCTGTAACAGCCTTCTTCAGGTGACATTATAAAAGAAAAAACACTAAACATTGAGGGTTAAAAGACTATGAACAACATAGACAGTCTTTTTACATAATTAGCATTAAAACGTTGTAGTTGTATTTGAAGCTGTTCTTTCATTTGTTGCATTGTTGGGAGAGTGCGTGCTTGCTGCATCACGTGAACGCCAGTACATGATTACAGCTGAATGACTATCCGGGAGGTTGTAGCTTAAGTTGTTATTTAGATGAACAGGATTGAAGATGATTTCTCTCGATTCCACAATTTTTCTCTCTATTTCGTCACTGCAACGGAAGATGTTAGTAGATTTTTCCCAGCAGACTTTGTGACTTTGGTTATCATCATTAAGATTAGCCGAGAAGAGGATATGACTTGATAATGCACTTGCTCGCTGTCTCTTGTAAGTAATGTCTCTCATGTGTTCTTCCATACGCATTTCGACAGATTTGTCTGTCTGCCCGAAATAAGGAATATCGCAGTCACATAATATTTTATATGCGCCAGGGTATTTGAGTTGATGATGACAAGGTTTTGGGTGGCTAATTAAGGAACGGATCTTTGGAAGTGGAGTGAACAAGGTTCTGATATTGTATTTTTTTAGAACTTTTGCTAATTTATGTGAAACAGTACTTATATAAGGAATAGATATATTGCTTTTGAATCTATTTGTTTCTTCTGAGTGATGTCTGGGAGGATTAAGAAGGAATTTGTTAATGATTTTCTTGGAATATCCATTAACTTCGAAAGAAGTTTTCAGATGGTTTATTTCTGTAAGCAGTTCATTTGGATCATCAAGAAGAGAACGGGCTCTATGTCCCAAGGTGGAAATTATTCCAAGCTTATGAGGAGGGAAATGATGAGATTGACTGTGCAGATATCTGTTGGTATGTGTGGGTTTTCTATATATCGATATTTTTAGTTTACCAGCAGAAGAGCGAGTCAGTTTGACATCAAGAAAAGGCAAGGAATTATCCATTTCAAGCTCAGCATAAACTTAATACTTTGATGTTGGCTATTGAGATGTTCGAGGAAAACCATAAGGGATTCATGTCCATGGCTCCAAACAACGAAGACATCATCCACATAACGTTTCCAAACTTTAGGTGTTAAAATAAAGGAAGAGATAGCCTTGGTTTCAAAATCTTCTAAGTAAATATTTGCAAGAACAGGAGATAAAGGATTACCCATAGCCAGTCCATGATTTTGTTTGTATATATTATCTTGAAATTTGAAGTAACCGGACCTGATGCAATGTGTAAGCAAGGCTAACATTTTTTTGGATAACTTGTCCTTGAGTAATGTTAGGACTTCATCTGTTGGGACATTAGTGAACAAAGAAGTTATGTCCAAGCTAGCCATGATGTCATTTTCATCAACTGTAATATCCTTGATGTATGTAACAAATTCTGTAGTGTTCTTGATAAAGGAAGGTGATTTCCCTGAAAAACTTTTGAGGTATTTGGCAAGGTATTTTGAAAGATTGTATGTAGGAGAATCGATACCTTCTACAATTGGGCGTAATGGGGTGTTCTCTTTATGGATTTTAGGAACACCATGTATGCGAGGAATTAACGGATGGAGAGAGCGTAGAGATAAACGGACGTTTCGGGATAATTCAGTTGTTGTTTTTAATAAGTTGTTTGTACGATTTTGAAGTTCACGAGTTGGATCTCTCTCAAGTATTGAGTAGGTATCATTATGTAGTAATTCGATCATTTTATTCTTGTAATCTTCGGAGTTCATGATGACTGTTGCATTTCCTTTATCTGCAGGGAGGATGATTATATCTCTGTTGTTTTTTAAACTTTTAATAGCTTTGCGTTCAGTTGAAGTAATGTTGTCTGCAGGTGGTTTTGCGTTATTGATAATAAAGATTGATTCAATACGTAGAAGGTTTGCATCTTGTGGAGGGAGAAAAGAAGCAGCTCTTTCTATTTTTGTAAGTAGTGTTTCCTTTGGTATTAATTTTGGGGAAGGAATGAAGTTTAGACCTTTACTAAGGATGCTTTGTTCTACATCTGAAAGTATATAGGAGGATTTGTTGATAACGACTTTGTCAATATTGATGTGTGGTTTTGAGTTCCTATTATTTTGTAATCTCTTTAACATTTCAAATTTTCTTATAAGATTTACTTTGTTATTATATTGTATTCTGGCTGCTTGAATCTCAAGCAGACATCATGCAGACATCATGGCTAGCTTGGACATAACTTCTTTGTTCACTAATGTCCCAACAGATGAAGTCCTAACATTACTCAAGGACAAGTTATCCAAAAAAATGTTAGCCTTTCTTACACATTGCATCAGGTCCGGTTACTTCAAATTTCAAGATAATATATACAAACAAAATCATGGACTGGCTATGGGTAATCCTTTATCTCCTGTTGCAAATATTTACTTAGAAGATTTTGAAACCAAGGCTATCTCTTCCTTTATTTTAACACCTAAAGTTTGGAAACGTTATGTGGATGATGTCTTCGTTGTTTGGAGCCATGGACATGAATCCCTTATGGTTTTCCTCGAACATCTCAATAGCCAACATCAAAGTATTAAGTTTACTGCTGAGTTTGAAATGGATAATTCCTTGCCTTTTCTTGATGTCAAACTGACTCGCTCTTCTGCTGGTAAACTAAAAATATCGATATATAGAAAACCCACACATACCAACAGATATCTGCACAGTCAATCCCATCATTTCCCTCCTCATAAGCTTGGAATAATTTCCACCTTGGGACATAGAGCCCGTTCTCTTCTTGATGATCCAAATGAACTGCTTACAGAAATAAACCATCTGAAAACTTCTTTCGAAGTTAATGGATATTCCAAGAAAATCATTAACAAATTCCTTCTTAATCCTCTCAGACATCACTCAGAAGAAACAAATAGATTCAAAAGCAATATATCTATTCCTTACATAAGTACTGTTTCACATAAATTAGCAAAAGTTCTAAAAAAATACAATATCAGAACCTTGTTCACTCCACTTCCAAAGATCCGTTCCTTAATTAGCCACCCAAAACCTTGTCATCATCAACTCAAATACCCTGGCGTATATAAAATATTATGTGACTGCGATATTCCTTATTTCGGGCAGACAGACAAATCTGTCGAAATGCGTATGGAAGAACACATGAGAGACATTACTTACAAGAGACAGCGAGCAAGTGCATTATCAAGTCATATCCTCTTCTCGGCTAATCCTAATGATGATAACCAAAGTCACAAAGTCTGCTGGGAAAAATCTACTAACATCTTCCGTTGCAGTGACGAAATAGAGAGAAAAATTGTGGAATCGAGAGAAATCATCTTCAATCCTGTTCATCTAAATAACAACTTAAGCTACAACCTTCCGGATAGTCATTCAGCTGTAATCATGTACTGGCGTTCACGTGATGCAGCAAGCACGCACTCTCCCAACAATGCAACAAATGAAAGAACAGCTTCAAATACAACTACAACGTTTTAATGCTAATTATGTAAAAAGACTGTCTATGTTGTTCATAGTCTTTTAACCCTCAATGTTTAGTGTTTTTTCTTTTATAATGTCACCTGAAGAAGGCTGTTACAGGCCGAAACTAGTAGTGTGTTTATATTAAAACCTTTTTAATTAAATCTCGGTTCTAGTCATTCAATTTTTTTCATAAAACTATGTATGTTAACCGAGTCAATGATCATTCTGCCATATATATATATATATATATATATATATGTAGAAAGTTTTTTATCTTGGGTATATATTATGTTAAAGATACCAAGTAATTTTATAAGCTAGGTTTTTTTAATCCTTTTCCCAAGTAAGCAAACAGACAAGTAAGTCAAGTTTGCAGCTGCATTTAGTGCAACTCGTGGTAAAGGTGGAGCAAGCTCTGATCACTTTCCTTAGAATTTTCCCCTAATGCAAAGCACATTTCCTTGCGGAAATGTATGATGCTATGCATTAAGGTAATGGTCACTACCCACACCGGTTTTGACCTTTATTGAGGTCTCGTCAGTGGGAGCTAGACCTAAAAAATGCCAAGGCCGCAAACTTGACTTACTTGTCTGTTTGCTTACTTGGGAAAAAGGATTAAAAAAAAAAACCTAGCTTATAAAATTGCTTGATATCTTATATATAGAGAGAGAGAGAAAGAGAGAGTTAGAGAGAAGAAAAATCCTAGTAACAGAAGTCACTTGGCTATATGAACAGTCTCCAAACTTGCCTTGACCTGCAGAATGATATTAAATACATTCGACATATCAAATTAATACAGAGGATCAATGTCACCGACCACAAACTTGTCTTAATCAGGATATTAAAGATGAGGTGGTAGTTGGCTCAGACTCCTGGAGGTTGCCAGGTTCGAGCTTTTCAAAGATCAACTAGATAACTTTGCACTGCATGGAATTCTACTACAACCATGCTAGTTTATCAGTGCACAAAGGTATAGAAGCAACTATAATTGCATCTTAAGAGAGAAAGTTTACCAAGGAATAGAAAGAAAAAGAAAATTTGAAGAAAATAATTTTAAAATCAGACTGCATCTGAAAGCTGTAGGTGCTCCTTCTTGGTGGATGATAAAATCTCAAGAAGAAAAAAGTAAGAAAAATTATCTTTAATAATCAAGACCTTACAAATACCAAAGACATCCAGACAGCTTTTTTCTATTCCTCTGCAAAAAAATAGTTTCCATAATTGGCCCACTCAAGCTCTCAAAAAACATCATCATGATCATTCTGTTCCCAACCTGCCAAGTACCAGGCAGGGAACAGAAATCTGCCATGTTATCTGGAAGGTTCCACACCCAGTCATGCTCTTCTGTAACACCCTAACACATCGAGCCATCTCAGAAATGTTTGCAGAAAACTACGCCATACTTATACCCAAAATTGTAGAGACTCATCAAATATTACAAGCTAGAGACCAATAGCCATAACCAGTGTCAACTATAAAATTATTATGAAGATTATAAAACACCAGAATCAAAAACTGCCTAAAAGATGCATGTAAATACATGGTTTTCCAGGAAGAAGAATTGATTTAAATTTATTCCTCATCAGGGACATAATGCACTTAATTAACTAGCAACAACATCCATCTACATTTTTATCAATAAATTTAAACAGAGTTTTTGCCAGTGTGCAACCTTCAGCATATCTTGAAATCATGTAACAAGAACCCACTGATCCAAACTTTTGTTGTTGTTCTTCTGTAAATCTTGGTTATGACCTTGGTAAGTAGTTGTCCTGTGTTACATGATTTCAAGATTGTGTTAACCTAAAGAGAACAAAATTCAGTTCATTTTGTTCATTCTGTATATGAAACATTTATTCATATACAGATTTGCCCTTTAGGCTTATACTAGCAGGAGGCCCTATAGAAATCCTAGGTATATCCATTAAAGAAAGTATTATGTTGAAAATGCATCAGGTCATTTGTTAAAGCTGGGAATTACTCAACCCTGAAATGTGAAACCCACAGTAGTAGAGCTGCAGTTTTAAAAGCAATAATTCTTCCATTGATACAGTACATTGTCATCACCACGAACATTGATGAAGAACAGGAAACATTAATCTGTAGAAGATTTTTAATCTACTTTTGGAACTTCCAAAGACAGAAATTGATAAAGATCTTTTATTTCTACCTACAGCTCAGGGTGGTTTTGCCCTGCCTAACTATTTTGTCAGTATAATCTACAAGTTATTCGAAAAGCTTTAACATCTACCAACATGTCTTTAGCACGCTAATCAGGTACTTAAGGGTCTCTCTCTTTCTCTACTTTTGTTCAGAGGTGCCTATCACAGGAGGTCCAACAGCAGAAGTCAAACCACCTCACTATAATCTACTGTGTTAGTCTATCAAGAAGCCAAGTATTGATATATCCATAGCTCAAAAGATATACTGATATTTGTTTAACCTCTTTCGTCAGGCTATTCTGAGCATAACAAACACTGAAACTGCCTTCAAAAATCTTAGCAATAGTAATAGATCCCCCAACATGACTTGGCCTAGAGGGCCATACACAATGCCCTCCCAGTGAACCATATCAGGTGTTTGCACTGTAACTTTGACAACTCACTCTGCAGTGTATGCAACTGTATTGAAACATGTTGAAAGTTTTTTTTCACTTGGTTAGAGTATAATAAATTTAGTTTAATCCTTTATCCGAGTGTGAGCAAACAAAGTTTGCGCCTGAAAGTATCTTCAGGACTGGGGTAAGGTGGTACAACACCAGGGCACTCCTTGCAAAGGTGGAGCAAGCTACCAACACTCCTATCTCAGTATCTCCCATAATGCAAAACACATCTCCTTGCGATGTCTAATGTTATACATTAAGGGAAGGGCCACAACCCAGACTAGTTTCGAACTTTATTGAGGTCTCTTCAGTGGGAGCCAGGCCCAAGTGGAGATACCATGCAGAAGCATTAGCAGGTCATCTCTACCTATAGGAGTTGCCAAATGATGTGCCACCCTTTTTTAATAAATTACCCTGGATTTAGAGAAAGATGTTGAAAGTTTATTTTTCACTTGGTTAGAGTATAATAAATTTAGTTTAATCCTTTATCCAAGTGTGAGCAAACAAATTTTTATGCCTGAAAGTATCTTCAGGACTGGGGTTTGGTGGTACAACACCAGGGCACTCCTTGCAAAGGTGGAGCAAGATACTAACACTCCTATCTCAGTATCTCCCATAATGCAAAACACGTCTCCTTGCGGATATGTCTAATGTTATGCATTAAGGGAAGGGCCACAACCCAGTCTAGTTTCGACCTTTATTGAGGTCTCTTCAGTGGGAGCCAGGCCCAAGTGGAGATACCAGGCAGAAGCATTACCTGGTCATCTCTACCTATAGGAGTTGTCAAATGGTGTGCCACCCTTTTTTAATAAATTACTCTGGATTTAGAGAAAGATGTTGAAAGTTTATTTTTCACTTGGTTAGAGTATAATAAATTTCGTTTAATATTTTATCCAAGTGTGAGCAAACAAAGTTTGCTCACACTTGGATAAAATCTGGTGTCAATGGTCTATTCTTTAGTAACATAAGAGATACCCATATAAAACTGTAGCTCTTGTCTCTAGTTTTTTTATATATAAAAAACTTGGAGGTTCTAAGGTTCTTATCTTTGTCCAACAATCTAAGGAAGCAGGATAAAATTCGTCTGAAGTTACGAAGGAATTTGTTTGTTGAGGGCATTCATACAGAAATCCTCCTGAACTTCGGAAGAAATGCCAAAAAAATGGTTTGCATGATTCTTTTCTGATATTCTAAAAACTGGAATGTTAGCGAAATAATTTAAGAAGATAAAAATCATTGCTTTACTAAAACCTGATAAACTAAAGGATCAATCCCAGCGCTACAGATCCATACCACTCCTTATCTACATGTACAAACTCCTTTATACTATACATAATTAACCACATTATCACAGATCAAATACCTATAGACAGACTGGTTTTAGCCGAAACTTCAACTGCTATGCGGGTTCTATATTTTACATTGTTTATAGAAGGCGGCTTCGAAAAACAATTGAAAATGACTGCAGTACTCACTGATCTCACAGCAGCTTATGATAATGTTTGCAAGAGGGTGGAATATATAAGCTTATTAAAGTTTTCCCTTATCTAACTAAAATCCACCTAGTACACAATATGCTATTTATATTATGCTATTTTACAGATATTTTCAAGTGACTATAGAAAAAGCAATTAGTAAACAAAAAAATAATAAAAAATGATTACCCCAGGGATCAGTGTTAGCCCCTCTCATTTTTTTATCTATATATTTCAGACCTCCTTGATATGCAAGCCAGAAAGTTCTGTTATGTTGATAACATTGCTCTTTCTACTAGACACAGTTCGTTTAAAAGTATGGAAGAAACTCTAACATCTGATCTAGGAACTCTAGGGAATTACTTTAAGAAATGGAGATTATGCCCAAATGCAGATAAAAGTCTCCTTCTTCCATCTGAACAATAGGCTTGCCAATACAGAGCTTCAGGTCACCTTAAATGGTACTACATTACGATATGGACTGTACACTACAGGAAATACCTGGAGAATACAATGGCTAAAATCAAGACTTGTAATAACATCTTTCAAAAACTTAGTGGATCTTCTGCTACCACCTTACACTTATCAGCTCTAGGTCTGGTATTTTCTGTAGCTGAATATTTTTCACTCCACACACTCCATGAAGCTCATCACAGGGTATTATTAAGCACTTAGCTTAATAACACCCTGTGACTAATAGCTCATACAGTTAGATCAATAAATACTTATTGGCTTCCCACGTTGAGCAAGTTACTGCCTCCACATCTTCGAATAGTTGATGCTGTCCTTTGAGAGTACAAGAAGATAAGTAATAATCCTCTTCTTCCTGTGCATAAAGACATTCCGGACTTGAGAATTAATCATTTAAAATCTAGACAACCACCAATATGTGAAGCTCAAAACCTAATTACAAATAATTTCATCTCCAGAGAAGAATGGACAAGATGGTGGGATACCAACACTGATTATTCTCTACAAATGTGGTTTCAAGGTATTTGTAACTAATCTTCTGTTCTTTAACTTCCCAGTAAAAAATGGATCACCCTGAATAGGATTCATATGAACCACAGAATATGTGCAGACTTGTTTTAAGTGGAGAAAACACCTTTCTTCTCAATTCAGTGGTGATGTGACAAACAGTTTGTCACATCACCACTGAATGCAGCCTGCATGCTTATCAAGATGAGTGGTCTGATTTTCTCCAAGCTGCACCATCAGCAATAGAATGGATCAGAAGCTTAGACATGCAAATGTAGTTCTTATGTTATATTCCTGTTCATGTTTTTTATTCTGTATTGAATTCCATGTACTGATTGCTAAATAAATAAATAATACAAAGTAAAATAGATGGATGACAATAAGTTGATTTTACCATTTAGATACTGAGGTCATTGATGCCTATGATGTGTTTTCCTTGAACTGATAAAAGCCTCAAAAAAAAAACCAACAGCAGTCTGGGTAATGATCCTTCCAACAATGCTTAGCAATAAACACATCCAAACTGATGTATGCATGCATTATGAGATACTAAGGCAACTGATGTGTGGTCCACAGCCTCTGTATAGAGCCTGGTCATGAAGATACTTCATGTGCAAACTTTGAGCTTACACTGAAATAAAAGGTTAAACAACAATTTAATTTCTTAGTTTATCACTATATTATTAAAATACTCTGAATAAGAGATTATTATTATTAACGTATGACCTCCATTGAGTGAGAGACTCATCATGGGAGGTACACACTATCACACACAAAGTTCATCCAACCATTCCTTAAACTGGTTCAATGTATCTACTTTCACAACATGCCCAGGCAATACATTCTGCTCATCAATCACTCTCCATGCAAATAACCTTTTCCTCACCCCTCTGCTCGCATGCTCTTTATACATTTTCGGGGTGGCCTCTTGTTTTACCCCACTCACTCATTCTATGAAAGATTTCTTCCATGTCAACTGATAACAACCCACGACTGACTTATGTCTCCATCATACTCCCCTCCCCACCTCCTCCTATTCAAAAGGCTCTGCAATTTACCAAATTTCAAAACCTTATACATTGCAACATTGAACTGATAGTTCTTCCACTTATCTGCCCATTCATACAATCTATTCAAGTCCTCCTATAAGGCCATTAGAAAGTTATTTTGCTTGGTTAAATAACAAAGTAAATTATACTAGACAGGAAATTTAATCCTTTACCCAAATGTAACGAAAACACAATATATATGTAATGTAGCTTCATAACGAGACTACTTGTACAAAGAGGCCATTGACTTCACATCAACCTCCATATATTCATGGGTCTAGCTCTCACTGATGAGACTTCGCTAAAGGCTGAAAATTATCCAGACAGGTAGTGATCCTTCATATATGCTTGGCAATATTCATGTCTAAAACATTGCTGTATATTATGGGATACTGAAGCAATTCCTGTGAAGTCAACACTCTCTACATATGAGTGCAGTAGTTGTTAAGATAAACTTTCACAGTTTATCTTAACATTACGAAAGTTTATCTTGCACAATTTTGTAAGATAAACAATTTTTATCTTACAATTTGTAAGATAGCTGAATGTCACTTGTCAAATCCTTCATTAATGTACAAATTGAATAACAGTGGACCAAGCACCGATCCCTGTGGTGCACCACTTGTTACCTTAAATCTTGCAGACTCACATCCCCCCGTATACCATGCAAGAGTCTATCATGTTGTATTCTGTCAAAAGCCTTAGCAAAATCCAAAAGTGTCATAGTGTATCCATTCCCCTTGTCTAGTTCAATGGTAACATTGTCATATAATGTGAGCAAGCTGCTAAAACATGACCTTCCCTTAGTAAACCAGTGTTGTTCATTGCAAAGTAGAGAGTCACTGTCAACCTATTTCTGAATGCGAGCCTAACTAATTTTTCCAAAATCTTCACCACCACTCCTGAGATATTAATTGGTCGATAGTTGGATGCATTGGTCTTTGCACCACCCTTGTGCAATGGAATTACCATACATTCCTTCCATTGCTATAGGATATTCCCTGTTCTGAGACTCATACAGCCTGGTCAAATGAATAGCCAGTTCAGCTGAACACTCTGTTTAGCACACATGCTGATGTCCCATCAGTCCCTATTGCTGAATTCTCATTCAAAATGTCTCTGTAAAATCAGAAATACTGGCAGTACATATTTCTCTCATCAAATGCTCATGTTCCTTTGTTAAAAGGTAATCAGATTTCTAAAACAAGAGTGCCATTAAACACATAATCATGCCAGTCCTCACAGATAACAAAGCTATATGCGATATCTCACTAATTTCTTCAAAATCTTAACTACACAAGAAATACAAACTGCAGTTTGTCAAACTGTGCATTCTACTATCACCCTTATGCTGTGATGCTATCTTACCCTTCTTCCACTCCTTAGACACCTTTTCCATTACTAGATTCACTGATAAACCAAGTCAATGGAGCTGTCAGTTCCATAGCACATTTTCTTAAAACATATAATGGAATTCCATCAAGTTGAATTGTTTTATTGAAATGCACTTCTAAACTTTGAATGCTCCTCATCCTTATATTAATAAAACCTACTTTTCAGGATAAATTACTCCAATAATATGATCATTCAACAACTCCATTATGTATTATGCATCAGTTTCTCTATTCTACTTTTCGTCTAACAATGTCATTCTTCCACTTATTTCTCCCCCTAATGGCCCTATAACGAAAGAATTCCTCCAGAGTTTCCTTGGATCCAGGGCTAATGTCTTCTCATATTCAAGTTTTTCCTTCCTTACTCAATTAGTCACCTTCCTGGCCTGTCTTGTGTTCCTCATGCAACTGCCCTCCATCCTTATACTTTTTCCATCATTGCCTTTTCAGTTGCACTTCCATTTGATACCATTTACTTATCCACTTTACACCAAATCTTCTCTTTTTCACTAGTGGTATACAACTCATCATTGCTGCTAATAAATATTTCTTCACTACTTCACATGCAATGCCGATTCTTTTCCAATTCTTCAATTCATTGAACTGTTGTGAATTGATTTCTAAGATTATTATAATCACCTGCCGTATATAATTACACATAAATTCCTATCTTCTTGATACTCCTGCATGTCTGTTCATCCCTCATATCAAGACTGCATTGTCACTCTCTCCAGCTGCAAGCATTGATGACATTTTAATGATAATCATATCTTCTCATGCTAAGACCAAATCCAAAGCTCTTTAACCTTGTGCTACTTCTACTACATATTTCCTGAAGCATTTGTCCCTCAAGAATTCTATTCTGACTTCATGCATAAACCTCATATATCTCAGCACCAGATTCATACTTCCTCTCATGTTATTTTTATCCACTATCACAATCATCTCTTTACCTTTTAATTGTCATAGTTGCACCCTCTATTCTTTCTCTCATTCCTTCTCTTTCCCCGATTCTCTGTCTCTTCTGTCATTTCCATAACTTTCACTCCTACGTTTGCTTTACATCTGTTAGCGATGCAAGTTTCCTAATTTCTTCTTTCATGCTTCTGATCTAATTTTGCATATTTTCCATTTCTTCTCTCAGTACCTCTATCTCTCTCCAAGCAACCTACTCTCACAAGGCATTAACCCAATCAAGCTTTATGATGCTCTAAGTCTGCTACACTCCTTGATGCAATACAATATCCATTGTCACATGATATGCATCTTCCTCACATTTTGAGCTCACTACTCATCTCTCTTTCTTCCAGCATTCACTCTTATATTCTTATGTTTGTCTTAGTCAAACATAAGAATATAATTTCTTCTATATAATTTACTTTTTAATAAGCAGAAAAACTCACTCCAAATTTCTGTGTTTTGTATTATCTCACTAAAATATATTAAACAACTGAATTTTAGCAGAAATTTATTTTAAGGTTTTGCTATGTCCTATTTTAAGCTTTTTGCATGAGAACTTTTTATAATGAAATGCTAAAATGTAACCTTATCTATGCATCAGCACATGGTTCCATATATGTATATATGTATGCATGCATGCATGCTCGAGAATGAGTGGCTAACAATGCAGAAATATGACAAAATTATGAAGAGGGGAATGAAATTAGTATGCACATTGTGATATTAAATTTGATTTATTTTCTTCATTTGGAATTTGTCAAAGTATATTTACTGTTTTCCAATAAAAATATTATGCAGTAACTACTGTCAGTGATTTTTCTATTAAATTTGTCATTCACATGACCAGAAGTCTCGCTCTCATCAGTGTTAATTGATGTAATACATGACAACATGTTACTGTTGTATACATGATAACAATGAATACATAGAGAAGGGGAGAACGTAAATATTTGAGTTAGGAAACCCAAAGAGAAATGTATGACATGAACTTTCCTTAAGGATTTGTATGTATTACATTTGCAAATATTAAGGAGAACAACCCTTTCTTCCAATATATCTTATCTGCAAATTTGAAAGAATATCTTATGAGATATTCTTTCGATATTGAACTTTAAATTGTGACATATTGGCAAGATAGAGCCTTAGGTTATTTTCAAAAATATTTCACTCTTTAATTCATGTAACTCAGCAAAAATTAGAGTTCTTTGAGAAAAGTGTCTTCCATGTTATAGCTGAACTCGTAATAATAATCTGATGATATTTATGGAAATTAATACTACAAACATGGTTCTAAGTCATTCTGACATGTTGTTTTAGGCAAAGAAAGAATGTATTTTATGTAATCCAATTATTTCTTTTTGGAGGTAAGAATATTTTTTTGTACTTTTAACAGTGTGTTAGTTATGTTTTGAACTAAGGATAATATATTCATCACACTGACAATGAATGAATTAATTCTGTTTTAGAATAGTAATCACAAAGCTCATACCTCTCCTTGAACCCATTAATAGACAAAACACTCACAACTGACTCTGGCAACCCATTCCACTCATTCACAACTCTCCAAGCAAAAAGCTAGTCCTCACACCCCTACTAACCACACCTTTATTCAACTTCCATGGATGACCCCCCCTTGTTCTGGTCCCTCTAGCCAAGTGCTGCATCCCTCTACATCAATCCTATATAATCCTGTAAGCAACTTAAATGTTTCCACCAATCAACCAACTTTTGCAATCCACACATCCTCAATCTATCCTCATAGGGAACATTCTACAGGCCACTTACCATCTTGGTCACTCACCTCTGAATCCTCTCCACTGCTTCCTCATCCCCAGGAAACCCAGGGGACCAGATTTGAGCACAGTAATCCAAATGTGGGCGTATCAAGGCCTTATTAAGCAGAATAACTTCCTTATCTCTACATGTTAATGTGTTCTTCAATAGGCAAGTAATCGTATGGGCTGCCTTAGCAATATATCCTCTAAACTTTAACTCTCTGTCTACCACCATCCCTAAATCTCTAGCTTCATCTATTTCCTGGAGTACAGTTCCATCAGTGTGATACACAGCTTGTAATCTGTTTATCCCCAAATGCATAACTTTACATTTCTCGACATTAAACTGACACCCATTAACTTTTGCCTACACTGACAGCCTATTTAAATCGTCCTGCAATCTCTCCAAATTTCCTTTATTAACTATTACTCTACTTAATTTTGCATCATCAACAAACAACTGAATATTTACTTGCAGGTTATTTCCTATATGGTACCATTGATGTTTAGTATACTAAACAGCAATGGTCCCAGCACTGAACCTTCCATAATCACTTTTTGATATCTGTCCAGCAGCCACCTTCTCATCTACATAACCAGTGTCATGTCCATCCCCATTTGTTCTAATTGCAAACAGAGTTCAAAAATTATTACCTAAAGGAAGTATAATGAATTGTAAATATAGCTGAGGAATTAAATTGGTCAAATTTAACATCTCTAGTCAATTTTTGTTATGGCTAAATCTATTCAGTTATACATTTAAAGTGAAAGTGATCTGAGTTAATAGAAATTTTATAATTTGTATTTATTCATCATCATCAAATTCCTGACATGTACTCTCAAGGGGTGTATACAGGATATGATAGTACTACATGAAAAATTTACATCATTACTAACTTCCTATCTACAATTTTCCTCCAAATCAGTCTGTTACTTGTCAAGACTCCAACATTATCAGATCTTATATTTCTATCGTCTAAGGCACTTTGTACTGTATTAATCCACCTATATCTTGGTCTTCCTCTGGGTCGTTTTCCAGCCAACCTGCAGAGAACACTTGTTTTGCTAATCTTTCCTCGCCCATTCTGTTTACATGACCATACCACCTGAGATTAACTCTGCTAACGCATTCCTGGATGCTGACAATGTCAAATTCTTTCCTAATATCCTCGTTTTTAATATGATATTGTCATTGATGCCATCTATTCACGCCTCTAATCTTTCTCAGGACTCTCATATCTGCAGTTTCTAGTCTTTGGTCAAGTGTTTTACTTCTGACCCAGCTCTCAGATCCATAAGTTAAAATTGGTTTGAACACAGTCTTGTATACAGCTAATTTAGTGTTCCAACTAATTTCTCTCTTATTCCATATGAATTTATTCAATTGACTTCCCACCATACCAGCTTTGTTGATTCTATCGTCTATTTCTATATTTAGTTTACCATCTTCAGTAAAAATCGTGCCTAAGTAGCTGAAACGTTTTACTTGTTCCACAGGTTCCCCATTCACAACACAGTTGACATTTTCAACAATTCTACCTATTTTTATTGTCTTTGTCTTTTTAATGCTGACCTTCATACCATGTCTGTTACAACAGTTATTCAATTTAGTCAGGGAATCTTGCAAACTTGTAGCGGATTTATTTAGAAGTATAACATCGTCTGCATAAAGCAAAGAGCTGACATGTAAATTTATTCATTATCTCTGAATAGTTCATGTTCATTGAGCAACATGAGGTGAAAAAGAGAGAGAAAAAAATATATTTTGATATTAATTATTAAAGATTTCTTCATAAATTTAGAGTGAGGAAATGCTCAGGAGTAAATTAGTTGAATGAATTTAGCTTGTATTTTTAGTTGTGACTGAGAGTGGTGCATTTTGAAGTACTTTCTGATATATGGCTGTGTGTGTGTGTGTGTGTGTGTGTGTGTGTGTGTGTGTGTGTGTGTGTGTGTGTGTGTGTGTGTGTGTGTGTGTGTGTGTGTGTGTGTGATTTCTTTTATCATTCACTCTTGATTTACTGCCATGCTATCAACCAGCCTGTAACAATTTAAAGGTTACATGTTGCACAATACCACACAAGATTTTGTACCATGCTGTATCTGTGACACATATACCTGTCAGTTAAAAATGTGGTAGGTGAGAGACACGGGAGTACATGCTTTTATATACTGTATATAATAGGAAGTGCTGAGTAATTTTGATATCAGTATCTCTCATTTCTTTAGTGACTGCCAGCAAAGAGAGAGATACAAGGAACATGAGCATGAGATGATATACTTGACATTTAGTAGCATTACAGGAGATATGACAAATCTGAAGCATCATATCAATTGTGTCACTGAATCTTGAATGAACGAAAGATCCATGGAGGGAAGAATAGATAAGCTAATGTGAGATGGAGAAGAGTAGGAGTAAGAATGTGAGATCCAAAGAAGAGGGAATGAGAGAGAGAGAGAGAGAGAGAGAAAATACATGAGCATGGGGAAAGAGATAAAAAAGAAAGTGGATATGAGAGAGAATGGGAAATGTCAGATGGGAGAGAAAGAGAGGGAGTTAGGAATGCAGGTGAGCAAGGAATAATGGATCTGTCAGGAGTGTGACAAACTATAGTGATATATGATAGTCTTCTTCTTCTTCTGCAGCTTCTCCCACTTAAGTGGAGTCACTGTTTGTAATGAGTCTCCTCCACACCTTCCTGTCTTGGGCTGTCACCACATCCAAGTTCTTCATCTTCAAGTCCTCTTCTACCAGCTCCTTCCATCTCTTCTTTGGCCGCCCACGCTTCCGCCTTCCTTGCACATCCATCTGCATGACCCTTCTTCCCACATATTCATCCTCCCTCCTCATCACATGACCAAACCATCTCAACCTTGCCTCCTGTATTTTCGCTCCTAAGTTCATAACTTTCACTGTTCCCCTGACATAGTCATTTCTCAGACGATCCTTTCTAGTCACACCGCACATCCACCTAAGCATTCTCATCTCTGCTACTTCCATCCTGCTGATGTTATTTTTTCTCAGGGCCACAGTTTCTATAGCATATGTCATAGCTGGCCTCACTACTGTCCTATAAATTTTGCCTTTCAGATTGATCGGCACCCTCTTATCGCATAACACTCCAGCCATCTCCCTCCAGTTCCTCCAACCTGCTTGTATCCTGCATCCCACTTCCATCTCAGCCCCTCCATCTTCTTTCACTGTTGAGCCTAAGTATCTAAAGTCTCTCACCTTCCCGATGACATTTCCTTCCAGCTCCAGATCTGTCTCCTGGCCACCGCTGCCCACTGCGCAACACATATACTCTGTCTTACTTCTGCTCAGTCTCATACCTCTCTCTTCCAGTACTTTTCTCCATCTTTCCAGTTTAGTTCCCACTTCTTCTCTTGAATCTACACACAGCAAGATATCATCTGCATACAACATTGTCCAAGGCACATCTTCTCTGTCCTCCTCTGTTACCACCTCCATCACAATATTAAACAGAAACGGACTTAATGCTGACCCTTGATGCAAGCCAACTGTTACTTGAAAACTTTCTGTCTGTCCCAAACAGGTCCGAACACTTGTCTTCACATTTCTGTACATTTCCCGCACCAACCTGACATATTTCTCCGGCACCTTCTTCTCCCTCAGACACCTCCAGACTTCTTGCCTTGGCCCTCTATCGTATGCTTTCTCCAGATCAATAAATACCAGATGTAGCTCCCTTTGTTTCTCTCAATATTTTTCCATCATCTGCCGTAACCCAAAGATAGCATCTTTTGTTGATCTACCAGGCATGAAACCAAATTGTTCCTTTGCAATCTCCACCTCCTTCCTCAATCTACCATCAAGAACCCTTTCTAGGATCTTCATTGTGTGGGACATCAACTTTATTCCTCTGTAATTTTTACACTCTTGTGCATCCCCTTTACCCATGTAGATGGGAACAAGAGAACTCTCCCTCCATTCCTCGTGTATATTTTCCTGTTGGCAAACTTTCATGAACAGGTCCCATAGCAGGTCAATTCTTTTTTCCCCCAGTGCCTTCCATGCCTCC
Organism: Typopeltis vanoorti; assembly: GCF_054136105.1. Classification (NCBI taxonomy): domain Eukaryota; kingdom Metazoa; phylum Arthropoda; class Arachnida; order Uropygi; family Thelyphonidae; genus Typopeltis; species Typopeltis vanoorti. The sequence continues at coordinate 120,413,782 of NC_143563.1, read as the reverse complement.
TCTGGAATTCTGTCAGGGCCCACCGATTTTCCATTCCTCATTCTCTTCATGGCCTCCGTCACTTCCATTCTACTGATGTTCTGCACCATCCTCTCAGAAGGCTGCCCATCTCCTCTGTGAGTCCTTGCATTTACCTCATTCAAAAGTCCCTCAAAGTATATTTTCCATCTGTTTCTTATGTACACATCCCTCCATAATACTCTTCCTTCAGCATCTTTGATCTGCCTCACATGTAAGATGTCCTTTGCTGCTTTATTTCTACATTTCGCTAGTTGGTAAATTTTTCTCTGTCCTTCCTTTGTTTCTAATTGATCATACAAATCTTGATATGCCATGGCCTTCGCCTGTGCCACAACTCTCTTGGCTTCTTGCTTTCTCTCTTTGTACACCTCTCTGTCCTCTTCCACTCTTGACTCATCTCACTTCTGCTTTGCCTTCCTCTTAGCTGTCACTGCCACTTGTACATCATTATTCCACCACCAACCCTCCTTCTGCTCTCTAATCTTTCCAGATGTCTCACCAAGCATCTCGATTGCACAGCTCAGGATTACTTTTGAATTATGTTTCCGCCAATCCTGTACACTTTCCAGTCAATCCGAAATCCTCTCTAACACCCTCTCCCTAAAACGATTCCTCACACTCTCCTCTTTTAAGCGAAACCACTTAATTGTCTTCATCCCATGGAATCCAGAAGTTCTTATCTTCGATCTTATTTTAAAGTCTGCGCACAGCAGTCGGTGTTGTTGTGCCACTTGATCCGTTGGAATTACTTTACAATTTGTCACAACCTTAAGATGTTTTCTTCTAGTCAAAATGTAGTTAATTTGTGAACTCTTGTTACCACTCCTAAATGTTATCAATTGTTCTTCCCTCTTGTAGAAAAACGAGTTCACAATTTCCAGATCAAATGCTACTGCAAAGTCCACAACTCTCTCTGCTTCCTGGTTCATCATTCCCATTCCGTGGCCACCATGCACCCTTTCACAGTCTCTATTCTGTCTTCCTATGTGCCCGTTCAAGTCTTCTCCAACAATAACCATCTCATTTTCTTCCAATTCCCTCATTTCTTCATCTAACACGTTCCAGAACTCATCTTTTTCCTCTGCTGTACAACCAATTTGCGGGGCATATACACATAATTCGACCACCCGCTCTTCTCCAAGACCCAATTTCATTCACATATCCTGTCGTTCCTTCTACCCACGTCCAGTACTTCACCCTTCATTCTGCCACACACCAAAATTCCTACACCATTTCTTCCCTCGTTATTCGCTCCAGAGTAGAACAATTTATATCCATCTCCCAGTTCCTTTGCCTTTCCCCCTTTCCACCTTGTCTCCTGCACACATAAAATGTCCAACTTCCTCATCATGTCTGCCACCTCTCTTCCTCTTCCAGTCATGCTTCCAACATTCAGTGTTCCCACTCGCAACATCCTCTCCACCTGCTGGGCTCGCTTCTTTAACCGCACCCGCCCTTGATGCGGTAGCCCTCATCCACTTCTCGCAGCTGTAGGGCGATGTGGCTGCATGTCGCTTAAGGGGTACGCCCTAACGCTTATATCATTTTCTCTTTGACTCATAATCATAGTTTGAGTTGGCGCTGAATTTTTCCGACCGGATGCCCTTCCTGACATCAACCCTTGCATTTATCCGGGCTTGGGACTGGCACCTATTGAGGCTAGCTTGCCTCCTTCGGTGGCTGCATAAGACGAAATGACTTAGCAAGATAGGAGAGACTCACCCCTAGCCCTCGAATACTCTAATAGCATCAGGGGGAAAGAGCATGGAGAAGAGAAAGAAGAGGAGGGACCAGTCTACAGAATAATATAACAGATATATATTACATGAAATAAGGCATGGTCCAGCATCAGGTACCTCAGGTTTGCCATGCCCGTACTCACTAAAGTGAGCCCTTGAGGTGATATGGTGGAACTGTACTCCAAGAGATTGATGAGGCCAGGGACTTGGGGGTGTTGGTGGATAGGGAGATGAAGTTTAGGGGGCACACTGCAAAAGTAGCTAAATCAGCTCATCAACTCACTTGGTTGTTGAAAAATACCTTGACGAGCAGAGTCAAGCAAGATATTGTACCTCTGTACCGAGCCTTGATAAGACCTCATCTCGACTACTGTGCCCAGATTTGGTCACCTTGGTTCCTTCTTGATGGGGAGGAGGTGGAGAGGATCCAGAGGCGAGTGACTAAGATGATAACAGGTCTATGGAATGAACCATATGAGAACAGGTTGAAGATTTGTGGGTTGCAGAAACTAGTTGATAGGCAGAGGAGGGGAGATATGATTGAGACATTCAAATTGCTAAAGGGATTCTATAGGATTAATTCAGAGGATATTTTTGAGATCAGGACTGGTGGTGGGAGAACCAGGGGACACCTATGGAAGCTGGGCAAGAGTGTGGTTAGCAGGGGTGTTAGAGCTGGGTTCTTTACTTTTAGAGTGGTAAATGAGTGGAATAAGCTGCCAGAGTCTGTTGTGGGTGCTATGATGGTGAACGAGTTCAAGACAAGGTATGATAGATACTGTGAGAATGTAATCACATAGTTGTGTGGACATGATGTTTAGGGCCTCCCTCGATGAGTCTAAGGACTCCTGAGTCGCCCAAAATAATAATAATAATAATAATATGATAGTAATGGTCAATAATCCAAGAGGTAGTATGAATTGGGTGATGAGAGATCTGAGATTAATATCAAAAATTGTTCAGTAGAAAAATTTGGGATGGAAGATATTTTTTGTTGGAAATTTTTCTATCTCCACTTTGATAGTATAATTTTTTGCATTATCTTTTATGGTGGCAACTGGAATATTATGAAAATTTATAGGGCAGGAGTGAAGGACTCATGGTCACAATTACCATGCAGGGAATGGCCAGACATGGCTGTCTTCTGTACTTCCCCAACCCCCTTGCAAGTTGCTATACTCTTCTTTCAGGCACAACATTTTAGCATTACTAACAACAGGATTATTCACTAGTTGATTAAGATTTCTCCAAAGCATTACAAACAGGTTTGGGTTCCATGTACTATATAGCAGCCAGCCTGCAGAAACGCCATTACTTTTATACCATCAAATGGAGAAGGTGCTGGGTGTCCTCTTTTCACATTGTCTGTCACCAATATTTCCTCTCCATATAGAATGCAAGAGATTAAGAAATCTTAAGAATGAGTTTTTGGTAGAAATAAGTATCTATGTATTAGCATATGTACAGGTTTTGTATTTCACTCAGCTGCTGGTAACTGGTTATTACCAGTTACTGTAGTAAATTTTGAAACTTTCATTATTATTCACTGAGCTTAAAACTGAGTTATATGTTACAACTTTGTTTGAGACTTTTCACTAGTTTATAGTATTTTCTGTATAGCATAAGTCAACTGTATTAAGATGGACCTATGATGGAAAGAACATTCACCTATGTTGTCAGTTAATTAACCTCATAAGGATTCCAGATCAACCCTTATGAGCAGAAGCTGATTTGCATGTGACTCTAAAAGTTTGATTCAAATTTAATAAACAAGTGACTTGTTTGAGATATACAATATACTGAGAGTAAAGTATCGCCTCTCTTTCTCCATGTCTCCAGTTTTATATAGAATCAATGAGGTCAAAAGATTCAGTTTAGTAGATTGAACTGGACTGCCTGAATGTATGATTCTAGCTGATAATTTAAATATTTTCCAGGCTAGGCATTAATGATATTGAAATTATTTGCTTTAGCTCTTCCATTGCAAATCTATCATGGACCCCAAGATCTTTTAGACATTTTTTTGCATGTGTGTGTGTGTGAGAGAGAGAGAGAGAGAGAGAGACATATCTTTAAAAACAGTAATGTTGTCATGCAGGAGGGTTTGATTTTGATCAGTTGTCAGGTTTGGAAGTAGTGTGTGTGTGTGTGTGTGTGTGTGTGCGCGCATGCATGTTGGTAACTTCTGTATTCAAAAGCAGTGCATATCTCATAATTAATTTGAGTAAACAATTACAAATGAATAATTATAATTTATTGACAAATAAGTTAACAATAAACACTAAGTCACTTGATGGGAAGTCATTAGTCTCTATACGCAGATAGCCTAATCATGAAGAGACTTCAAATGCAAACTTTATTTGCTTACATTTGGATAAAGGATTAAACAAGAATATAATTTCCTTGCAAGTTTAATTTGTTAATAAATAAGTTTTATTTAATTATTATGCATTAATTTATTTAATATTGATAATTATTACTAGATATTTAATTATTAAAAATCAGTACATAAATAAATTTATGGGGGATGGGTCTGGAAAGTTGGGATAAACACTTAGAACAAAAATGATATGAAAGCCACTGATATAACTGCAAGAAGAACATACTAGTAGCAGAGTTATGAAGGTATCTTATATTCTTATATCCTCATATGTTCTTTCTTGTGATCATATCAGTTGCTTTAATATCATATTTGTTCTAGGTGTTTATCAGACCCTTCCCCCTTGTAATTAATATTAAGTAATTTAAACAAATTTTATTTCTTGTACTTTTACTGGTAATGCATTTATTGAAGTCTTTTTTGAATGAGTCATTCATAAATTCTTAATGCTCTAAATGAAAAAAAAATTGTTTTGATTCACTGAAAGTTTGCTTTGTTTGTAATAACTTGAATTTATTTATCCTAATTAACCTGTTTTATTTTAATAATGTTCACGTGTTCACTCGCTTTCTTTATTTAGTTTGCATATTCAAGTACAATAATTTTCAACAGTTTCTTCTATATCTTCATTTTTTTAAGGAGACAGATTTTATTGCCTTTATGAAAGATCCACAGAATCATATTTCTCCTACATCATTGCCAAGCTCTCCAGAACACTGGTGGTCAGATACATTTGGTGCAGAATATTTACATCATCTCACAGAAGCTACGTTTGATGCAGCTCTTAATAATGAAGAATTTGTTCTCGTAATGTTTTATGCCCCATGTGAGTTAATTATCTAAATGGAATTTATTTTAAATGTTTTTTGAAATCCAAGCTGCAGAATATTAATTTCTAACTAGAATATTATTATTATTACCACCCCAAGATGGAGTCAAAGACTCATCTGGGAGGTCCTTTTATCATATACACAGCTCATCATACCATGTTTTAAACACTTTCAAACTCTTTGCAGACACCACATTCTCAGGCAAGGCATTCCAATCGTTCACAACTCTGCCCGAAAAAACCCTGCCTCTCACTCCCCTACTCACACCCTCTTTATACAGTTTCCAGGGATGACCTGTGGTTCTCCCCTGATCTCCCCACTATTCTCTGTAAAACTTCTCCAGCATTGATCCTATAACAACCCCTTACCAAATTGTAGGTCTCTATCATATTTCCCCTCTTCCTCCTGTCCACCAAACTCTGCAAATTACATCTTCTCAATTTTTCCCCATACTCAACACTCCAGAGGTCAGAAACTATCTTAGTCAGTCTCCTTTGGACCCTTTCCAACATCTCTTCATCCTTCTGAAAACCCGGTGACCAAATCTGGGCACAATAGTCCATGTGTGGCCTAATCAAAGCCTTATACAACAGAACAAGAATTTCCCTACTTCTACACGTCAGTGTCCTTCGCATCATTCCCAGAAGCCTTTGTGTTGTCTTCACAATTTTGGTGATGTGTCCCCTAAATTTTAGATCCTTATCCACTATCACCACCAGATCTCTTATTTTCTCTACTTCCAACAATATATTCTCACCAAGCATAAATTCTGCATCGCATCTTTGTTTTCCAAATTCTAAAACCTTACATTTTGCAACATTGAACTCACATCTCCATTTCCATGCCCAATCACTCAAATTCTACAAAATGTTTTTAGAAATTTACCTTGATGTTTAATTGCTCTCTGTATCAACATGCCATATTGAAAAACTAAAAACTTTATTTGCATTAACTAGCTTCATTATAACCTGGCACCCTGTAGATGTGTGGTTAGTGTTGTTATGTTTTGACTATCTTTCGTCTTGGGAATCATAAACACCAAAGTAAGTCAGTGATAATCCTTTTGGTAGATACTCTCATTTGATTCCTATTGTAGCATGAGTGGACCATTTAGAACCATTTTGATCAAAGGTGAGTGGAGTAGTATCTTAGATGAATGGCAAAGCCTTTTAGACTGCATAAAGACAAATTTAGCAAAATAGGAAAGGAGGGGGGGACTACTATAGTAGGTTTTTGGTTTTCAAGTCAGACTTGCTTGTAGCAGTTATAGCATGGATAGTTAGTTGACTTACATAAAGGAGAATCCAGTAGAGATAAGTAGCAAATTTTAGGTTGCCACCAATCCCAAGATATAAATAAAGTTATTGAAAAAGTTAAGAACTCAAATTCTGGACTTGAGGTCGCTCGTGTTGCAGAAGAAGTAGCAGTGTGTAAAGAGGGCTCTTGTTTCAGATAAGTTTTTTGAAATAATTAATAGTGTGTGTACATGAGTAAGAGTTACTATAAAGGTTGTGCACTTGTAGTGTTATTAGTGTGTGGGATAATTTGCTTAAGTTTATTTACAAATTTGTTGATATTAGAGCTTAATATAACAACTGACAAAGGAAAGATTGCGGTGGTTTTGTCCATGCAGAAATTCAATTTTGACTTGAGTCATTTCGTGAAATGTGAGGTGTGCTATATGTACTTGTTTGATTATATAGATAAATTGATATATAAGGCAGATGGAAGGAGGTGTGTGAGCTGAATGAGGACATGATGAGTGCTAATATGTTGATAACTGAAAGTGTTAGTAGCAAGAATGCTGCAAGGAGGATGAGTACTTGTCTAATAAAAAAGGACAGTATAAAAGAGCAGTGAAAAAATGTTAAAAAAGTTTTGAAAAAGAGAACGAGTGATCTGAGAAACATAATCGATGGTAAGAAAGACGAAAGTGATGTGAATGTGGCAGAAGGCAACGAAATTGAATGAATGAAAGCGAAAGTGTGATGCAAGGTTTGAAAGCTCAAAAATTCAAAAGAATGAATGATAGCAAAAGTGGGATGCAGAGGTCGAAAGTTCAAAAATTTGAAAGAATGAATGAGAGCGAAAGTATGACACAAGGTTCGAAAATTCAGAAGAATGAATGACAGTGAAAATGTGACACAAGAGATGAAATGGATGCAGAATGAAGTTAAGAAAATTTCAGATATGTATGGAAGAGTGAAAATGATGAAAACAAATAATGTTGGGTATAAAAGTAGTAACGAAAGACCCTTGAGTGGCATTGTGTGGTGATTCATTTATTAAAAGTGTGCTGGATAAAGTGGATGCACAAAGTATGTTTTACTTTGCCCATCCACTTTACTGGTGGTAGCGTGATTAAGGCATTAGATATAAGAGAAGTAAATAGATGAAAAAATTGGTAGTTGTAATAAACACAAATGACTTGACTGTGAACAAAGAACACATCAGATTGGATATCAGAAGATTGCTTAGATGGATAAAAGAGAATAGTATTATACAAAAGATGGTGTGTTGCCTAGATATGAAAGTGGTGAGAGGAGGCAGAGAGCAAAGATTATGAATTTATTATTTAGCATATATGACAGTCTACATGCAGTTATAAAGGTACATAAGTCAAAATAAATATATAAAAAGTAAGTGACAAACAATTAGAATAAAACAAAGACACTTATTCTTTCAACAAACAAACAAAACACTTATAGACTAAGATCAAGTTGTCTGATCCAGTCTATAACAGGCGGTGTCGCCTTCAGGAAGTCATTTCTTTGACCTGTGTATGCATGAAGACTGCACTCAGTAGAAATGTGGTGGATTGATTTATTCGGGTGCCCGCAGTCACATTCCGGTGAGGGAATTTTTCCCCACCTGTTCAGCATTGTCCATCTTTCGGCTCAGTTCCATACCTGGGATATTGAGACGATGCCTATCAAATCAAGTTTGGAGTTGCGCATTGGTATTTATGCTCCACGTTCACTTCCATTGTTCTTTGGTATTGTAGTTGGTCATTCTCAGGTGTTTAGCTTCACGGAGAAAGGGCTTTCTTGATTTCAGTCTGTTGAGCTGTAGCTCTAGTATGTCATTGCGTATAGGCAATTCAGTATGTGTGAGTATTTTATCATATGCATGTAGTAGCGCATCATGTCTTTGTAGGTTTGGTGGTATTATGTTACTCAGCATGGGAGCCAGTAAATAGGAGTTGTTTTTATGGTTCCAGTGATAAGTCGCATTGTGGTATTAAGCTGGCGGTCAATTAGTTTGATATGGCAGCTGTTGAGGCAAACAGGAGCTCTGTACTCTGCCAGTGAAAAAACCAATCTGAGTGCAGATGTTCTTAATGTGATTGTTGCTGCACCCCAAGAAGTGCTACATAATTTCTAGACAATGTTGATAATTTCTAGTTCTTGTTTTTCCAGCTGTCTTTTCAGCATGTTTCTTATATGATAAGGTGCGATCAATGTAACTCCTAGATATTTAGGATATTTGTTATGGTGTAGAACTGAATTTCCAAATCACATGTTCAGCTCATCATGTGCCAGTTTATTGCTGAGCTGGAATGTTGACACTTCAGTTTTACTTTGGCTTGGTTGCAGTCTCCATTTTTTAAAGTAGTTATGCATAACAGCAAGGTCATTTGTGAAAGTTTCCTCCGTCCATCTTAGTTCTCTATTTCTGGTGGCTAACGCTATATCATCCGCATAGGAGAATTTTCTAGATGCTGTATCTAGCAGGTCAGCTATGTATAGGTTAAATAAGAGAGGAGCCAGTACTGAGCCTTGTGGTAGGCCATTGTTGAGTTTCTTCTGATTACTGATATTTTCTCCAAGGACAACACGGAAATATCCATTGCTGAGCATATTATTAACAAGCTGTATTTTCTTCAGCATGGTAGTACTTTCATTAGTTTATACAGCATGCCATCTCTCCAGGCAGTGTCGTATGTGGCAGTTAAATCAAGGAAAACTACAGACGTTTTTAGATTTTGTTGAAAGCCCGCTTCAATGTATGATGTCAGTGGCAGAACCTGGTCACAACAGCTGCGATCGGATCTAAAGCCTGCTTGTTCTATTGGAACGTGTTCAAGAATGATGTTGCTTATGCAGTTGTACAGTAGTCTTTCCAGTAGTTTATATGTGCAGCTTAGTAGTGCGATTGGACGATAGTTTTGTGGGTTGTCAGTTGATTTTCCGGGTTTGGGAAGGGCTATGATCTTAGCTCTTTTAAATTCCTTTAGCAACACGCTGGTGTTTATTATTTCCAAGAAGAAACAGGTGAGCCATTTTTTTGGTATTTTTGCCAGCATGAATAAGAAATTCTGGGTGAACTCTGTCAAACCGCGGGGCCTTTCCTGTATTTGTATCAGCTAGTGCATTGTTGATTTCCTCATCGCTGAAGGGTCTTGCATATTCTGATTCATCTTGTAGTTTTGCCTTCAAGTCTCTGGCTTCTCTTTTAACTTTCATGGTATGGTTTTTATCACGTTGGCATCTCGAGATTCTAGTAATGTGGTTAGCAACTTGGTTGGTGACATCTGTCTTTTTAGTAGTCATCGTTGTAGCGCCTCCTAGCTTCCATAATACACTCCAGGCCTTCCCACTGGAGTGCCTGAGGTCCAGTCCCTCAACTGTTTCAGTCCAGCATTGTTGTCTTGCTGCATCCAAGTCGTGGAGGAGATCTTCTGCAATTTCCAGATCACCACTTTCCATAAATTTCTTGTAGAGCTGTTCACTGCATTCGTTCCATCCAGGGATATACTCCTTTCTAGGAGTATATCCCTGGATGGAACGAATAGCCCCTGGGGATATGTTTTTTAGCTGTAGAGATGACAGCTCCTACAAATTGATTGTAGTTATTGGGTACAGGAGGTATGAAACGAGCACACTTGTCAAGGTCAATGGCATATTTTTCCCAGTCGGCTCTTCGAAGATTCTATCTCGGGTGAGGAATTGATCGGACATAAGGTATTTTTATGCCCACTTCAAGGAGGACCGGTCGATGTTGGCTGTGAGGGAAGTCACCGAGAACTCTTCTTTGAGCAGGCAGAGGTTCATTCATGTTGTTAGAGGTGATGAAGCAGAGGTCAGGATTATAGTCTCTTCTCCATGCTGCTGATCCGAAGGTGCCACGTTCTTTAGCGTCAAAGACCAAGTAGATATTGGAGGTTTCGGCCCAGTCGGCGAGGGTTATGCTGCATTCATCATTCTGAGCATACTTCCATAACTCATGGTGGCTATTCAAGTTTCCCACATATAGTTGGATGGCCAATGGCCTCAACAAGTCCTCCCTCAAAAGAGGGAGGACTTGTTGAGGCCATTGGACATTTGGTGGCTTGTAGACATTAGCAAGCGTCACTTCACCGAACTTCATCACAATCAAGCTGACATCATCATCACTTGATGCAGTAAAAAGTTCAATCTGCTCGATGTTGTTGCAGGCATATGTCGTTTTGCCATATGCATTGTGGTAAGTTGCTTTTACAAGCTGGTAGCCTTATATTCTCCCTCTTCTGTACAAGTCTTCTTCAGTAGCAGCATGTATTTCCTGGAGGAGTACAATGTCTATATTTTGGTCAAAAAGGAATTTTGAAAGGTATTCACATTTTGATTTTCTAATTCCTTCGATGTTAAGATGACAGATTCGGACTTGGGGTCTGAGATTTCTAGTCAGTTGGTTTTTCAAACCATTCACTTCTGATTGCAGCATTTAGTTAGTAGCCAGGAGATCCATGGATAGAGTGGCTGCCAGAGACACTCTAGCTCATTTAGTGTTATCCAGGGTGCACCACGAGGAGGCAAGCTAGGATTGCACCCAAGAATTATGAATGATATGTTAGCAGAAATGTGTGAGAAGAAAGGATTGCAGTTTTTTAATGTGTAGAATGAGTTTGAAGGACAAAGTGAACTGTATAAGAGCATTGGATTGCATTTGAGTGTTTTTGTGTGAGTCACTTGGAGAGACTGCTGCTGGAAGGTAGAGAAGTGAGTGCAGAGAATAAATCTGATCAAGTGGGAAGTGATGTGTGAGAGTAAGACAGGAGAAATTGGAGAGGTGGTTATGAATGAAGAAATGAGTGGCATGAGTATAGAAAATGGGTGTGCAAGACAGGGAAACACAGTGTGAGAAAGATGGATTCTCCAAGAGGGTGTGAATGCACGTGTAGACAGGAAGGGAAGGGGATGACCTGGGATCAAGAGAAAGCAGTTAGATTTGAGTAGCGTTCTGAGATGAATAAGGAGAAAAGGGAAATGGTTTGAGTTGAGCATGGAGAAATCGCATAGAATGGGTGGTATCAGTGGAATTAGCTATAGATCCAGGAATGAGATGCTGTGTTTGTATACAAATGCTAGAAATGTAAGAAACAAGGCAAATGAAATGGTTGTATTAGTTGTTCACCCAAAAATTGTTGGAATAAGTGAGACATGGTTGAATGAGGATGACATCCTGACAGGAATAGAGATGGAAGGGTATGGTGTGTTCCATGAGGATAGAAATGGTAAAAAGGAAGGGGGAGTGCTATTGATGATAGAGAAGGAGATTTGTCCATACAAAGTAGAGATGCAAGAGGGAAATAGTGCCAGTGGTTATATATGTATGGTGTGAGATAGAGGTGAATAGAATGAAATACCTGGTTGGATATTGTTATAGACCTGGTAATGTGGATGGTAGTGACTATGAAGTGTATAATCAAATTAGCCAAGCAAATAAGAAAATGGTGATCATTATGGGTGATTTTAATTATGGCAATATAGACTGGAATGATGAGATAACAACTGGAAGTAAAGAAAATGAATTTCTTGAGTTTTTGAGGGATAACTATCTCAGACAGTATGTAAGAGAGGGTACATTAGGATTGAGGGTCTTGGATTTCATCATCTCATCTTGGGATATAATTATAAATAAGGTGTCAAATCACCCTCCAGTTGGTGAGAGTGACCAACAAGTGATTACCTGGGTGGGTGCCAGTAGCGTGAAGACATCTGTGAGAAAAGGGTATATGTGGAACTAGAAGGTTGGTGATTATGAAGAGCTCAGGAGAGACAGCTTGCAAGTATAGCATGGAATGAGGAGTTAGCTGGAAAAGAGATCAATGCAACTTGAGGGATATTTAAGAACTCTCTAGTAGAAGCAATGTCTAAATGTATTCCAAGGGTCAGAAAGGTAAAGAAGGTAGGTGTGAAATGGATGAATAAAGAGATTAAGCATGCGACACAGAGAAAAGGGGCATTATGGAGGCAGCATAAGAGAAGTGGAAATAACCAATTCCATGGGGACTACAAAGACCAGGCAAGACAGGTGACTTGGTTGGTGATGGTTACAAAAATAAGGTATGAGCAGCAGTTAGCGCTAATGAAGCCTTTTTGGCTTCATTAGCTGAATCCTAAGATTCAACATAAGATAGCATAAGAGAAGTGGTAAGAATAAATTCCATGAGGATTACCAAGACCAGGCAAGACAGGCGACTTGGTTGGTAAGGGTTACAGAAATGAGGTATGATCAGCAGTTAGTGCTAATAAGCCTTTTGTAGCTTCATTAGCTGAATCCTAAGGAGTTCTTTCGATATGTTTCCAGCAAAAAAAAAGAATGATTATGGAAGGATGACATTGATTGGAGAAAATGGTATAAGGACAACTGCTGCGGAAGATATAATGGAGATACTTAATGAGTAGTTGTTAATGGGGAGGAGAAACTGACTGTAAGTGAGCAAGAGGTGTATGGGGAATTGAGCAAACTTGATGTTAATCAGGCTGTGGGACTTGATAACATGTCACCACTTATTCTGATGGAATGTGCCAGGGAGTTGAAATCTGCCTTGACATATTTTTTTAATATCAGTCTTGCACTGGGTTGAGTTCCAAAAGAGTGGAAGGAGGGCAAGATTGTGCCGTTTCATAAGGGAGGTGATATAACTCCAGCATCAAATTATAGGCCTATCTCTGTGTCAGGTGTTATGGTTAAATTGTTGGAGAAGCTGGTGAAAATTGGATCCAGAATAAGTTCACAATAATGGTATTATCTTTGATGGACAGCTTGGATTTGCTAAAGGGAGGTCATGTTTTAGGAATCTACTTATTACAATAAGGTGACAGCTTCCTTTGACAGAGAAGAAGGATACACAGTAGTATACTTAGATTTCACAAAGGCTTTTGATAGATTACCACATGCTAAGTTGATAGTCTGCTAGAGCGGATGGGGTTGGATATTAGATTAGCGAATTGGATCAGAGACTGGCTATCTAATAGGTATCAGCAAGTTGTGTATGGGTGAGTAATATCCTGGAAGAGGAAAGACACTAGTAATGTACCTCAGGGGTCTGTTTTAGGACCATTATTGTTTAACTTGCATGTAATGATCTTGGTGAAGATTTGGATGGAGATATTCAGTTGTTTGCAGATGATGCAAAGTTGGGAAGAGTAGAGAAGATGTGGCCTTACAAGATGACTTCAATAAATTGAGTGAATGGGCACAGGAATGGGGATGCTAGTTCAGTGTTGAAAAATGTAACGTTTTAAAATTTGGAAACAAAGATGGGATGTAGAATTTATGGTTTTTGTGGAAATATTGTTAGAGGTGGAGGAAATAAGAGATCTTGGAGTGATAGTGGATAAAGATCTGGAATTTAATGAAAACATTGTCAAAATTGTGAGGACAACACAAAGACTTCTGGGAATGATGCTGAGGAAACTGACTTGTAGAAGTAGGGAGATTCTTGTTCCATTATATAAGGCTTTCATTAGGCAACACATGGACTACTGGGCACAGATTTGGTCACCTGGTTTTCAAAAGGACAAAGAGATGTTGGAAAGGGTGTAGAGGCAAATGATTAAGGTCGTTTCTGACCTCTGCAGTGTCAAATATGAAGAAAGGTTGAGAAGATGCAATTTACACAGGCTAGTGAATAGGAGGAAGAGAGGAGATATGATGAGACCTACAAGATAGTAAGGAATTGTTATGGGATCATTGTTGGAGAGGTTTTACAGCAAATGGTGTGAAATCAGGGGAGGCCAGAGGTCATCCCTGGAAACTGTACAAGGAGGGTGTGAGCATGGGAATGAGAAACAGGTTTTTTTTCATGCAGAGTTGTGAATGATTGGAATGCCTTGCCTGAGAGAGTGTGGTGTCATCAGAGAATTTGAGTGTGTTTAAGGCACTGTATGATGAGCTGTGTGTATGACAAAAGGATCTCCTAGATGAGTCTTTGACTCCATGGGGCCTTGGGTAATAATAATATCCATGAATCTGATAATAGGGACATAGCATGACTCTGTAAAGGACAGGTCTTGTCTTAATTTACATACCATCCACCCAGTTAGAAACCTTTATGCAGATATACATAAATGTCAGTTACGCACCATATGTGCAAAATACTCAGTTGCGTATTCTAGGTAACTCTTTAAGAAAACTGCTGGTCAGTAATTATCAATAGTGTTGCTCGCACAAAGGCTCATTCAGAGTTCGATAAAAGACTTATTGTGGGTGCCTGTCTGGCTCGAGTCATAATTTTGGAAACAGTAGAGCTGATTGGTTTATCAGAAGGTTAGATATTCCAGCTGTTTAATCAGTGGAAAAATAACCCACTTTCCTTGTCTAAGAGGCGTAACTGTGGGCCTAAGACGGTCTGTTAGTATCAAGATTTCCATCATCTGAGAAGGCTTGTATAGATAAACAGATAAACTTCCTGTGTGCAGCAGTTGATAAAGCATTTAATGGAAGCTGTTTTCGACCCATGTCTCTCTGAACTATACCCAAGGAATTGTGTACGATCAATATTGGCAGTCGCTAAAGGAGGTCCAACATTGTATTAAATAAAAGTTTCTAATTCAGTGGTTATGTGTAGCTTACTCACTTTCTCTAATAGAAAATAGTTGAGATAGATAAAGAAAGTGACTATACCATGGTAATATACTGGACTTTGCAAAGACATCTGATGGGATGTTACACAAAGCTTATTATGTGCCGCAGGGTTCTGTTCTTGGACCACTGCTGTTTAATTTGTTCATTAACGATATAGGGAAGGATCTAAGAGGAACACTTCATTTATTCGCTGATGCATTATGCATTTTGGCGTGAAAAGATTAGCAGCAGTATACCACATTGGTGGAACTGTACTCCAGGAGATTGATGAGGCCAGGGACTTGGGAGTGTTGGTGGATAGGGAGATGAAGTTTAGGGGGTACATTGCAAAAGTGGCTAAATCAGTTCATCGACTCACTTGGTTGCTGAAAAATATTTTGACGAGCAGAAACAAGCAAGTTATTGTACTTCTGTACTGAGCCTTGATATGACCTCATCTCGACTGCTGTGCCCAGATTTGGTCACCAAGATTTCTTCTTGATGGGGAGGAGGTGGAGAGGATCCAGAGGTGAGTGACCAAGATGATAGCAGGTCTATGGAATGAACCTTATGAAAACAGGTTGAAGATTTGTTGGTTGCAGAAATTAGTTGATAGGCGGAAAAGGGGAGATATGATTGAGACATTCAAATTGCTAAAGGGATTCTATAGGATTAATTCAGAGGATATTTTTGAGATCAGGACTGGTGGTGGGATAACTAGGGGACACCTATGGAAGCTGGAAAAGAGTGTGGTTAGCAAGGGTGTTAGAGCTGGGTTTTTTACTTTTAGAGTGGTAAATGAGTTGAATAAGCTGCCAGAGTCTGTTGTGGGTGCTATGATGGTGAGTGAGTTCAAGGCAAGGTATGATAGATACTGTGAAAATATCGTATAGTTGTGTGGACATGATGTTTAGGGCCTCCCTCGATGAGTCTAAGGACTCCCTGGAGTCGCCCGTAATAATAATAATAATGTATATGTGTAATTTAACAGATGGTGGTGAGTTTGCCCATAATACCCACAGACAGTAGAAATGTATTTTTTTTTTTATCTGAATTTCACCCAGAAATGATTGCAGACCCATTGAATATTAGTATGGGATTAGGGCTAGATAATCTGAAAACTGTTCTGGATGTCAAACATGAAATCACTTCAGGCCTCCAATAAGCAAGTTGTTGGTTTCACATCAGGCAGTGAATTTCATCTCCCATTCTCTGAAGACATTTGTATATATCCTTGCCCAGAGTGGATATCAAACCCTTGACTTTGATTAGAGAGCAGAAGCACTATCTACTTGACCAACCAGACTGGCATTGTTCTTGATCTTCGATTTATGTGGTTTATTAGTTACCCAGAAATTTACAGTTGCTCAGAAATTCTCTTTGAAAGAAGCCTCAAAGTCCAGCACAATTAATCCTGGTGTCTGTATTAATAAAGTACTACCCGTTATGTAGAAAAAAGAAGAGGCACACTCACTGTCGGCTGTGTGTGATAAGTGTATCTAATGATTTACTTCCCACTGTGATTGGCTTAGTTTCCCCATGACTTTGTGGTAAAAAGACTGTTATTGATTCGGTTTTATAAACTATTTTACTCTTTTGTTAGTCAAGCAGGCATTGTTCTACTAATTCTATATTTATATACTACTAAAATATGCATATACTACTAAAAAAAAAAATCTTGTGATGTAAAAGGAAAAAGAACTGCTGATATTAGCCTTGAACATCGTCAAAACAAACTCATGCTTCTCACCATTCATGAGTCAGTGGTACGTTAGAGAAGGTAAGTTACAACTTGCACCTCCTGTACCATTTCCATGGGTATCTATCCCATGGCCTGGAAATTGGCCTTTCAACCATTTCCAAGAAGGGTGACAAATCACTGCTATGAAACTACTGCCCTATCTCAGTCCTATCTAAAGTAATGGAGAGAACCATCAATTCCCAACTTCTACCCTACCTCAAAGGCTCCCAGCTAATAAACAACCACCAGGATGGACTCCATTACTGACATTCAACAGGAAATCTACTCAAATGGTTATACTTGATATCACCAAAGCTTTTGACTGAGTATGGACAAAGGCTTACCAAAGAAACTCCCATCATTTGGTCTGTTTTGGTATTCGGATAGTTCACCGAAAACAATTTATTGAAAGATAATTTAATGAATGACAATTTACCGAATGACGGTTCATCAAAAAAATAATTCAGCGAACAACAGTTAATTGAAAAAGCAAATTATCGAAATGCAATTGATCAAAAATACGATTCACCGAAAAATGAATTATAACCCACGTGGAGTGAAGTTGTGTGTGGCAATTTTTTGTTTTGGATATGAAGAATTGTTAACTGGCTATACTGGTTGCAGTGAATGATAGCCACTGAGGCAGATATAGTAGAGATGTTAAATGAACATTTCATAAAGGTATTTCATTCTCATGAAATTAACATCCTGCAAAACTTGAAGTCAGTTGGGAGGGAGGGAGGGAAGGAGGAGGAACATCGACGGTGAGTGAATTTGTGGTATATCTGATGAATTGAATAAACTTGATGTTAATCAGGATGTAGGACTTGTTGATCTATTACCGTGTGTCTTGAGGGAATGTTTCAAAGAGTTAACAACAGCTTTAATTTACCTCCTTAACATGAGTCTTTGATTTTCCTAAGTTCCAAAGGAGTGGAAAGAGGAGAAAATTGTTCCTCTTCATAAAGTAGGCAATAAGATTATGGCTTCGAATTACAGGCCAGTCTGTTTTTCTTGGGTTGTGATAAATTTATTAGAGAGGCTAGTGAGAACCAGGATTCAGAATTACATTGATGATAACAATATCCTCTTTGATGAACAGCATGGGTTTACTAAAGAAAATGTGGTTATCAATCTAGTTATACTATTAATTAATATATATTTATATTAATGTATTAATATAAATATTATATTATATTTATTATAACAGGGAGACAGGTAAATTGGAAAAATGGGATGCATACACTGTGGTATATTTAGATTTTGCTAAATCCTTTGATAGATTGCTGCATTACGTGCTGGTAATTAAACTAGAACAGATAGGGTTAGATAATACATTAGTGCACTCGACTGGAAATTGACTGTCCGATATCCATCAGTAATTTGGGGTATGGAGGTGCAATATCTTAGAAGAGGAAATTCACTAATGGTGTGCCTCAAGGACCAGTTGAACATAACCTGTAGGGGGGGGGGGGGGTTGTAAGCGTTCTGCTAAACACCTAGAACAAAAATGATATTGAAGCAACTAATATAAATCACAAGGAAGAACATCTCAAAACCCTTTAACACCCATGTTTCCTCAAATTGTAATAATTTATTCTTTTTCATTTAGAATATATAAAAATATTTAGAATATACAAGTTTTTCGTGCTGCAAGAAAAGTCAGCAACTGAGATTCAAATTTTGTGTGAGACTGTAGAGGACTGTGTCCCAGTATAACCAACAATTGCTAGATGGGTGGCCAAGTTTAAAACTGGACATCCTGAGACAACAGATCGTCCTAGGTCAGGAAGACCTTCCGCAGTGATCACACCTCAAAACATTGATGCAGTGCATGCCATGATCCTTAATGATAGACAAATAACAGCCGAAAACATTGCAGAGACTCTGGAAATATCCTGGGAATGAATTGGGTCATGATCCACCAAAATCTGGACATGCAGAGGCTCTCAGCAAAGTGGGTCCCCAAATGTTTGAATACCAACCAAAAGAGAAAAGTGTGCTGTCAATCAGGGGATTTTTGGTCATTTTGAGAAATCAGGTACAAATGTTTTGGCTTGTATTGTGACTGTTTATGAAATATGGCTTTGCCACTATGATCCAGAGAACATACAACAGTCACTTGAGTGGCGACACAAAGGTTCTCCATGGCCAAACAAGTTCCGAACCCAAAAGTCAGCAGGGAATGTTCTTCCCATTGTATTTTTGGATGGATGGTATAATCCTTACCGAGTACCTCAAAAAAGGTGAAACAGTTACAGCATCAGTTTATTCAACAGCTCTGAAGGAATTGAAGGAGGTACTGAAGAAAATGAGCTGTGGGAAATCGAGGCGTGTTGCTTTTGCACAACAGTGCACCTGCTCACAGTGCTTATGAAACCCAATAGACAATGCACAACTTGGGCTTTCAGTGTCTGCCTCACCCAACGTATTTGCCAGACCTGGCTCCATCTGACTATTTCCTATTCCTGAAGAATAGGTACTGAAGAAAATGAGCCGTGGGAAACCGAGGCGTGTTGCTTTTGCACAACAGTGTACCTGCTTACAGTGCTTATGAAACCCAATAGACAATGCACAACTTGGGCTTTCAGTGTCTGCCTCACCTAACGTATTTGCCAGACCTGGCCCCATCTGACTATTTCCTATTCCCAAATTTAAAGAAACATTTGAAAGGAACAAAACTTACCACAGATGATGAAGTCATATCTGTAGCTGAGGACTGGTTTGTGCAACAAGGGAAAGACTTTTTTCTCAGAGGATTCCAAATAGCAGCATTCGGAATCCACTAGCATTGTAACAAGTGTATAACACTTCATGGGGAATATGTAGAATAATGTGTAAGTTGCATGGTTCTACCTCAATCCTTCACAGCGATTATCACAAATTTTCAGCACACCCTATAAGGTTTAAAAGTTTGGGAGGCACAGATGGGGAGCAGAATATAGGACGGTAGGGAGATATCTTGCTAAAATGGCGAGGACAGCACAGTGCATTATGGCAATGATACCGAGAACATTGATATGTAGGCGTAAAGACATAATGACTCCATTGTATAAGGCTTTATTCAAACCACATATGGATTACTGCCAAGATTTCATTACTTGATTTTCAAAAAGGATGAAGATATGTTGTAAAAGATTCCGAGACCATTGACTAAGGTTTTTCAAGTCACTGGAATGCCATTGTAGAGTCTAGTGGATAAAAGGACAATCCTTGGGCAGTGTATTAAAAAAGTCATGAGCAAATGGGTAAGAACTGTTTTTTTTTTTTTTTGTTTCGTGGTGAGTTCATGGTGTTTGGAATGCATTGCCTGGAAGTGTAGTGGGTGTGAGACAGTGAATGCATTCAAGCCACGGTATGATGCGCTGTGTGTTTAATGGAGGACCTCCTGATATCAGTTGTTGATTCCAGGGTGGTCTAATAATAATAATAATAATAATACATGCCTACCCAGTCGTATGACACGTTAGGTTCCAGACCACAGACGTATAGCTAATTTCATCGTATAGTGAATCACTGCCTTTTTTTATCACTTGCAGAATGCATGTAGTGAATAAATAACGTTTTAAGTAGTCACATATGTATGTAAAGGACGCAAATAAAGCATTCATTTTCATCAGTTACACAAAAGAAATATTTAGAAAATTTTTGGAAATGTAAAATTTATTCTGAATTGCATGTCTTAAAGGAACACACTGACCTGTTTAGACACCAATCAACAACATTAAATGTTTTCCCATTTCATCAATAAGATTGTCACGTGTACGGATAGTTGTAGTGTCACCGTTTTCACTTCACCAAGAACTTTAACTTTGTTTTTAACAAATGTAACGACAGTAGTGCGATTGGCCTGACCTCTGGTGAAAAAAGAAAACCCTTTACTACAACAAAGCTAGAGTCCTATTATTATTATTATCTATTAGGATACAAAACTAAATTGCGCTGGAGAGCAACATGTTTATATACATATATATTTAAAAAAAAAAAAAACTATGTGATTATACATATACATTTCAACCAATTGGTATGGAATAGTTTCCAATAAAAGCTGAAAATAGCTTAGAGTCCTAAATATGCTAGATACTAAGTAGACTGAATATGTGCCATCCGAATTCTTGGAATTTTTATGCCACCATTATTGTTGAGATTAGGGTAGATAATCAGAATTTTACAAGCTTCTTTAAATTTTCTTTCATAGCAGATTTCTGTATGATGTTAAGACCAGGTACTTTTCCACTCAATTTGGTGTAGGGTGTTGAGAGCATGATCTTAGAAGTCTGCTTACAAAAATTGTTATATTTAATATGTCTTTTGTGTTCTTTTTTACGTATAGGGATTGTACGTCCAGTTTCACCAATCCCTATACAAGTTAAACAGGAATGGCCCTAAAACTGAACCCCTGAGGCACACCACTAGTAACTTTCCTTTTCCTGGATATCATACCTCCTCCATACACAACTTGTTGATACGTATCAGATAACCAGTCTCCAATCCAATGCACCAATCTAATATCCAACGCCATCCACTCCAGTTTGACTATCAACTTTTAATGCAGTAATCTATCAAAAACCTTTGCAAAATCTGAATATATTACTGTGTATCCTTCTCCTCTGTCCATGGAAGCAGTCATCGTATTTTAATAAGTAAGCAGATTACTAAAAAATGACCTCCCTTTAGCAAATCCATGCTGTCCATCAAAGATAATACCCTTATCTTTGCTATAGTTGCCCATCCAGAGTTGGGATGCCAGAGTTGTCAACCCAACTTAACTACAACACCTGACACACAGATAGGCCTATAGTTTGATGCTTGAGTTCTATCACCTCCTCTATGGAGTGGCACAATCTTGCCCTCCTTCCTCTCCTCAGGAATTTGACCGAGCGCAAGACTCGTATTAAAAAAATATGTCAAGGCCGGCATCAACTCCCTGGTATGTCCTTCAAAATATGTGGTGATATATTATCAAGTCCCACAGCCTTATTAACATCTAGTTTACTCAACTCCCCATACTCCTCTTGCTCACTTACAGTCAGTCTCTCCTCCCCATCATCAACTGCTCTCAATCTCTCTCTCCATGAAGTCAGATTCACAAGATTAAAAGACCTTTATGAATTGCTCATTTAGTATCTCCACCACACATTCTGCAACAGCTGTCTTTATAACATTTTCTCCAATCAGTTTCATTCTCTCTTTTGCTGGCTACATATCGAAAGAGCTCCTTTGGATTCTTTTTGGCATCATTTGCTAACTGCTGTTCATACCTCTCTTTAGCTCCCCTCACCAACCAAGTCACCCGCCTTGCCTGGTCTTTGTAGTCCTCATGGAATTGGTTATTTCCACTTCTCTTATGCTGCCTCCATAATGTCCTTTTTCTCTGTATCGCATGCTTAATCTCTTTATTAACCTTCTCACCCTTGGAATACATTTAGACATTGCATCTATTAGATAGTTTTTGAAAATCCCCCAAGCTGCATTGATCTCTTTTCCAGCTAACTTCTCATTCCATGCTACACCTGCAAGCTGTCTCCTGAGCTCTTCATAAACATCCCCCCCCCCCCTGTAGTTCCACATATACCCTTTTCTCACAGGGGTCCTCACACCGCTGGCAACCACTCAGATAATAACCTCATGGTTACTCTTACCAATTGGTGGGTGATTTGACACTTCATTTATAATTACATCCTCTGATGAAATAACAAAATCCAAGCCCCTCAATCCTCTGTTACATACTGTCTGAGATAGTTATCCATCAAAAACTCAAGAAACTCATTTTCTTTTGTTCCAGTTGCTATCTCATCATTCCAGTCTATATTGCCATAATTAAAATCGCCCATAATGATTGCTCTTTTCTTATTTGCTTGGATAATTTGATTATACATTTCATAGTCGCTACCATCCACATTTCCTTGTCTGTAACAACATCCAACCAAGTATTTCATTCCATTCACCATTATCTCACACCACACTGCCTCAAAACCACTGGCACTATTTCCTTCTTGCATCTCTACTTTGTATGGACATAACTCTTTCTCTATCATCAATAGCACTCCCCCCCCCTCCCTTTTTATCCCTTCTTTCCTCACGAAACACATCATATCCTTCCATTTCTATTTCTGTCAGGATGTCGTTCTCATCTAACCTTGTCTCACTTATTCCAACAATTTTTCGCTGAACAGACATTTAGTGCAACGATTTCATCTGCCTTGTTTCTTACACTTCTAGCATTTGTATATAAACACAACAGCTCATTCCTGTATATATAGCTAGTTCCACTGATAACACTCATTCGATGTGATCTCTCCATGCTTGTCTCGGGCCATTTCGCTTTCTGCTTATTCATTTTAGAACCCTCTTCAATTAAACTGTTTCCTCTTGATCCCAGGTCATCCCATTCCTTTCCTGTCTACACATCCTCTTGGAGCATCTAACTTTCTCGCGCTGTGTACCCCTGTTCACCCTGAGCCTCCCCGTTTCCCTGATCATCTTGCACACCAATTCTTTCATTTTCCATGCTCATGCCACTTACTTCCTCATTTATTACCAACTCTTCAGTCTCTCCTGTCATACTCTCCTGCTCTTCCAATTCACTTCACACTTGATCTGATTCATTCTCCATACTCACTTCTCTACCTTCCAGCAACAATCTCTCCAGATGACTCACACCATGATAGCACTCCATTCAAATGCAGTCCATTGCTCCCATACATTTCACCTCGTCCTTCAAACTGAATCCACACATTAACAAATTGTACTTCCCTCTCCTCACACATTTCAGCCAACATACTTCATAATCCTTGCTCTCTGCTTCATCTCACCACAGTCGTACTATCTATCCCAATGGCTTTAACAGGCCTTTAAGGCCCACAACCTTCCAAGCATGCTTGGATTTCATAACTGAAATACGAGGATAGAATGGTCACTCCTATGCCTCAAGGTATTCTTGGCTGTATCCCTGTGTGTTCACGGGGCCGGTTTGCCTGTTTGCGGGATGAAAAACACCAGATAAACTGGCGGAAAAAACCCTACTGCCCGTGCCCAAGACCGGCTAACTTGGCTATGGCTAAGGAAGATCCTTCAGCTCCTCACGTCTCCGACGGGAAGTGAACCTAGGACACTCCTTCCCCAGGCATATGGTTGCGAAGCGCAAAGCCACTAGGCTAACCGCACGGACTACAGTCGTACTTGGCAACATGCTTAATATCCTTTCTGTAACACTTCTCTTTTATCCGATTAAGCAGCCTCCTGATATCCATTCTGATGACCTCTTTCAAGTCATTCGTACCTATTAAAACCATCAACTCCTTCGCTTGCTCCCTCCTCATATCCAATGCTTCAATCACTCTACTTATTTTATCGCCTGGAAAACATATCTTGTGCATCCTCTCATCCAGCACACCTTTAATAATGGAGTTGCCATACAACGTTACTTGCTTGTCTTTCGTTCCCACTTGATTTGTTTTAATCATTTTCACCTGAATTTTCTTAATTTAACTCCGCATCCATTTTATCTCTTGCTTCACCCAACCCAATTCACCTTTCGAATCTTTCGTTCTCTCAAGTTTGTTTCCTTCCCACATTCGCCTCGCTTTTGTTCTTTTTACCATCCATTATGGTTTTCAAATAACTTGTTTTCTTTTTCAATGCTTTCTTAACAATTTTTCGCCTTTCTTTCACACCATGCTTATCTTTTGAATGAGAGCTCATTCTTCCTGCGACATTCTTGCTACTAACACTTTGTGTCATCAAATTCATATTTGCACTCATCAAATCCTCGTTTAGCTCACATTTTGCACATACCCTCCTTCCATCAGCCCTAAATATCCACAAACAATCTATGTAATCAAAAGAATACATGTAGCATACTTCACGAAATAAATGATGTCTAAGTTAAAGTCATGCACTGACAAAGTTGCCGCCATCTTTCCTCTGCTAGTTACTACTCTAAATGCCAAAAACAACGAATCGTAATCAAGTTTAAGCAAAATATCCCACACACTAATAATATTAGTAGCGTACAACTTTTATAGGAGCTCTTACTCAAACATCACTCATATACAATTAATTATTTGAAGAATAACTTATCTGAATCTGGAGCACTTCTCACATGCCGCCACTACTGTTGCCTCATGAGCCCTCTCCTTCTATTCTTATATATCTAAGATATATATATATATATATATATATTATTAAAAAGTTTTAATGACTGATACCGAGAGATAAAAAGATGACATGGTATATTTGAAAAGATACTACTAGTTTACTAGTTTCGTTGAATTGATCAACATCTTCAGGTATCACAATCAAAGAAATATATAAAGAATTACAGAGACTTAAAATTGCATTAACAGAACAAGTACAAAAAGACAGTAGTGTGTTTGAAAAACAATGCGAGTATGAGTTCCAAACAAACATATACTATGCGTTGTCGCGAGTGCGCCAGTACTGAACAGAAGCAACGTGTGCGTGAGAGAGATTGAAACTTCGGCTGTTTTTGAACTGGGAAGAATCTAGAAAAATTTCTCTAGATTTGACAATCTTTCTCTCGAGCTCATCATAGTACACATAGATGTTAGAAGTTTGAGTCCAGTTCACAATGTGTTGGCAGTGTTCGTCTGAGTTAACTAAAAAGAGAGCGTGGCTAGAGAGAGCGCTAGCTCTATTCCTGTTATAGGAGATATCTCTACGGTGTTCTTCCAAACTTAAAAGGATGGATGTAGCAGTCTGGCCATAGTATGGCTTTCCACAATCACATAAAATCTTGTACACTCCTGGAAACTGAGTTGAAAGATGTTTCTCTTTAGGTTTACTAAGTATTGAACAAAGTTTTGGGAGCATAGTGAAGCAAGTTCTGAAGTTAAACTTCTTGAGAATTTTTGCCAGTTTTGGTGAAAGAGAGCTGATGTAAGGCAAAGAGATGAAGGCTCTGGGGGAAAGAGGGATCTTCAAAAGTAGATGAGTGACTGGGTGAAAGAAATTTGTCAATTTTTTTAGGAGAGAAACCATTTTTAATAAATGTTTTTTAAGAAAAAGGAGTTCATTTTCAATTTCTGCTTTTTCTGTAAGTAAAGATTTGGCTCAGTGAGCTAAGGTGGAAATAATAACAAATTTTTGTGGGAGGTAGTGATGGGAGGAAGCATGAAGGTATCTATCAGTATGAGTAGGCTTTCAAAAAATTTAGATTTTAATACTTTCAGCACATCTGGTAAGTGTCAGGTCTAGAAATGCGAGGCAGTCATCGGATTCCAGTTCGAAGGTAAAAGAGTTTTTTTCATGACACTTGTTTAGGTGGTCTAAAAATAAATTGAGGTTGTTGACATCATCTTCCCAGATGAGGAAAATATCATCAATATAATATTGTTATATTGATGATATATATATATATATATAAAGAGGTGTATATATATATATATATACACCTCCTTATATATCTGATATGAATCAGATATATAAGGAGACATCAAGAGACAAACAGGTGGACTCAACAAGAAGCTGAAAATATCATAGAGCAACATATATATAAACATGTTGCTCTCCAGCCCAATTTAATTTTGTAACCTAATAGATAATAATATTCTGACAATATAAAACCACAATTGGCTATGGCTGACATGACGAACCTGCATGCGCTTATACACAAATATCACACTGTTCATGACTGACTGACTGTGGATGAGACCCTCTTGTATTTATATGAAAATAACGAAGTATCAAAAACCTTCAAGATATATCTGGAAAGCACTAGAATGAACTACTGCTTCATTCTAGTACTGTTCATTCAGCGCACTTGAATGAACTACTGCTTCAGCCTGCGACGTCAGTACTAGTACTTAAGTGCCGCTTGGCACTGGTAGATGGCTGAAGAAGCATGTCTATTTAATATTTATTTTTATAGGATTTTATGTAAAGCATCAAATGCACAGCATTCCTTGTGAATCTGGAAAGCATCTTACAATTCTAAATACCGCAATATAACTTAGTGGCCTGCAGGCTTCATTTAAATTATTTTTTATTTAATCGAGTTTTAACGTTAAGTAGTTATATTTTCAAAATGGTCGGTGTGCCATGCCAAAGAGCTCCTTGGACCACAGGTGGCCCATGGGCGATGCGTTGAAGACCCCTTTAGTAAATTTTTTTTCATTTCACAGGTAATTCAGTTTTCATATGGCAACACTTCAGTGGCAAAATGATATACACTGCTTTTGCTGTAGTAATAACTTCTCTTGTACAGAATATTCGTTGCCATCTGGTAGGGCGATATTACAATACTGTCTCTTTTCTTCCAACATCCTTTTACCATTTTTTCAAATAAGCATTTCCAGAACAACCAAAAATAAACAACTACATAAAGAATCTCTATAAATTTACTATAATAGATGCATTTAAGAAGACAACAGCCAATTATATATATATATATATATATATAGTAATTTTTT
The DNA here is from genome assembly GCF_054136105.1 of Typopeltis vanoorti. NCBI lineage: Eukaryota > Metazoa > Arthropoda > Arachnida > Uropygi > Thelyphonidae > Typopeltis > Typopeltis vanoorti. The sequence goes on along the minus strand of NC_143563.1, from coordinate 120,386,804 downwards.
TTTTGTGTCTCCTGCCAACAAAAGCTTGTAAACCTATAGTACATCAGTACTATGGATTGGCTAAAGAATTTTTAATCTTTTTTGTGTGTGTGTGTGTATTTTCATGGTCCATAAACCCTACTCTAGATACCAAACACAGAACTATTTTCGAGCCACTTCACCCCTCTGAGGAGCAGGGCAGTGATCTCACACTGAGTGATAAAATTCATTTTTCACTTAAAAGCGATCAGAAACATCTGTGCCCATGACAGGACAAAATCAGAACCTGCATCCTGCTGGTTGGTGAGTGGGTATATTAACTACCCAGTCAACCAAGTCAGCATTTTACAAGTCCATGAAAGATAATGCACATCTATTAAAATAAATTCCGATTTACTCATTCTTGAAGTAGTAAGAATGAATTAAACAAAATCAAAATTACTAATTAAAAAACGTTTAATTTTCTTGACCAAAAAGCTTGGAAAGACTTTTAATGGGATTATATTGATCAAGTGCATATAATAAACAACTGTTATACCAACTAGTTTCATCAACTAAGGCTGTTGGCATCTTCAGGGTACATAACTGATGTAAGTCACTAAAAAGTAAAAAACTGTTACAAACTATAATCAACCAATTCCAATTATATTAAACAAAGAACAGAGTGCATACAATACATGCATAGAGCGTGCATGATATCACTTGTTATTTAGGAATGTTCTATAGTTAGCACTATAATTCAGTTCTGGCGAGTTGAAGGATCTGATAAGGGTCTTCCAGATCACGGGCAAGATTAGTCCTTGGTTCCTGTTAAGGTTTTGTACACAGCGGGCAACTGTTGTGGCCTCCTTAAAAATTCGGGAGTGTAAGGAATTCTCCTCCATGTAAGGAATTGTGCTTCTATCCCACTCTATGTTATGGTTCGTTCTTGAGAAATGAAAAGCTAACCCCGATTTTTCTTCTCTGTTATTATTGACGTCACCTATGTGTTCTTTTTGCCTAATTTTGCCTCCTTAAAAATTCTGCTCCCAAATTTTTTGTTTATAATATGCACTTGATCAATATAATCCCATTAAAAGTCTTTCCAAAATTACTAATTAAAAATGAATTTCTATGTTGTATAATTTTTTTTAAAATTATTTAGTTACACTGCAATTAACCTCCCTACCGGCCAATGTGGATGAAAGAGGGACACCAAATTGCACTTTTTATCCATGTTATTCAATGGGTTTTAGAGCTTCGTATCCCGATTTAGCTCGACGTCTATAGACATCATGGCTGGTTGGGGGGTTAAAGCAATAATCACCAGTATCGATGGAAAGAATAGATTATTATTATATGTGATGCCTCCAGGAGTCCGAAGACTCATCATCGAGAGAGAGAGTGTGCCAACAGCATGGAATGATTGAATCCCTTCCAGCTACTAACTGTGCTCAAACTTGCTTAACTTTTTGCATGCACCATTAGTAGCAGAGGCTCTACCAATTGACCAACCTTTGCTGGCTGAAACTATATTTCTCCAAATGAACTACTTGTATCAATGTTTTCAATTTTAGATATTAGTACCAACTGCTCTTCTGCAGATATTTTCCAGTCTCAAGAAGATTTTTTTTTTTTTTCGGTTCACTGTTGTGTGCTCATTTTACACCACTGAAGGCAATCAACATTTGTAGAGGATATGATATAATTTTCACAAAATTCATGTTTCTTGAGCATTTCCTTTAGTTTAGAGTACTGTGGATGACTTGCAGCAAAAGAGTCTACTTTAATCTTCTTAATAGTCTCTTCTTTTTCAGTAATCATGATCAAGAGTTCTTGCTTTTCTGCAATTATTTAATATAATCTTCCTTTCTTTTCTATCTGCTTCTTGATAACTGATTTAATTCCTTATTAATTATTGATACATCTTTAGACAACTTAGCCCTGCAACTCAATAGCATGATTTATATACCTTTTATCTTCTGATATTCCAGGAAAGTCTATAGTGTCTGATAATTCATCTCCAACAACTATTTATTGTGAGGTGTCAGCAGTCTGTAATCTTTCGATGGACTGCTGCTCCTTAACTTTGATTGAATTCTTATAAAAAATTTGATCTTGAAGATATTCAATCCTCTCATGCAGATTCTCTTCTGTTAAGTCATTTAGCTCTTCATTGGACTTTAACTCTTCAAATCATTTTTGAATTTTTAGTTGTTTGCATTTCTCTCTTAATTCAGTTAGCTTTTGAAAAAGCTGACAGCATGGAAAGCCTTTAGCTTTTGGAAAAGCTGAAGGCTTAAAATTTGCATAAAACTTTACACCAAGAAACAGCATTCATATCAAACTTTATAGCCACAAACTAAAAATAATATATTTTTTTTCTTTATAGTAAAATAACACTTTATTACCTATCAAATAACTTACATAAATATACAGTACAGTTTAGGAAATAATACTACAATTTCTCACATGTGATTCAGTTCAGATTCCAATTCATATCATACTTTGTACTGTATGCTATTCATTTAGTAAAACAATTCATGCAATATTATTATAACTATCACAGTAATTGTTTGCAATTATGTTCACAGTTTCACAGGGTAGTCAACATGATTTCTTTGTTTCTCCCCCCCCCCCCCCCCCCCAAAAAAAAAAGTTTCATAATGGTTAACATAGATATTATTTGCGATATATACAGTTCACTTTTGATTCCATATAATCAATTCTGAACAAAGTGCATTTTTTATGAATATATACGCTTTCTTTTTAAAAAAAAAATTTTTCATATATATTATATTTTCAGTTTGGTACAGAACGTTACAGAATAATCTATATGATACAGTGCATCATTAATTTTTAGATAAATAGTTATGAAGAACACTGGTAGATGTGATCTAAATCAGATATTATGATATGCACAAACAGAGTGAAGTGTATTTTTATTATTCAGGCCTCCATCAAGTCAAAAGACTCATCGTGGGAGGTCCTTTCTAAGAAACATGTAACAAGGAATGAAGCAGATTGCTGTAGGAGTAAATAATATCTTTAAGGGTCAAGTAGAGGATATTGGTCAAGGTATTGTGACCTACAAGTTAATTGTAGTGAATGGATAATGAGGATTAGTTGATTAAGCCATGCTAATCCCACCTACTTTGATGCTAGGGCTAGCTTTTATGAAGAGAGTGGGATTACCTTACGCTATTTATGTTGTTTGGTACTTTTTATGGATGGAATGTAGGCATTGGATGCTGGTGATTTGTGAAGTGTATATAGGTGTGAATGATATTATATTAACTGTGTTGATATAGATTCCACAGTTTTAATGTTCTGTATAATTGTCTATGTGTTTTAAATTTTGTGATAGGTTGTTGAGTAGCATGAGTCAGAGCTGTGATCACACTTCAAAACTGTATGAGTTGTTGAAGAATCTAGAGCAACGTTTCTCAACCTTTCTATGGACAAGGACCAGTAAAATGCTGAAAACAATTCTGCGGACCACTAAGTTACAGAGGCGTAGCTGCGGGGGAGGGGGAATCTTCCTCAGGCAGCACTTTTTTTTGGCGTTTAAGAAATCTTGCTTTACTGTCTATAAAACAGCAACTGTGTGATGAATTAGACTTCGACAATGTCATCGATGATTTTGCGATCAGAAAAGCAAGAAAAATAACATTTTAGAATGTTGGAATTAAAGTTTTACTTCAAAAATAAACATAGTGTTTTTAATTTATTTCCCTATATGTGGCTTTTCGTAATTTTTTTAAAAACCTAAGTAGGAATTACCAACCTTTCGGAAAAATTGTGCCATTTATAACATAATAAATCTAAAAGCATGTTTTGAATACATATGGAAACATAATTAATTAAATTGGAAGTAAACAATTAAAAGTGTATCATCCTTGAACAAAGTTTTAATTTTTATTAAACAAAAATATAATATGATCTAATTATGTTTCTACTTACTTTTAATGAGATGGTTGAGGTTCTCGGTCCTTGCAGAGTTGCTGGATATCTGACTCAATATTGGTCAAATTCAGTCGAAGATCGGCACACACACAAAGACAATTTCTGCATTTTGTTTTTATTTGAAGGAGCGACGAAAATTATTTCTCACAAAGATAGGCTGTAGAGAACTGCATGACGATTTTCAATGCTTCTTCAGATAATTTGGGAAATTCACTTCTCACTGAAAGCGAGATCCGAAATCGAGCCAAACCAAGATCACGGAATTGCATTTTAAGTCCATTGTCACTCGAAAGATCAATTAACCATTCTTTTTTCGATAACGAAAAGTCGTTCTCGTGACTGCAAGCCTGAAATGGATCGCAAACCCACAGAAATTTCTTATAAAAGTTTTTCGGAAAATATGTTTCAAAATTCAGTTTCAGATTTTTGAGGTGGTCACAAACCCTTTCCAGAAACTCAGAATTAATAAAAATATCATTTTCCACTAAAAAGGATTCCAATATTGGAAAAGATGCAAATTGTCTGTCTTTTACATAATTAATCCATAAAACCAGTTTTTTCTCGAATGCCTTTATTTTGTCATAGGCAAGAAACGGTTAAAGAATTTCCGTGAAGGGAGAGATTTAGTTCATTTAATTTCGAAAATTTTTTGAAAGATAGGATAGGTGTTGAAAGGTGGTCACAAACCCTTTTCAGAAACTCAGAATCAACAAAATATCATTTTCCACTAAAAAGGATTCCAATGTTGGAAAAGGTGCAAATTGTCTGTCTTTTAGATAATTAATCCATAAAACCAGTTTTTTCTTGAATGCCTTTATGTTGTCGTAGGCATCAAGAACAGTAAAAGAATTTCCCTGAAGGGAGAGATTTAGTTCGTTTAATTTCGAAAAAATGTCTGAAAGATAGAATGGTGTTGATAGCCATGCTTGGTCAATAAGGAGTGATGCAAAATCAGAATTATGTTCATTTACAAATAATAAAACTTCGTGCCTTAATTGAAATAACCTTGTTAGTACTTTGGAAAGCCAGCTAATTTCAGAATGAAGCAAAAGTTGTGTATATTCACTGCCCATTTCATCGCAGAGTACTGAAAATAACCTGTTTTTTAATGGTCGAGCTTTAATAAAATTAACTAGCTTTACAGCATTATATAGCACAGTTTTAAATTCTCGTAGCATTCCTTTAGAGGCTAATGCTCCCCTATGTATGAAACAATGTACACAATGCATATCCGGAGCTACTTCCTTGACCATAGAAACAAAGCCACTATGCCTGCCTGTAAAGGCGCGAGCTACAGCCGAACAGAAGCCTATACATTTTTCCTACTAGATCCCTTTGTGTATTATGTAATTATTGAGAGTGTGAAATATTTCTTCTCCAGCTGTTCGGGATGGCAAAGTTCTACAAAACAGAATATCATCATGAATGTTGTTATCATGCTAATATCTTATGCAGCATATTAACTGCGCATCACTTGTAACATCAGTAGTCTCGTCTATTTGTGACGCATAATAAGGGCTCTTCATAACTCTTTAGATTAACTGAGATTCTTCATCACCTGCCATATCATTAATTCTATGACTGACAGTGTCATTTGAAATAGGAATCAAATCAAAATCTTTATTTTGATTTGATTTCTATCTGGGAAGTAGCAAATTTTCCCCGATAGAGTGGGATTTTCCTGTTTTCGCTATGCACAAACTTAAGAGATAGGATGCTTCCAGTGCCTTGCTATTAGTGGACCCCATGGCCGAAACTATGTCTTTCCCATGATTTAATATCCCTAAGCGTCGCTGAAATTCAGGACCAGGACCGGCCTTCTCTATAAAGGGGCCCAGGTGCAAGAAACCTTTTTGGGCCCTAAAATATTTTTCAAAGGTAAAATTTAAAGGATTCAAAATAAACGTATTGTAAAACCTCTTACCTGTAAATGATTTTGGCACAGGAAAACAAAAAAAACACATTTGAAATATAATACGTTTCCGCAAATGTGTACCAACTGTGCCCACTCGATCGTGGGGCCCGGGTGCATTGCGCCCACTGCACCCCCGAGATGGCTGGCCCAGTTCAGGACACACTTTGTCCAGTTATCACTTAGCACTTCTGAAGATATACTAAGCCTTGATCGAAGGAGGGAATCCTTCAATAATAAAAATCAATAAACAATACATCATTGGTTGAAATGTGGATAACACATGTTCACTTCAAATCTGACAAAACAGCAAGGGAAGGCAGAAGCAATAAAACTATTATTGTTCACTTAACCCCTCTTTTATTATTGTCATTCAGCATCTACAAATTTAGTGCCAGAATGATGAATAATAAAAAGGGTGAAGTGAATAACAATATAGTTTTATTGCTTCTGCCTTTGAACATTCTGACAATATTTGTTGTTTTTTTTAAGTCTCCATTTGATTTCAGTAATTTTTACTTACTTATTCACTTTTAATTTGTTTAGATAATTTTTAAAAATATTTATTTAATTAATTTAAGTCTGCCTGCAGACCACAGGTTGAGGTCTGCGATGATGGGACAGGTGGTCTAGGGGATCTTAGTTTCTACAGTATATACAAGTTGCCCCAGTCCTGAAAATACTTCAGGTGCAAACTTTGTTTGCTTACACTTGGATAAAGGATTAAACTAAGAATATAATTTCTTTAATTTATAGTACGACCAAGTGGAAAAACTTCCAAAAACTATATCTAATTCAGAGTATTTTAATAATAATGTGTGACACATTTTGGCTGCTCATATATGGAAATGTGACTTCTGCATTACTTCAACCTTGGTATCACCTCTGGATCTAGCTCCCACTGATAAGACCTTAATAAAGGTTGAAACCAGTCTGGGTAGTGACCCTTCCCATAATGCATAGCATTATACATGTCCATAACGATATGTGCTTTGCATTATGGGATACTAAGGCAAGTATTGCGAAGTCATTAGCTTTTGTATACAAGTAGCCGCAGTCCTGAAAATACTTCATGTGCAAACTTTATTTGCTAACACCTGGATAAAGGATTAAACCAAGAATATAATTCCTTGGTATCTTTAATTTATAATATAACCAACTGGAAAAACTTTGAATTGGATTATGTAAGATCAGAGAAGGATGGATGATGTGAAACAGAATTCATTGGTTAAAAGTTATATGGAAATAGGAGCAGGAGACATATTTCTTATGTTGGGTGTGAACTGTAACTATGACGTAGAATCCAATCACACTACAGCAATCCCTTGATTAGTGCGCCTAATGCTTCTTTAAAACAGGTGCATTAATCGAAAATGCACTAATCAAATATAATAACCTATGGGAAAAAGTATAATTCGTTCCTCAAATTTCTTTTTTGAACCTTAATTTTTTTATAAAAGAATTAAGGTATGTCTCAGGGCCTAGTTAAGGGAAAACCATGAAGCTGAAAGACAATAAAACATATTCAGAATATAAATTTTCTTATTCTACTTCTTAACAAAGAATTGAGCTAACGTAGTTTGGCAAGCATTTTATTTCTTTTTTTTCATACAACCAACGGTATGCCCTATTGCCTCATCTACTCTTCTGCAAATTTTACTGCTGCTCTCTTCATCACGTCAGCCTCTAGGCATTGCTGCTTAAAAACTTCGATTGTATGAAAAATATTTTAATTGTTTCTGTGAAATCTCTTTTGGCTGACTTTCAGTGGTTAAATTTTCTTTATATTCTTCGGGATCTTCCTGCTGTGCATCTAAATTAAGCAGGTCGAAATCACTCAATTCTTCAGAATGAAATTTAATTAACTCTTGGACGTTATCATTGATGGGAAAAAAGAAATGAAGGACGTACGAATTGGTCGCCAACACGTGAAATTACGTGCTTTACAGATAAAATTTCACAACTGTTATACAAGCAAAATAGTTACTACTTTAAAAACTACAATGATCATAAAAGAGAAGTTAATTTTCTGACGTGTAATAATAAACAACTCATCCCAGAAGACGGATTGATTACCCTACTATCAGAATGGATTCTCCTTATTGTGACATGCGCAGAAGTATCAAAGGGTCTGGAATCTGTGAGCATACTATAGCAGGTGACATAAATTTTGGCGGTAAAAATTGGAACATAGTATATATAGTGTACATGGAAGTAGTGTAGTATGCCCTTAAAAATATCTTTACAAAATGTTTTAAATCTGCAACTAAATCATTTCATTCTGGTGAGTGATTTTTTAAAATAGTTAGCCATAAAAATGTATAGATAAAAAAATTTTGAAATCTGTAACATTTATTTTTAAGATGTATATCATCATCATCATCATCATCAAATTCCTGCCATGTACCCTCAAGGGGTGTACAGGATATGACAGTACTACATGAAAAAATTACATCATTACTAACTTCCTATCTACAATTTTCCTCCAAATCAGTCTGTTACTTGTCAAGACTCCAACATTATCAGATCTTATATTTCTATCGTCTAAGGCACTTTGTACCGTATCAATCCACCTATATCTTGGTCTTCCTCTGGGTCGTTTTCCTGCCAACCTGGCAGAGAACACTTGTTTTGCTAATCTTTCCTCTCCCATTCTATTTAAGTGACCATACCATCTGAGATTAGCTCTGCTAACGCATTCCTGGATGCTGACAATGTCAAGTTCTTTCCTAATATCCTCATTTTTAATATGATATTGCCATTGATTCCATCTGTTCACGCCTCTAATCTTTCTCAGGACTCTCATATCTGCGGTCTCTAGTCTTTGGTCAAGTGTTTTACTTCTGACCCAGCTCTCAGATCCATAAGTTAAAATTGGTTTGAACACAGTCTTGTATACAGCTAATTTAGTGTTCCGACTAATTTCTTTCTTATTCCATATGAATTTATTCAATTGACTTCCCACGATACCAGCTTTGCTGATTCTGTTGTCTATTTCTATATTTAGTTTACCATCTTCAGTAAAAATTGTGCCTAAGTAGCTGAAATGTTTTACTTGTTCCACAGGTTCTCCATTCACAACACAGTTGACATTTTCAATGATTCTGCCTATTTTCATTGTCTTTGTCTTTTTATTGCTGACCTTCATACCATATCTATTACAACAGCTATTCAATTTAGTCAGAGAATCTTGCAGACTTGTAGCGGATTTATTTAGAAGTATAACATCATCCGCATAAAGCAAAGAGCTGACATTAACATCTCCAATTTTGATGTCAGGTTTAATACCACATTCCTTCATAATGTGATCCATATAGATAATGAATAACAGGGGGGATAATGTACATCCTTGTCTCACACCAGATTTAACATTAAACCATCTTCCTGTACTTCCTTCAATTCTAACTGCTGACTCACAACTCAAATAAAGACTAAGTATTGCTTGATATAATGCCCCATTGACACCATATAACTGCAGCGTATTGAATAGCTTCTCTCTTGGCACCTTGTCATATGCCTTTTCCAAATCGACAAAACTTAAATACAGATCTTTGTTATATTCCCATGCTTTCTCGACTATTTGTCGTAAAGTGAAGATCTGATCCTGACAGCCTCTATTTGGCCTGAATCCAGCTTGTTCTTCACCAAGCTTTTCTTCCACAATTCTTCTCAACCGTTTCTCAAGTATACTTGCATAGATCTTGCCAGGAACACTCAGTAGGGAAATACCTCTGTAATTCTCACATTCAGTTTTATTTCCCTTTTTATATATGGGTACTATGAGAGCTCTACTCCAATCATTGGGAATTCGTCCCTCTGTCCAGGCTTTCTGAACTATGCAGTGCAGCCACTGTAAGACTCTTATACCACCATACTTCAGCATTTCTGGTCGAATATCATCTACTCCTGCTGCCTTTCCACATTTCAAGCCTTTGATGGCTTTTTCTACTTCAAGTATGGATATGTATTCCTGACTGCATGCCTGGTCAGTGTTTTTTATCACTGTGCTGTCATCACTGCTTGTTTCATTTAGCAGTTTTTCAAAGTAATTACTCCATATTTCAAGGATATCTTTTTCTCCTGTTTTCATTTCACCTTTATCATCTCTAATTCCTTTTACAGCACTCTTTCCTCCATTCCTAAGCTTCTTCAACAACCTCCAGAATATTTTGCCACCTTCTTGATATTTATTTTCTATATTCTTGCCAAAGTCCTCCCATGACTTTTGTTTAGCTAGTTTTACACACTGTTTAGCTTTCTTACATTTGTCTCTGTATTCTGTAAGAGTAAAAGCTGCCTTATTTGCCAGGAACTTTTGATATGCTTTCTTCTTTTCCTTCACTGCCTCTTTAACTTCCTGTGTCCACCAGGGAGTTCTGATTTTTTTATCCTTGCACACAACCTCACCACATGCCTCTCTGGCAGAATCAATCAATGTTTCCTTCAGAGTTTGCCACTGAATCTCCAAGGTTTGATTCCTGTTCTCAAACTCTTTCATTTTCTTTTCAATAATATTTCTGTATTTTAGTCTACAGTTCACATCTGAGAGCTGCTCAACTTTTATTCGCTTTAAAACTTTCTTACATGTTATTCTTTTCAATATGAAATTCAATTTTATCCTGCTCAAGACTAAATAGTGATCACTTCCAATTTCAAATCCTCTGTACACTCTGGTGTCCTGCACCAGGGAGAAAACATCACTATCAACAATAACATAGTCAATGAGACTTTTCTTATTCCTAGCCTCTTCTCTCCATGTGAATTTGTGCACATTTTTATGTTGGAACATGGTGTTAGTAATAACCAGTCCATGTCCTGAGCAGAAATCCAACAGATATTTGCCATTATTATTAGCTTTGCTCTTTTCTCCAAATTTTCCCAAAATATTTTTGTATGTCTCACAATCATTTCCTACTCTACTATTTAGATCCCCAACAAGGACCAACTTTTCCTTTTTCATTGTGTCAGTTGCTTTTTCTAAAGCCTCAAAAAATTCCTCCACTTCTACCTTAGTAGAACCTTCTGTGGGACCATAGGCACAAATAAGTCTCATTGTCCAGTTCCCCATTCATTCTCATATTTGCCCACATTACTCTACTTGAGACTGACTGCCATTCAAGAAGATTAGCCTCGTATTTTGTGTTGAATACTATGGCTACTCCTTCTTTTCCTTGATTGTCATTGCCTGAATATAACATTTTGTATTTATTACTCAGAAAGATCTCACCAGTTTTGGTCTTTTTTGTTTCAGTCACCCCTATTATGTCGATCTGGTACTTATCTAATTCCTCAGCTAGCTCCATTTCTTTGCCATTCAGGCTTCTTACATTGATAGTACCGATCTTTAACTCTGGTGATGTTGAGTTGGGGTTTGTTTTCAGATTTGTTCCAGTAGCTGACTTTTCGCTGTTCGCCCTGGTTCCCTGGCGAAAACAACGGGGGCCTTGTTTAACCGGGCGACGCCCCAGCCGGCATGAAATTTTGTCATGTTGTGCCATCATTTTTTATTTTGGTTTAACCAATAAGAATACAATTTGGTCGGCTAAATCCCAAATTGCCAGCCCATCCTCGTTCGTTCAGTATCAAAGTAGATACCCAACAGGGTGCACCACGAGAAGGTGAGGATTGGACATTAGGTCAGAAGCCCTGGTCGGTTCTCCGCATTCCTTTAAAGGCTATGTGGAGGTCTCCTCTCAGTTATACAGCTTTGACCCTTAAGCACCCCTAAGATGTATATAGGCATACTAATCGAATTTGGGTATCGAAAAAGCACTAATCGGGGGCGCATTAATCTAGAGATTACTGTATACTTATACCATCACAAATATGCAGTAAACTCATGCTTAAATGAGGCAATGTGTACCACATCAACATCATAATTTAATCATAAAATGCTATCTTCCCATTGGTGTTTGCCTCAGTAGCCTGTGACAGTCAAGTAAGTTGGATTCTTAGAAACCCAATACTGCTTATGATAGGGCAGTTAATTTTGCCCGATATTGTCTGTTATGGCTCTGAATTTCATTTTTTCTTCTTCCTGGTTAGTCTGTTTTGTGAGATGAAAAATCACTGCCACCTCTATGTAAGATCAGTTAACTTACATTCAGTTGAAAAAGCCTTTCTAAAGATTCTCTACATCCTATACAGGATTCAAACCTGCCTGTAGTGTCAGTCTCCATGAAGAGCTCTACATCATCTTCGTTAACTTGTGCTCTTCCCAGCTTTGCATCTTTAGCAAACAACGGAATATTTCCTATATCATTGATACAAATTAAACAGCAGAGAACTAACTGTTGAGCTCTGTGATTCTCCACTCCCACATACACAACTTTTTAATATCCATCCATCAACCACTCTGTTACCTATATCACCAGCTTCATTTCTATTCACCATTTGTTCCAGGTTATATAACAGATTCTCATCCTGTCAAATGCCTTTGCTAAAACCAACAGTATCACTCAATAGCCATTTCCTTTGTCTACTTAAATTGTCACTATTATAAAAAGTAAGCAAATTACTAATGCGAGACCTACTTCACAAACCATTTTTCCCATATAAAATATCATATTCCTGTCTACCCAGTCCTGAATTTAACCAACTTCTCTAATACTTTAATGACCACCTCTTGAGATACTGATTGGCCAGTAAATTGTTGCTTCTCCTATTCAGCGGAATTATTTTGCCCTCTTTCTACTCTCTTGGTTCCTTACCAGAACCTAGGCTTAAATTTAACAACCTGGTCAGAGGAGGTGCCAATTCTTTTGCACGTTCTTGTAATACATGGACTGATGTGCTATCTGATATTTTAGAATAGGGAGAGGTTATAGTCATCAGACATGTTACAAGGTAGCAGTAAAAAAAGGGATATGTTTTTGTTATTATTTATTAGAGTTTTTACTTTCAATTACAGGAAATCTATGCTATTCATTTTTGAAATTATGGATTCTACAACCATGTTAAAATAACTCTTTTTATTATCCCGACGTTTTGATCTTCATATCAAGATCATCATCTGCAGCATACATAAATATACAGGACAAGCTGCATAACATTTCACACTGAAAGCTAGAGAAACAATGATTTGATCAATACATGCTACTCACTGGCATGACCTCTAGTGAAAAAAAAAAAAAAATATTACATCAAGCTAGATTTAATTTATGATTACATGAATAAACATTCTTTCTTACAGATTTTTTTCTTTAACAGTGATGTCCTATTTTTTTAGTATTAAAGTTGTTATTTTAGATTTAGGATCCTGAATTTTCTGCAGTCCTATTTATAGGTGTTCTTAGAGAGGAAGGATTCGTGGGACGAATATATGCCTTCCATATGTATGGGATTTTCAGACCATCATTATTGTTTAGATTAGGATGGTTGATAATGATCTCACAGGCTTCCATAAATTTGTATTCATACCATGTTTTGGTGTGATGTAGACAACTAGTGCTTTTCCAGTGAATTCTATGTAAGGTGTTCAGCACATGATCAGAAAGGCCAGCTTCACCATAATTATTATATTTGATGTGTTGTTTATGTTCTTTTTGTCTGATCAGAATAGTGCGTCCTGTTTCTCCTATGTATGGTATGTTGCAGGTACAGTAAATACGGTATACTCCAGGGTGGGCTAGCGAAGGGAGTGAGTCTTTGGATAAGTTGAGTAAGCTTTTTAATTTTGCAGGAGGTTTAAAGGTGTTTTTGAGGTTATATTTTTGTATTACTCTGTTTATTTTGTCTGATGTCCCTTTAATGTAGGGAATGGTTATAGTTTTATTGTAGTGGTTTGTCTTTGTTTTTTTATTGAGGTCTCGTACAGAATTTTGTTAATAGTGTTTTGGCTGTATCCATTTTTTGAAAAGTATTGCTGATCACTTTAAATTTCTTTCAGTGCCTGTTCACTGGAGCAGATCTTCAGAGCCCTGTTTTTTAGGGTATTGATGACACCTAGTTTTTGTGTTGTGTGGTGGTAGGAGTTTATGTGTATATTGTTATTATTATTATTGTTCGGGGCAACTCCAAGGAGTCGACAGACTCATCGAGGGAGGCCCTAACATCATGTCAAGAACAACTATTCGACATTCACACAGCATCTATCATACCTTGCCTTGAACTCATTCATGGTCGTAGCACCCACAACAGACTCTGGAAGCTTATTCCACTCATTCACTACTCTCCAAGTAAAAAACCTAGCTCTAACACCCTTGTCAACCACGCTCTTGTCCAGCTTAAATTCATGGCCCCTAGTCCTCTCACCACCAGTCATATTTTCAAAAATATCTTCTGGATCAATCTTATAGAAACCCTTCAGTAATTTGAATATCTCAATCATATCACCCCTCCTTCACCTATCGACCAATTTCTGCAACCCACAAATCTTCAACCTATTCTCATAAGGTTCATTCCAGAGACCTGCTATCATCTTGGTCACTCGTCTCTGGATCCGCTCCACTTCCTCCCCATCACGAAGAAACCCTGGTGTCCATAACTGGGCACAGTAGTCCAGATGGGGTCTTATCAAAGCTCGATACAGAGAAACAACAACTTGTTTGTCTCTGCATGTTAAAGTATTTTTCAGAAGCCTAGTGATTTGGTGAGCTGTTTTAGTCACTTTTGCAATGTGCCCCCTAAACTTCAACTCCCTATCCACCAGCACTCCCAAATCCCTGGCCTCATCAATCTCCTGGAGTACATTTCCACCAATGCGATATACTGCTGCTATTCTTTTCACCCCAAAGTGCATAACCTTACACTTTGCCACATTAAATTGACATCCATTTTTTCCTAGCCCAGTCCTCCAAACTATCCAAATCATCCTGTAAAATTTTGACATCCTGTGCACTCATAATTGCTCTACCCAACTTTGCGTCATCAGCAAACAAGTGAACACTTCCTCTCAAATCCTTTCCTATATCATTGATAAACAAATTGAAAAGCAGTGGTCCAAGAACAGAGCCCTGTGGCACTCCACTAGTCACAAGCCGTCTTTTAGACCCCACTCCTGAATAAACTACTCTCTGGTATCTCTCCTTCAACCACCCTCCTATCCATCTCACCAACCCTATATCTATCATCTGCTCCAGTTTACTGATTAGGGTTCTATGTGGTATCCTATCAAATGCCTTGGCAAGGTCCAGTAGTATTACTGTAAACCCATTTACCCTATCCAGTTCAGCCGTCACTGTGTTATAAAACGTGAGCAAGTTACTGAGGCATGATCTACCCTTCACAAAACCATGTTGTCCCCATACAATATCCCATTTTCATCTATCCAATCCTGTATTCTTTTCTTGACTACTTTCTCTAAGACCTTGACAATGATTCCTGATATGCTAATCGGTCGGTAATTTACAACAGCAGTCTTGGAACCACCTTTATGCAGTGGAACTATTTTCCCCCCCTCTTTCCACCCCCTCGGGACTAACCCAGACCCGAGACTCAAATTAAACAAAATGATCAAGGGTACTGACAATTCTTTAGCTGCTTCTCGTACAACACGAGCTGGTATACCATCCAGTCCCACAGATGTATTGACATTGAGGTTATGCAATAGACTACTCACCTCCACTTCATTCACCACAATTCCCGTATAATCTACTGGTACATTCGTTTCTGCAATGTCACCACCTGGATGATATATTCTTGCAAAGTGCTCACTCAGTAACTCAACTATATCAACTGATTCAGTTACCTCCGTACCATCGGCATTCTTTAAAATCATTCTGCCATGTACATTTTTCCTTTTACTTGCTACATATCTAAAAAACTGTTTAGGATTCTCTTTAGCCTGCATGGCCAATGTTCTTTCGTAATCCTTTTTTGCTTTTCTTACCACACTCGTTACCTTTCTGGCCTGCGCTTTATACCGTTCATGTGCCTGCCGGTCACCTTTCTCCTTAAATTCCCTCCATAGTTGTTTCTTTTTTTGCAGCTCAAGCTTAAGAGTGTTATTCATCCATTTAACCCCTAGTTGATTTATTATTCGGACTCTAGGTATACAGTCAGCCATTGCTTCATGCAAACACTTCTTAACTACCTCCCATGCACTATCGACTTCTAGTCCTTGCAGTTGTACATGCCATGGCACTGAACCAATCAAACTCCTAAGCTTGTCATACTTTCCAGCCTGATAATTTCACATGAACCCTGTCTTAATTGAAAATTCTACACCTTTAGCCACCTCCCAAGTCAAGACCCTATGATCACTCTCACCAACTGGTGGCATTGTGGTCATATTTGTTATAGCCAGATCCTCAGATGTAATTACTAGGTCAAGCACTCTCTGACCACTAGTATTTTCCATTATATATTAGCCAGTATGTGTCGGTTTCCGGTAAACAGTAAAGAAAAAATTGCCTGAGGGGAGACGTGTGACAAGTGTATCTAGAAACAGCAGTGTGTTATGTTTTTCAATCTCAGTTGTGATCTGTATACGTTTGTGGTGCTTGTTTAGGTGGCTAAGGAACGTGTCTAGTGTCTGGCAGCCATGAGACTAGATCGCGAAAACATCGTCAACATATCTAACCAGACTTGGGGGTTTTAAAGGGGAGGAACCTAAAGCAAGTTGTTCAAAATGCTCCATATAAAAGTTAGCAATATGGGGGGATAATGGAGAGCCCATGACTGTGCCTTCTTTTTGTAGGTAGAAGGCGTTTTGCCATACAAAATAACTAGGATGTAATACATTTGCAAAGAGCGCCGTGATATCTGGAGGAAATTGTTTCTGTAAAAGAAGGATTGTGTCATTGATTGGGACATTCGTAAAGAGGGCAGAGATGTCAAAACTGACTAATAGATCATCTTTTTCTAATGTAATGTCTTTGATGATGTTTATGAAGTGTTGTGTGTTTTTGATATAGGAGGGGGAATGACCTACCAACTCCTTGAGTGTTGCTGCGAATTTTTGGCTAAGTGATAATTCGGGCTAACAATCCCTTCGACTATATGCCTTAGCAGTGTGTTTTCTTTGTGAATTTTCGGTAGCCCATAAATTCTCGGTAGACGAGCATAGTGTGGAAATAGTTTTTTTGACCATATCTTCAGGCCATGTGGTAATTGACTTAAGTAGATTCTCTGTTTTCTTTTTTATTCTATTACTTGGGTTATTGTTAACTAATTGGTATGTGTTATTGTCCGAGACCAGCAGATTCATTTTTTCCACATAAGTGGTTCGGTTTAAGATAACAGTGGCACTTCCTTTATCTGCTCTGGTTATTATGATGTTCGGATTTGACTTTAGTGGTTTTGTCGCTGTTAATTTGTGTTTAGTTAGGTTGCTTGTTATTGTCTTGTTATGATTTAAAATGTTGGCGGTTTCTAAACGTATTTTTTCTGCTATGTTATTTGAGATGAATCTTACGCCTCTTTCCATGTTACAAATAAATTCAAGTTTGTTTATCGATTTGGGTGCTGTGGCATAATATAAACCTTTGTTAAATATTGAGATTTCGTCTTTGTTAAAAGTGTAGTTGGATAGGTTAACTATGTTACTGTTATCTTTTCCAGGATCATCCATATATCTGCATTTACATAGCTTGAAAGTTCCGTTTCTTTTTTTTTTTTTTTTTGTAGTTGGTTTTGTGTAGCTGTTAAGTTCTTTCTGGAAGCTTGGATTTGTTCTCTGAGAAGTGCTTTCTCCATGCGGAAGTATATTCGTTGCACTTTTGGTGAGGTGAACTTTCTTTTTAGCCTGATGCCATTCGGAATAATATTGCTGTCCCTACATCGTTTTAAAAAAGCCAGTTGATTGATCAAATTAGAAACCTGATTCTTCGGCTTACTAAAAGAAAGGAATCTATGCTAGGTACAATGTATAGTCTGTGAGTAATGTGCAGTTGTGGAATTTGTACTTAAACATAATATTTCAGTATTGTGTGCAGCAGTGGCAACTCAGTTTCCCAATGGCTTACCAACAGCTCTGTTCCCATCTGTGAAGTTAAACTGTTTGTATTTGGTCTAATGTGTTAAAACTAAGAACTTTTATTGTTAAAACACCATAAGATTTAATGATTACAAATAAAAAGAGCAAACAAGTTTCACTAGCCACTGTCTAGCATTTTCAAGGCTGTACTGGTGTGAGAACAAATGCATCAAGTTACATGAAAACATACACTTTAATAACTG
The DNA here is from genome assembly GCF_054136105.1 of Typopeltis vanoorti. Taxonomy (NCBI): domain Eukaryota; kingdom Metazoa; phylum Arthropoda; class Arachnida; order Uropygi; family Thelyphonidae; genus Typopeltis; species Typopeltis vanoorti. The sequence continues at coordinate 120,368,848 of NC_143563.1, read as the reverse complement.
CTAGGCCATTACATTTGATAATTCGTGTTTGATGGTGTGCATGCGTTCGAAAGCTTCAGTCAGAATCCGGTACATGACCACGTGTTGTGTAGTTTTTCGCATATTGTAGTTCTGTTGAGCTGAGAGAATTGATGAGATATTTCGATATGTCTTTAAGAATAGCACCTTGATTTCTATTTAAATTATTCCTATTTAAACTATGTTATTTACGTTGAAGAAATTTGATTTCTGGCAATGATGAAACAACTGAGACAAACAGAGACCTACATTAAAATCTCTCAACAATTTGTGGAAAAAATCAAAAGAATCAAAATATCATAAACGGACATTATGGCTAGTTTAGATGTAGTGTCCTTATTCACTAATGTGCTGGTTGTAGAAGTGGTCAACATTCTAAAAGACCTCTTCCCTCAGGATATCACCCAGTTGTTTCATCATTGCCTGAAATCAAATTTTTTCAAAGTAAATAACATAGTGTACAAACAATTGGAAGGGCTAGCCATGGGTAGCCCCCCCCCCTCTCACCACCATGTGCAGACCTATTTATGGAAAAACTCGAAAAGGATATTTTTTCCACCATTTCACCTAAACCGTTGATTTGGTGGAGATATGTCGATGATGTGTTCATCATCTGGAAGGATACCATGGAAAACCTTCTTGTGTTTCTTAATAAAATCAACTCACTACATAATAAGATCAAATTCACTATGGAACTGGAGAAGAACAGAGACCTACCCTTTCTTGACATACTGGTGAGGAGAGAAGATAACAGTGTCCAACTGTCCATTTACAAGAAACCCACAGATACAGGTAGATATCTACATTATTCGTCTAACCATCATAGATCACAAAAACACAGCATCATTCATATTCTCCGTAATAGAGTCTTAAGGTCTATTTCGAAAGAAGGAGATGTACAGAGAGAACTGTCACAAATAGCTAACACTCTATCTCTGAATGGATACCCTTCTAACATTTTAAACAAATTGCTTTTTAAAGATAACCCCCAACAATGTGGAACGGAGTCCCAATATGTGTTCACAGCTGTCATTCCATATATTAATTCAGTATCCACAAAATTGGTGAGAATGTTAAAAGCTCATAACATCAGAGTAGTTTTTTAAACCAACTACCACAATCAGACAAGTCTTAAGATCACCCAAAGATGAGGTACCTTTCTTCAAATTTCCTGGAGTATATGAAATTCCATGCACGTGTGGCCCTTCTTACATTGGACAGACCTTTAGAAGTTTTGAAATAAGACAGAAGGAAGATGTGGGGGATGTCAATCACAATAGAATCATCACATCTGGTTTAGCTCATCATTTCTCAACATCAAATCACGTTATAGATTGGATAAACAGTTCTATGCCTTACATCGAGAATGACTACAGACACAGAACTTTCAAAGAAGCAGCAGTGGTGTTATGCACAGACAATAATTTAAATAGAAATCAAGGTGCTATTCTTAAAGACATATGGAAATATCTCATCAATGCTCTCAGCTCAACAGAACTACAATATGTGAAAAACTACACAACACGTGGTCATGTACCGAATTCTGACTGAAGCTTTTGAACGCATGCATGCCATCAAACACGAATAATCAAATGTAATGGCCTAGCAGTTACTAAAGTGTATGTTTTCATGTAACTTGATGCAATTGTTTTCACACCAGTACAGCCTTGAAAATGCTAGACAGTGGCTAGTGAAACTTGTTGGCTCTTTGTATTTGTAATCATTAAATCTTATGGTCTTTTAACAATAAAAGTTCTTAGTTTTAACTCTGTTCCCATTTAAGGACTAGATTTTGCACAGCATATTATGGGATTTTGTGGTATGCAGTGCTTCCCAGCGTCTTGAAACTCGGGCAAAGGGGTCCAACATTCGGAGTGTATGCAGATTCGTCTAAGTGGCAAAGCATTCTGGTCCGGCGTGGCTGCTCCATCCATGGCTAATTGCTTCCGGCGACCGTCCATCACAACGTCATTAGAATCGGATGACTTGTGGTGGATCGACTTCCTTCTTGTCTTTTCCTTCTTCCGATCTTGATGAGCTCTGTGACCTCTGTATAAGTCGATGCAAAGAGCCTTGAATTTTTTGCTCCATCAAATTTTACACTGCAACAATATTCCCTTCATCTCACAACCTCCCTTACACCTTATATTAACTATTCCACTATGTTAAGAACTTGTGGAACTACATTCAGCAACTTGTAATCACTCTATCCTACTTACTCAGTTCTATGTTGCTTGGACCCAAACTCACCTTTTCTTTTCCCCTCTCCCAAAACATTCCAGTTTCCCTGATTCTACACTTCTGAATTGACATTGAACAATACTTTCTCAAGACACCTAACTCTGAACCCATTCAAATGCAAACCATCCTCCTTATATAAGTCCTTCCACTCTACACATCCACAAACTACACCATTCATTCTGCATAATCTGTATACTAACTCATTCATGATCATAGCTTTTCATCCCAACTAACATCAGTCATGCTGTTGCAACATGCTCATAGATGTTACTCTCTCACTCTTCTTATTCAGTTATACCAGAAACACTTTCATATTTTCTTGCAATCATCTCTTTCACTTTCCATCTCTACCTTCTTAATGTTGTCTCTAGGAAAACATGATTTTGTCACACTCTCCTCAAGCACGCTTCTTATCATGAAATCCCTCCCCCACCCTTCAAAATTTACTTGTTATTCTCTCTCTCTCTATCTCTTTTGCTCTTTCTTACTCTGCTGTCTCCTTTCATATCTCACTCTTTTGATATCTATACTACCATCTACATTTGCCAGGTGTTTCTCCAACCATTTTATCTCACATTTTGTTCTGTGGAAAACTGTGCCAACCTGTTATTTCACTCATTATCATTTGGTTATTCTCTTCATTTTCCACCAATTTATTCTTGCTGTCACTGCACATACCCTCACTCACTTTCACTCTGCCTGTGACTACAACCTTGCCAGTGTTTGTATTTTTCTTCTTTAATGCAGCTCACCTGCCATTCTTTTTTCTCTCTGCACATTTCTGGCACTCATTCTCAAAACATTTTGAATACACATTCTCACTTGATTCACTATATTTCTACAAATCTTTACTCTTTGAAGTAAGTGCATTTTGCACATGCTATAGCAAACAAAAATCATGTATACTGAATTTTCCCCTTCATTGTTCTATGTATTGGTGCTATGATATACAGTGTAGTATACTTATAATAGCAATTGCTAGCCTGGTTGACCAAGTGGTTAGCATATCTGCTTTCCAGCCAAAAGGCTGTGGGTTCGAATTCCACCATGGGCACATGGATGTTTGTGATTATCTGTGAAAATACTAGTGGTGGTGGTGGTGGTGGATGGTAGATGGCATTGGTGTCGATGATAGTTATGGTTCATTGTAGTTGGTGGAGACCGAGATTTGTAGAGTGGGTGCCTCCCTCAATGAGTCTTTGGACTCCCTGGAGGTGTCAGGTAATAATAATAATAATAATAATATTTAAAACCACCTAAACATGCATATGAGCCTTACATGCACATAAACAAATTTTCATAAAATCAATAATCCAGAAAAATATAATCCATTGCAGCTAATTCTAAAGATGTAATGGCATACACCCTCTACTTGACCCATAATATAATACAATATATGTGATGAAATGAAAAGGATGTATGCTTTCTGGATTCTGCGTGAGGTAGTATGAAGATCAGTTAATTTACAATTCCCACTATCAGTATCATAATATTTGTGCTTTGTTTTAGGGTGTGGTCATTGCAAGGCTATGAAAGCAGTATTTGCAGAAGCTGCAGCTAAGCTATATGAAGAAAAGGTATGTAATATTTTATTGAATATTGAGATCATTTTTATAAGAGTTGTGGAATCTAGTGATTGGAAAGAAATTTTTGATGTAGCAAAATATTGAGTTGTGACAGATGAGTTGAATGTGAGAGGTTTTGTTTATTTTACTGTAGCATGTGAGAGATGTATTCTTTATGAAGGGTGGGGATAAGATTTGCAAGGAAAGTGAGTCTAGTGAACATAACACTTCCTACATATGTATGTAGGAAGTGTTTTGAAAATGTGGAGAGAGACATAACATTGGTAAGATACAAGTAACAATGGTTTTATATCTTTCATGCCACCAAAAACATCAAACAGAATGATTCGAGAAACAGCAAGTGAGTAGTTAGCCATAAAAGTTAAAGACGAAGAGATGCAAGGCAAGAGAAAGCAGAGTATAAGAGTAGAGATAAGTTGAGAGTTTCTTATTCTGACACCATTATATGAAGAGTATTTGACAAGAGCATGGCAATGTAATGTTTCCTAGGTGTTGAAGATTAAGAATATGACTGAGTCACTTAGGCAGAAGAGAGAAAAAGTAAGATGATTGTTTTTGTAGGTGTAAATGATCTGGCAGGTGAAAGGTGTGATATGCAAGAAGACATGAAAGAATTGCTGGTACACATGGAAAAGAATGAGAGTAAAGATTGTGAGTCTGCTGCAAAAGTATACTAGTCAGGTTGAAATGAAGAACTAGGGGCCCTGATTGTAAATAGCTCAATTGTGTACATGTGATTGATCACTTCAGTGGATTTGGTGGTAAGTGTCTGAAAAAATTGCATAGTGAGTTTAGCAATGGAGTAAAGTTAAGCTGGTGTTCTTTGTGGGGGGGGGTGCTTGTGAATGAGTAGGAGAATGATCAAATTATGCTGAATGTTCCTCCTCAGGTTCTGAAACTACACAGCAAGGAAGGTTTTCAGTCAAAGAGGATACTGCAATTTGTGTATTATATGCTAATGCTAGAAGCATCTGAAATAAAGGGAGAAAGTTTTTGGAATTGGTTAGTTCAAGGATAAATCAGCAGGGATTAGATGAATGAGTAGCATCATTCAGGAGCAACAGGAAAAAAAAAAATAATAATAATAATAATAACAAGCTCATGAGAAGTACACAGCATAGCAAGGTGACCAGTATGATAAGGATGGTGAAATCAGATTATAAGTAGAAGCTAACAAAGCTGGATAAGGAAAATCCCTAAATGTTCTTTTACTACATGGCAAATAAAAGGAAAGACAACTGTTGAAGAATTACTTAATGAGTGCTAAATTCATATTTGTCCATCCTATGAACATATCGCATTGCCAGATGTGACATTGGCTGCCTTGATACTAGATGTTGATCAATTATAGGTGCTTAAAATATTGCAGAATCTTAATGAACCTATGGCTGCAGCTTGTGTGTCACACAAATGTAAAAGGAATTGACATTTCCTCTAACCACCTGTGTAACTGAAGTCTCAGTGCTGGTAAGCTCTCAAAGGACTAGAAAGAGGTAGAATACTTCAGTTGCATAAAGAATGCTCCAAAACGAAGGTAGCAGATTATAAACCAATCGCTATCTCAGATGGGATGGGTAAGTTATTGTAGAAGTAGATAAAAGTCGCAAATGTGAAAAGGGTCGATAAAATTATGATGCTGTGCAGGAACATCACAGTTTTGTGTTGTCCCAATAGAGTATCATATACTTGCCTTTGTAATTTATTCAATTTGTATAATAAAATGTAATTGTCGAATTGGATTAAAAAAAATGGCTACACAGTGCTAGTGCTGGACTTTGCTGAGGCATTTGACAGGATACTACATGGAACTCTGTTATATAAATTAGAGCAAATGGGATGGATATTGATATGAGGGTGGCTGATAGACAGACATTAGAGAATAGTATATGGAGCAAGTGAATCCATTAGAGGGGAAGTGACTACTGGTGTCTACCATCTTCGGTACTCGGTTTGCTGCTATTGTGTGCATCAGTGATATAGCAAATGATTGAGGAATGTATACCACTTAAGTCAACCCTTTCTTTTCAAGATGTGGCTTGTTTCCATCAGAGGAGCTCTGGCAACTTCAGCAAGCATTCCCATTGTGAAAGTATCTCTTCTTGATTGAAGGAAGTGCCGGCTAGACCGACTAGATAGTATATGATCTTTGTTGCCTTGTGAAAGACGCAACCTTTCTTATTGGGGGCCTTAGGTGACTGTTGCCATGTTTGGTTATTATGATGTCCCTTCCATGCTGAGCAGATGCATTTCTACAAAGTTTTAAGTATATATGGCATGCTAGTTTGAATGTTTTTGGTAAACTTTTAAGTGTAAAATTAGTATTGCGTTAATGACAATGTATAGTGCCTATGGGAGGGGAATTGTTTATGATTATGCAAAGTGAAGTTGTTTTCATTCCAGATGTCTCCAATTTACACCAATAGTACATACTCTAATTGTGTCTATACTGTATTAAGTGATACACTAAATCTACTTGTTTTTCTTGCATGTGCAGTGTGGTATCTGTTGGAGAAGGGATATTTGACACCATACAAGGACATTTTCATTTAACTTCACAAAGAAGAGGTTTGTTTCAGTTTAGTGTGTGTGTGTGTGTATGTGTGTTTCATTTTCCCCTGATGGAGGGAGTTGTTCCCTAGAGATAGTGCAACACCAGGGCAACTTATGCAAATGTGGAGTAATTCACATCTACATGCACTTTGCTACATTCCAAAAATCAGTTTAATATCTTGGGATCAATGGGGTCCATATTTGATTTCAAACTGAGAAGAACAGATACTATGCTTTTCACAACTTGGCCTTTTGGCTAAGATAAGAGTGCAGTATCTGATACGGGACACAGGATATTAAATTGATTTGGTGGAGAAGTGCTTTTGGCTTGTTTTACCTTTACTGTTACATGGTATCGTTATTGTAGAATTTCATTCCCCCTCACTTCTAGGCCTTATATATACACACACACACACATATATATATATATATATGAGAGGTTTCCAAAAAGTAAAGTAGCACATCTTTTTTCTTAATAATGGTGGATAGATAAATCGGCATTGCTGTGTGGTGCTAACTGTCATCTCACAGCTAATTCCAGTTGCAAGATTGCAGCTACTGTGTTAGTATGGTCCAAAACAAGTGTCTGTGAAGTTATTTAATTTTTGCAAGCAAAAGAGGCTTTACCAAATGACATTCACCATGAACTGGCTGTTGTGTATGGTGAAAAGGTGATGTCTAAGAAGCTGGTGCATTTTTAGTGCAGTGAATTTAAAGTTGGCCATGGTAACATTGAATTGGGCAGGCAAGCCTTCATTGAGCAAGACAAAATACAACATTTTGCTCATTAAAGGCATCATTCTTAAAGACCAGTGAGTGAAATTGCCTGAGTAAGACCACTGTTTATGAAATTGTTCACAATGTCCTTAACTTTCAAAAGATGCGTTCCCACTGGATGCCCCTATACCTGTGAGAGGAGCACAAGGCAACCATGCATAGCGATGTGTCTGGAGAATCTGTTGTGATACAGCAACAAAGGCAAGTCTTCCCCGCCTAGTCACAGAAGATGAATTGTGGGTTCATCACTTTACCCCAGAGAGCAAACAAGATGACATTACCTGGAAACACCCACAATCTCTTATACACAAAAAATTCAAAACTGTTCCCACTCCAAAGAGTCATGGCCACAGTATTCTGGAATTGCCAAAGCATTCTGTTTGTGAACTTCTTGCTGAAGGGAGGAACAATCAATGCAGAGCTTTTACTGCACAATGTTGGACAAACTGAAAGCCAATAATTCGAGGTAACAACCAGGACTCCTGACAAGTGGCAATCTTTTGGTGCACAATGATGCTGCTCCACACACTGTGCACACCACTCGTGATTGGTTGCGCTGCAATTGTTGAGAAACTCTGCCACACCTACAGTTCAGACTTAGTACCTTCAGACCTCCATATGTTCAGTCCCTTCAAGAAACACCTTTCTGGAAGGCATTTCACTATGGCTGAGGAAGTTCATTAGGTGGTGCAAAGTTGATTACTTAGTGTTTGCATGAACTGCTTCAGTACTGGTATTGAATAACTAATCTATTATTGGGACAGGTGCATCAATAAATTTAGAGACTTTGTGGACATTATTTCTTGATGTATAATTTCAATTTTCTATTATTAAACATCCTCGAGAAAAAAGTGTGTTACCTTACTTTTCCGAAATCCCTTGCATATGTGTGTGCGTGAGTATGCACATGCTGAGTTGAGATGTAAAATGTATTTTTTATTGTAGATTCCAGTCATAAAATTTGAAGAACACTGGTCTATGGGACTCAACTAGATAGCAATGCATTTTAGATGCTTCTTGATCAGCTGTCGCTTATGCTACCATGAGTAGCATAAGTGACAGCTGATGAGAAACAATAGATGATAGCAAACTTGAGGGAGGCTATGTATTGGTATGTGAGGCACTGTTATGGCCATGTTATGGCATGGAGACTGGATGCTCTCAGTATGAACAATATGCCAAAGAGTCTATTCCCTCTCATTGTATGTTCCACTGTTCTTTTCTCTCTACCTTTCCAATACCATAAGGTTTTTATTTGCAGTACAAGAATGAGAGTAAATCTAAATAAATGTAGTCGTACTGCAGTTAAGTTAAAAAACAAACTTGCCACAAAAAACTTCCCACAGTATGTTACCCTTTTTTGGTCTTCACCTTTCAAATATTAACATGTCAGTAAAACTAAATAAATATAGTCACTGAAATTAAAAGAAAAAACAGCCCTTCTCACAAGAAACTGAAAAACTCAATATATATTTTTAAAAAAACTGTTCTACATTCACTTTATCAACATTTGTGATATAAACACCAACCTAAATTATGTAAACAACACCTGCAAACTTCCAAACAACCTGATCTTCTGTTTTTGATTGAACACCAAATCTCTGCCACAACAACTTCTGCCCATTTTGACTGTCGAAACTACATCCTGTACACCACCTATGCTTTTGGATGATATCATATTCCTTGAGAAAGGATTCCTAATCTTGAATCTCTCCCATTTTATTGACATCATGTGGCTTTCATTGACTTCATTATATATCATTTATCTGCTATCTTTACTATTCGTGCATTCTGACTGTTTTGGCCTCTTTGACTTCTTACCCTTGAAGCTGTGTTTCTTGCTGTGACTTTAATATCCACAACTCTAACAGGTTCCCTTTTTCCAATTCCACTGACCAAGCTGGAAGAGAAGTTCGAGGTGTTTGCTATAAGCAGTGATATAAAGCAAATCATTCATCTCCCAACTAGAATTTCTGACAATCCTCTCCATTCATTTGGCACTCTGGATCTTTTCTTAACCAGTTTTCCTTCCAGTTGCATTGTTCCCTCAACCATTTACAGCCTCATGTATTTGGCTCTACAAACAGTGCCAACTGATAAGATCTCTGAGATTTTTACTCCTTTCCATGGTCAGACTACTGTTTATGTTTTTCTGTTCTCCAGGTCTAAATACTTGTTGTGATCTTGCTAAAGAAGTTCTTCATGTTGGAAAGAACATCTTCATCCCTCACTCTGTTTGAAATTTCCATGCTATATACAAGCCTTGGTTCTGGGAAAAAAAAATTATTTAATTAACTCTTTAAATGCTACGGTCGAGTTAACTCGAGCTCTGAAAAAAATGGCGACCTTGCTACGATCGAGTTAACTCAATTTGAACTTTCAATGTGTAATACTCATTTAATTTAGTTTGTGAAAGCATTTGAATTGAGCTGGCTTATAGTGCCATCTCTTAGGATTAGAAGGAACTAATTTTCAAGCTTCTGTCTGCTTTGTGGCGCTATCTTCATAAACAAAATTGTGAGACCATGCACAATGTTATCAGAGCCGTCCTTGACAATAGGAGCCAGGCGATCGTGTGATGCGTTGATTCCACGGTTAGTAAAAATGGCTTAAACAAGCAGATAGCAGGGGTTCTCTTAGTGAGGCGGAATTACTAGAAGTATTAGAAATTTACCTTCCAATTTATCAGATTTCAGTGACGATGATGATATTTATTTTTTAGAAGATAGTGAAAGTTCAGATAACGAACCACCAGCACCAGTGCAACTGCGAAAAAGAAATTGTACCGACGCTTCATTGTTTCAATGGCACGATACAAATTTTCGTCCAACAGTTCAATGATAATTCAAGACAATGACAACTACAGACATTATTCCAGAACGTGAATTTGGGATTTCTGGGGCCATAGTGCAAACCCTAGTGGCAAAGTATTTGCAGAAAGAGCCCTTTTCAATTGGCATTCTGGCCTTCTTCTATACGACTGGCTACATAAAAATGGTGCCAATGCATGTGGGACTGTTAGGAAAAACAGGAAATGGTTGCGGAAACTGAACAAAAAATTAGACAAATGACAGGTAGAATCCAGACACACAGATAATATGATGGTGGGTAAATTGGATTGATAAACGAGAAGTTTGTATGTTGACCACACTCCACACCGACTCTATGAAACAATCAGAGAAAGTTGACAGGACAACAAACATACCAATAATGAAACCTGAATATGTTATGGATTATAATAGAAATATAGGGGCTGTAGACAGGACAGACATGATGGTCTGTTCTCTTGAATGTGTGTGAAAGGCCTTTAAATGGTACAGAAATTCTTTTTCCATCTCTTGGATCTCACTGTTCTCAATTCACATATTTTGTATAATATAATGTACCTACTGGTGAAAATGTCACACATGCTAATTTTCAATTGACTCTCATCAGAGAAATTTTTCAAAAGTTCCACATGCCAAGACCGACCACTACATCTGGACGACCATCACAGGGTGACGAACCCCTCAGACTGAGGGAAAGACATTTCCTAATACCTGTGCCACCCGAACCAAGAAAGAAAATCCCGCTAGGCATTGTCATGTGTGTTCAAATACCACATTGGGACAAAGAAAAAGAAAAGAGAGCCAGTATATGTGTGCCAAATGTTGCATAACCTTATGTGTACACCCCTGCTTTCAAAATTACCACACACTACTGAAGTATTGAAGTATTTTTGGGGAGATGTTTCTTGCTTGAAGTTGTGTGTGACATTATTTGACATGGAATAAACAAATAAATTTCAAGATAAATTTTGGACATCCTTAACTTGAAAATAAAATTCCTATATAACAGTTTTGTTCAGTGACTTCAATTTATACAAGAAAACAGTGCAAAAATGTGTAATACATTATAGTGACTATTCATATTATTATAAAATATTTTATTCTTGTGAAAATAACTCACCAAGGACACCAAGGAAGGTCATACTGGTTATTTAGCATCTCAGCAATTAAAAGGTTAAAAAAAAAAAAAAACTTCTGCTTATTATAATTAGCTGGAGAGAAAAATCTGTCTTTCTTCACAGCCTATATTGATGTACATAATATGTGAAGTCTAATAACAGGCTCAGTCTGACTTTAAAAGGAATTAAAAGGGGCTAAATGTAGAAAACTTGCTGCCTCTGCCAATAACATGCTTTCTGATCTCTCCCAAAAGCTTTTGGATGCAGCTTTTGGCCATCTGTGTTTCCACCTCATTATCACGCAAGCAATGTAATATCAATTTAAGATAAAGCTCTGATCTCTTGGCATTATTCTTCTCATTCAACTCCAGAAGGCTAAGACACAACGTCTCCTTCTTTACCCAGATCATTGCATCACATGTCTCCTGTAGCCTTCCACCAGAAAAACTTGGGAAGAATCTTAAAAAATCTGGATACCCAAAAGGCTTGTCCTGAGAAAATTCCACTAGTTGTGCTCAAGAGATATGTTCCTGAACTAATAGCTATTCTTTACCATCTATCAGCTGGCATCCACTCTGCAGTGTGGTAGCAAGCCCATATATATCTAATTGCAGAACAAGCAAAAGTTTCCTTCAAATTATCAACCTATTGCTCTCAGCTCTAAAATAATGGAGATCATCAATGGAAAAAGTTCTCTCTCTCTCTCTCTGCAGGTGTTCTCAAGTCTGTTATTCACAAACCCTTTTCCTTGTATGCTTAAATAGCCTACTCTCAGTGTTTTGTCTTTTTTTATCATAAAAAAGACCTTAGTTCAAGATCAAATCTCTCTTCTCAGGCTGACTGTTACCTGTTATTCATAGTTTTTCTCAACATAACTGTATCACTTCGAAAGCATCCTCGGCTTCCAGAAAACTTACCAATCTTTTTTGCTCAATGCATTACTTTTCATCTGACCAGTTACTTTATACAAATCTTCCTTTCACACAACCTTGAAATACTTCTTTAATACTACCTTAAGGGTCAGTTGCTGCAGTATCCAGGTATTTGCTTACGCTTGGAATCGCCGAACTTTATATAGTTCCTACTACATTCGGCATGAAACTCTTTGAGTTTCTTATTCGGCTAAGAAACGATATAGGATGTAATATCCCTTAACTTAAACAAGTCATATGTCGCCGAATTGAAGCCTTTGGCTCTTCATATATCTAATAATTTATTAGGACACCTCTCGGCAATACTCATAGAAGGGTTGTAAGTTTTGTTCGCTACAAACTTGATATTAACTATTTCTACCTACTCACTGAAGAGACCTCAATAAAGGTTGAAACCGGTCTGGGTAGTGACCTTCTCTCATAATGTAGAACAGTAATACAGCTCCTAGGAGCTAAGTTCACATTATGGATAAATATCAAGAATAGTGATCAGAGCTTGCTCCACCTTAGACATGAGTTGCCTCAGCTTGCTCCACCTTAGACATAAGTTGCCTCAGCTTGCACTACCTTAAGGGTCAGTTGCTGCAGTATCCAGGTATTTGCTTACACTTGGAATCGCCGAACTTTATGTAGTTCCTACTATATTCGGCATGAAACTCTTTGAGTTTCTTATTCGGCTAAGAAACGATATGGGATGTAATATCCCTTAACTTAAACAAGTCATATGTCGCCGAATTGAAGCCTTTGGCTCTTCATATATCTAATAATTGAACTACTTCTCTTACATCTAAGATGGTGCATTTAAAACCTCTAAATTCTCTTGATGCTGTACAGTCTAGAGCAGTTTAACTAATTCATGTCCATCTCATATAGACTATCTTAAGAGACTGTCTCATAGACTGTGAGTTTTTGTGTTGTGTTTTTTTCTGCAGATATTTCCACTGGTGTTATTCAGCGAAACTAGCATCCATTATATCCTCTACTCATTTCTACTAAACCTACAGCAAAGAAGCCCCAGAATCCTTTTACAGTTGAACTGTTATCTCACTGACCTACTACTCCCATTCATCTTTCACTACATCAATTCTGAGGAACAACCTTCTCCACAAAGTACACTCTAAACTACAATCTCCAACTGTTTAAGAAGAATATCAACTGATTTCTTTGCACTTTATCCCCAGCCTACACACACATGGCATATATTGATATAGTATCATCCATATGTCCCCATGCTCAATGGTATGGAGCATGGGGACATGTGGAAGGGAGTCCTGGACAATCAATAAGGAGATGACTCACTGATTGAATGCGTTTGAAATGTGGTGCTTGAAAAAAATGGATCGCATCAGCTGGACTGAAAGAGTGAGAATGAAGAGGTTCTTAAAAGATTCAAGGTGAAAAGAGACTATATGGCTAGTATCCAAAGAAATAAAATAGCATTTGCAGGACATTTGATGAGCGGGTTCTTCTGGAGAGCTCCCCAGAATAGTATTGTAGGGGATGGTGGAGAGAAGGAGAGGAAGCCCCCCCCCCCCAACTGCAATGGAAAGACATCATCAAAGACTGGACAAGCAAGAGATAAAGTGGAATGGAAGAGGACTGTTCATCAGCTGCAACCCTCTTAAAAGAGACCACAGGATTAGATTAGATCCATAATACATCAGCCCACCATCCATCTCAAAAATATGCTATCATTAAATCCCTGGTGTCTCAAGCACACAGTGTGTGTGTGTGTGTGTGTGTGTGTGTGTGTGTGTGTGCAGAAAGTTGGAATGGATTGAAGACATCGTGCAGTGGTTTGATGAGAGTATGGCCCTCCAGCAATGTAGGGCCATACAACACATATATATATTTTGTTGTTGTTAGTTTGCTCTCTTAAGGAGACATAAGACTCAATGGATATGTCCAGATAATAATAATAATAATACAATAGAGAATGCTCACTGTGATAAATCCATTGGAAACAGAAAAATAGTTTGTTGTATTGGAAAGTGTGATATAGTGAATTCAGGGTTTAAAAAAAAAAAAAAAAAAAAAAAAAAAAAAAAAAAAAAAAACTCTCTCTCTTGCCTTCATTCCCTAGAAATAAATATCAAGTAGATATTGACATACATTTGAGTGACTTTAGCTTCTTGAACTTCTTGATTCATGCTGACATGGAAAGAGCTTCCAAATTCTTTTAGCTTTAGCAAAATGATATAGAAAGTTTTTTTACCTTGGTTTTAATCCTTTTCCTGAGGAAGCAAAAAATGTTTTGCATGTGAAATATATTCATGTCTGAGCTACTTGTATATAGAGGCTAATGACTTCATATCACTTGCCTAGTGTGTATCCGTAATGTAAAGGACACCTCCTTTGGGATGTATATAATGTGAAAGGATTAAAACCAAGTATGATATTTCTTGGTATCTTTAACGTATAATAAACCTAAGGTAAAAAACTTTCTTCATCTTTCTCTCATCCAGAGATTTTTATTAACAAGGTCAAGCACCTTTTGGCTACTTGTATCTTCTTCTGCAGCTTATCCCACTTAAGTAGGGTCACTGTTTGTAGTGAGTCTCCTCCACATCCTCCTCTCTTGGCTGTAACCACGTCCAAGTTCTTCATCCTCAAGTCCTCCACGATCTCCCTCCATCGCTTCCTTGGCTGTCCACGCTCCCTCCTCTCCTGCACATCCATCTGCATGACATTTTTTCCCACATACTTGTCCTCCCTCCTCATCATATGACTAAACCATCTCAACCTTGCCTCCGTATCTTTGCTCCTAAGTTCATAACTTTCACCCGTTCCCCTTACATAGTCATTTCTCAGACGATCCTTTCTGATCACACTGCACATCCACCTAATCATTCTCATCTCTGCTACCTCCATCCTGCTGATGTTATTTTTCCTTAGGGCCACAGTTTCCAGAGCTTATGTCATAGCTGGTCTCACTACTATCCTGTAGATTTTGCCTTTTTGATTGATTGGCATCCTCTTATCACATAGCACTCCAACCACCTCTCTCCAGTTCCTCCATCCTACTTATATCCTGCATCCCACTTCCTTCTCAACCTCTCTATCCTCTTTCACTATTGAACCTAAGTATCTAAAGTCACTGACCTTCCTGATGACATTTCCTTCCAGCTCCAGGTCTGTCTCCTGGCTGCCATCAACTTTTCAACACAGATACTCTGTCTTACTTCTGCTCAGTCTCATATCTCTCTCTTCCAGTACTTTCCTCCAACTTTCCAATTTTGCTGCCACTTCTCTTGTTTCTGCACACAGCACCACAATGTCATCCACATACAACATAGTCCAAGGCACGTCTTCTCTCACCTCCTCCATCACAATATTAAACAGGAAAGGACTTAATACTGACATTTGATGCAAGCCAACTGTCACTTGAAAACTTTCTGTCTATCCCTGGCAGGTCCGAAGTCTTGTCTTCACATTTCTGTACATCTCCTGCACCAACCTGACATATTTCTCCAGTATCTTCTTCTCCCTCAGACCTCCAGACTTCTTGCCTCGGCATTCTATTATACACTTTCTCCAGATCAATAAATACTAGATGTAGCTCCTGTTACTTCTCTCAAAACTTTTCCATCATCTGCCGTAACCCAAAGATAATATCTGTCGTCGATCGACCAAGCATGAAACCAAATTGCTCCTTTGCAATATCCACCTCCTTCCTCAGTCTTCCATCAAGAACCCTTTCTAAGATTTTCATTGTATGGGACATTGCCTCAGGTCCCACAGCAGGTCAATTCCCTCCCTCCCCCAGTGGGATCCTGTCAGGGCCCACTGATTTGCCATTCTTCATCTTCTTTATGGCCTCCTTCACTTCCACCCTACTAACGTTCTGTACCATCCCCTCATAAGACTGCCCATCTTCTATGTGAGTCCTTGCATTTTCTTCATTCAAAAGCACTTCAAAGTATATTCTCCATTTGTTTCTTATATTCCTCCTTAATACCCTTCCTCTAGAGTCTTTGATCTGCCTCACATGTAATATATCCTTTGATGCCTTACATCTACATTTTGCCAATCGATAAATTTTTCTCTGTCCTTTCCTTTGTTTCTAATTGATCATAAAGATCTTGATATGCCATGAACTTTGCCTGTGCAACAACTCTCTTGGCTTCTTGCTTTCTCTCTCTGTACATCTCTGTTCTCTTCCACTCTTGACTCGTCCCACTTCTGCTTGCCTTCCTCTTAGCCATCACTGCTTCTTGTACATTATTATTCCACCACCAATCCTCCTTCTGCTCTCTAATCTTTCTGGATGTTTCAACAAGAACCTCAATTGCACAGTTTAGACTTGCTTTGAATTATGTCTCCACCAATTTTGTACATTTTCTAGTCCATCTGAAATCCCCTCTAATGCCCTCTTCCTAAAACAGTTCCTCACATTCTCTTCTTTTAAGCGAAACCACTTAATTGTCTTCCTCCCATGGCTTCCAAAGGTTCTTATTTTGACCTTATTTTAAAGTCTGTGCACAGCAGCCGGTGTTGATGCGCCACTTGATCTGTTGGGATTACCTTACAATTTGTTACTGCCTTAAGATGTTTCTTCTAGTCAATCTGTGAACTGTTGTTGCCACTTCTAAATGTTATCAAACACTACTGCAAAGTCCAAAATCCTCTCTCCTTCCTGGTTCATCATTCCCACTCCATGGCCGCCATGCACCCTTTTTCAATCCCTGTTCTTTCTTCTTATGTGTCTGTTCAAGTCTCCTCTGACAATCACCATCTTGTTTTCTTCCAGTTCCCTCATTTCTTCATCTAGCATGTTCCAGAAGTCATCTTTCTTTTCTGCTGTACAGTCAATTTGTGGGGGGGGGGGACACATAAGACTACCAGTTGCTCTTCTCCAAAACCCAGTTTCATTCGTATGAACCTATCATTCCTCCTACCCACTTAACTTTGCCCTTCATTCTGCCACACACCACAATTCGAACACCATTTTTTCTCTCTTTATTTGCTCTAGAGTAGAACAATTTATAACCGTCTCCCAGTTCCTTCTCCTCTTCTCCCTTCCACCTTGTCTCCTGCATGCATAAAATGTCCAACTTCCTCTTCCTCATCATGTCTGCCACTGCCACCTCTCTTCCCCTTCCAGTCATGCTTCCAACATTCAATGCTCCCAATGGCAACATTCTCTCCACCTTTTTTTGGCTACTTGTATATGAGATATATGATGTCTTCATTACTTCAAGTTTGGTATCTCTCCTGGGTCTGGCTCCCACTGATGAGACCCCGATAAAGGTCAAACCAGTCGGGCTAGTGGCCCTTCCTGTTATGTATTGCATTATACACATCCAAAACAGGGTGTGCATTGCATTACGGGGCACATACTTTGGCAAGTGATATGAAGTCATTAGCCTCTATATACAAGTAACTCAGATGTGAATATATTTCACGTGCAAAACATTGTTTTGCTTCCTTGGGAAAAGGATAAAACCAAGTATAAAATTTCTTGGTATCTTTAATGTATAGCAAAAAGAGTACAAGAAAAGAAAATTAAAAAAAAAAAAAAAAAAAAAAAAAACGAGAAGAAAGAGGATAATAGGCAATAGAATACTTAATTTTGACTGTAAAATTTTTATAATGCATAATGCTGCTTTTGGATGTAGGAGGGGGAGAGCAGTGCTGCAGAAATATGACTTATATCTGCAATCAAAGGAAAATCTTGCTTGCCCAAGGTTTTCCGGTCTCCATTACATAAATTAGTGGGTTTTTTTTTTTTAAAAAGCTAAATATTATGTTGACAAAACAAAGTAGTACATTTTTAATTTTCACTATGCTTTACATGTAATTATATGACTAATTTGTGCTAACTTTCATTTATTGTTAATAATGAAGGATGAATTTATATAAATTATCTGTAAACATTATTTAAATTAAGGGGATATTAAATCCCACATTTTTTTAAAACTGAATTTTAAAATCCTCTTTATTGCCGAAATGAAGCCTATTGGCTCTTTATATTTAAATATCTATAACAAATAATTTAACAGGAAAGACAATAAATAAAATTCAAGAAAACAAATAGGGTATGTGGTACTCAGTGGCAAAACAGGCTCGCTTTTCACGATGCACTCATGATCCAGTCTTTGACTTGTCTTTGTAAGATAATTATATTTTTTAAATAACAGTATTAAAAAGAATCTGTGTTATGTAAAATTTTTAAGCATTTCACTAAGCTAATTCATGTTGTGAGCTGTGAAAATAAGCTTAGGACAATAATGTGTTACAATTGTGCACCTGCTTAAGGGTTAAAAATGTTGGGAGAATAAGATATATAGATTCACTACAGTATTTAATTAAATTGTGCTAATTTTAATTTTTGTGTTTATAATTACAGGTGTATTTTGCTAACAAAATTATAGTATGAGAAAAGCACAAGTGTCTATTACTGTATATACGTGTAAGGTTGTGGTTGTGGTTAATATTGTATGAAATGAATGCCTTTGATTTGATTAATTTTTTTTTATTGCAAATAATAACTGCAGTTTAATTTAAATGCATATATGATATGAAAAACTTAGATGTTTTTGCTCACCCTTAAAGTGCGAGATTTACTGTTTTAAAGTAAAGCTCTATAAAACTAAAACACGTCATGTTGGCTCATTTTTCTTCACTTCATGACAGAAAGGAAAACCTGAAATGTGACATGTAGTGGAGCAAGCATGGAGTGAAAAAACACTATAATATTGCTGTGAGAGAGAGGAGATTTTGGAACTCAAAAGCAGATGTTATGATGTCTTTCTTTCATAGAAATAAAAACATTTAAAAGTTATCAATTGTTATGTTACAACAATGATGACAGAAGAACTGTTGGGGGGGGGGGAGTACAGCAAATACAGTTTCTAATTACTAAAAAACAAATGAAATTGTCTTACATATAAACATCACTTATGAAGTATATATGCATAATACTTGATCATACGCATTACCACATGTTCTAGGCAGCTATTTAAAAATGTTGCTGGTCATTAATCATCAATAGTGTTGATCACAATGGGAAAAACAAAGGATCTTTTGTTTTTCCCATTGTGATTGAGTTTGATAAAGGGCTTATTGTGGGTGCCTGTCTATCTCGCTGGAGCCACAATTTTGAAAACAGCAGAGCTGACTGGTTTCTCAAAAGGCAAGATATTCCAGGTGTTTATAAAGATTCTTCACATCCTAGATGGGATTCAAACCCAAGTCATTCAGATTAAAGAGCATTATTGAAACTGATGAGCTATCAAAGCTCTGCTCAGTTCACATAGAATAACAAGAGAAAATGGAAATTATACACTGAAATAATTTTTAGTAAGACTACTTACAATAAACAAATTACCAATTAAGTTCGGAATTCAGTTTGCAACATTGAGATTTTTAATTTAGAAACATAACATTTTATAACATTTAGAAAAATTTTATAAAATTGATTTAATTCAAGTAACTACAGAAATAATTAGGATTTGAAACAATAGCATATGATCACATCAGGCAGATTGGATACTTTGCAGATATTTCAATAGGAGTAGCTGACATACGTATGGAACCGGGAATGTATGGATAGAATATAATAAGTACAGTATTTTATGAGGTGATGGTGGTTAACGATCTTAAAATTTAGAGGATATATTGCCAAAATTGTGAGGACAACACAACGAATTCTGGCAATGATGCAGAGGACATTACTTGTAGAAGTAAGGAGATTCCTGGTTCTATTGTATAAGGCTCTGATCACACCATATCTGGACAACTGTGCACAGATTTGGTCGCCTGGTTTTCAAAAGGATGAAGAGATGTTATTATTATTATTATTATTATTATTATTATTATTACGGGCAACTCCAGGGAGTCATTAGACTCATCGAGGGAGGCCCCAAATCATATTCATCACAGCTATTCTACATTCATACAGTATCTATCATACCTCGCCTTAAACTCATTCACTGTCACAGCATCCACCACAGACTCTGGGAGCGCATTCCACTCATTCACCACTCTACAAGTAAAGAACCCAGCTCTAACACCTTTACTAACCACACTTTTGCCCAGTTTCCATGGATGTCCCCTAGTCCTCCCACAACCAGTCTTGTTCTCAAAAATATCTTCTGAATTAATTTTATAGAAACCCTTCAGTAATTTGAATGTCTCAATCATATCTCCCCTCCTCCGCCTATCAACCAATTTTTGCAACCCACAAATCCTCAACCTGTTTTCATAAGGTTCATTCCACAGACCTGCTATCATCTTGGTCATTCGCCTCTGGATCCTCTCCACCTCCTCCCCATCAAGAAGGAACCTAGGTGACCAAATCTGGGCACAGTAGTCGAGATGAGGTCTTATCAAGGCTCGATACAGAGGAACAATAACCTGCTTGTCTCTGCTTGTCAACGTATTCTTCAGCAACCAAGTGATTTGATGAGCTGATTTGGCCACTTTTGCAATGTGCCCCCTAAACTTCAACTCCTTATCCACCAACACTCCTAAATCTCGTGCCTCATCAATTTCCTGGAGTACAGTTCCACCAATGTAGTAATCTGCTGCTAATCTTTTCACTCCAAAATGTATAACCTTATATTTTGCCACATTAAATTGACATCCATTCACCTTAGCCCAGATCTCCAATCTATCCAAATCATCTTGCAAAATTTTGACGTCATCTGCATTCACTATTGCCCTACCCAACTTTGCATCATCCACAAACAAATGAAATGTTCTTCTCAGATCCTTTCCTATATCATTAATGAACAAATTAAACAGCAGTGGTCCAATAACAGATCCTTGTGGCACACCACTAGTCACAGGCCGTCTTGTGGATTCCACTCCTGAATAAACCACTCTCTGATATCTCTCTGTCAACCACCCTCCTATCTATCTCACCAACCCTATATCCATCCCCATATGCTGCAATTTACTGATTAGAATTCCATGTGGTATCCTGTCAAAGGCCTTAGCAAGGTCCAGTAGAATCACCGTAAACCCATTACCCTTATCCAGTTCAGCCGTCACTGTGTTATAATACGTGAGCAAGTTACTGAGGCATGACCTACCCTTCACAAAACCATGCTGTCCCCCGATACAGTATCCCATTTTCTTCTATCCAATCTTGTATTTTCCTCTTGACTATTTTCTCCAAGACCTTGATAATAATTCCTGTTATGCTGATTGGCCGGTAATTTTCAACAGCAGCCTTGGAACCACCTTTATGTAGCGGAACAATTTTCCCCTCTTTCCACCCCCTTGGGACTGACCCCGAACCGAGGCTCAGATTAAACAAAATGGTCAAGGGCACTGACAATTCTTTAGCCACTTCTCGTACGACACAAGCTGGTTTACCATCCAATCCCACAGATGTATTGACATTGAGGTTCTGTAATAGACTAGTTACCTCTACTTCATTCATCACAATTCTAGTATAAGCTGTTGGTTCTTCCATTCCTGCAATGTCACCACCTGAATGATATACTCTTGCAAAGTGCTCGCTCAGTAATTCCACTATATCGACTGATTCTGTTACCTCCCTACCCTCAGCATTTTTTAAGATCATTCTACCATGAACAGTTTTCCTTTTACTTGCAAAATATTGAAAAAACTGTTTGGGATTCTCTTTAGCCTGCATGGCCAATTTTCTTTCGTAATCCGCTTTTGCTTTTCTTACTATCCTTATTACCATCCTGGCCTGAGCTTTATACTGTTCCTGCGCCTGCTGGTCACCTTTCTCCTTAAATTCCCTCCACAATTGTTTCTTTTTTTGCAGTTCAAGCTTAATAGTGTTATTCATCCATTTAACCCCTACTTGATTTATTATTCAGACTCTTGGTATACAATCAACCATTGCCTCCTGCAAACACTTCTTAACCACCTGCCATGCACTATCAACATCCAGCCCTTGCAGTTGTACATGCCATGGCACTGAACCAAGCACACACCTAAGCTTGTCATACATACCAGCCTTGTAATTCCACATGTACTCTGTCTTAATTGTAAATTCCACTCCTTTAGCCACCTCCCAAGTCATGACCTTATGGTCACTCTCACCAATTGGTGGCAACATGGTCATGTTCGTTACAGCCACAGTCTCAGTTGCAATTACTAGGTCAAGTACTCTCTATCCTCTGGTATTTTCCACTACATGCTGCCGCAGATAGTTGTCCTTCCTCCCATGTGCCCTCCCCTCTTTCCAGTCAATGTTACCATAATTGAAATCACCTATAATAATTACCCTTCTTCCACTCATTTCTTCTATTTGCCTATGCATACTATCCCCACCATCGATTCCATCACCTGGTCTATAGCAGCACCCAATTGTATATTTTGTTCTGCTAGATTCTATCTCACACCAAACAGCCTCAGATATACTCTTTTCTCTATCCTGCAGTTCAACTTCTATACTCCTTGGCTGCAACTCATCAGCTATCATCAATAACACTCCTCCCCCCTTTTTATTCATCCTGTCACTCCTGAACACGCTATACCCATAGCATTCAATCCCACTAGCTTTATCATCTTCTGTCAGCCATGTTCCACCGGCAACAGTACCAACAACCTGTGGTCTGGAAGTGCCAACCAAGGCCAAAAAACTCTTCCTTCTTATTCCTAATACTCCTGGCATTAGTATACATGAATTGCAGAAGCCCATTTGTCCCATCCCTACTTTGATGCCTTATACTAACTATCCCATTCTGATTTGTTGTCCTTCATATTTGCTTGGGCATAATATACTCATTCATACACTCAACTGCCTCCCTAATGTCTGCATATCCACTCCTCCCCCCCTCTTAATAAATCTAGTTTCCCTGAGTCTGTACATCCACTTCCACATCATTCATCAACACTTTTTCAATCCTCCGTATACCAACTCCATTCAAATGTAACGCATCCATCTTATATAAGTCCTTTCGCCCATAGAACTCATTCCACACCACTCTCCATGCATAATCCACGCATAAAGTCATTGGCAATTTTGGCCCTCCTTCTAAACACTTCACTGTCATACCACGGTAAAATACTCACTATCCTAACTCTCTCACTCTTTTCTTTTGCTACCTCACATCCTCTATCATTTCCATTTTGTCCTCTTTCAAATCATTTGTTCCTGCTACGATTATCATCTCTTTCACCCTCTGTTTTTGCACGCGAATAGATTCGCTGACGTCCTTTATGTTCGCACCCTGCTGGTACGACTTCGTCAAACTCTCAACTATCACACCTCTTAATAGCGAATCCCCATACAGCACTCGCTCCTTCATTTTATTGACATTTATGAACATTCTATTATTTGTCGTCACAGACTTACGTCGGTTATTAGTCGGTACGTTCAGCATACATTTTTCTATACGCTCCAGTTGCCTTTGTGCTCTGTGTATCGCATTGTTCAAATGCGCAATTTCACTACTCGCATTTATCTCACCATTTTCATTATCAATCAAATCATCCATTCGTTCTGTATTTCTACCTTCATTTACACTTTCAATGACGCTCTCACACCTATCTGGCACTATCACGCAATTCTCTGTCACACCGCCATTTTCTACATTCTGACTATCGTTAACGATATCACTCTCGCCACCCGAAACACGCTTGAGTTCCTCATTCTCCTTACACTTTCTGCACATATTAATTCCACTATCACCCTCTAACCAGACTCCCACCACTCCTCGCAAAGCATACATCTCACAGACAGCAAATTGCATAAATTCGTTTACATCAAAATTCTTAAACAAACATGGCGACCTGGCCGCCATTTTTTTCTTTATCGGTGCCATATGTACGCTATCTTAACTTAAAAATAATACTTAAAATAACAGAAAACACACAAAAATTGCACAGACACACCAAGAAGCAAAAAGCAAACAATACTACTTAAAATTCTAGTAAAATTGCCAAAGTTAACACAAAATACTACTAATCTTTTCAGGAGCTCTCAAAAGCCGACGATCAAATCAGTGCGACATCAAAAAGAGTTTCCTGGTGAAAAAACTCCATATGAGACTGGCTAACTCACCTTTTGTCGAAAGAGACCAGATAAAGTTTCCTCACGTCACTGACGGAATCGAACTCAGGTCTTTCGAACAAAGGACTTCGTTCGTACCGACTGAGCTACGGAGGCTCATGTTGGAGAAGGTCCAGAGGTGATTGACCAAAATAGTGAATGCAAATGATGCAATTTGCAATCTATGCATCCGGATGCAAAAAAAGTAAGCCGAAGGAAATGATTATCTTGGTTGATACAAATAATTTCAGAGGCGAGAAGTATTCTTATGAAGGAGTTGTTAGAAGAAGCAAAACTGAAGAACAAGAAGGTGAAGATTGTAAGTCTCCTATCACTCTATGATAGAAGCGAACTGAGGAGGAGGGCATCGGTCGCCAATGAGTCTATACGTAGTTTGTACAGAAGGAACAATGTAGTATTTCTTCACTGCTGATGGACTTCATCCAAATGGTTTTGGTGTTAGCTGTCTGGAGAAAGCTTTGTTCACTTAGCTTGCTAAAACGAATTCAGGAAAACTTAACGAGTTAGGTGGAAGCAAGTGAGTTTGTGTGAAGGTGTCCCTGAGGTGAGTGAGTGTGACAATGAGCAAGTGTGGAATCTAGTCTCTGAAGAAAAAATGTTGAATAGGGTAGTCAATTCAGGAAGCAAAGGGGGATTCGAGCCTAAAGGGATGCTGCAGTTTCTATATACTAATGCCAGAAGAATCAGGAACAAGGAGGAGTCTTATGCATTGGTTAGTGCAACCTCGCCAAAAGTTATAGTCATTACTGAGACTTGGCTTACAGCAGATGATGTAGTTACAGGGATAGAATGCAGACGGTTTAATATTTTCAGAAAAGATAGGATGGAGAGAGGGGTACTGCTGATGATAGCAGATGAATTGCAGCCGAAAAGAATAGGAGATAGACGGCAGGGTGGCTGTTCATTTGAAGCAGTCTAGTGTGAGAATAAGGCCAGTAAGATAAAATATACAGTTGGTTGTTGCTATAGACCAGGGAGTTCCATGGATGATCTGCAAGACATGCATTGCCAAATTAGTACATTGAGTATAAGTCAAATGATTATTATGGGGGACTTCAACTATGGAGATATAAATATCTCCATATAAATATGGAGATATAGATATAAAAAAAAGGAAGAAAGATCACATGTTAGGAAATAAATGAAATTTATACACCTACTGAGAGATAATTACTTGAGGCAGCATGTGATAGAGGAGACTAGAGGGTGTGAGAGTATTTGACCAGGTCATACAATCAGAAAAGTGATCCATAACCTAGATGACAACTCACCACATTGGCTCCAATTGGTGAAAGTGAGCATGCAGTGTTGACTTGGGAGGTTGTACAACACAACGAATATTCTGTCACGAAGTGGTATATGTGGAATTACAAAACAAGTGATTATGACAACTTAGGAAGAAGCTTAAATCTCTGCCATGGCATAAAGCACTGCAGGATAAAGATGTTAGTAGTGCATGGGAAATAGTTAAGGGTCATTAAGAGGAAGCAACATTAAATTTTATACCTAAGGTAAGGACGAATAATCAGGTAGGAGTTAGATGGATGAGTAATATCATTAAGCATGATCTGCAGAAGAAGAAAATGCTGTGGAGGGCATATAAAGAGAAAGGTGACCAGCATACTCATGAACATTAGAAGGCGCAGGCAAGGAAGGCAAAATCAGATTATGAGAAGAATGTAGATGAACAAGTCAAAGGAAATCCCAAAGAGTTCTTTCGTTATGTGGCAAGTAGGAAGAAAAGAAGAATGACTATGGAAGATTGACCTTAATGAGTGATGATGGTCACAAGGAGACAGAAGTGAATAAAATAGTTAAGTTAGTATGCAACCACTTCTCAAAGCTATATCATCCTAGTGATGTAAGTGCTTTAACCTATGTGACAGACACTAATGTGGGAACAGAGGTGGATGAATTGAAGGTTCTTAGGTTATTGCAGAATCTCAATGTAAATACAGCTGTAGGATTAGATGGGATATCAGCGAGGATGTGCAAGGGAACTGGTGTTGAACTCTCAATGGTCTTGTGACTTCGTTTCAGTAGATCATTCAAATTCCAACAAGTACAACTTAGCATATTGAATTGTTCATAGTAGAAAATACTTGCATTTGGTAAAATTCAGATAATATTGTGTTTAAAGTGTGAAATATAAAGATAATAAACTGTAGCTTATAAAATTGTAAAGATGCATAACAGATTTGGAATTATATTATATTATTTAGAAGATTTTTGTTATGAATTATAAATCAGGATTTAGTATTGTACAGTGTAACTAAAATTAACTTAAATATTCTACTGAGCTAAATGTAAGAATGGGTCCAAAGGTTTGGTACGTGTTAGTGTAAGCGCGTGAGGCTGTGTGATACTAGGAGCAGGTGTGCATAACAACAGTCACGTGGTTGCCTGCTGCAGAAAAAAGTGCTGACATCATTCGGAGCTCGAGACTAACATAGCGCCACACAAGGTGTTTCAGGAGAGGATAGGGGGCGCTATATGATAGGTAATATAAGAAATTGCAGGAGGAGGAACAAGCCTTTTTTTCCTGGGATCTCGTGGTCGTAAGGAGAAGGTCAGGGTAGCTGGTTCCAGGCTGTGTGGCAGCAGGAAGTTTGAATCGAGCAGTCTCTGATATTACGGATGGAGTTCCTACACGACACAGCTAATGTTTTCATTACAAGCGGGTGCTGAGTCGTCGATGTTCCCGTGTAGTCCTCAGATGTCGAAGGTGGCCGGTGCGTATCAAGGATAGCCACGTAGCAGATATATAACGCCGCACGTTGTCCAAACAAAGAATCGAGTCTCAGGTTCTTCCACGACAGTATCAGCCAGCAGACCCATTCAGAAACCATGTGAAGGTAATAGACGTTTTATTATTTATGTTTTGGAAGCCTGTGAGTGAGTGAAGAAATTGTGATGCAAGAGACTTGATAACGCAGAACAATATCAACTGGTGACTTTTAAGTAATTGTTTCAATTAGGCTTGAGCCTGACATCGAGATTGTTAAGAGGAGTTTGATAAAGTTGCAGAGATAGGAATTGTTATGAGTGAAATGTGTTAAATGACGATTAAGTATAGGCAATTTGCCAGAAATAAGATTTTGTATGAAGGAAACTAACTTTCCTAACTTAATATTTTGTATAAGATTGCAATCTTAATTAGTGTGAATTTATGTAATTATTTAGTGTATATTGAGGCTGTAGAATAAACATGTATTCTTTTTACAAACTGAGTCTTCCCTGATTAAGAGTGTCAAATCACTGCTCTAAAAATACGTACTTGTCGCGGAAGGGTAAAGTTAAAGTGAGAAATTTTGGCCACTACTGACTAAGGGAGTTAACGGATAGTGACATATTCTGGGTTATTGGAAGTATCTTCCTTAATAGTATAATTTGTTATTATAGAGCATAAACTGGCACAGTCTTTAAATTAAATAAATATGTTTATGCTTGAAAAAGGAGATAGAACCAAGAATCCAGGTTTGTACTTAGAGTAACCGATTTGTACGTTTGAAAGGTGCGACATAAGTTAATTTGCCTATATAACAACACAACACTGGCAATGCCTTTGACTAAGCTCTTTAATTTAATTGTCTGCTCTAGTAGAGTTCCAAAGGAGTGGAAAGAGGTCAATATAATCCCCTTGCATAAGAGAAATGATGTACTCCCTTATCCTTGCTTGTTAGTGTGTTCTTCGATAACCAAGTAATCCTGTGTAAGTAGTTGGGGTAGCTCACAAGTTACCCTGATTACTTGAGCAATACGAATTAGCAAATTATAGACCAATCAGTATCTCATGAGTGGTGGTAAAAATATTAGAAAAATTGGCCAAAAAGAGAATTCAAGAATGGGTAGATAAAAATATATTGTATGAGGGTCAAACATGGCTTTGAAGGGTCAGCGATGTCTTAGTAATTTACTAACTTTTTTTAATAAAGTAACAGCTGAGTTGGGTAAAAGAAATGCCTGTATGATGATTTTGCAGTGTCATTTGACAGAATACCACATGGAACTCTGTTAAGCAAATTAGAACAAATTGGGATGGGGTATGACACTGGTTAATTGAATGAGAGGGTGGCTGCTGGACAGATATCAAAAAATGATACATGGAGGGGCAGAATAAAGGCAAAAACAGGTAGCTAATGGTATGCTTCAAAGTTTGGTATTGGGACCATTGCTGTTTAATTTGTACATAAATGATTTTGGAAATAACATAAAAGGAAATATTAATTTGTTTGCTGATGATGCAAAATTAGGTAGAATAATAGTTAATGAAGGCAATGTGGAGAGCTTGCAGGATGATTGAAATAGGTTGTCAGTTGGGCAAATTATGATGGGTATAAGTTTAATGTGCTGAAATGTAAATTATTATTATTATTACTTGGCACCTCCAAGGAGTCGAAAGACTCATGGAGGGAGGGCACCTACTCTACTCTCTCCGTCTCCTCCATTTAAGTGAAGTTATGCATTTGGGCAAAAACAGATTACAAGCCATGTATCATATTGATGGCACTGTACTCCAGGAAATAGATGAAGCTAGAGATTTAGGTGTAGTGGTAGACAGAGTTAAAGTTTAGATGACATATTGCTAAGGTAGCCCATAAGATTAACATGTAGAGATAAGGAAGTTGTTATTCCTCTTTATAAGGCCTTGATATACCCACATCTGGATTGCTGTGTTCAAGTCTATCCCCCTGGATTTCTTGGGGATGAGGAAGCAGTGGAGACAGAGACTAGTGACTGAGATGGTAAGTGGCCTGCAGAATGTTCCCTACGAGGATAGATTGAGGATTTGTGGATTGCAAAAGTTGGTTGATAGGAGAAAAAGAGGGGACATGGTGGAAACATTTAAGTTGCTTACAGGATTTTATAGGATTGATGCAGGGAGATGCAGGACTTGGCTAGAGGGACCAGAACAAGGGATCATCCTGGAAGTTGAATAAAGGTGCGGTTAGTACAGACATGAGGACTAGATCTTTGCTTGGAGAGTTGTGAATGAGTTATTCATATTGTATATAAATGACTCACTCTCAGAGCCTTCCAATGTTATCCATAGCTTTGCCAATGATAGTACACTCCATTTCTCCTTATGACTTGACCAATCTTGTAGTGTTTAAGTATTAGATTCCCCGAGATCTGCCACATCTAATGTCCTAAACACCAACCTCCTTGCTATATCCCAATGGGATAAGAATATCCTTGTAAACCTCACTGCATCCGAAACTCAATCCTGTCTGATCTCTTGCAAGTAAGAGCTTGTATCCCTTCCCTTTACCTTCACTGATATCCAAACACAATCAGGTTTCCTATCTTGGACTGAACTATACCTCCTATCTCTCCTGGCACAAACACATTTCAACTATATCTTCTGCAGCAAAACATTTTTGCAAGGAAGTTGAATAAAGGTGCAGTTAGTACAGACATGAGGACTAGATTTTTGCTTGGAGAGTTGTGAATGAGTTATTCATGTTGTATATAAATGACTCACTCTCAGAGCCTTCCAATGTTATCCATAGCTTTTGCCAATGATAGTACACTCCATTTCTCCTTATGATTTGACCAATCTTGTAGTGTTTAAGTATTAGATTCCCCGAGATCTGCCACATTTAATGTCCTAAACTCCAACCTGCTTGCTATATCCCAATGGGATAAGAATATCCTTGTAAACCTCACTGCATCCAAAACTCAATCCTGTCTGATCTCTTGCAAGTAAGAGCTCGTATCCCTTCCCTTTACCTTCACTGATATCCAAACACGATCAGGTTTCCTATCTTGGACTGAACTGCACCTCCTATCTCTCCTGGCACAAACACATTTCAACTATATCTTCTGCAGCAAAACTTTTTTGCACAAGACACTACTTCACACCTTCACAGATGCTAACTCTATACAAATGCCAAATCTACCCAACCATGGAATATTGCTCCCAAATTTTGGGTGGTGCACCGAAATCCTCTCTAAGATTGCTCGATTCTATCCAGAAAAGGGCAGTTCAGTTAATAAATGATTCCTCTCTCATATATCCACTTCAATCTCTCTCTCTCTCTCTCTCTCTCTCTCTCTCTCTCTCTCACAGATGTTCAGTTTCTGCCTTGTGCCTCTTCTACAGATACTTTCATGGACAGTACTCTGCTGAATTGGCCATTACTATTCCTTAACTTTCCTCCATAATCATTATAACAAGAGCCACTGCTAACCAACACCCTCTTACAGTCCATCTTGTAATTAATCAAACCAACTTCTTTGCCTCCTTTTTCATTCCATCTACTTCAATAAAGAAAAGTTCATCATGCTGATGTTATTAACTGTACTAAATGTCACTATCAGAAGTTACAAATATTCTGTATTGACAAATTAAAATAGCAACTAAACAAATTTTAATATTTGGTGTGAGGATAACTAATGGTATTTTTTTTTTTAATGTTGGGCCCATATACAAGAGGTTGGCTGATCAACCTATGGTACGTTTGTACTGTATATGGGTAGTGGGTTGGGAAAGGAGAAACTTGTTTACATTTGATTTAAAAGCCTGTATATTGTATTCCTTGGGAAATATGTTAGGGGGGAAGACTCTTCCACGGTACTGCAGTAGCAGGGATGAAGGAGGAAGAAAACAAACTTGTTCTGTTGGTTTCAAGGTGTACTGTGAAAGGATGATTGGTGGCAGCTGTAAGTGTTCCAAGGGGTGTAGTACAGAGTGGGGGAATTATTGATGCTGTTTCAAATGAACATTTCCCATGGAAATATTTATAGAATATACAAATTGCACAGACTAAACATCTATGTTGAAAGTTTATTTTTCACTTGGTCAGAATATAATAAATTCAGTTTAATCCTTTATCCAAGTGTGTGCAAACAAAGTTTGCGCCTGAAAGTATCTTCAGGACTGGGGTAAAGTGGTACAACACCGGGCGACTCCTTGCAAAGGTGGAGCAAGCTTCCAACACTCCTATCTCAGTATCTCCCATAATGCAAAACACATCTCCTTGCAGATATGTATAATGTTATGGGAAGGGCCACTACCCAGACTAGTTTCGACCTTTATTGAGGTCTCTTCAGTGGGAGCCAGGCCCAAGTGGAGATACCTATAGGAGATACCTATTTGGCAGCTCCTATAGGAACAGATGACCTTGCTAATGCTTCTGCCTCGGTATCTCCACTTGGGCCTGGCTCCCACTGAAGAGACCTCAATAAAGGTCGAAACTAGTCTGGGTAGTGGCCCTTCCCTTAATGCATAACATTATACATATCTGCAAGGAGATGTGTTTTGCATTATGAGAGATACTGAGATAGTAGTGTTGGTAGCTTGCTCCACCTTTGCAAGGAGTCGCCCGGTGTTGTACCACTTTACCCCAGTCCTGAAGATACTTTCAGGCGCAAACTTTGTTTGCACACACTTGGATAAAGGATTAAGCTAAATTTATTATAAACATCTATGTGAAAGTGAGGGGAGCGAGTTGATAAGAGGTGGTCATTTATCAGTCTAATTGCTCTCCTCTGTAGTGAGTCAAGCATTTTGGGGAGCTTTTAGGAGCCCACACTCCAAATGTGAGAACAGTGTTCGATAGCTGGGCAGATTTGTGATTTGTGTAAGGTTAACAGCTGTTTAGAGGTGAAGTGATGTCTTGAGCAAAAGAGAAATCCTAGTTTTTTGAAAGGTTGGGATGTGTTTATGCCAGGAGAGGCCTGATGTCAGGGTAATTCCAAGAAGAGAAATCTCATCTTGTCTGGGAATTCGAGTGTTATCAAAAATAATACTGGGGGAAAATGGATCTTTTTTGTGAGAAATAAGACAGAACTAGGTTTTACTAGCATTGAAGTTGACAAGGTTATCTAAGCCCCATTGGAGGATGACTTGGAGGTCAGAATTAACGGCAGTGGTGGTTGATGTTCTGTGGGTTGAAGTGAGTTGTGTAGAGTAGTGTTTGTAAAATGGAAGGGAGAAGTGCAATATGCTGTCATCTGCAAATCTCTGTATTGGGTTGGAGGGCAACTGAAGTAGGTCACTGATATACAGAAGGAAGAGGGTCAGTGAGAGAACTGAACCTTGTGGGACCCCAACATTAGTTGGATGGTGAGAGGATAGGGAGCCATCTACCATCACACATAGTGTGCATCTGGACAGAAAGCTGGCATTCCATCTGCAGAAGTCCTGAGACAGTCCAAATGATAGGAGTTTGCTTAGTAAGCCTTTGTGACAGACCCAGTCAAATGTTTTAGAGATATCAAGTGCAACCACTTATGATTTGCCAAATTTCTTCATGGCATTTGTCCAGAGATGGGTGGTATATGAGAGTAGATCTCATGTTGATCAGCATGGATGAAATCCGTACTGGTGGTCGCTTAATAGCTGGGTAGCTTCAAGGTAGAGTAGAATGAGAATTGATGGGTTTTCTCCATCACTTTAGATAGGACTGAGGTGAGTGTGATAGGGCGATAGTTAGATGGCAGCAATCTGTGACCCTTCTTTGGAATGGATTGAATATAGGCCAATTTCCAGGCTTTGGGAATTTGAGTAAGAGTATTTTTGAGGGAATTTTGAGTAAGAGAGTATGTACAGATGCCATAGAACAGGAGTCAGTTCTGGTGCACAGACCTTCAGAACAATTGGGAGAATGCGATCAGGGCCAGGAGACTTTTTTTTGTGTCTAATTTAGACAACAGGTTTGTGATCTCTTTTTGACAAAAAGATGCGGGGAGGGGGGCATTGTATGTTGGGCAGTTAGAATGACTGAAGGACATTTTCCATTGTCAGTTATGCATGCGTTGGAAGCAAAGTGTTAAGCCAGGAGGTTAGCTTTTTCTGTGGGTGATGTTGCAATTGAGCCAACAGGGTATGATAGGGATGGGAATAGTGTAGGGCAAAAGTTATGACCAATTGTTTTAGCAAGAGACCAAAAGGCATTTGGACAGGCTGCAAGTTTCCAGCTTTTTGCCCATTCAAATTCTGTTTGAATGGGCAAAATTTTGAATGGAAGCATTGATATTTTCTTGCATCTGTTTCGGGCTTCAGTATGGCATTGAAGGAGGATGGAGTTCTTGATTTGAGCCAGCTGTGGTATGCCTAATTTTTCATTTGTACAGCCTTGGTACATCTTTTGGAGAACCAGGATTTAGATAGGGGGACTGCAGTTCAGTGATACGTTCGGTGCATATGTTTTGATTGGAAAACTAGAAACAATAGTCCAACCATGTGAATGAAGCATATTAGTCTCGGAGGCTGTTCCATTTGGCACTATTATAATGCCAAACTACTCTTGTGTGGGAATGACTGTGCATTGTTGCATGAGGAGAAGAGATGAGCACTAGGTTGTGGTCAGAATTTGCCAGGGGGCTCACTAT
The DNA here is from genome assembly GCF_054136105.1 of Typopeltis vanoorti. Classification (NCBI taxonomy): domain Eukaryota; kingdom Metazoa; phylum Arthropoda; class Arachnida; order Uropygi; family Thelyphonidae; genus Typopeltis; species Typopeltis vanoorti. Next base: position 120,335,458 of record NC_143563.1, on the reverse strand, counting down.
GTTCACTTCATATTTGGAAGGGTCATTGGTAAGGAAGAGATCTAGGGTATTTGGGGAGTGGTTAGGGTTATCTGGTATTCTAGTCAGCTTGTGAACAATTTGTGTAAGGTCGTTAGTGATGGCAAATGTTTCAGCATCTCTGCCTGCAGGATCTGTACAACTGGAAGAGGAAAGCCAGTTGGTGTTATGGATTAAAATCATCTAGGAGGATGATTTCACTGTTAGGAGTGGGACTGGAGAAAATGAACTTTTAAGGAGAAAATTAAAGAGCTCCTAGTAGTTGGTGGCATTAGGAGAGCGATTGTATATTGCTCTCCTAATATAGTATCGAAATATTTCGCTAATGTAGTTGCAAAAAATATTCACTACATTATGTTAGTTTTAAAATTGATGAATTAGATTACTCCAGATATCATTGTGATTTCTTAGTAAGAGAATTAAATACAATTATTGCAAAATTTAAATTTAGCACCAAATATAACCCTTTATAGGCTTATTTTTTTCCATAATTGAATTACTGTTTTATAGGTGCCTGGAATTTTGGCCACAGTTGATGCAGTAGTTGAAAAATCTCTTGCTATAAAATATAACATAAAAGGATTTCCTACAGGTAACTGTTTTTATTTGTTACTATCTGTAGTGTTTAAAACATCTTCATTAATGATTGTTTTAATCTAGTACTAATTAATTTTCTCTTATCTTTGCAGTGCAGTATTTTAGGTAAGTAAGCTTTTTCATTTTATAGGTATAAATTATACATATATAAAATTATAACTGTAGTTAAGTATTATTAAGTGCTAAATATTAGATCATAATCAAAACTGCACTGAATATCATACTATCTTTATACTCCTTGTCTGAAGCTTGACTTAATTCCTTAATGACTAGTGTTATAACAACACCAAATGTGTAATGTTCATTACTGCTACTTTATTTATGTCTAAAAAACTGATCACTGCAACTTAACACTTTATCAAGATGAGCAAATGGTTTAATAGGTAGAGAAACCAAAAGTTGAGAAATACATAAAATGTATCTTGTAATTTCTTCTTGCAGAGCATTTAACTATTATTTCTTTGGTCATCATCAAATTCCTGGTATATATACTCTCAAGAGGTATATAGGCCTCCTTTATGTTATTAACATGTTCATTGATAATCACGCGATATCGCGTGATGCGAGTTCTCGCCTGGTGGCCGATCATGCGTTATCGCGTGGACATCGCTATCAAGTAAAAAAAATTTGGCCACCACACAAAATTCCAATTTTCAGCTTGGCAATGAACGTGTTAATAACTGTATATGGACAATTTTCCTCCAAAATAGTCTGGTATCTGCCAGGACTTCAATATTTTCCAATCTTATATTTTTGTCTACTGAGGCACTTCTGCTGGTATCATTCCAAAGTGTTGTGGTGACTTAAATAAAATAGCAGAGGAAAGTTTAGAAAAGTATGTGTTTGATTATTATTATTATTATTACATCGCACCTCCAGGGAGTCCAAAGACTCATCGAGGGAGGGCATCTACTCTACAACTCTTCGTCTCACTACTCCACCAACCTTCATTATTTAACACCAGTGCCAACTACCACCACTAGTACTTTCACAGACAATCACAAACATCCATCCCCAATGCGGGATTCAAACCCGCAGGCTGGAGAGTGGATTCGGTAACCACTCATCCAACCAGGCCAGCTTAGCTTCATGATTTTGCGTGCCATCCTTGCGTAAGGGCCATGCTAATCTTCTCTGTATCGTTCTAATTTTAGTATATGTACTACTGAAACAAGTACAATACCAGAATAAAAGACTCAGAGGAAGATGAAGCTCTGTTCACACATTGCCGAATGTAGCATTGTCAAGTTCTTTCCTGATAGCTTTAATATGATTCTGCCATTGATACCAAATGTTCTTTCCCATGATTTTTCTCAGCCCTTTATCTGTGGTGTCCAGTCTTTTAATCCATCTCAGATTTGTAAGTTAAAATTGGTTTTGAAGAGTCTTGTCTTTATTGCTAGTTCAGTGTTTTAATTAATTGCTCTTTTATTATATATAAATTTATTTAGCAGACTGCAAAACACCAGCTTTGTTTATTCTGTTATCTATTTCTATATATTTAATTGCCTTCACATAAAAAATTGTGCCAAAATAGTAGAAATGTTTTTTCTGTAGGTTTTCCATTCAGGATGCAGCTAGTGTTTTCAATACTAGCTTATTTTTATAGTTTTTGTCTTTTTATTGTTGATTTTCATGGCAGTTTTTGTTACAGCATCTATACAATTCGGATAAGGAATTCTGTTCAAATAAATCCAGTTCAAGTTGAACTGGATTTATTTAGGAGTGTAACATCATAGCTGAGACATCTTCAATTCTGATATCTAGTTTAATGCTGTTCTTCTTCATTTTTTGATTCATATGGATAATGAATAACATTGAATATGGGGACATCCTTGTCTTACACCTTATTTCACGCAAACTATCTTCCTATACATCTTCCAGTTCCAAATGTGGAACTGTATCAGGCCAACTGGAATCAGGCTAACCACTATTTGGCCTTGAACCAAACTTGGTGGTTAAGTCCAAACAGGGGTTGTTGTTCTTCTGTAATTTTCTTTCCTACTAGTTTTCTTGGCCTCATCTCAAGTATGAATGAATGAATATTACCTGGAACACTCAGTAGAGAAATTCTTCTGTTATTCTCAAATTCAGTTTTATTTCCCTTTTTATAGATGGGTATTATGAGAACTCTACTCCAATTATCTGAAATTTAAATCTTCTGTGGTTTCTGAATTATGCAGTACAGCCCTGTTAGAACATATATACCTCCATATTTGACATTTTTGGATGAATATCATCTACTCTAGGCTGCCTTTCCACATTTCTATGACTTATTGTTTCATTTAATAATCTTTCGAAGTACTTACTCTAAACATCTAGTATATCTTCTGGTTTTGTCATCTTTATCATTTCTTATTCCTTTTAGAGTATTCTTTCCTCTATTTTCAAGCATTTTTCAATAGCCTGCAGAATATTTTGCCACTTTCCTGATGTTTAATTTTTATATTTGTCCCAGTCTCCATAGTAATTTCTTTTAATGTTATACAGTAATCAGCATTCATTAAAATTATAGTGACTACAAAAATTTAGGTCTTTTTTAGGTCTGGCTCCCACTGATGAGACCTCAATAAAGGTCGAAACCGGTCTGGGTAGTGACCCTTGCCTTTAATGCATAGCATCATACATCTCTGCAAGAGGATGTGCTTTGCATTAAGGGAAAAAAATTAAGGAAAGTGATCGGATCTTACTCCACCTTTACCACGAGGTGCCTCAGACTTGCCCCACGTGCAGGCACAAACTTGACTTACTTATCTGTTTGCTTACTTGGGAAAAAAGAATTAAAATCTAGCTTATAAAATTTGCTTGGTATCTTTAACATAATATATACCCAAGGTAAAAAAACTTTCTATATGCTGTATTCTGTCAAAAGCCTTATCAACATCCAAAAGTATCATGGTGTATCCATTCCCCTTGTCTAGTTCAATGGTAACATTGTTATAGAATGTGAGCAAGTTGCTAAAACTTGGCCTTCCCTTAGTAAACGCATGTTGCTCATTGCAAAGTAGAGATTCACTGTCAACCCATTTCTGAATGCAGTCCTTAACCAATTTTTCCAAAATCTTCACCACCACCACTCCTGAGAAACTAATTCGTCGAAAGTTAGATACATCTGTCTTTGCACCACCCTTGTGCAATGGAATTACGATACATTCTTCCATTGCTGTAGGATATTCCCTGTTCTGAGACTCATACAGCCTGGTCAAAAGAATAGCCAGTTCAGCTGAACACTCTGTTTAGCACATGTGCTGATGTCCCATCAGTCCCTATTGCTGAATTCTTATTCAGATTGTGCAACAACTCTAATACCTCATTCTCATACACCTGAGTTTCTTCATCCAGTGAAGAGGTAGCAGTGAGCTCACTGTCGTGTAATTTGTCACTCATTAGTTGAACAACCTCTTCTGCATCTGTAACCCTCATGCCATCTGCATTTAGAAGAGGTTTTCTTTCATATTCATGTTTTCTTTTACTTGCAGCATATCAATACAATTCTTGTGGGTTGCCTTTAGCATGCAGAGCCATTTTCTTTTCATATTCAGACTTTGCTTTCTGTACAACAGTTGTGACTATTCTAGCCTGCTGCTTATAACTTTCATAATGGACGTCATCCTTATGTACACGGTATTCCTTCCACATCATCCTTTTCTTACGAATCTCTTGCTTTATACGATTACACATTCATTTGACTCCTACCCTATTTATTCTTTGAACTCTCGGAACACATTCTGATATCACATAATTTAAGTATTGTTTAAATGCCTTCCATGCACTATCGATATTCTTCCCATCTATCAACTGATCCCATTCCACTGAACTTGGCATACTCCTTAGTTGGTCATAATTTCCTGCTTTGTAGTTCAGCATGTAACCTTTTCTGAATGGAACATCCAAAAACTTAGTCACTTCCTAACTGAGTACTGTATGATCACTGTCACCAACCGGAGGTAGAACAGTTATATTTTTACCTGAAACGCCCTCTAACACTATAATGAAATGAAAGGAAGTTGTCCCACAACAGCTCAATAAATGCATTTTCATTCTTCTCATGAGATTCTACTGCTATCCAGTCAATATTTGGATAATTAACATCTCCCATTATGATTACTCCTTTTGCACTCATCTTTTCCATTTGGCAATGCATTTTTTCATTACTAGCAACTGATCCACTAGGTCTGTAAGAACACCCTCACTTTGTAATCGATCTTGTTGGATTCCACATCACACCAGATGACTTCAAATTCATTGCCACATCAAATACTGTTAGTACTGTACGCCCACGGATATGAGACCCTTCGACACATTTGCACATCTCAGAAGAAGGAGAATCCATTCCGACAATAAGGTAATCAATTCGTCTTGTGGGATGACTTGTTTATTATTACACGTCGGAAAATTAACTTTTCTTTTATGAACATTGTAGTTTTTTAAAATAGTAACTATTTTGTTTTTATAACAGTTGGAAAATTTTACATATAAAGCACGTGATTTTGAGTGTTGGTGACCAATTCATGCATCATATTATTTCTTTTTTCCCCCTTTAACGTGAATTGACTTCTTGGCAAGTTGCCAGACTAGGGTCTCGGATCAGTTGTCGGACAGTAGTAGTGCTGCAGTGATAGGTCTCAACTCTAACTGTATTCAATTAATCCAATATTGTTAGCAGCATGCTCCCTCCTCTCTATCCTTCCTAAAAAAAAATAGTGTATCCATTATACTTGATACCAGTTAGTATGTCTGATTCTGATAACCAGGTGTCACTAATGCCTACAATCAGAGGTCTTAACATATTGACTAAATCAACTAACTCTACCCCGTTATTTCTGATACCTAGCATTCATGTACAGATGTGACCTGCATGTTCTTTTGTATACTCTTGTCTGCAATCTGCATGATACAGTTGGACAACTTGCAGATCTCTATTCTTTGCTAATGTCTTATACACATAGACATCTTTGCATATGTTTGATGGGTCTGAACCTGACGAACACAAAGTCGAAATCGTTCTCTCCTCTCCAACATTTCCATTATAAAGCCTATTCCGTCATTAACACAGTTAGATAACATTGCCGCTTTTACACTCGCATTCTCACCATTCCTCCCTGTATAATTTAGTTTTCCTGACTCTCTGTGTTAGGTCTAATACCAGTAATTAGTTTTTCCAGACTCCTGATACCAAACCCATTCAGGTGTAGGCCATCCCTCTTATATAAATCCAATCTTCCCTCAAACTCACTTCACATATCCATAAACTTGCATCCATTCCTTCTGCACAGCCTATGTATTGAATCGTTTCCAATCATAGCCCTTCTTCTCAATTCATTATTATGATATCGATGTAAAATACTGATGATTTTCACTCTCTCACATTTGACTCTCGCATCTTCCAACAACCCTTTCATGTCCTCTCTCATACTGAAGTTATCACTAGTTAAGTTGTTAGTACCTACTACAATTACGATTTTGTTTACTTTTCTTTTCTGTTTTTGAATTGCTTTCTTTATATTCTCAATTTTTGCCCCAGGAAAACTAAAAGTTATGACTCGCTGATCAATATCATATTTTATTCTAGAGTCACCATACCAAATAACTTCTTTCTCTTTATGAATAATGTCACTTGCCTGATTTCCGTTTCTTTCTGACTTACTTGTTTCCGTGCTTTGTTGTTTCCTATTTTTCTGCATAACTTTCTTTTTCTCTGTATTCTGATTTAAGCTCCTCTTGACTTTTAGCTATTTTGTAGGTTAATTCATTTCATTAACCTCCTCCATATCTCTAATAACTTCATTTGCAGGGATAATTCTTCTTCTTGCCTGTGGCTTTTTTTATAGCAGTATATTTGTTTTTCTTTTTTGGTGCCATTTTAAACTTATAATTATAATAGAAATATCTTAATGAAAATATGTCATAAAATACCAAATACACTAAAATCTACACTAATATACTATAAAACACTAATTTTCTATGTGTTAAAAACACAATGAAACAGACAAAAATCACCAATTTTACAGGTGCACTAAATTCATTATTATTTTAAAAATAATAAAAAATTATTATTTTTAGAAGTGTTAGTTTTGAAATAATAAAGTAACACGTAAAAACCACAGTGAAATCTTTAATTAGTAAAAAGACAGATTTCGTACTAAAATTAATAGTACATCTTCAGTGTCTGTTGTTACAGACACTGAAGTAATAGGAATGGAATACAGGCAAACGTTCAGTGGATCACCTATTAAAATACAATTGTTACCACGTGCTAGGAGATAATAGAAATAACAAATTTAATCTATTAAGATAAATGGTTTTTTACATAAGATAAACATCTCCCAGATCTTTGAGAGAGACATACAGTCATTTCTATTTAAATTCAGTCGGTGTAAGATGGTTTCACAACTTTCTTTGAATAAGCATTCATATTTGAATCTACATCTATGGAGGAGAACTGCTTTATTTCTTATTCAAAGAAAGTTGTGAAACTATCTTACACCGACCGAATTTAAATAGAAAAGAAATGACTGTATATTATTATTATTATTGTTGTTGTTGTTGTTCAGGGAAACTCCAAGGAGTCGACAGACTCATCGAGGGAGGCCCTAACATCATGTCTGTAACAACTATTCAACATTCACACAGTATCTATCATATCTTGCCTTGAACTCATTCACGATCGTAGCACCCACAACAGACTCTGGAAGCTTATTCCACTCATTCACCACTCTCCAAGTAAAAAACCTAGCTCTAACACCCTTGTCAACCACGCTCTTGCCCAGCTTCCATGCATGGCCCCTAGTCCTCCCATCACCAGTCATATTTTCAAAAATATCTTCTGGATCAATCTTATAAAAACCCTTCAGTAATTTGAATGTCTCAATCATATCACCCCTCCTTCGCCTATCGTCCAATTTCTACAACCCACAAATCTTCAACCTATTCTCATAAGGTTCATTCCACAGACCTGCTATCATCTTGGTCACTCGTCTTTGGACCCTCTCCACTTCCTCCCCATCACGAAGAAACCCTGGTGCCCATAACTGGGCACAGAAGTCCAGTTTGTCTGTGCATGTTAAAGTATTTTTCAGAACCCAAGTGATTTGGTGAGCTGTTTTAGTTACTTTTGCAATGTGCCCCCTAAACTTCAACTCCCTATCCACCAGCACTCCCAAATCCCTGGCCTCATCAATCTCCTGGAGTACAGTTCCACCAATGCGATATACTGCTGCTATTCTTTTCACCCCAAAGTGCATAACCTTATACTTTGCCACATTAAACTGACATCCATTTTTCCTAGCCCAGTCCTCCAAACTATCCAAATCATCCTGTAAAATTTTGACATCCTGTGCACTCACAATTGCTCTACCCAACTTTGCATCATCAGCAAACAAGTGAACACTTCCTCTCAAATCCTTTCCAATATCATTGATGAACAAATTGAAAAGCAGTGCTCCAAGAACAGAGCCCTGCGGCACTCCACTAGCCACAAGATGTCTTTTTGACTCCACTCCTGAATAAACCACTCTCTGGTATCTCTCCTTCAACCACCCTCCTATCCATCTCACCAAACCTATATCCATCCCCATCTGCTCCAGTTTACTGATTAGGGTTCCATGTGGTATCCTATCAAAGGCCTTGGCAAGGTCCAGCAGTATCACTGTAAACCCACTACCCCTATCCAGTTCAGCCTTCACTGTGTTATAAAACGTGAGCAAGTTACTGAGGCATGATCTACCCTTCACAAAACCATGTTGTCCCCCCATACAATATCCCATTTTCATCTATCCAATCCTGTATTCTTTTCTTGACTAATTTTTCTAAGACCTTGACAATGATTCCTGATATGCTAATCGGTCGGTAATTTACAACAGCAGTCTTGGAACCACCTTTATGCAGTGGAACTATTTTCCCCTCCTTCCACCCGCTCGGGACTAACCCAGACCCGAGACTCAAATTAAACAAAATGGTCAAGGTTACTGACAATTCTTTAGCTGCTTCTCGTACTACATGAGCTGGTATACCATCCAATCCCACAGATGTATTGACATTAAGGTTATGCAATAGACCACTCACCTCCTCTTCATTCACCACAATTCCCATATAATCTACTGGTTTATTCGTTTCTGCAGTGTCACCACCTGGATGATATATTCTTGCAAAGTGCTCACTCAGTAACTCAACTATCTCAACTGATTCAGTTACCTCCCTACCATCGGCATTCTTTTAAATCATTCTGCCATGTACATTTTTTCCTTTTACTTGCTACATATCTAAAAATCTGTTTAGGATTCTCTTTAGCTTGCATGGCCAATGTTCTTTCGTAATTCTTTTTTGCTTTTCTTACTACACTCGTCACCCTTCTGGCCTGCGCTTTATACCGTTCATGTGCCTGCCGGTCACCTTTCTCCTTAAATTCCCTCCATAGTTGTTTCTTTTTTTGCAGCTCAAGCTTAATGGTGTTATTCATCCATTTAACCCCTACTTGATTTATTATTCGGACTCTAGGTATACAGTCAACCATTGCTTCATGCAAGCACTTCTTAACTACCTCCCATGCACTATCAACTTCTAGTCCTTGCAGTTGTACATGCCATGGCACTGAGCCAATCAAACTCCTAAGCTTGTCTTTTCTAAATCACTTAGGGAATTGAAACAACGTAGATCCGAATATTAATTAAATTATACTTTAATAAATATTTCCGATATTTCGGCAATGTCACATTTCCATTTTCAAAAGGAACTTACAAAAAGGCAGTTGCACACAGGCACTAACAATACAGTAACTGAGAATGAAGATATGAAGCTATCGTTCTCCTAGAAGTCCTGATGGTGCCCTCTGGCGGGCTAAGTAGGCGTTCTTGGCCGTTGGGCTGAAGGTCTGCTGATGTATGCCTCCCAAATTTGGGGCAGTAGCATACAACCAAATTTGTTGAGGTTTGGAGAGTTTCTTAGGGCAGAGGCTGATTCCATAAATAATCCTTCGAATTTATATTATAATATATAATTTACACCGGAGCAAATAAAAATTCGAAAGATTATTTATGGAATCAGCCTCTGCCCTAAGAAACTCTCCAAACCTCAACAAATTTGGTTGTATGCGACTGCCCCAAATTTGGGAGGCATACATCAGCAGACCTTCAGCCCAACGGCCAAGAACGCCTACTTAGCCCGCCAGAGGGCACCATCAGGACTTCTAGGAGAACGATAGCTTCTTATCTTCATTCTCAGTTACTATATTGTTAGTGCCTGTGTACAACTGCCTTTTTGTAAGTTCCTTCTGAAAATGGCAATGTGACATTGCCGGAATATCGGAAATATTTATTAAAGCATAATTTAATTTATATTCGGATCTATGTTGTTTCAATTCCCTAAGTGATTTAGAAATGCATAACCAACGTATAAGCCTGTCTACGAGAATCCTAAGCTTGTCATACTTTCCAGCCCGATAATTCCACATGTACCCTGTCTTAATTGAAAATTCTACACCTTTAGCCACCTCCCAAGTCAAGACCCTATGATCACTCTCACCGATTGGTGGCAATGTGGTCATATTTGTTACAGCCAAATCCTCAGATGTAATTACTAGGTCATGCACTCTCTGACCCCTAGTATTTTCCATTACATGCTGTCGCAGATAGTTATCCCTTAATAACCACATAAAATCCATTTCCTTCCTCCTGTGTGTCATCTCCTCACTCCAATCAATGCGACCATAGTTGAAATCTCCCATAATAATCACCCTCCTTCCACTCATTTCTTCTATTTGCTTGTGCATACTGTCACAAAGATCTCTCTCAAAGATCTGGGAGACTTTTATCTTATGTAAAAAACCATTTATCTTAATAGATTTAATTTGTCATTTCTATTATCTCCTAGCATGCCAGTAAAATTGTATTTTAATAGGTGATCCATTGAACGTTTGCCTGTATTCCATTCCTATTACTGTTACAGACACTGAATATGTACTATTAATTTTAGTACGAAATATCTGTATTTTTACTAATTAAAGATTTCACTGTGGTTTTTACGTGTTACTTTATTATTTAATTACTATGCCACAGCTTCCACTAAAAATCAGTGTTAGTTTTGATTGCTTGTGAGGATCATTTGCTTGTTTTGTTGGTACTAAAAGTTTTTATATACACACACACACACTACATTGTACATCATGGCACTGATGCACAGAACAATAGACAGTGATTTCCATCAAGTGTAGTTTTGTTTGCTGAACATGTATAAAATGTATTCACTTCATGGAATGAAAGCTTTATGGAAAGAGAGCAAAACTGATAAGCATGTATGTCAAAAGCGTGTGGAGAGTAAGAAAAATGATAGCACTGATTTAAACAACATTATGCAAGAAATGCAATTGTGAACAGCAAGGTTGGTGGTTAGCATACATTAGGTACAAGTGACAGTAAGAATGTATTGATGGAAAATGAAGAAAGTGACCAGATTATAGTATTATAATGAGAGAGAGTGAGACAGCATGCTTAGATGGAGTTTTCATAGCTATGCTGCAGGTATGTTAGCTAAGTAAGCTAAGCTTATTAAGGATGTTAGCTATGCTGTAGGGGTATACAGAGGAAAATGAAAGAAATGATCTAGCAGGTTACGTGTGGTACGAATGAAGATATGACAGGGTTGTAGTACGAGCATACGATAAAGTAAAAAATTGTTATAGGCATCCTGAGATGAACAGCTATGATTGCATATAAATCATAGCACAGGTTCTGCAGGAGAGATGGTGCAGAGTTTTTATGATACATAGAAGGAGTTATACATGACAGATGGTTTGAACTATAATGGATTAAGAGTTTAGGCATCTTGAGAAAGTATTGTTGAATGAGAGTTTGGGAGTACAGAGTCAGGGAAATTAGAATGTTTAAAGAGAATAAAGGAGAGTATGTGCCCAGACAACCTAGATATGAGTAAGTTGTATTATAGAATAATCACATGATGCCGAATACCTCCCCAGGTTCTTAACCTATGGAATAATCAACACAAAATGTAAGGGAGGTTATTCGGAATTAGGGAAAGGAGTTTGTGGCATTAGTGAGCTTTGGTTGTGTTGTTTGAAGATGATAATAGTCATAGGTATAGAATGCAAGGGATGTAGTGTTTTCAGAGAGGACAAAGGAAGCACAATGGAAGGAGGGGTTTTTGCTAGCGATAGCAGAAGAATTGAAGCCAAGAAGGGTAACATACATCAGGAGGACAGGGGGTGCCGAAAACTATTCTGGTGCTGTTTGGTGTGAAATGGACACCAGCTTGAATGAAATATATAGTTGGCTGCTGCTATAAGCAGCCAACTATATATTTCATTCAAGCTGGTGGGGGGGGGGGGGGTTACAAAAGAATATAAATGTATACTTTGCAAAATTATCACAATTCGGTGCAGGTGAAGAGTTATTATGTGGGGAATTTCAACTATATGAACAACATAGTTTGGAAAGTGGAATGGTCACAGGGAGGAAGGAAATGAAACTTGTATAGCTATGAAGAGATAATTATCTGAGACAGCATGTAATGCACAGAACACAATATTTGAGAGTTCTGGATCTGGTCTCATAGCATCAGAGAAGTTATCAGTGTCTAGCCATACTGCCTTCTCTTGGGATAAATATTCATGTGATCATGACCTCATAGATAGATAGATAGATAGATAGATAGACAAACATACATTGTTTTATCTTAGAAGGGGGTATATGTGGAAATATAAAGCAGGATATTATGGCAACCTGAGGTGTCATAGCATAAGAATTGATTGGAAATGGTCAAGGGGTATCTGAACAAGCATTATCAGACTGTATACCCTTAATACGAACACAACAATGGGATTAAATGGTATATCAGCTCATGTGTTATTACAAGAAGGTGCAAGGGAATGGGCATCTCATCCAACCAAGCTTTATTAATATAAATATCAATTCTGTGAAGGTGCCAAGTTGGAAGAGGGCAAAATAGTGCCCTTCTTCAGAATAGTGCCACTGCATAAAGGAGGATCCAAGACAGAAATAGCAAAATTATAGTCCAATCAATATCTCAGGAGTTGTGAAGGTATTGGAGAAATGGCAAAGATAGACTTTAGAACTTGGTGGACAGGAACATAGTTTCATGACGGGTCATCTTATCTTAATAATATACTTACTTTTTTTATAATAAAGAGACAGCCGAGTTGGATAAAGGAAATGGCTACCTGGTGATATTTCTGGACTTTGCAAAAGCATTTGGCAGGATTCCACCAGGGATGGATAATGGATCCAGTGATTTTGGATTTGAAGGTGACTGATGGATGAATATCAAAGAGAGATGAGGAGTTGAGTTATGTTAAATGATTTGAAGGGAAATATTTAATTCTTTGCTGATGATGCTAAGCTGAGAAGAGCAATAGTTGAAGATGATGTAGAGACTCTGTTGGATGACTTAAGTATATAACAGCATGGGCAAAGGCTTTCAGATTAGAAGAATGCCATAATTCAAATGTGTTCTGAAGGTCATTTTATTAGTACTTTTATTAGTATTAGACTATCTTTTCAGATGTACCTGAGACATAAGGAATTGAGATAATGGTATTTTGTTCTTGTGTGTGTTGAAGGGGGAAGTAGGAGGGCCATGTAATATTTTATCTGTTTTGTAGATGTAGCCATTGGCCAGGAAAGTATAGCGAAGATATTTAAGTTCTGTGGAAAGAGTTGTATCATTGGAACAAATAGCCCTAGTTTGTTTGTGTGTGTAGAATACCATACTTTTGGTGGATGATGATGATGATGTGATTGTTTATGTATATATCTTCCTGTGTGTTAGCTTTCTATAAATGGAAAAAGATAGTGAACCACCTGAAAGGTGGCTTTTAAATTATAAGCCAGTTAATAAACGTCTTTTTATAATTTATTTCATTTGATGTTTTAATGCCTTTCAAATAATTTATGAATAGTGTATCCAACACCTAATCTTGTCTATTAGATTGATACTCAAATTGATATTAAAAGAAAAGAAGAACTTCAAATCCTATTTATTCAGTTCCTCCAAAACTGCTACACAAAAAAAGTCACTAAAACAACTTTTATTTTCTGATGAACTGTCCCTGTTAACCCGAGAATTAATTATAAAGGCATGATTTCTTTACTATAAACTGGCAACACATCAAGAAATGTAGTCTAATTATTAAAATCATTCTCCATCAGAACAGCCTTCCAACCATTTAACACTCTACAAAGTTTTCTTAACAACAGTTTTTCAATCCACAAAGATCCTGGGATATATAAGATTCCTTGTTCATGAGAAAAGGTGTACTTAGGTCAAACTGGGAGAAGTTTCAGAATCCTTAAAAAAGAACATGTAAGTGATGTCAAAAACAAGAGAGAAGAAAAAAGGGGAAACAGCACACCTCCTCACAGAATGTTGCATAGTAGAGTGGCAAGCTTCGTCCACTTAGAAGAGAATAATTTTGTTGGATAGTTTCAGGGAATCTTTTGAAGTCATTTGATCACAAGGCACATTAAATCGAAACCAAGGACTTGCACTTCAGGACATCTGGAAATAATGTAAGTGATGTCAAAAACAAGAGAGAAGAAAAAAGGGGAAACAGCACACATCCTCACAGAATGTTGCATAGTAAAGTGGCAAGCTTCGTCCACTTAGAAGAGAATAATTTCGTTGGATAGTTTCAGGGAATCTTTTGAAGTCATTTGATCACAAGGCACATTAAATCGAAACCATGGACTTGTACTTCAAGACATCTGGAAGTCATTAATTGTAATGTAGATGTAATCTCTAAACTAGATTACAATGAAACTGTAGCCATTCCATACGTTAAAGGAATATCAGATAAAATAAAGAGAATACTTCCTCTCTGACCCACCCTGAAGTATACTTACTGTATGCATACACCTGTAACTTGCCTTATATAGGTAAAATTGAACACACAATTCCTATCTAAAAAAAATAACACAAATGACACATTAAATTTAATAACTATGGTAAATCTGGCCTCTCTGATATCATGCCCTGAATACTCTACATAGAATTGATTGGAAAGGCAGCTGTTCGTTACATTGTACCAAAGCATATATGAGTGCTGACTTTATGTCTGACTAGTTTGAGGATACTGCGTATGGGTGGTCTGAAGCATTGAATTTTTTAAGTGCCTCAATAGCACAATAGGAAGAACGATGGTACATTGCACCCTTCGATTGGAAAAGACCTGGGTTCAATTCTCGTTGTGACAAGAGGAATCTTTATATGGGATTTTTCAATCAAAGGTGAGTTTTCCGATCTCATACGGAGATAGCAGGGATTTTTTCTCCCGGAAACCCAGATTTTTCATCCCACAAAGACATATCGGCCCTTCAGAACACATGCAATTTACAGACAAAAAATGCTTGTTGTGGTGGTGGGCAGTAGATGATTTGTAGTAGAGGTTCAGTGTAGTGGTGGAGATGGAGAATTGTACAGTAGGTGTCCTCCCGCGATGAGTCTTCAGACTCCTTGGAGGTGTCACAAATAATAATAATATTAGTCTCAAAATCCCAAGAATATCGATAGCACATATTCTACCTACATAACTTTTGGTTCTAAGAGTTTGTTATATAATATAATTACGACTGTACTACTCCAGCATATTAGCCTTAATTACAACAAACATTTATGCTAAATTGTTGATTAGGCCACGTAATCAACATTTAATACACTATTACTGTATCAAAAGTATTAATATGAATCTGTTCTCTGACCATGTTATGAATAGGATTCAGTTTTGATGTAGGTTTTTTACTAGTGGTCAGGCCAGAAGAATAACAGATGATCAAATCTTTGTCACTTTGGCATACTGTTTGAAATGTAATATAGCTTGTCTATATATATATATATAAAAACTTTTTACACACATATATATATACACACACGGACAAAGAAATTAGCGCACCAAGAAGGAAGCATAGGATTCAACTAAAATTTTATTGGTGTAATGATACAGGTGAGTGATGCACATGATGGCAAAAACAGAGCCGAAGGACAATTACAAAGAGATCTGTGGTACGCAATCCGGTCAATAGCTCGCTGCATCGCCTCGTGCAGCATTACATGCTGCAATACGGTCTGGCATGGTGGCAAACAGACACCTGATGTTGTTCTGTGAAAGACTGGCCCACGCATGTTGGACACTGTGCTCCAAATCCCAGATATTGCGGCACAGTGAGAGCTGACGTTTCAGCTGCTCCCAAACATGCTCGATAGCGGACAAGTCCAGGGAGCAGGCAGGCCATGGAAGTGCCTGTACACGACGTAGGCAGGCCTGGGCAACCCGAGCCATGTGCGGACAGACGTTATCCTGCTAGTATAACGCTCCTGGTATCTCGGCCAGGAATTGGAGAACGTGAGGCCGTAGGATGTGAACGACATCCTACGGCCTGATGTATCACCCTCGTAGTGGTACGCTGCCACGTACCACTATGAGGGGTGATCGGCTATCGTAGACTATTGCTCCCCAGACCATAATGCCTGCAGTGTAGGAGGTGTGGTGCTCAATAGTGAGGTCAGGATTGTGTCCTTGACCAGGGGTCCTCCACACCTGGACACAATGATCATCTGTCCTCAAGACGAAGCAGCACTCATCGCTGAAGACCACACGTCGCCAATCTGTGGCGTTCCACGTTGCTCTCACCTGGCATCACTGCAAATGGAGTTGGCGATGTTGCGGTGTTAATGGGAGCACACATAAGGGGCGTTGGGACCGTAGATTCGCCTCCGTGAAGCGTCGGGAAATGGTTCGTGGGCACACAGGAGACCCTACATCTGCCTATATAGTGGACCGGATCACCATGGGATCCCTCTGTGCTTGCTGCATGATCCGTCGATCCTCTCTAGCATTGGTCCTCCTGATCCGACCGGTGCCGCTCTACCGTGTGGCAGTGCCGGAACGTGTCCACAGCTCCCACCACTGTCGGAAGGTATGTCAGAACGGTTTATTTCCACACCTATACGGTGCACCGACCACCCTCTAGTTTTCAGGCCAATGATCATGCCTCTGTCAAAGTCTGTAAGTTGCTTAAATCAACGTCTCTAGTGTCTACCTTCATTATTGTCACTCTATACTCTGGCTTGCGTCGGCCAGTGCTTTTCGCTTTAATCGGCTATCAACTACATGCCAGCTTTATAAGGCTATCAGTTCGTGCTTGCAGCGCCACCACAGGGTGTGTGTGTGCGGGCATGCACAATTGCACCAAACTTGGATCATTTGCATACCACCCCGCACTCTATCTATTTGATTAGTTTCGCCATTGTACCATGTTTTCTTTCAGGTGTGCTAATTTTTTTGTCCGTGTGTGTGTGTGTGTGTGTGTGTGTGTGTGTGTGTACACACAGACAGACACACACACTAGATATGATCCTAATATGAAATGTGAGGAAATTAAAGTAAATTATTCTTAACACATTAGTAGTCGATAGTTTATCAAAATGAATATATATATATATATATATTTATTTATTTTTAACAACAGTTTATTATCTTTCAAAGAAAGATAAAGAAACATTTTGTTACATGTTATTAAAATTATTATTATTACATTACACCTCCAGGGAGTTCAAAGACTCATCGAGGGAGGGCACCTACTCTACAACTTTCCATCACTCAATCCACTAACTACTACTACTACTCTCATCATCTACACCAACAGCATGTACCACCGCCACTAGTATTTTCACAGACAAGCACAAACATCCATGCCCACAGTGGGATTCGAACCTGCGGCCTTTTGACTGGAGAACTGATATGCTAACCACTCAGCCAACCAGTCTGGCAAAATGTTATTAAGGGGAGAGTTTATTATTATTACATCACACCTCCCCTAGGTGTGATGACACCTAGATTGGAGGACTGGGCTAAGGAGAATGGATGTCAATTTAATGTGACAAAGTGTAAGGCTATGCATTTTGGGGTGAAAAGATTAGCAGCAGTATACCACATTGGTGGAACTGTACTCCAGGAGATTGACAAGGCTAGGGATTTAGGAGTGTTGGTGGATAGAGAGTTGAAGTTTAGGGGGCACATTCCAGAAGTGGCTAAATCAGCTCATCAAATCACTTGGTTACTGAAGAATACTTTGACGAGCAGACACAAGCAAGTTGTTGTTCCTCTGTATCAAGCCTTGATAAGACCATCTTGACTACTATGCCCAGATCTGGGCTCCAGGGTTTCTTCTTGATGGAGATGAGATGGAGAAGATCCAGAGGCAAGTCACCAAGATGATAGCAGGTCTATGGAATGAACCTTATGAGAACAGGTTGAAGATTTGTGGGTTGCTGAAATTGGTTGATAGACGTAAAAGGGGTGATATGATTGAGACATTCAAATTACTGAAGGGTTTCTATAAGATTAATTCAGAAGATATATTTCAGAACAGGACTGGTGGTGGGAGGACTAGGGGCCATCCATGGAAACTGGGCAAGAGTGTGGTTAGCAAGCAAGGGTGTTAGAACTAAGTTTTTTACTTGGAGAGTGGTGAATGAGTGGAATAAGTTGCCAGAGTCTGTTGTGGATATCATGACTGGGATTGAGTTCAAGACAAACTATGATAGATACTGTGTGGATGTTGAATATTTGTTCTTGACATGATGTTTAGGGCCTCCCTCAATGAGTCTAAGGACTCCTTGGAGTGGCCCGTAATAATAATAATTATAATTATATATATATATATATATATATATATATGATATACATAATGGCATTGCATGTCCATTTTGGTTGGGTATGCTGTTGTATGGGTTATGCAACCCATACTACAAATTTCACGTCAATTTGACCGTATGCATTGCCTTCTGCAGAAAATTTTCTACAGGAAGGGCAAAGCTATTACATCAATAAATTTTTATAATTATTGGTGTAATTAAATAATTACATCAATAAACATCTGTTATCATTTTTTGATGTAATTATTTGTCGATGTAAACTAAATGCATTTTACATTGATTTTAATGATCTCTAATTCTTGGAAAAAAAAGTATTCAGAAATAATACAGCTTTTAGCACAATTTCATATATAAAAAAATTGCATTAATTAAAAATTAATTAATCCTAAATCAAATTATTTCAGTTGAAAAGCAAAAAAATCATAAAACTGACAAGTATAATAATATTAAATTACTACACTTACCTTCTGTTTAAGTTTGTTTCACTAGACACATGGGGAAAATGAACACTGGTCATTGTTCATAACAGTAATGAACATTTTTTTCGCAAATCAGAAAAAGATGAACCAAAAACAGGAACACGTGCTTTATTGCTGCAATAAAACACGTGTTCTATGGCTACTCCACCATGGGCCGAAACAGACCAACCCATAATAAAATTTTAAGACAGAAACAGCGTCCCATGGTCGAGGGTGTAAAGTTACATATCTCAATCACTTTTACGATTATAATTTGTTGAATTTTTTTATTAGATCCCGTGGGAGTCCCTCCCCTCTGCAGATGCACATGACCGTATGATTACATTTTTATCGATGTATGAAAGTTTTGAGAGTGCATAGCACATCAGCTCTCATCTTAATTGGTCTCATGCAATTAATTACAGGATAACTTTGAATATACCAACCAAATATAGAATGCTATATTTGGTTGGTATATTTGAAATACTCAAAGATGAAAATATGTGAACCATCATTTATAAGACGTGAGAATAGGAAATGAAAGGAAAATATAAGTGTGAGTAGAAGTACTTTCATTAATGCTAAATGAATTGTTAATAATTAACATTTGTAATATGTGCATCCTGTAAGTTGCTGAGTAGAGCAAATAGCACGAGCCTATAAAGTCTAGATGTGAATAAGTGAATTTATGATGGCATAATTTAAAAAAAAAAAAAAAAAAAAAAAAATTTACAAGGAGACAGAGTGTATGATAGGAATAAATATGGTTTGATGTAGCAGCCAATCATTTCTTAAAATTTTTGCCAATGTTATATGTATTTCTCTGGTTTGTGTATATTTTGCTCTGTTTTCCAAGAATTTTCTTTTGTTTACTGAGACTCGGTGTACATAACTTCCGATCATTATCGGAATTATCCACACTTTCAAGAATCCCATATTCGTTAGGTTTTTTTTTTTTTTTTTTTTTTTGTTTTTTGTTAAGTATCAGCAGTTGTCTGTCTTATCAATCTGAAATATGCTGGTATATTTTTTTGTAGAACACAATGTCTTATAATACATAGAATATTCATTTTTATTCAGGAATAGATATATTTTTTACTGTGTTGTTTCCAAAGACTAGAATAAAAATGTCTCTATACCATTAAAAAACTTTGCAACCTCAACAGATGCTATACTGCATATCAAGAGAAACATTTAGGTTTTTTCTCCTAACATCCACTTTCAAATTTTCAGTTCAAGAAAACGTGTAACAGCTGTTTGTAATACAGCCATCGGATACAGAAAGTGCTCAACTCATAACAAGTGACAACATTCAGTTGGATTGGTTGACACAATAACCAATCACAGCCGCTAGGTGCTGGAAGAGCTCTGAATGTGAGCTCACCCATCCTCGCCTTCTCATTGATTTAAAAATACTAGAACGCTAAGAATTTGACCCACTGCACCCTCTTTACATCTTTTCATTGGGTGCAAATGTGTATGTATTTTGAAAGCACACCCGGGCTATTAACGCGAATGTGACGCAATGTTTACGTGCAAAAAAGTGCCCTCATCAGAAGCACTAATGCTTCGTGAAGAGGGCAATGAAACATTAGTATGTTGTGTTTAATTTTAGGAATCACGCAAAGTCTGCAAATAATTAGGGTAGTCTTTAACGGGTATAAATGGAAAAATATAATATCAGTGATACTGATATTTTGTGGATGAGCACTACACACCTGGAATATTTGCTCCTGATATATATATATATATATATATATATCATGGCCTTCACATCCTGAAGCAGGGCCCCAGGCCAGGATTTTTGACAGGTCCCCTACCTGTCGCTCAGGTTAAAGATAACACATTGCTATACAATCTACAGGGTTTATGATCAATTAGTTTAAATGATAAGACAAAAGCAATATTTATTTAAAATACTACAAACATTACATAATACAAAGTAATAATATTATTCAAAATTACTTCAAATTATATTTTCTAGCTTTTGTCAAATTTATCAATAATATCAGTAAAATCAACTCGCTTAGCCAAATCATTTTCGATGCACAAAATTGCTAGGTGATTAAGTCATTCTTGGCTACTTGTCCTTTGCCCTGTTTTCAATGAATTGACCAGTCTGCTGAATGATCTCTCAGCTGAAGAAACAGCAACCGATATTGTGCAAAATGGTTTAATGACAAGGCAGATGTTGGCAAATATACCTTATAGGTTTTTGTCATAATTTGCATTCAGAAGTCTCACCGAACTTGTTTTTCTGTGCTGAAAACTATCTTATGAATACCTTTAAGCTTAAGAATTTCATTCAATAACTCTTCTGACAAATCTTTTTCATACATGTTCACGAGTTTTGCTGCTTTTGCGATAAGTTGACCATTGTTCAAGTTGTGGAAATTTAAAATAGGTGAGTATGATTCACATATTATCTGCTGCTTCAAACCTTGTTTATAAATCATCCATAATGAAATTCAATACTGGATGAATTACGAAAATTTTGAAATCTTGTTCAGGTTCTACAGTAGATTCTCGATTGTTGCAAAATTGAGGTTGCACACCGATTGCTTCAGCAACTACTTTTGCTTCTTGGATAACACTTTCCCATGAGTCACATTAGTGTTGTATCTCTTGCACTAATTCTTTTATAAGTGTGGACTCGACCTCGAGAGATATTCCTTTACTTTATAATAATGTTCTTATTGTCAATATTTGCTAATATTTTGTGCCAAAACATTGTCATTAGCATACCTTTATAAGATCTGAAATATTTTTTCAAGCCTTTAATTGTGTTTAGTGTTGAAGGAGAAAGCAAGATGGGCGAACGAAAACCAGAAACTAAACTAAATCCTTTCGAATGGGAAGTTCAGAAGAAGAGTACCCATAAGTCTGAAAAGATGGATAATGGGTTGGAAATTATTGCAAAAGCTCTCAGCACATATTCATTCATATTTGTAAAGTTTCGTTTTGTCTTTTGTTAGTCTCACTTAACTGGCTGATCCGACAGGATGGGCCCCCTAATTCCAGGCTAGAGCCCTGTCAGCCCCACCCTTGTGGGGGGAGCATGATATATATATATTTCCCGTTTCTTTCATGCTTCCACGGTGATCAGAATACATTTTGTAAAATTATGGAGACAACTACAATGTTAGAGTAAAACTTTAGTTTAATATAAACTGAAATCAACACTCGACGTTTCGACCTTCATATGAGGGTCATCATTATTATTATTATTATTACAGGCGACTCCAGGGAGTCCTTAGTCTCATCGAGGGAGACCCTAAACATCATGTCCACACAACTATTCGACATTCACACAGTATCTATCATACCTTGCCTTGAACTGATTCACTGTCATAGCACCCACAACAGACTCTGGCAGCTTATTCCACTCATTTACCACTTTAAAAGTAAAGAACCCAGCTCTAACACCCTTGCTAACCACACTCTTGCCCAGCTTCCATAGATGTCCCCTGGTTCTCCCACCACCAGTCCTGATCTCAAAAATATCCTCTGAATTAATCCTATAGAAACCCTTAAGCAATTTGAATGTCTCAATCATATCTCCCCTTTTCTGCCTATCAACTAATTTCTGCAGCCCACAAATCTTCAACCTGTTCTCATAAGGTTCATTCCATAGACCTGCTATCATCTTGGTCACTCGCCTCTGGATCCTCTCCACCTCCTCCCCATCAAGAAGAAACCTAGGTGACCAAATCTGGGCACAGTGGTTGAGATGAGGTCTTATCAAGGCTCGGTACAGAGGTATACAATAACTTGCTTGTCTCTGCTCGTCAAAGTATTTTTTAACAACCAAATGAGATGATGAGCTGATTTAGCCACATTTTGCAATGTGCCCCCTAAACTTCATCTCCCTATCCACCAACACCCCCAAGTCCCTGGCCTCATCAATCTCTTGGAGTACAGTTCCACCAATGTGGTATACTGCTGCTAATCTTTTCACCCCAAAATGCATAACCTTACATTTTGTCACATTAAATTGACATCCATTCTCCTTAGCCCAGAACTCCAATCTATCCAAGTCTTCCTGCAAGATTTTGACATCTTCTGCATTCACTATTGCCCTACCTAATTTTCCATCATCGGCGACTGGACATCATCATCTCGAGCATACACAATATATACAGAGAAACAAGCTGCACTATAATCTACATGGTTTGCTAAAGTGACTGACCAACTGTTACTACAATTATTGGCCTGACCTCTGGTGAAAAAAAAAAACCTTTACTACATCAAAGCTAGAGTCCTATTAGTATTATATATTAGGTTACAAAGCTAAATTCGGCTGCAGAACAACATGTTTATATACATCAGTAATTGCCAAAGTGGTCGATATCGACCCCAGGGGTCGATTCAGGCTCAGGGTTCGATAGAAAAATATAAGACATCATTGTACAGGTAATATTTAATTCGGTTAACTTGGATTACTTCCATCCTGAATGACAACGCAATTAAAAGTGAATCGTAGGAACAGTGACATAAATAAGACCTGTAAGATGGAGCAAGGTCATGAAAATAGTTACAGAGGCCAATGAAGTAGGCCAAAATGACGTATTTACCAATAAATGGATGTCGGTGGTTCCCATCCAGCCGGCGTGGCGGGAGCGAGATGGCAACACATGCATGGTTGCTTATTTACTTATACTTACACGTATTCGATCCCAGTCTCATTTTTGCCATCGACATAAAAGTGAGCGTTAACGTTCTAAAATTCATCGACATACATATTATACTTCAATCGTTATTCATTCACGAACTAAACTTCTCTATGTTAAAGAATTGAGAAGGGCTGGTAGTAATACCAGTATATTAATATCACTAGTAATACCAGTGATATTACTAGTGATAGTAATAGTAGTAGCAGTAATATAATAATTTATACTATATTATACATACAATAGACACTGCAACTATAAAATAAACAATCTAAAAACTCACATAAGCGTCTTTTTCGCTTGTCCTATTATAATTACATAATAGTAAAATAGTGGGGGTTGATAAAACATCAAGAAACTCTTGAAGGAGTCGACGGGCAAAGAAGTTTGGCGACCCCTGATATACATATATATTAAAAAAAAAACAAGATTATGCATATAAATTTCAACCAGTTGATATGGAATAGTTTCCAATAAAAGCTGAAAATTGCTTCCAGTCCTAAAGTATGCTAGATACTAAGTAGGCTGGATATGTGCCATCCAAATTCTTAGAATTTTTATGCCACCATTATTGTTGAGATTAGGGTGGTTAATCAGAATTTCACAAGTTTCTTTAAATTTTCTTTCATACCGGGTTTTTGTATGATGGAAGAGCAGGTACTTTTCCAATCAATTGGAAATTCTAATTAATTCTCTGAAAATCATGAGAAACATGGTGTAATAAAATTTCAAAAAATTTGGATGGCACATATTCAGCCTAGTTAGTATTTAGCATACTTGAGGACTTTAAGTAATTTTCAGCTTTTATTGGAAACTATTCCATACCAATTGGTTGAAATTTATATGTATAATCACATTTTTTTTTAATATATATATATATATATATATTAAATTATCATCATATTAATTATCTTAACTATAATTATCATCATAACCTGTTTACTCAGTGGATGTAGTGTTTGCACACCACGGCATTTCGCAGCAAGAAAGAAGACTTGATTTCGAGTCTAGTCCGCGACTAGAGGAAATTTTTCTAAGCCTTTTTTCGATCTCTGGTACAGGCAAGCGGGTTTTTTCTCCCAGAAACTCGGGTTTTTCATCCCGTAAAACTCAAGAAAATCGACCATGGACACATTATTTCAGACATTAAATACGAGTGTTAGGGACCACAAGATGGCGGCACTTGTTGAGCAGTCACTCTTCACTGCGTGCCGCTTAATTAATGATAGCCTTGGGCCAGCTATCTCTGATTGGGTACCAGTGGAGATTGAACTGCCCACTCAGTCTCCAAAAGTTAGATAGGGCTAAAAACGGCCTCACCTACTCCCTATATATATACAGGAATAAAAAGGCATTAGCTGATTTTTTTATATATATATATATATAAACATGTTGCTCTCCAGCCCAATTTAGTTTTGTAACCTAATAGATAATAATAATAATAAGACTCTATCTTTGATGTAATAAAGAGTTTATTTCTTATTTTTTTTTCACCAGAAGTCAGGCCAATAATTGTAGTAACGGTTTGTCAAGAACTTTAGCAAACCATGTAGATTGTAGCGCAGCTTGTTTCTCTGTATATATTGCGTATGCTCTGGATAATGACCTTGATATAAAGGGCGAAGCATCAGGTATTGAATTTGGTTGATATTAAACTCAAGTTTTACTCTAACACAGTAGTTGTATCCATAATTTTTCAGAATGTATATATATTTCGTCCTTTTTTTTTTTTTAATTCGACAGAGTGTTATCATTATCATATAGCTATTTACATTTAAACTATTCACATATTATATCTTCAGTTTAGTACAAATGTTATATTATAATAATAATAATTATCATCATTATTATTATCAGTTAAGGTATTGTGACTTGGAAGTTAAATGTAGTGATTAGCTAATGAGGATAATTTGATGAATCAGTGCTAATCCCATCTACTGTGAAGCTAGGGTTAGCTTATGTAAAGAGATGGGATTAGCATACACTATTTATGTTTGGTATTTTTATGGATGGAAAGTAGGCATTGGATGCTGATGATTTGTGAAGTATAAATAGGTGCGAGTGCTATATTAATTGTGTTGATATGGCTTCCACAGTTCATGTTTTAATATTCTGTAATTATCAAGTTTTTTTAAATTTTGTAGTAGGTTGTTGAGTAACTTGATTATGAGATGTGATCTCACTGCAGAACCTTATGAGTTGTTGAGGGATCTAGGAGTGTAAAGAGTTGTGGTGTGTTGTGTTATGCAATACATGTCTCTGTTGTTACGATAGGTATTGTTGAAGTAATTCCTTAGTAACGTTAAGTAGCGTTTCAGATTTTTTATGCTCAGGATTTTGTGCATTGCCATAAAGGGTTTGGTTATTGGCTATTGTTTGTGAGCCTCCAGATTACTGTTGAAATATTCCAATGTAATGTTTCTGTTTTTCTAGAGTGAAAGTGAGAAGAGGGGGTTGAGAGTTAGAAAGATTGAATGATAGAGAGAATGTGTCGCGAGATTCGGAAGTTGAATTGGGTTGGATGAGACAAGAAATGAAATGGATGCAGAATGAAATTAAGAGAATTCAGGTCAAAACTATTAAAATAAATCATGATGGCATAAAAGAGTTAATGAAATATGAGCGAGTGGCATTGTTTGGCGACTCCATAATTAAAGGTGTGCTAGAGGATAGATTGCACAAGGTATGTTTCCCAGGCAGTAAAATGAGTAGAGTTCTTGAAGCATTGGATATGAGGCAGGAGCGAGCAAAAGAGTTAATAGTACTGATTGGTACAAATGATTTGAGAGAGGACAAAGAGCATGTCAGAATGGATATCAGGAGGCTGCTTGGAAGGATAAAAGAATAGTGTGACAGGAAGGGTAGTCAGTGTGTTGCTTAGGTATGACTGTGGTGAAATGAGGCAGAGAGCAACGTTTGTGAATGATATGCTGGCTGAAATGTGTGAGGAGATGGGAGTACAGTTTGTTAATGTGTGGAATGAGTTTGAGGGACGAAGTGAGCTGTATGGGAGCGATGGACTACATTTGAGTGGATATGGTGTGAGTCTCTTCGAGAGACTGCTGCTGGATGGTAGAGAAGTGAATAGAGAGAATGAATCAGATCGAGAGGGGAGTGATATGGAAGAGCAGGAGAGTAAGACAGGAGAGATTGAAGAGGTGAATATGAATGGGGAAGTGAGTGGTATGAGTACAGAAAATGAGAGAATGGGTGGGCAAGAGGAGCAGGGAAAGGGGGAGGCTCGGGGTGCACAGCATCAGAAAGGTGGATGCTCCAAGAGGAGGTGAGAGCATGTGTAGGCAGGAAAGGAATGGGATGACCAGGGATCAAGAGGAAACAGTTGGAATTGAAAAGGGTTCTAAAAGGAAGAAGCAGAAAGGGAAATGACCCCAGTCGAGCATGGAGACATCACATCGAGTGAGTGGTATCAGTGGAACTAGCTGTAGATCCAGAAATGAGCTGTTGTGTTTGTATACCAATGCTAGAAGTATAAGAAACAAGGCAGATGACATGGTTGCACTAATTGCGTCTGTTCACCCAAAGATTGTCGGAATAAGTGAGACATGGTTTGAAGAGGATGACATCCTGACAGGAATAGAGATGTAAGGGTATGATATGTTTCGTGAGGATAGAAGGGGTAAAAGGGAGGGAAGTGCTGTTGATGATAGAGAAACAGTTATTTCCATACAAAGTAGAGATGCAAGACGGGAATAGTGCCAGAGGTTTTGAGGCAGTTTGGTGTGAAATAGAGGTGAATGGAATCAAATACTTGTGGGATGTTGTTATAGACCAGGTAATGTGGATGGTGGTGATAGTCAAATGTATAATCAAATTAGCCAAGCAAATAAGAAAATGGTGATCATTATTGGTGATTTTGATTATGGCAATATAGACTGGAATGATGAGATAGCAACTGGAAGTAAAGAAAATGAGTTTTTGAGGGATAACTACCTCAGACAGTATGTAACAGAGGGCACACAAGGATTAAGGGTCTTGGATTTGGTCATCTCATCAGAGGATGTAATTATAAATGACGTGTCAAATCATCCATCAATTGGTGAGAGTGACCATGAGGTGATTACCTGGGTGGTCGCCAGCAGTGCGAGGACCCCTGTGAGATAAGGGTATATGTGGAACTACAAGGGGGTGATTATGAAGAGCTCAGGAGACAGTTTGCGGGTGTAGCATGGAATGAGGAGTTAGCTGGAAAAGAGATCAATGCAGCTTGGGGTATTTTCAAAAACTATCTAGTAGACGCAATGTATTCCAATGGTGAGAAGGTTAAATAATTTAGGTGTGAGATGGATGAATAAAGAGATTAAGCATGCGATACAGAGAAAAAGGGCATTGTGGAGGCAGCATAAGAGAAGTGGAAATAACCAATTTCTTGAGGTCTTCAAAGACCAGGGAAGGAGGGTGATTTGGTTTGGTGAGAGTAGCTAAAGAGAGGTATGAACAGCAGTTAGTGAATGAAGCCAAAAAGAATCCTAGGGAGTTCTTTCGATATGTAGCCAGCAAAAGAAAAAATGATTATGGAAGGATGACATTGATTGGAGAAAATGGTATAAAGACAGCTGTTGCAGAATGTGTGGTGGAGATAATTAATGAGCAGTTCATAAAGATCTTTCAATCTTGTGAGTGTGACTTCATGGAGACATTGAGAGCAGTTGATGATGGGACGGAGAGACTTACTGTAAGTGAGCAAGAGGTGTTTGGGAAGTTGAGTGAACTAGATGTTAATAAGGCTGTGGGACTTGATGATATATCACCAAATATTCTGAAGGAATGTGCCAGGGAGTTGACACCTGCCTTGACATATATTTTTAATATGAATCTTGCACTTGGTCAAGTTCCTAAGGAGTGGAAGGTGGGCAAGTTTGTGCCACTTCATAAAGGCGGTGATCGAACTCAAGCATCAAACTATAGGCATATCTATGTATCAGGTGTTGTGGTTAAGTTGTTGGAGAAGCTTGTGAGAACTAGGATCCAGAGTTGGGTTGACAACAATGGTATTATCTGTGATGGACAGCATGGATTTGCTAAAGGGAGGTCATGTTTTAGTAATCTACTTACTTATTACAATAAAGTGACTGCTTCCTTGGACAGAGGAGAAGGATACACAGTGATATACTTGGATTTCGCAAAGGCTTTTGATAGAGAACCTCATGATAAGTAGACAGTCAAAGTAGAGCAGATGGGGTTGGATATTAGATTAATGCATTGGATTGTAGACTGGCTGTCTGATAGGTATCAACAAGTTGTGTATGCAGGTGCGATATCCAGGAAAAGGAAAGTCACTAGTGAAGCGCCTCAGGGGTCTGTTTTAGGGCCATTACTGTTTAACTTGTATATTAATGATATTGGTGAAGATTTGGATGGAGATATTCAGTTGTTTGCAGATGATGCAAATTTGGGATGAACCATAAAGAGTAGTTGAAGATGTTGTGGCCTTACAAGAAGACTTGAATAAATTGAGTGATTGGGCACTGAAATGGGGATGTGAGTTCTATGTTGCAAAATGTAAGGTTTTAAAATTTGGAAAACAAAGATGAGATGCAGAATTTATGCTTGGTGAGAATATATTGTTGGAGTTAGAGGAAATAAGAGATCTAGGGGGTGATAGTGGATAAGGATCTAAAATTTAGGGGACACAGCGCCAAAATTGTGAAGACAACACAAAGGCCTCTGGGAATAATGCGGAGGACACTGATGTGTAGAAGTAGGGAGATTCTTGTTCCATTGTATAAGGCTTTGATTAGGCCACACATGGACTATTGTGCCCAGATTTGGTCACCGGGTTTTCAGAAGGATGAAAAGATGTTGGAAAGGGTTCAAAGGTGACTGACTAAGGTAGTTTCTGACTTCTGGAATGTCAGGTATGAGGAAAGATTGAGAAGATGTAATTTGCAGAATCTGGTGGATAGGAGGAAGAGGGGAGATATGATAGAGACCTATACAAGTTGGTAAGGGGTTGTTATAGGATCAATGATGGAGAAGTTCTACAGAGAATAGTGGGAGCTGGAAACTGTATAAAGAGGGTGTGAGTAGGGGAGTGAGAAGCAGGTTTTTTCATGCAGAGTTGTGAATGATTGGAATGCCTTGCCTGAGAGTGTGGTGTCTGCGAGGAGTTTGAGTGTGTTTAAGACACGGTATGAGGAGATGTGTGTGTGTGTGATAAAAGGACCTCCTAGATGAATCTTTGACTCCATGAGGTCTTGGGGTAATAATAATAATAATAATAATAATAATGTGTTTGTGTAGACTGTTATGCCATACCTGAGTAGCGATTCACAAATGCAGTTATATAGGAGTTTTTCACGTTATATGGAATCATGGCTTTTACTTGAAAAGTTTTGCTGCAATGTTGCGGAGTTTAGTATGTAGATATTCTATGT
This sequence comes from Typopeltis vanoorti, assembly GCF_054136105.1. Lineage (NCBI taxonomy): Eukaryota > Metazoa > Arthropoda > Arachnida > Uropygi > Thelyphonidae > Typopeltis > Typopeltis vanoorti. The sequence continues at coordinate 120,305,638 of NC_143563.1, read as the reverse complement.
TTTGCCATTTATAGTGGCAATCTATGTAAAGGCAAAAGTATTTTGAATGTGTTGTGTGTGTGATTTTGGGACATTGGCAGCTATTTTTGTTGTTAATATAGTGGTATGTGTGACAGTATAGCAATGGTGGCAGAGTGCAGGATTCTTGGATTATGTATAATGAACATCTGCATTTTGGTGCTATTCATTATAATTGAGTTTTGGTAGGAATAAGTTGTGATTTTATTTATGTCTTGTTGTGGAAAGAACAGTGCTGATCTCTTTGTGAACTGCTAGTAGCTCGGTGTCATCTGCATATTGATATATTTTACTTCGTGTGGCCAAGTTGTGAGCATCATTAATGTATACGTTGAACAAGGTAGGTGATAATCTTGCCCCTTGTGGGATTCCGTGATTTATCTGTATTGCCTGGCTGTAATGTGTGCCTATTTTTATGCTTGTGTTTTGTTTGATATATCATTCCTGAACCAGGTATGCAGTGTTCCTCTTATTCCAACTGAATGTAGTTTGGTCAGCAGTATGTCATGTTCAAGTGTATCAGAAGCTTTAGTTAAGTCAATATGTATAAGGACAGCGAACTTGTTTTTATCGAGTGCTAGGTTTATGGTATCAGCAATGTCTTCTAATAAGGTGATGGTGCTTTTTGTTTTCAGGAAGCTGTATTGGTTTTGCAAGATAATGTTGCACTTTTGTAAATAGGTCTGTAGTCTGGAGTGTGCTATTTTTTCAAGAAATTTGGAGATGACTGGTAGGTTAGCTATTGGTCTGTAGTTCTGTCTCGTTTCTTTTGCCATAAATTGGCTTGATTATCACAGTTTTTAGTTTGGGAATAATACGAATGTTGAATGTTATGTTCACCAGCTTCAGAAGCATAGGATTTATTTGTTCAAAGTGTGTTAAAAGGTCTGTGAGTCTTATTCTGTCTATTTCTGGAGTGGTCTTTGTTTTTAGCTGTAAGAGTGCTTCCTCCAGTTCCTGTTTTGTTACTGGTGGGAAATACATGGTTTGCTGTTGACTTTGTGTCGGTAATTTTTTGTTGTCTGTTTTGTTTGTTGATTGGTAAATTATCTTTTTTGTTTGTGAAAGAGTAGTTGAATAGGTCTGCTAGTTCCTTTTAGTCCATATCCTGACCAAAGCTTTTTGTGATAAAATCTTGTGGTGAACTTTTCTTTTTTCTAGTTCGTAATTCATTAAGTGTAGCCCATATTTGCTTCATATTTTTATTATATTCTGTAAATTTTTGATAGTAGTAGTGTCTTTTTGCCCTAAGAATTTTTATTGTTAGTTGATTTCTTGTGTTTTTATATAATGTTTGTAGATGAGTATTACTGGGTGACTTTTATAGTCTTTTCATAGATATTACTTTACAGTAATACTATTTAGAATGTCACCTTTTATCCATAATTGTCGGTTTGTTGCCTCATTTGTGTAGGCTTTGTTGCTTTTTTGTATATTTCTGTGAACATTAAATTACAGGATCATTTATTTTAAGTAGGCAACTCCAGTCTGTTTTTTTACAAGGTTGTTGACAATGCTCTTTATTGTGATCGAGTTTTGAGGTGTTGGGTGGGGCAGAGTGACATGAAACAAAGTTGAAGCAAAGTAGTGATTGGCAATTTCGATGTTAATTACTGATGATGTATATGTATGGATGGGAGCCCGTGTGTTCATATAGTCAATGCATGGTTGTGTTAGTGAATTGTTGAATATTTCTTCTCTTGTTGGGGAGTTTATGATAGGGTACATTTTGTACTAGCTTTGTATATCAAGGTATGTGTTAGTGGTTGAAGAACATGGTCAAGAATATTTATATTAATGTCTCCTGTTAGGATGAGCTGATGTGTTGTATGGGGTTCAGTGCTGCTTAGCCATGATTCTAATTCATGCAGAAAGCTGAGTGGATTATTATCTGGGGATCTATATATTATGTTTATTGTGTATTTGATGCTATGTTTGTTTCTTTTTGTGATTTCCAAAATTGGTGTTTCTGCATGTTCGAAGCAAGTTTGTTTTTCAGTCACACTGTATTTTTCCTTGATAAATGCCACAATGCCACCTCCTCTTTTGTTTAGTCTACATATTTTGTAGAATTGGTAGTTATTAATATTGTATGCATAAGTTTCTGTGTCGTTTATGGCAACTTTGGTCAGTATTAGTATGTCTATGTTTGTCAAGGTGTGAAGAATGTAAGCCAGTGTTTCTTTATATAGTAGAATCCACTTATTGTAATCATGGATAATATTATCAATGGCTGTTGTTATCAAAATCAGTCGGTCCCAAAACACACCATTTAAAATGAATTTAAAATAATCTGTCAATTATAATCAAAGTTCTGGTTATTGTTATCAGAATCCTCGAATGTTTAGCCTTTTGCATCTCAGAATTCTAAGAAATTAGGGTTAATTAGGAGAAAATTTGACAAAGAATATTTGTCGAAATCTGACGTTTGTTAATCTTCCTTTAATCTTATTCTTCTGTAAATCTTAAATCTTCCAGGAAAATGCAGGTGGGTAAGCTTTTTTTTAATCTTAATCTTCTGTAAATCTTAAATCTTCGAGGCAAATGCAGGGGTAGGGGGTATAAATATAGTCTAAATGTGATTTTTCAAGTTTATTTTTGTGCTCTCTTTCAGGTAGTGAATTTGACTTTAAGTGCTTGTTAAAACAGCCCTTAGCATTATTGCAGAAGCAAGTAAAAAATGTAAAGGTTTATCTTTTTAAGAAAAGCAAAGAATTTTGGAGTGCTATGATAAGTTGCCCAAAATGAGTCAGTGTAGTGCACTATACTTATAAAAATTTCACAATCACTCTCGTGCAAGATCTTAAAAAACAGATCAAATATTGAAACTTCAGTTCTTACTAATGATAACATGGATCGGAAGATAGCCTGATATGGTAAAGATACTCAAGTTGAATCAGCATTAAAAATTTGACTTAGTAATGTTCGTGAAAAGAATGCTCTGATTAATGGGCCTTTGATGCATCAAAAAGCAGAACTTGCAAAAACAGTGGGCAAAGAAAATTTCACCTCGAGTGATGGATGGTTTAACAGGTGGAAAAAGCGAGAGAATATTGTGTAGAAGTGTATTCATGGTGAAGAAAAAAGTGCTGATTTTTTATCAGCTGATGCGTGGATTAAGACCGAGTGGCCAAAAATTATTGCTGAATATTCTCCTGAGCATATTTACAATGCAGATGTCTATTTTTGTACAATGCCTGGGCATACTTATTTGTTTAAAAATGAAAATACTAAAGGATTTAAGTCTTCAAAAGAGTAAGTGATTTGTTGTGCTAATATGAGGGGTGAGAAACGAGAGCTCCTAGTGATTGGAAAAATAAAAATCCTTAGTGTTTTAAAGGTGTCAAAAGTTTGCCTGTTGATTACTGTTTTAGTGCAAATGCTTGGATAACTAATGACATTTTCAACAATTGGTTAGTTAAGTGGGATCTTAAATTAAAGAGAAAAATTGTTCTGTTAGTAGACAACTGCACACACACACACACACACAATTTATTATTAAAAAACATCAAAGTAATTTTCTTGCCTTCGAATACTACATCGTTAATTCAACCATGTGACCAAAGCATCCTACGAGCTTTTAAAGCCTTATTATCGCAAGGAAGTTCGTGTGAGAATTATAGCTGAACTTGATTGTATAAAAGACCAATCTGATGCAAGTGCAATTGCAAAAAAAGATTTCCCTTTTTGATTCATTGCATTTGGTAGCAATGTAATGAAAGCAAGTCTCAGAGAAGACTATTGAAAACTGCTTCCAAAAAAATGGATTTTTTTAAGACAAACTCTGAAACTCCTTCTTCCAAAGAATTTGAATATCTTACATATAAAATTTTTGATAAAACCCCAGATGGTATGTCAAAAGAAGAATTTGAAAATTGGATATTGATAACATTGAAGTGGTGGCTACAATGACAGTGTCGGAAAAGTACTTTAAACTAATAGAATAAAGTGATCCTAATACCAGTATAGAAGAACAATTTTAAAAGCTCCTCCAACCAAGCCCAGATGCAAGAAGCTCCACGAATACTTCGTCGCAGTGTGCAACATAGAGCGACAAACTTTGAAAGGCATTATGAGTATGAGCAATTTATTCATGAACTACTATATTCAACAAGATACGACAGAAAACACTAGATAAGTTTTTAAAATAAATTTTATGTTGCTTATTAAAAAGTTGTTTATTACAATAAATTAAATAATATTCATAACAATAAATTCAAATAAACGATGCAATTTTTTTACATCCTTTGCTTAATATTATCAGCCGTTTATTGTTATCAAAAAGTGACTGCCCCAAAGTGATCACAATAAGCGGCATCTACTGTACTTCTTATGTATGATAGTGAAGTAGGTATTGATGGAAATGTTGTCTGCCCAATTCTTCAAAGACTTGGAAATTTAACATTAACTCTCTTCATCTTTAAGAACAATATCTTATTCTTAAGGATGGGGAGAGTTAATGTATTATATTGGTAGACTGCATACGTCGGATTCTCTTGCAATTACAGGGGAACCTCGCTTAATGCAAATTCGATATGCGTGATAATCAGTTAGTGCAAATGAGTGAAATTATACTATTTCCTGCTTTAAGCAAGTGATTAATCAGTTAATGCAATTTTTTACGCTATAAGAATTTTTTGTCGCCAATCTGCAGTGAGTGGAAAAGCTGGATGTCATTAAGAGACAAAAGTGGTGCTAGTAATACAATGATTGTGCGAGATCTGGGATACAGTGAGTCTCCAGTTTGGACAGTGTTTAATAAAAGCAAAGAAAATAAAGAACAAGGAAAAGTTACTTCTGCTTCTCTTTAAGCATGCAGATCACCCCAAATAGAAGCCATTTAATGATAGACATGGAGCATATTCTATCACTCTGGATTGAGGATTATAACCAAAAAAGAATACCTCTTATTACAGGGAATATTCAGGAAAAAAGAGATCAATATTTTTCCTCATTGAAAGAGACCAAATTTCAAGAGTAATGTGAAACTTTATGCAAGTTTAGGATGGTTTGACCATTTTAAAAATCTAACTGGACTGCATAATGTAAGAATAACTGGGGAATCTGTTAGTGCTGATAAAGAATCTACGGCCAAGTTTCTTGAAGAATTGCAAAGGGTAATTATGATTATCAGCAAATATTCAACGTCATCGAAATTGGTCTCTTTTGGAAGTGTATGCCAACAAAAACTTTCCTAGCTAAAACTGAAGCATCTCAACCAGGATACAAAGTATCTAAAGATCGTCTTATGCATTTATTAGGAAGTGATGCAAAAGGTATCGCCACCTAACTGAAGCCTATGTTAGTTTATCATGTGCAAAATCCAATAACTAACAGTATTGAAGAAATCAGGAACGATTGGAAAAGAACTTGAATTTAATGAACTAGATAATGAAGATGTGAGAAACTTGCTTGATTCTCATTCAGAACATTTAAGCGAGAATGATCTTCAACTAGAAGAACAGTATGCATGTGAAGAAGATAGGGAGTGCGAACAAGAGAATGTTATGACTAAGAAGCTAACTGCGAAAGAACTTGAGCTAATTTTCAATCACATTGAGTATACTAAGGAAATTTTGTTTGATGCTGATCCTGATATGGAATGAAGTCCGCTGAAATCTTGATAAAATTATCACCAGCTATCACATATTGCATGACAAGATGAAAAAGTCGAGCGCTATTCAAACATCTTTACATAAGTGTTTTTGTAAAAAAGTAGGTCAATGAAATGTTTAGACATTAGATAAAAATTTAGCAGTTGATTTTGATTAACTTTGGTCATTTTATCCTCTAATATAGCTTATACTGTATTTTTTTTTCCAAATTTCCTCTAACTGATGGATGGACATTTTATAGCAGTTGATTTTGATTAACTTTGGTCATTTTATCGTCTAATATAGCTTATACTGTATTTTTTTTTTCCAAATTTACTGTAACTGATGGATGGACATTTTATAATTATGCCTATTGTTTAGTTTATTCACTTAACATTGATGGATTAATTAATTCCGTTAACCGAGGTTTTCCTGTATATAAACTTAGGTGTTTTCATTCTGTCTCATAAATATCTGTGAATCCTTAGTTCACAGGAACTTGTAGTTTTTCTCTGTTTTTGTTTTTATTGTCTGGTATAAAAGATTTTCAACGTATGGAGTCCAGTGTTCAGATATATAGATTGGAGTTGAGACTTTCTTCTTGAGACATCTGCTTGTAAAACGCACAATGATTAGTGACGGTCTCTCTTTGTTTTTTGTGGGCCTCTGTGACTGGAATGCCAATTTTGGTGCCAATCAGTTGCACTATGGTGCTTAAATCTTCTGTCTTTTCTTTTGGTATTTATATAATAATAACAGTATCATTATCTGTAGCATACACATACTAACACCATGTTCCATCTGTTTGAGCACTTCCTGCAATTCTGCCTGGATCGCCTCACTCATGTCAAAATGATACCGTTTCAGCTGGAACTTTATCTTGGGTCACAGGAAAAAGGTACAGTAGACAAGGTCAGGTGAACAGGTGAGATGGGGAATGACTGTCATGTTTTCGAAATCCAGAAACTGTCGAACAATAAGTGATGCATGGGCAAGCTCGTTCCGTGGAGTCATATGACTCATCGTGGGATGCATGCCCTACTACTCCTTGAACTCATTGACCATTCTATCAGGCATTGATAGAATGGTCAATGAGTTCAAGGAGTAGTAGTTCAACCACCTTCCATGCAAAGAAACCACTCCTCATCCTCTTGCTCACAACTTCCTTTTGTAACATCCAGGGATGGCCTTTAAATTTGGTCCCAGATGGATGGCATTTTAGGGACGAAATTTTAGCACAAATTCCCCAAAAACTTTTGGGTAGCACCTCATACAATGATATGTATAATTCCTTTATATATCCATTAGCCTCCTTATTATTATTATGTGACACCTCCAGGGAGTCCAAAGCCTCGTCGAGGGAGAGTGTGCCAACAGCATCAAACGATTTGAATCCTTTCCAACTACTAACCGTGCTCAAACTTGCTTAACTTTTTGCAAGCCATTAGTAGCAGAGGCGCTACCAATCGAGCAACCTTTGATGGCTTATTATAGTAGAAATGTGATTTATGGTCTTCATATGACATTGTCCTGAATATCCAGTATCTGTCGACTTTCATTCTCATAATTCACCTCCTGTTACATCAATACAGTTTATTGCATTGAATGTCTAAAATCTGAAGTGGGAAACCCAGCACTCTGCAGTATTAAAACAGCCCCCACTCATAGTCAGAGTTAGTGATTTAGAACCCTTTTCAATTTCATCTGTTTCCTCTTCATCCCTGGTCATCCCTTTTCTTTCCTGCCTACACATGCTCTCACCTCCTCTTGGAGCATCCACCTTTCTCATGCTGTGTACCCCTGTCCACCCTGAGCCTTCCCATTTCCCTGCTCCTCTTGCACACCCTTTCTCTCATTTTCTATACTCATACCACTCACTTCTCCATTCATAACCACCTCTTCATTCTCTCCTGTCTTACTCTCCTGCTCTTCCACATCACTTCCCACTTGATCTGATTCATTCTCTCTACTCACTTCTCTACCTTCCAGCAGCAGTCTCTCCGAGCGACTCACACCATAACCACTCAAATGCAGTCCATCGCTCCCATACAGCTCACTTCGTCCTTCAAACTCATTCCACACATTAACAAACTGTACTCCCACCTCCTCACACATTCATTTCAGTCAGCATATCATTCATAATCCTTGCTCTCAGCCTCATCTCACCACAGTCATACCTAGGCAACACGCTCATTACCCTTCCTGTCACACTATTCTCTTTTATCCTTCTAAGCAGCCTCCTGATATTCATTCTGATGTGCTCTTTGTCCTCTGTCAAATCATCCGTTCCTATTAAAACCACCAACTCCTTTGCTCGCTCCCTCCTCATATCCAATGCCTAATCACTCTACTCATTTTACTGCCTGGAAAACATACCTTATGCATCTCATCATTCAGCACACCTTTAATAATGGAGTTGCCATACAATGCCACTCGCTCATTTTTCGTTAACTCTTTCATGTCATCAAGATTTGTTTTAATAGTTTTTACCCGAATTTTCTTAACTTAATTCCGCATCCATTTCATCTTTTGCCTCATCCAATCCAATTCAACTTCTGAATCTCATGTCACATTCTCTCTATCATTCAATCTTTCTGATTTTCTAACTCTCAACTCCCTCTTCTCACTTTCACTGTCATTCATCCTTCTGTGTTTCTGTACTTTTGTTCCAACTTTTGCTATCATTCATTGTTTCGATTCCTGCAACATGCCATTTCCGGTTTCATTCGTTCTCTCAATTTCGTTCCCTTCTGTCACTCTCGCCTCACTTTCATCCTTTTTAACATCCATTACGATTTTCAGATCAGTCTTTCTTTTTTTTAAATTATTTTGCCTCTCTTTCGAACTTGCACTCATTTTCCCCGCGTCATTCTCGCTACTAACACTTTCTGTCATCAATTTCATGTTAGCATTCATCAATTCCTCATTCAGGTCACACTTTGCACACACCCTCCTTCCATCTGCCTTAAACATCCACAAATCATTTATGTAATCAAAAGAATACATATAGCACACCTCACACTTAACAAAACGACTGTAGTCTAAGTCAAAGTCATGGAATGACAAAGCCGCCGCCATGTTTCCTCTGCCAGTTACCACTCTGAAGTCTAATAATAATAACGAATTTGTAATTAAGTTTTAGCAAAAAAAATCCCCCACACTAATAATAATGGTAGTGCACAACTTTTACAGCAGCGCTTACTCAAACAAATACTCATATATACTTAATTATTCCAAGAATAACGTATCTCAATCCGGAGCTCTTCTTACACATGTCTGCCAAGCTTGACTCACGAGCACCCTCTTGAATAATTTTTTTTTTTTTTTTTTTTAATTCTTATGGCTTTGCAAACATCTGAAAAATGTGCTATGTGGCTTTTGGACCCAAGAAACTTGGCCAACCTGCTATGGATCCTTGATCAGACCATATTGGAACTATTGTGTGCAGAACTAGTTGCCAGGCTTTCAAGAGGATGAAAATATTTTTTAATGATAAAGTGGATGCAGTGTTAAAACAGCAGTTCTGCTTGTACATCCAGGATGCCCACCAGTCATAATTTTCATGAAAGAATTTGATATCGAATTTGTAATAATTCAGTTTCATGCTACGAAAATTTTATGGAAACTAAACACTTACAAGCAGTTAGTATAACACATATCTGAAAGTTGATAATTCATATACCTCATGATGGTTGATTACAGCATCACTCATGAAAGAACAATCATAGTTGTATGCAAAGCAAGGTCACATGATCTACATGTATATTGAGTAAGATACAGAAATATAAGAATCCCATCCCATCCCATGTCCTCTTCACTTCTGTTTCTCATGAAACACCCTTATAAATTGATCGCTGAATACCCCAGCAGTTAACATTCTACCGTATTCATCCATTAACATCATCGTACCATAATCTTTCTTCCTTCTATTGGTCACATTTCAAAAAAAACTGTGGGAGGTTTGCTTCACCTGACTTGCTAATTTCTGCTTATACTGCACTTTTGTTGTCTTTACTGAGTGAGTCGCTTGCTTTTCATACTCTTCATGCAACTGATTAACATCATTCATCTTGAATTGCTTCCAAAGTGTATTTTACACATACCTTATTCAGTCTTTTGACCTTTGGAATAAATATTGATGCTGTTATGTATTTCTTCTTCGGTTCCCAAGCAGCATTTATTTCCTTACTGCTCAACTCTTCATTCCATGCTATATAGTTTCAAGCTGTTTCTTAAGCTTGACATAATCACCAGACTTGTATTTCCACATATATCCTCTCCAACTGAGAAGTGTGTGTGAAAGAAGGGAAGTGTGAAACCCCACTCACAATTACATCTGCTGATGAAATATTTAGTTCTGAAACTCTCATGCTCTCCATTATATGCTATCTGAGATAGACAACTCTGAAGAAATCAGGAATTTGTTTATTTTATTCATTTCAGTCTATACCACCATAATTAAAATCACCCATAATAATCATTCTTCCTTTGTTCACTGACCCAAGTTTTTTATACATTTCTTCATCTCCACCTTCCATATTCCCTGACTAATAGCAACATCCGATTAAATATGTCTTCCTGTCAGCCCCACTTTACACCACACTGTCTCATAACCATTGACACTATTTTCCCTCTTTCTTATCTACTTTCTGTGGACATAATTCCCCTATCATCTGCAACAGCATGCTCCCTCCCTTTCTGTCCTTACAAAAAATCCTGTATCCTTCCATTTCTATTCCCATTAGGATATCATCTTCATTACAAGCATGGTTCACTTATTCCAACAATTTTGTAGCAATTAAAGTCGATCATTGAAACTATTTCATCTTCCTTATTTCTGATACTTCTGACATTTGTAAATAAACATAGCAGTTCACTTTTTGGTCTGTAACTAGTTCTACCCAAGCTACTTGTTGATTGTAATTTCCCCACCACTACTGACTTTGCCCAGTCACCTTTATTCCCTGCTTACCATATATATTCTCTTAGTCTCAACTTCCCCACTTAAATCCCAGTCTATTCCGTTTCTCTGCTGATCATCACCATACATATATACATTCATTACTACTTCTAACATCCAATCTCCCAATGGCATGTTTCCCTGTCCACCCAGGCTTCTCCCGTTATTATTCCTCTTGCATTCCCATTCTGTCTTCATCTCCCATACTACTACTGTTTCCATCGCCAAGCACTTCAGTCTCTTCAATACCACTCTTTTGTTCTTTTGCTTCATCTCTCTCTTAATTCTGATCTCTTGCTTGCATCACACTGCACTTCCATCTAGCAATAATTTCTGCAATTCACTCACTTCAAACTCATTCAAATGCAATCCATCACATCTGTACAATACCACTCTTCAAATATATGCCATTCATCCACAAACTGCACTCCCTTCTCCACACACACACACATAGCCCTCTTGGCATAATTAATTCATGATCTAGTTCTCCATCTCAACTCATCATTGTCATACCTCAGCAGCATTCTCCCAACCTTTCCCACTATACTATTATCTTTTACTCAATAACCTCCTGATATTCACCCTTACATTCTTTTAATGTCCACTTAAATCATTTGCCCTCATTACCTTCGCTAATTCTGTTCTCGTTTCCTCCTCCTCCTCATATCCAAAGCATGAATTATCTTCTCATTCTGGACAGCAGACCTTATGGACTCTATCATTAACCTGTCCTCTAATAATGGAATCTCTGTACTTTTCTTCTCTTGAATCATTCACCACCTCTTTTACCCTTTTTTCTTTTATTCTATTCTTTTGCACATTTTTATTTGTTTACACTAAACATCTAATATCACTCCCGATATTTCTCATTTCAATTTTTTTTATTTTGAATAACTCTTTCCTGAAATCTTTCATTCTGGCAGTTTCACTCTCTGTCACTTCCATATTCTCGCTGCCTCTTATTCTGCTGCATTTTCCTTCAGCTTCCTCATTTATTTGCTTCTTTAATCTTGTGTTCTTTTACTCCCTCAGTCTCACTAGCTTTTGTTCTGATTCCATTACTTTCATGTGCACTTTATTTCATTTAACTTACTTTCATTTTCATTCCTTCAGTCTGTTTTGCATTTATTAACTCGTAGTCTAGCAAAATGTCATACTTTCTAGAAACTATACTTTCTCTTGTTTCCTGCTCAGCTTCTCCACATACACATTCTGCCACACATGTATGTTACTCTCACAACATTAAACCATTTTTGAAAAATCTACATTGTTAACAGCTTTTGATTTTCACATCCCTTTCCTAGTCAACACCAGTCGATATTGTGAGTACTGCCTTTGTGTTCGGTTCAAAGAAGACAAGATTCAAAATTTCAGTTAATAAAGTCAGTAACAGTTCCCCAATAATCACTTAGACACACTAAAGTATCAAAAATAGAATAGACAACAGTATACTAAAATTCAAGCAATATTACTATTTATTATGCAAAATAGCACTTAATTTCTCCAGAGTTCTTTATTAATCCTCTATACCACCACATTCTGTGACCTATAGCCACATCCAACTCATAATAGATATAAACATTTCGTTCAGTTGTGATAGCAAACTGATTGTCCTATAGTTACTGATATCATCTCTGTTTCCCTTGTTATGTAATAAGATGATAAGGATTTATGCCACTGCACTAGGATTTTTTCTGTAGTTAAAATATCATTGAACATATCCAATATGACCTTATAAAACTGTGCTCCTGATTTTTTGTGGCTAATCTGCAATCTTCTTCAGACTTATATTATTCTTTCCACACTTTAAAGCATTCCATGATTGTTCCATCATGATGGGTTGCTCTGTATCAGCCTCACCTAAATATAGATGATATCTGTTTGGTATATGTTTACTTGCCTGTGTATATTATTATTATTAATATTATTATGATTCAGGCCTTCATGGAATCACAAGACTCACTGTAGAAGGACCATCCTAGAAAACACAATCTATCATACCACTCATTGACCTTCCAGGTATTGCATTCTGCAGTTCAACCACCCTTCATTCAAAGAAACCACTCCTCACCCTCTTGCTCACAACTTCCTTTCATAACTTCCAGGGATGATCCTTTGTCCTCGCTCCTTCCCCCTGTTTCACCAAACGAAAGAAGTCCCCACTGTCAACTCTCTAACTACCTCTCATCAGTTTAAAAGTTTCGATCATATCACCTCTCCTTTTTCTGTTCACCAAACTCTGCAGCCCACATTCCCTCAACCTGTCTGCATAACTAACATTGTACAGTCCTGATGCCATTCTTATTTTCTATCTCTGCACTTTCTGTAGTTAATACACACAATAGATCACACTTGGACTATTGTGTGCAAATTTGCATACAATAGTCCAAGTGTGGTCTGATCAGAGCTTTATACAGTGGAATGACCACTCTTTTATCTCTGCAGGTCAGTGTCCTTCTCAGTACTGCAGCAATCTTCTGGGTTACCTTCACCACCTTTGCAATATGTTCCCTGAATTTCAGGTTTCTGTCAGTCATCCCCAGATCCCTTGCTGCCCCCACTTCCTCCAGTACCCTTCCTTCAACGTAGTATGCAGCCTCCCATTGGTGTATCCCAATGGGAGGCTGCATACTGGATAAACTTCAAACTACATTTTGCTTCATTAAACTGACTCCTACATTCATTTGCCCATCTGTTTATATAAATCCTCTTGCAGACTAACACATCTGCACTATTACTAATAATCCTTCCCAGCTTCACATCATCTGCAAACAACTGAATATCCCCCTGCAGTCCATTGACAATGTCATTTGATATAAAGGTTAAACAATACAGATCCTACTTGTAACCTTCTGCCTCCTTGATACTGCTCCCCCATACACAACTCTCTGATACCTATCAGCTAGCCAATCCCAAATCCAGTTCACTAACTTAAAATCTAAACTCATGTGCTGCAATTTAAATATCATACGCATGGATAGACTTATGTGTTCGTCAGACATGTTATGATAGGTTTCACGGTATAAAAGAACACAGATGGTTAAGTAAATAACTATTTATTAACTTAAAAGCTAATATTTCACTGGTCTTATATCCAGCATCTTCAGAGCACACAACACAAAGTTTGTTACAAAGGCAAGACAACCCCAATCTGGTGTAACAGTGGGGACAGTATAAGTGATTGCAGCGTGCGACACAAGACTAAAGTCCTAATATGGTGCCATCTAGGTTAAAAAAAAAAAAAAAAATTCTAAGTTTTGAAATAGTAGTCCAAATGATAAAAAATAAAAGTAATAAATATTAATTTGGTCTTAGGATGACTGTCTCCCAAATCTTTGGTAGATTTATACAGCCATACTTGTTAAGGTTTGGGGTATGTTTCAAGGCTTCTGTTGATTCCAGGAACAACCTCTCTGACTTGTAGAAGCTTCTGTGCATTACTTTTGTTTCTTTCCAATTGTGTGCAGGGGTATCCAGAGCATGGTCTGCCAGACCCGACTTACCATAGCGAAAGTGTCGGATATATTTTTTGTGTTCACTGAGGTGGATGTCCACATTTCTTCCTGTCTGTCCGTAGTAGGCTTGATGGCAAGAACAGGGCACTTCATAGACACCAGGATGTGATAAAGGAGTGCATTTGTCCTTGGGTGAACGGATGAGAGTTGCTAATTTTTTATAAGGTTTAAATACTGTGCGTAATTGGTGTTTGTTAAGCACCCTAGATATCTTTTCAGATGTGCCTTTAATGTATGGGATGGTGATTGTTTTGTTGTAGTCTTCTGTGGTAGATAGAGGGGATTTATGGGATATAAGACCAGCGAAATATTAGCTTTTAAGTTAATAAATAGTTATTTGCTTAACCATCTGTGTTCTTTTATACCGTGAAACCTATCATAACAATTTAAATATCAGCTTATCATGTTAAATACCTGTTAAATACCTTGGTAAAATCCAACAAAATGGCAAAATATGCCTTTCTTTCATCAACCACTCATCACTTTATTATAGAAGGCCATCACATTACTAAAACAAGAGCACCCTTTAACAAATGCTGTCCACGCCCAAGATCAGCTAAATTGGCTATGGCTGAGGAATATCCTTAAGCTCTTCACATCGCGACGGGAATCGAACCCAGGACACTTCTTCCCCAGGCATATGGTTGCAAAGCGCAAAACCACTAGGCTAACCACGCAGACAAATAAAGCATTAACAACAATAGATTATGTGCTTGAAATGGGGACCTTGTCTTTCATGACAGGTTTCGTAGCTCATGCAAAAGTTCAGCTTGAAGAAAGGTTGGGACATATCCTGTAATTTTATTCCTTAGATCATCAAGGTTTGAAGGGGAATCATGGTGGAATACCCATTTCTTCATCATACCCCAAACTAAGTCCTAAAGTGATGTGAGGTCAAGAGAATGTGAAGGGTGCATGAATTTTGTGAACCTTGAAGTGAGCCTCCTGGGGAAGTATTCTAATAAATAAGCTCTAGAGCAGTGTTTCCCAACGTGGGGCATACGCCCCAAATGGGGGCAATTTGAATATTTTGTGGGTCAATTAGAAAATGATGTTGCATTCGTCACGTCATCACTGATATACTCAAAACACTCACCATTGTCGGCAAGGGGGGACATCAAAATCTTTGAGGCGTTGAAGTGGAGTAAGATCCGAAAAATGTTGGGAAATACTGCTCTAGAGCCATGTGATGTGTGACAGGTTGCTCTGTCCTGTTGGAATACTTGTGCACGAAATGGAATGTTTTTTTTTTTTTTTTTTTTTTTTTTTTTGCATGGCATACAAATCCTAATATCACCTTGAATGCAGATTCAGGATCACGGTTACACCACCCTCTTCACTGAAATTATTACTATTCTTCTTATTATTATTATTCAGGCCTCCATGGAGTCAAAAGACTCATCGTTGGAGGTCCTTCCTAAGAACATAAAGTCTGTCAAGACTCATCGAGGGGAGGTTCCCCCTAAGAAACACAAAGTCTATCATACCACTCTTTAAACTCATTGACCGTTCTCGCTCCCACCACTCCATCAGGCAATGCATTCCACGGTTCAACCACCCTCCATGCAAAGAAACCACTCCTTACCCTTTTGCTCACAGTTTCCTTTCGTAACTTCCAGGGATGGCCTCTTGTCATCACTCCTTCTCGCTGTTCAACCAAGCTAAAGAACTCGACAGTGTCAATCAACAGTTTAAAAGTCTCAATCATATCACCTCTCCTTCTATCCACCAAACTCTGCAGTCCACATTCCCTCAGCCAATCCTCATAACTAACATTGTACAGCCCTGAAACCATCTTTGTTATATGCCTCTGTACCCTTCCGACAGTTAATTTATACCCTTCAAATCCTGGGGACCAAATCTGGGAACAATAGTCCAAGTGTGGTCTGATCAGAGACTTATACAACGGAATGATAACCCTCTTATCTCTGCAGGTCAGTGTCCTTCTCATAATTGCAGCAATCCTCTGTGTTACCTTTACCACCTTTGCAATATGTCCTCTAAACTTCAGGTTTCTATCAATCATCAACCCCAGATCTCTTGTCTCCCTACTTCCTCCAGTATAACTCCTCCCATAGAGTATGCAGCATCCTATCGATGTTTCCCAAACCTCAATACCTTACATTTTGCTGCATTAAACTGAAACCCCCATTCATTTGCCCATCTATCTAGCTTATTTAAATCCTCTTGCAGGGCTACCACATCTGCACTATTACTAATAATCCTTCCCAGCTTTGCATCATCTGCAAACAACTGAATATCCCCTTCCAATCCACTGGCAAATCATTGATATAAAGGTTAAACAATATAGGTCCAAGTACTGAGCCATGTGGGACTCCACTTGTAACCTTCTGCCTCCTTGAAACTGCTCCACCATACACAACTCTCTGATACCTATCAGACAGCCAATCCTGAATCCAGTTGACCAATCTGACATCCAGACCCATGTGCTGCAACTTAAATATCAGCTTATCATGTGGCACCCTGTCAAATGCCTTTGCTAAGTCTAAGAAAATTGCAGTATATGCCTTTCCCTCATCTAATGTTCTTGTAACTTTATTATAAAAGGCTAGCATATTGTTAAAACAAGTTGGACCCGATTATATCATGACTGGAAACCACACCCCATGCAGTGACCTTCTCGCTGTGAAGAGGTCCTGGCAGTGCCTCTGACAAAGTTGTTTAATCTAAGCCTCAGCTCTTGCAAAGTTCCAAGGGAGTGGAAAGAGGTTAAGATAGTTCCATTACAAAAGGTGGCTCCAAGACAGAAGTCGCAAATTAGATCATTCAGTATCTCTGGAGTTGTGGTTAAAGTATTGGAAAAGTTGGTTAAAAGTAAAATTCAGGAATGGGTAGATAGGAATGTGATATTCTATAGGGGAGCAGCATGGTTTTGTAAAAGGCCATAGTAATTCATTCACATATTCACACATTCATTCACAATAAAGTGACAATTGAAATGGATAAAGGAAATGGCTGTGCTATGACACTGCTGGACATTACAAAGGCATTTGACAGAATACCATATGGAAAATTATTACATAAGTCAGAGCAAATGGGAATGGATATGAGGTTAGTGGAGTTTATCAGCTCCTCCATAGATGGAGGAGCTGATAAACAGACATCATAGTGTATGTGTGGTGGAGTGGAATTGAGGCAATTGTGAGGGTGACTAGTGGAGTCTCTTGGCTCTGTGCAAGAATCACTACTCTATAATTTTGCACATCAGTTATATAGCAGATGATTAGAGTGGGATATTCAGTTTGCTGATAATACAAAACTATGTGTGGTGGAGTGGAATCGTGGCAATTGTGAGGGTGACTAGTGGAGTCTCTTGGCTCTGTGCAAGAATCACTACTCTGTAATTTTGTACATCAGTTATATAGCGGATGATTAGAGTGGGATATTCAGTTTGCTGATAATACAAAACTAGGGAGGGCAATAGTTGATAAAGGTGATATAGATATCTTGCAGGATGACTTAAATAAATTGCGGTGTGTGCAAAGGGAGAATGTTGTAAATTACAACCTAATGCACTTTGGAATGGAAGGGTTACATATTTGTATCATATTGATGGTATGAGATTACAGGAAATTGACAAGGCTGGAGATCTGGGGGTGATGGTTGAGAGATTTGAAATTCAGAGGATATATTGCAAAGATGAGAAAATAACTCAGAGGTTTACTTGGATGCTAAGAGCACATTAACAAGTAAAGATAGGGAGATTGTTATCCCTCTTTATAAGGCTATGATTTGGCCACATGTTGACTACTGCACACAGATTAGGTTATCTGCATTTTTTGGGATCAGAAGGTGGATTCAGAGACAAGTCACCAAGCTTGTGAGTGGACTGTATTCCCTATGAGGATATATTGAAGGTGTGTGGGCTGCAGAGTTTAGCTGACAGGCAAAGGAGAAGGGATATGATTGAAACTTGTAAGTAAAGGGACTCTATAATATTGACACAAAATAAATATTTGAATACATGTGGAATAGGGAGAAAAGCAAGAGATCACACGTGGAAGTGGTCTAAGAGTGTGGTTAGCAATGCTGTGCAGACTAGGTTCTTTACTTCGAAAGTGGTGAATGAATGGAATGGATTGCCAAAGGTTGTTGTGAGCACCTCAACAGTGAATAATTCTAAGGATTTCTATGATAGTATTATGTTAGTGGATAGTATAGTTGTCCCACAGAAACTCTTTTTTACTCTGCGGAGTACCTGTGTAAATAATAGTAATAGTTTCATATTCCTATCCACCCACTGCTGGATTTTATCTTAAACCAACTTTCCAATACTTTAACCACCACTCCTCAGATATTAATTGGTTTGTAATTTGCTACTTCTGTCTTGGAGTCACCTTTATATAATAGAACTATCTTACTCTCTTTTCACTCTTTGGAGCCTTACTAGAGCTAAGGCTTAAACAACTTTGTCATAGGCATTGCCATTTCTCTTGTTCGTTCTTGTAATGTACAGGCCAACATACATCCATTCATACTGCTGTATTCATGTTGATATTTTTTGATATGCTGATAGGATGCAATTCACCGGGCACGCTTTTTCATATCAGTAACTTCATATATTCCACCTGAATGATACACCTTTGCACAGCAACCACTCAGCAACTCAACTGTTTGTTTTGCATCTGTAACTTCCTCCCATCAGCATTGATTGAAGTCATCCTTCCTTAGTTGGTCTTCCTCTTACTTGCTACACAACAAATAAAATAAAAAAAAAATTTGGATTTTCTTTGGCCTGCTTAAGTGAATTTCTCTCATTATCTGATTTAGCCTTTCTTACCATAGCAGTCACCCTTCGTGTTTGCACTTTATAATTATCATAATTACATCCTCCATGGAGTTAGCAGACTCATTGTGGGAAATTTATTCAACTGACAACGTATTTATCATATAGAATCTTAAAATTTTTAGCACTCCTTGAATTAACAACACATTCTGGTAATGCATTCCATTCACTGACAATTCTCCATGTAAAAAATCTGTACCTCACACCTCCTCCTCACCACACTTTTACACAACTTCCAGGAATGATCTCTGGTTCTTTCCCTCTCACCATCTACTTATTTTATGATCCCTTCTGGATTAATCTGATAAAATCCTCTCACTAACTTAAATGTCTCTATCATATCATGGCTCTTCCTCCTATTCACCAAACTCTGCAATCCACATTTCTTCAACCTCTCCATAACCAGCATTCCAAAGTCCTGACATTGTCTTAGTCACTCGTCACTGGACCCTCTCCAATGTCTTCACATCACATTGAAAACCAGGTGACCAGATCTGAGCACAATAGTCCAAGTGTGGTCTGACTAGTGCCTTATACAGTGGCACAACCACTTCCTTATCCTTACATGTTAGAGTACTTCTTATCATAGCAAAACTATGATGTGCCTTGGCAACACTAGCAATATGCCCTCTAAACTTCAGTCTGATGTCAACCATCACTCCCAAATCTCTAATCTCATCCACTTCCTGCAGTATGCCACCATCGATATAGTACACAGCCTTATATTTCTGCACTCCAAAATGCAACACATTGCACCTATTGATATTAAAACTATAACCCCACTTTTTTGTCCAAATAAAAAGTCTATTCAAATCTTCTGAAGGGAATTAACATCAGCAGTTCTTCCTGTAATCTTTCTTCCTAACTTTGCATCATCAGCAAATAACTGAAGATTCCCAGTCAGTCCACGTGATATATTGTTTACAAACAAGTTAAACAGCAGGGGCTCAAGAACAGAACCCTGGGGCTTGCCACTGGTTACTCTCCTTTTTGAATACTCAACTGCTGGTATCAGTCAGAGAGAGAGAGAGAGAATCTCTGATCCATCTAACCAATATATTATCTATTCCCATCCTCTGCAGCTCATACACCAACTTATCCTGTGGTAATCTATCAAATGCTTTTACAAAGTCTAAGAATATTATTGTATATGATTCTTCCTTATCTAACAAACTTGTCATCTTATCATAAAATGCAAGTAAATTAGTAAAACAGGAACTATCCTTTACAAATTCATGCTGACTATCATAAAGAATGCTATGTCCATCAACCCAATCCTGTATTCTATTCTATTCTGGCCTATAGTTGGAGATTTCTGTCTTGGAATATGCTTTTTTATTTTTTTGTCGTGCTTTGTACTGCTGATGAGTATGCTGATCACCTTTTTGTTTATATACCCTCCCTGATTTTTCCCCCCCAGCTACCACATTATATCCCTGCTCATCCACTTGAACCCTACTTGGTTTATCATCTTGACTGTGGGTATGTACTCTGATACTGCTTGTCTCAAACGATCCCTGAGCACTTTCAATACACTACTAACATTCTCCCCTTGTTGCTGTTGCTTCTTAAGCCATATAAAATGATATAGTTATACAGATAGAATGTATACTTTTGTGGTGGATAGAGGGAACATGACAGGAAGAAAGATATTGCTTATAATAGCTGAAGCATTTCAATTAACAAAAATAGAAGTTAAGGAGGATTTTAGACTTGGAGGAGATGGTCATTTTGAGGCTGTCTGGTGTGAAATTGTTGGTTTCTTCTGTGGACTGGGAGGGGGGGGGTCCACAGAAAGATGTGAATGCCATTCATTGGCAGATTATCACAATGAGTGGAGAATGAGCAATGATAATGGGAATTTTAACTATGGGGACATGGATTAGAAGGAGGATAGGGCACATGCAAGATGGAAATGGAATTTATACAATTACTAAGGGATAATTACTTGAAACTCTTTGATGTCTATCAGAGAGCCAATCACTAATCAAATCCACTAACCTGATATCCAAATCCATATCATGCAACTTAAAAATCAACTTATCGTGTGGCACCCTATCATGCTTTGGAAAAATCCAAGAAAATGACACTGTTTGCCTTAATCTGCTGCTCTTGTTACTCTGTTGTAAAAGGTAACCAGATTATTAAAACAAAAGTGCCTTCAACAAATCCATGCTGGCCTGCATAAATACTATTACCCTCATCTGTCCAATTCTGTATATGACTTCTTACTAATTTTTCCAAAATCTTAACAAATACAGAAGAAATACAGACAGGCTTTTATAGTTTGATATTTCCATTCTACCCCTACCCTTATGCAGTGATACTATCTTACACTCCTTCCACTCCCTATGAACCTGCCCCATTACAAGACTTTTATAAGCAGCCAAATAACAATAGTTAGTTCCCTTAAAAGCAAAATGTAAGGTCTTGAGGTTTGGGACACATTGATGGAATGCTGCATACTCTATGAGAGGAGTTAAACTGGAGGAAGTAAGGAAGACAAGAGATCTGGGGTTGATGATTGATAGAGAACTGAAATTTAGGGGACATATTGCAAAGGTAGTGAAGGTAACACAGAGGATTGCTGCAATAATAAGAAGGACACTGACCTGCAGAGATAAAATGGTTATCATTCTGTTGTATAAGACTCTGCAGGTATGAAGCTGGCATGAATGATGGGGATGGGACAGACAGACAGACAGGCAGTAGAGAGTATTGTGGGGGTTACTATTTTGCATATAATTCTGTCAATGCATCATTAGTAAATTGTCCCCCTCCCTCCCTGTGTCCCTAGTACAGGGTCTTGAGGCATTCTACTACTCATAAAGTGACTAGTAGAATGCCTCAAGATTTCACTTCCACTCTCAGGATTCCATGATATTATATGATCATAGAATTTCCACTCATCCATATAACACTCTAAGATATCTGTATTAATATTCAGATATCATATAAATTAAAAATAAAAAAATGAATTAAATGAAAGTTAAGATATTAATAATACAGTATCATTTTATAAAGTTGTTAATTTAATGTTTCTTTCTTTCTTTCTTTCTTTCTTTCTGTATGTTGCAGATAAGATGTTTTTAGATATTATTTTTGTTTTTTGGCTACTGTATATAAACAAACATTGGTATTATGAGAGAAACCAAAGTGACTACTGTAATTTACTTTGCAAGAATGAATAATCATACTTTTTTTATATAAAGTTGTTACTAAAATGTTTCTTTCTTTCTGTATGTCATAGTTGCATTTTCAGATATTATATATTCTTTGGCTACTGCTGTAATTCTCATTGCAGAAATGATTAATCAAACTTACTTACCTCAGTGTTAAATCCTGTGAAATGGAGAATGTTATAATTCTACTTGTTTCATTACAAAATTATAATTTAATAACTTCCCTGCACTATGAAAAGAATACTGTTGTCGTTTTCAAGCACAACACTGAAAACAGCAATGGTAGCACATAGTGGTGTAGACGAGTGGTTCCCAACCTTTTTCCACTTGTGTACCCTTTTAAACCCATTCACTGATTATTTTTCGTGTACCCCTGAACGGCCTGGCATGTACCACCTATTGGGAACCGATGGTGTAGACCAGGTGTGGCCAACTTCATTCTATACGAGGGCCAATATATGATGAGTGGTAGCGTCACGGGCCGCACGCTTTTAGACAGAACTTAAATAAAAATAAACTCTGCATTTTTTCAAGGCAATAGTTATATGTATTGAATTACTATATTTGTTAAATCATTTTACCACTGGAAGATACTTGATAAAATACTTGAAACTGAGTATCTGAAACAGATCACTGTTACCAGAGCAGAGCAAGTGACTTTCAATGATGCGTTACTCTGAAGCGCATAGAAACCTACCACTCCCACTACTACAACTCGCACAGAGAAGCAGTAGATTTTATAAATTGAGTAATCTTTTTAAAGCACTTTTGATTCCGTGTTGAGAACATAAATTGTTTCTGTCATCAGAAATAATGAATATAACTAGTATATCAATCAGAAAATCTGCGGTAAAAATTAATAGCTAAATTGATAATACATATAATTTAATATAGTTTTTATCCTGCCGTGGGCTGCACAATATCACATTATAGGCCGCCTGCTGTTGGCCACCTGTGGTGTGGACCAGTGGTGTTCAACCTTTTTTACTACGCAAGCTACTTTTCTATAAAAAGTTATTCGCCGATCTACACTCTTATATAGATCACATTCCCCCAACCTGATACCTGATTACGCACAAATAAACAACTAAAAAAAATACACAACTAAAAACTTTATTTGTGTATTTAAAAATTTATTTATCACTTTTAATTATTTTAATACAACAAAACAAAAACAAATATATTGGAATAAAATATTTATTTTTCTATTTTGGAAAACCAAAGCTAGAAAAAACAACAGATTGATTACACACTCACAAATTACAGGAAATACTGGTCGATTAAAAAAAAAAAAGTTAATGTGAAATTTGGCATTGTTTGGACCTCGCAATATTTTCATAATCAAGTTGATATGAAAAAGTGGTCAATCGCAGACAGTCATTCAAATGATCATTTGTAATTTGGCTTCTTAATTGATTTTTTATGATGGTCATATTTGAAAAATGTGTGAATAGGGGAGTGAGAGGCAGGTTTTTTTTGTGCAGAGTTGTGAGTGATTGGAATGCCTTGCCTGAGAGTGTGGTGTCTGCAAGGAGTTTGAATGTGTTTAAGACGCGGTATGATGAGATGTGTGTGAGATAAAAGGACCTCCTAGATGAGTCTTTGACTCCATGAGGTCTTGTTTAATAATAATAATAATAATAATAAAAGCTGATTCTGACAAGTGTGTCGATCTGAAACACGACAGAATTTTTCGTGCAATATCAGTTAATATTGGGAATATTTCATGTGCATACTTCCAAATATTGATTTTAAATGTAAACTATTCTGGATGTTTATTATCTCGAGTTCTACTTGGTTTACATCAAACAGCCCACTAATTTTATTTGAAATTTCTGTGATGTTCAAGTTTTCTTGAAATGGATTATTGATAAAAGATACAATCATTTCAGTTTTATTAAAATCTTTAAATCTTGAATTAATTTTTTTTCTCAACTAATTCTATTTCATGAATAAATTCTTTTAAATCATAGTGAAGCATTTCTTGATTTGGTTCAAAAAATTTTAATAAATATGGGAGATGTCTAAATTTGTGGTCATTTATATTTTTCTTTAATACAAGTAAGTATTGTTGGAAAGTCTTTATTGAACTTAACATGTCGATTAAATTTTTATCTCTACCTTGTAACTCTAAATTTAAATTGCTTAATTTCGTACAGAAATCTACTAAAAATGATAAGTGTAACAACCCTCTTTTATCACTCAATTGTGGATAAATATCTCCTTTTTCATCAAGAAAAATTTTTATATCGTTAATTAATACAATATATCTTTCTAAAAATTGATTTCTGCTGAGCCAACGAACATTATTGTACAACAGAAGTTCCCTGTCATCATCTGCCTGTAATTTAAGTAACCACCGTTGCTGGGCTTTTCCTCAAACAGAATTTACAATTTTAAAGATAATATCCAAAACATCTTTTGTGTTTAATCTTTTACTACACAGTACTTGTTGGTGAATAATACAGTGGGTACGTTAAAAATCTGGATATTTGTCTTCATTTTTACATAATGAAATGAAGCCTGATTTATTACCTATCATTACAGGAGCAACATCAGTAGTAATAGACACAAGTTTAAAAAGCGGAGGTTTGTGTTGTTTCACAAATTCATCAAATGCCGAAAAAATGTCTTCTCCCCTAGTCCTTCCCAATAATGGTATAATTTTCAAAAGTTCTTCTTTACTTGAATAATCTCGAAATACCATTAACTGAGTAATATCAGTGAAGTCGTTTGATTCATCAAATTGTAATGAAAACACAACACACTGGTGAATGTCTGACATTAATATTGCCTGGAAACTTTTCTCCGGCAATTGGAACTCTTCCTTTCGGCGATGTGAAACCTTGTCCGTGGCTTAGAAGTAGTCTCTCTTTAGCGATGTCTCGAACCGAAAAGCTCCTTTCTGGAAGCAGGAAACTCCTCTCTCAAGCAACGTGAATTCGGGCAGTCTCTCTGACGGTAACTCTGCACCAGGCGGCCTCCTCTCTGACAGCAATTCTGGAACCAGGACCCCTTCTGCTTGCTTCAGTCCCTTTTGATTAGGCCTCCTCTGAGACCTCGCATGAAGTTTGGTAACCCCCAAAGAATCGGTATGAGTCTTTCATCTTAAGTTCCAAGTTCGGCATGCCTTTTGTTCTCCTCTGCTTTCTTTTGATTGTAAGTTGCCGGCCATCGGAAAGTTTGAACTCTTTCTGACTAACTTCGGAGATGTTTACACTTAGAGCCTACAAACCTTTCTCATACATACAAGTTTCAATAACAATCTTTCTAATGCTGCCATTTTTAACATTATAACATATTCTTATTAAAGCAGTGTATATATACAGTTAGCTTTGAAAGAGTTATTTACAAAAACGTCTAATACAAACTATACCGAGACAAACAAAGTTTATTTTTTTACAATATTTACATGGGACTTAATCTAATTAAAAAATCGATGTAATGTGCTTTGGAATATTTAATATTTAAGTTACAATCAAGTTTTTACACTTTGCTTATAATCGTATTCACTCGTCTCACTGTTTGACTTCCACTGATCCATATTAATTCATTTACCCGGACTTATAAGAAAATTACTGATTTGACAATTTTAACGAAAAATAAATAAACAATACACTTAAAGCGAATTAAAAATAATACAAAATAATGGTAAATAAAATATTATGTTTTCTGTTTTAATTAAATTTGTAAGTATGGAGGAATACACAAGAGTTCGACCAAAAATCACTCTGCGATCTACAGGTTGAACACCCGTTAAATATTTATAAACTTAAATATTTTGTTTCAAATGACCAATTTCTGTTGTTAGTGTATTTATATTGTGAGAAAAGCACAAAATGAATTGTAATTTTTATTTTAAATACTTGTGTATTGTTAATGCAATATATATATAATATACATGCAGGCAAATCAGCCATGAGAACATACACAATTTATAGACAAAAAATACTGTTGTTGGTGGTTGTAGTTGGCAATAGATGGTGTTGATGAAGTTGTTGTGTGTAGTTAAAGAATTAAATACTGGAGTAGAGGATCCTTCCACGATGATTCCTTGGGCTCCTTTGAGGTGTCCCATCATAACAGAAAGAATATGATGTGTATACAGGCAGTGCTTATTTATAATATATTTAAGTTAAAAAGTGTACTTATTTCACTATTGTGAGTTTTTACCACTTTTGAGAAAAGTGCTATGAAGATAACACATAATAGCAGTGACTTGTCTCACTTTATTTACTAAACAGAAACTGAAAATATTATGTGCACGAGTAAAAAGAATACAGTAACTTGTAAACAGCTGAGAGTTATACAATGCATGATATGGAAGAATTTTTAGAACAAGTTAGAAAAAAATTCCATTCATACTTAGTCTTTCATAAACAAAGAAAGATGTTTTAAAAGTTATTAGCTGTTGCATTACAAATGTAACTGGAATAATAGTTGCGTAAGAAATTAAAGTAACTCTGCAACTTGATACATGAAGGTTCTCATATAGAAGGAGAAATATTTTACAGATATTAATTGTTCCATTTGAACAGTAAAAATTTAACGGCAGTTTCAGAAAATAGGTACATCAAGTAGAATTTTAAGTATATGGATTATTTTCTTTGGATATCCTTGGTATAGGAAGAGATTAACCATGTGAACCTTCAAGGAGAAAAAGGGAATGTTTTATGTAATTTTTCTGTGAGGCATTTTTTGGAACATTGTGGAAGTGTTGTTTCATGGAAGTTGTATAAGAGTGTGGTTATGAAGTGTATGCAGACTAGATGTTTTTTCTTGGAGAGTGGTGAATGGGTTGAATAGATTGGCATAAGTAATAGTGAGTGCCCTGATATTGAGTGATTTTAAGGAGAGATATGATAGATATCATGTATATAGATTAGTGTGGGCCTCCCCTGATGAGTTGTTGAAAGTTTTTCACTTGGTTATATTATAAATTAAAGATACCAAGAAATTATATACTCGGTTTAATCCATTATCCAAGTGTAAGCAAACAAAGAGTTGGAAGTTATTTTCAACTTGGTTAGACTATAAATTATATATTTAGTTTAATCCTTTATCCAAGTGTAAGCAAACAAAGTTTGCACCTGGAGTATCTTCAGGACTGGGGATTCATGGCAAAGGTGGACTGAGTTCTCATCACTTTCCTTAGTATCCTATAATGCAAAGCACATCTCCTTACGAACATGTATAATGCTATGCATTATGGGAGGGTCACTACCCAGACTGGTTTTGATCTTCATTGAGGTCTCTTCAGTGGGAGCTTCAGTTTCGACCTCAGTAAAGGTCGATAGTAGTGACCCTTCCCATAATGCATAGTATTATACATGTCTGCAAGGAGATGTGCTTTGCATCATGGGATACTAAGGAAAGTGATGAGAACTCAGTCCACCTTTGCCACGAGTTGCCTCAGTCCTGAAGACACTTCAGGAGCAAACTTTGTTTGCTTACACTTGGATAAAGGATTAAACTAAATATATACTATGTAAGCAAACAAAGTTTGCGCCTGAAGTATCTTTCAGGACTGGGGCAACTCGTAGGTGGTATGAGTTCACATCACTGGCCATAGTATCCCATAATGCAAAGCACATCTCCTTGCAGACATGTATAATGCTATGCATTATGGGAAGAGTCACTACCCAGACTGGTTTCGACCTTTATTGAGGTGTTCTTGGTATCTTTAATTTATAATATAACCAAGTGAAAAAATTTCACCAACTATCTATCTCTAATCCATAGTTTTTTAATAATAAGGTGTGACACCTTTTGGTAACTCATATAGGAAAATATGACTTCTGCATTACTTCAACCTTGATATCCAACCTCTGGGTCTGGCTCTCACTGATGAGACCTCAGTAGAGGTCAAAACCAATCTGGGTAGTGACCCTTCCCATAATGCATAGCATTATACATGTCTGCAAGGAGATGTGCTTTGCATTATGGGATACTAAGGCTAGTGATGTGAACTCATACCACCTTTGCCACTAGTTGCACCAATCCTGAAAGATACTTCAGGTACAAACTTTGTTTGCTTACAATTGGATAATCGATTAAACCAAGTATATAATTTCTTGGTATCTTTAATTTCCCATGATGAGTCTTCTAACTCCATGGAGATACCCATATAATAATAATAATGCATAGTCTGTAGCCCCCTTTATTTATTTTTTTTTATTTATTGTTTTTTTTTTTTTTTTTAATTTTTTTCTGTCTGGAGAAAGTTTTCAATTACATGACACTCATATAATAATAATAATAATAATGCATAGTCTGCAGCTGCTTTATTTTATTTTATTTTATTTTTCTCTACAGAAGTTGTCAATTTATATTAAGGGGTTGTTGTTATAGGATCAGTGCTGGAGAGGTTTTACAGAAAATAGTGGGAGAACCAGAAGTCATCCCTGGAAACTGTATAAAGAGGGTGTGAGTAGGGGGGGGGGAGCAGGTTTTTTCATGCAGAGTTGTGAATGATTGGAATGCCTTGCCTGAGAGTGTGGTGTCTGCAGAGAATTTGAGTGTGTTTAAAGCATAGTGTGATGAGCTGTGTGTATGATAAAAGGACTTCCTAGATGAGTCTTTGACTCCATGGGGTCTTGCGTAATAATAATAATAATAA
Organism: Typopeltis vanoorti; assembly: GCF_054136105.1. Classification (NCBI taxonomy): domain Eukaryota; kingdom Metazoa; phylum Arthropoda; class Arachnida; order Uropygi; family Thelyphonidae; genus Typopeltis; species Typopeltis vanoorti. The sequence continues at coordinate 120,276,943 of NC_143563.1, read as the reverse complement.
TATGCTATTTATGGTTGAGTGTATAGGCATGTGCATCCTTTTCCATCAGCAGACTTTGGCATTTCTTGGGATACTAAGAAGTGGTGTAATGGTTCATTCTTTTTGAAAATGGGATAGCATCATGTCATACTTAAAGCATGCACATGCACTATTTACATATCACCCATCTTCTGCTTTATTACATCACCTTTCTTACCTTGATTTCATTGATCACTAATGTTTATTAGGAAGGGTGTATATTTGGCAGAATATGAAGACAAGAGGAATGTTGAAAATTTAATTGCCTTTGTAAAATCCCCTCTGTTATCTAAAGATGAACTATGAAGATAGTTAAATTTATCTGTATTGAGGTATGTATTAAAATATTTTAAGAAAAATTGTGAAATTTACCTAATTATCCAATTAGGTTTGCCTAATTTACTTAATTATCCATATGTATATAGCTTTTTATAATATTCTTAATTTAGAAGTCTGTGAAATAGTGATAAATTATAACTTTTAGGTTTTACAGTAAAGAATGGTAATGCTGCTCTTTAGTGTTCCTATTCAAATGCTAACCTTTAAAATAAAAAAAAAATAAAAAAAAATGGGTAAGTTAAAAAGCAATTCATATTGCCATTATTCATGTTGCAGGTTATCATTATTTAGTAAAATCCTAAACATTTCAAATATAGTGTTTTCAGAGTTTTACCTTTATAGAAAATGTTGTTTGTGAAAAAGCACTATTGTGAAAGCAAAGAATATTTTTATAAAACTTATATGAATATATATGTGGTATGATAGACTTTGTGTTTCCTAGGAAAGACCTCCCATGATGAGCCTTTTGACTCCATGGAGGCCTGAATAATGATAATAATATAAAACAAATAGGTTTTTTTCACCCTTTAATAAGTTGGCTGCCAACTACAAGATAACTCATTGTTGGCAGTCTATATTACGACACCAACTACAAGTTATGTTCTATTGTATTTTTTGTATTGAATGTTGTGGAGTACATAATAATTTGTTGAATACTGGGTGAAAGTGAATATTAGTGTACAGAATAATTATAGTTAAGTCAAGCTATATAATTTTTGCTAGAGATTAAATGACAGAAATAACGCAAAAAATTTGTCAAATAAATTCAAAATTTGGAGCTTGCATTTTTAACACAAAGAAATTATGAACACAAAGTTCATAATTTCTAGATCTAAGCTATCAACCTGGTATATGCAAAATTGTACTGAATGCTATCACTTCACTGTATGAAAAAACTTGTCTATGAGGAGGAAGTATTAGAGCTGTTACACAAACTGAATAACAAGTTGGCAGTAAGAACTGAGTTGGCTATTCCTTTGGCAAGGCTATATAAATTGAGTCTCAGAACACAGAAGATTCCACAGGAAGGGAAAGAATGTATGGTAATCCCATTACACAAGAGTGGTGCAAAGACCAATGTGTCCAACTCTCAACTAAACAGTATCTCAGGAGTGGTGGTAAAGAATTTGGAAAAGTTGGTTAGGGCTCGCATTCAGAAATGGGTGACAGAGAATCTCTACTTTGCACTGAACCACATGGGTTTACTAATGTGCTCAAATTCTATAATAATATTATCATTGACTTAGACAAAGGAAATAGATACACCATGATACTTTTAGGATTTTGCTAAGGCCTTTGACAAAATACAGCATGGAAGATTTTTGCAAAAATTTGAGAATATGCGATTGGATTATAAACTGTTGGCATGGATAAGAGGATGACTGACTGGCAGATATCTAAAAGTTGTATGGGGGGGGTAAATCTTCAAGATTCAAATTAACCAGTGGTGTTCCTCCAAGATCAGTCCTTGGTCCATTGTTATTCAATCTGTACATTAATGACATTAGGAAGGATATGACTTGCAGCTATTTGCTAATGATGAAGAATTAAGTAGGATAATCAGGAATGCTGCTGATATGTGATATGTAGTACTTGCAGAATGATAGAATGATTTGAATAGGCTGAAATTGTGGGCATTTGAAAATGGGTATCAGTTCAGTGTTAATAAATGTAAGGTCATGATGTATGAAGTGTATCCTCATACACCTCCTACTGTCTCATAATTAAGTCTTACGCTCCAATTTCCTCTACACTTGAGCTTTTCATGGTTTCACACTGATGATGAAGCTCCCCCCTTATGAATTGTTCACTGAATACCTCAACCATGTCCTCTGCAAAAGTAACCAATGTACCATCTTCATTCATTAACGTCATTTTATAGTTGGCCAAGTAGTTAGCGTACCCACTCTCCAACCAACAGGTCGTGGGTTCGAATCCTGCTGCAAAAGGAAGACTAGTGTACTGCTATTACCTTTGATATTACGCAACTTGATCTTTGCTCCCCTTTCAGCTTTAAAACCATAAATCATCATTGTCATTTTGCCATAATCATTTTACCTTGTACTTGCCACATATTTCAAAGACTCTCTAGGATTTTTATTAGCCAGATTTTCTAATTTCTGCTCATACTGCACTTTTGCTGTCCTAATCAAATGAATCACCTTGCTGGCCTGCATTTTATATTTCTCATACAATTATTGGTTGTTACTAATATTCATATATAGATCAAATAAAGGTTCCTCATATCACGGACAGGAATCGAACCCAGGTCTTTCCAACCAAAGGGCTTCATCTATACTGACTGAGCTATGGAGGCTAATATATACGTGCAATATTTAATCTCAGTCACTGTGACATCATGAAGGAATACAATATGAAGACTTGTAACACACACACACAAAGGCACACAAAACTAAGTGAAACATGTGGACAAAAGACGTGTCCGAATTACGTGGGATGCTCTGTGTATACACCTGTTGGTGCCTAGGATGCAAACTGTGATCTGTAGGTATTAGTGTTTCCCATATTTTCTGAAGTTTATTGGAACCATATATTAGGGTGATTTCTGAGAGCATCTCTGGATTCTAAAAACAGTCTTTCTCTTTTCAGTATCCTGTGATAGAGAATTATCTTTTTCTAATTGATTCTATGAGCCTTATCCAAAGTATGGTTTGCAGGCAAGGGCTGATTGATCTTAGTCATGAATGCAGATGAATTTTTTTATGTTCTTCCATGCAGATGTGGACCTATCTTCCTATCTGTCCATAGTGGGCTAACTTGCAGTAACAAGGCTCTATATATATATACAGGGTGGTTCAAAATTCCACATACAAACTTTGAGGGGAGGTAGAGAACATCAAAATCAACCATATTCACATAGGAAAGAATGATCGGAAACGCCACCTGAAAGTGATAGGTGCGTTGTTCGTCAGCAGTCCAGGTGAGCAATTGGGGTTTCCTCATTCAACCTTTCAACGTCGTTTTATGAACACTGAGATGGCAGACATGCACCTCGTTTACCATATTATGTATCCAACTACTATTGAACTGTTCAGTTAAGCCTAATAAAGTTTTTTACACTACTTATTGCCTTGTGTTATTTCTGTATCTTTGTGTCCCTGTTAGTACCTTCTGGTGGCGTTTCTGGTCATGCTTTCCTATGTGAATATGGTTCATTTTGATGTTCTCTACCTCCCCTCAAAATTTGTATGTGGTATTTTGAACCACCCTGTATATATATTCCAAGACCTGAGAGAGAGGAGGGATTTGGTCTTTAGTGGAGCAAATAAATGGAAACACTAATACCTCAAGATCCTAGTTTCCATCCTATGCTACCAATAGGTGCCCACACCAGGTTAGAACTGTAGTCTTTTGTTCACATGTTTCATTTAGTTTAGTGTTGCCTGTGTATGTGTTACAAGTCTCATATTGTACTCCCAATGATGTCCCAGTGATTGATTGTAATGAAATATTAGAAGAATTAAATATTATTTTTAATACTTTCTCAGTACTGTTTTACTCCATTAAGCTTTAACATGAGAGGGAAAATGAGAGACATATTCAGAATGACATCGCTATGAGTCTAAAAAGGAAAGCTTTTGACCAGTGCTTACTTCCTGTCCTAACATACACGGAAGAATAACAGAACTTCCTAAAAAAAAAAGCTGATAACAACACAACATCGCATGGAAAGAAGTATGCTAAAAATAACATTCAATGTGTACTTGACTCCCTGGAGTTTTCAGATAATAATAGTGTCTTATGAAAAACAAATTGTACTTATGAATACTCAGCTTACAAATTCATTTCAAGGAACACGTGTTCATATGTTGTGGTTTGCCTGTATTCCGTAGAATTCTCAAAATCTTGGTCATTCTTCGCTGGATCCTCTTTACCACTTTTCATTACTATGATATCCAGGTGATCAGATCTGTGCAAGATACTCGACATTTGGTCTTAAAAGGGGAAATAATAACCCCTATATCCCTACTTGTCAATGTGTATTTTTCAGCAGCCACAATTCAGTGTGATGTTTTGGCACTTTTTCAGTGTTTCCTCTAAATTTCAATTCCCTGTCTGCAATAACCCCCCAAATTCCTAGCCTCACCAATTTCCTGCAGTTCACTTCCATCAATTTAAATTCACTATTGCTTTGCACCATCTTCCAACAACTGAATATCTTTCCTTAAATCACTTGCTATATTTCTAAAATATAAAGAACATTAAATGAAAAATCTTGGTCAGAGAATCTGCTAATTCCCAGCATATTCTTGTAATACTATAACTGATGATTACCATCTAATCTCATGGCTGTATTTGCTTTATGTTTCTGCAGTATCATAAATGCTTCCCATATACTGCTGTTCGTCCATCACTTAATGTCATATCTGGCACTGGAATATATCTGCCTAGATGATACCTGCTTGCACTATGTGACTATGGCAAATGACACTAAAGTCATTAGCCATAGTCACTCTGCCTTTTATCTGGAAGAACATGAAAAAAAATTTGCTTCATCACCTAGCTGCATCTCATAATTAGCTTTGGCCTCCCTTTCCATACAGGTCCCACTTGTTGCCTGTATCTTGTATTGTTCATGAGCTTACTGATCATCTTCATATCTATATTCCCTCCACGATTTTTTCTAAAATTCTTTCTTAATGATGCTATTCATCCATCTAACTCCTACTACCTGATTTATCCTCCTGATTCTGGATATACAATCTGATACTGCTTTTTTTTTTCAAACACCCTACAACTCCTGTGCACTGCTGATGTCTCCGCCTTCCAAATTCTTTTCGTTTGACACTGCACTAAGCTGACTTCTCCATTGGTCATAATCGCCTGCTTTATAACTCCACATATACGTCTTAAGAGAAAATTCTGCATACCTATCAATCTCAACATGATCACTTTTCCCAAGTGGAGGCAGTGTGGCTTCATTAGTTACTGCTAAGTCCTCTGATGCTCCGAAACCGCATGTCCGATTTAATGTTGTCTCAGGTAATTATCTCTAAGCACTTGTATAATTCCATTTCCTTCCTCCCTGTGACTATTCCTCATGCTTACAACTTTCATGCATTGGATTACCATTAAAAATAAAAATGATTCATGATTATAAACATATTGTTTACTATGCTCTGTATTGCTTTTACTGCACTTTCTAGAAGCTCTCATTTAGTGGCCTGCATTGAAGCTACAAGAAGGTGATGGAGATAATGCCAGACTAACCTAGGAAATATGTTCTAGTTAGGACCCTGTATATGATGAACTGCAATGCTAAAAGTATAACAAGCTCAGGAAAATACTGTGTTTCATTTCATGGTGGTTACTCATTTGTCAGCATATCAACATGTGAAACTTTCGAAAGATGCTTAAATAATGTGGTTTCTGAATATGTCCCTATGATTCTAAGAATAAATATGGTGTGAGAGAAATGACATGCACCCTTATTAAAGCAAGAAATCCATAAGCAAATGTTGCAGAAGGATTATTGCAAGAATTAGAGTGAGTGAATTTATCAAATATACAAAACACAGTTTGAGAATTGTGCAAGTAACAAAGAGTATGAAAAGAAATGAGTTACTTAGGATCAAGGCATATCCATGTTGAGCCTCCATAGTCCAGTCGTTATAGACTAAGCCCTTTGGTTAGAAAGACCTGGGTTTGATTCCTGTGAGGAATCTTTCTCTGGTCTCTTTCAACGAAAGGGAGTTAGCTGATCTCATACAGAGGTAGAGGATTTTTTCACCTGGAAACTCTGGTTTTTTGTTCCCCAGAACAGGCAAACCGGCCCTGTGAATGCAACTCATCTACAGACATAGAACACACTGGGAGGCATAGGGCTAACCACCTTATCCTCGAGTACGGCTGCATTTGCAAGGTCCAAGAATAACTTCGACACCATAAAGGTAGAAGAGGAGGATTAAGTAAGTAAGGTTCAAGACAACCCAAAAGAATTCGAATGTTATGCTATAAGTATAAGAAAGAATGATTGTGGTAGAATGACTGAATGCCGATGGTACCATATCCTTTTGTTAGAAGTATATGCAGTTAATCAAATAATTAGTGCCCACTTTTCTATGGTCTGTCAACCTTGTTTATGCAACATAGCAAACACTGCCACCACTGCAGTGAACGATTAGAAAGAGGAGCATGAGATTCAATGTCAATAGCATAAACCTTCATAAGAATTCAGCAATAGGGATGGATAAGATATCCATATATCTGCTAAAGGAATGTTCAGCCGAATTGGCCAGATCCTTGACCTATTTGTATACAAGATGTGGCTATTAAATAAAAGACAAAGTGCACTGTGAATCATGTACTCGTAGCAGCGTGATGCGCTTGTGCCGTGAATGACCTTGAAGGTTCTAGACGGAGTTGACATAAGCATTGTTCGCTGTCGCTCCTTAGTTAGTCTGTAGGCAATTATAAAAGAAACACGTGTGAAGTCGCTTTGCCGGAATAATGCCTAACATTAAACTCGAGCAGCGCATTAATTTAAAGTACATATTTAACCATTATGGTTGAATGGGTACCAGAGGGTCAGACAGTTAACCAACATTATTACCTTAAGGTTTTGGCCAAGCTGAGAGAATGAGTGAAGAAAAAGAGACCTGATCTGTGGAAGAACAACGCTTAGATTCTCCATTAGGACAACTCTCCAGCCCATAATGCACTGTCTGTAAAGCAGCATCTGGCTGATAAGAAGATCCCAGTGTTGGACCATCCACTTTACTCGCCAGACTTAGTTCCATGTGACTTTTATCTTTTTCCAAAGTTGAAATTCGCATTGAAAGGCACCCATTTTCAGTCAGTGGATGAGGTAAAGAAGAAAACAGCAGCGCTTCTGAAGCAGATAACACCTGAAGACTTGCAGCACTGCTTCCAACAATGGAAAATTCGTACGCATGGTGTATAGATAGATAGAGGAGGGGATAACAATTAAGTTGTACAATTGTAATAATAAACCACATTTTTGCAACCAATCTTGTTATTTAATAGCCACACCTCATAAGAGTCTCAGCTCTGGAAAGAACAGGTAATGATCCCACTGCACAAGGTGGTGCAAAGACTTATTTGTCTAATTGTTGACTTCTCGGTATCTCTGGAGTGGTTGTGATTTTCCAGAAGTTGATAAAAATTCAAATACAGAAATGGGTTGACCAATAAGCTCTGCTTTGCATGGAATAGTGTGGGTTTACTAAAGAGAGAGGTTGTATCTAAGCAACTTGTCTTATTTTGTAATAATGCTATGGCGTAGTTGAATAAAGATTATGAATAAACTATAATACTGTTTAACTTTGCTATGGCATTTGATAGCATGCCACATGAAAGGCTGTGGCGTAAACGGAAAAATATAAACTAAGTGACTGGCTGACAGACAGGTAGCAGAAAGTGGTATATGCAGGAGGGGATGAATCTGCAAGATTTAAGGAGATCAGTGGGGTATACTACTGACATGAGATGCTCAATTGTTTAGTAATGATGCAAAAATAAGTAGAGCAATCAAGAATGCTAATGATATACAGCACTTACAGAATAATGCTGAAAGTGGGCAAATGCTAATAATCTATCAATTCATCTGCAGTAGGTGTAAAGTTATGTACTTTGGCATGATTAGATATCCAAAACTTCTCTGAGAGTGGGGGGGGGGTACATTTTACCTTGGTCTGGGAGCCATAAAAACGGAATGACTAATAGAGAAATTAAGGGACCCAAAAGAAACTTTGTACCCTGATAAAATTCCTCTCAGGGGCCCTGATCTAAAAGCATAATTGCACCAATAATATAGCGGTGCGATTGTACTTGGAAAAACTGATGAGGGTGGAAAACTTGCAGTTATAGTGAATAGGAATTTGAAATTCAAAGGTGGCAGAGCAAAAATTACAAATTCCACTGAGAGGATAATTGCGATGTTGAAATGAAATTGACATGTAAGGATAAGAAAGCCATTTTGCCTCTTTGGAACCATTTCATGTGAAGCACCTGTTAATGTTAGAGGTAGGGTCCTCCTTAATGATGGTACTCGCCCTTTTAATTCTTATTCTTTGTCTATGCCTTCCCTACTTTTCACACTACTTCTCGTGAGTCTTTCTTAATATTCTGTATTCTAGACCACCATCACTGTGATCTAGCATCTTACTACTGTGTGTGCCTTGCGGGACAGCCTGTGAACATCCGAAAAGGGAAATCCTTAAGTCTTTGCACTAGTTTGGGATGGTCATGGATGAAACCTGCCACGATCAATTGGCTAGTGAACTTGCCTGCAAGGGTCAAGTGTGTTGTAATAAGTCTCCTTCCCCATGGTCTGAGGACAGGGCCAAGTCATTGCTAGGATGCTCATTTAGCGTCTGGAGTAACGCTGTGGCATTCCATTCCCAAGCGCCTTCATTGCATGCTAGTGAATGAGTGTCCATTTGTGACTGCGTGATGGGTGGGGAGCCCTGGTACTGAATTCAACTCCTGAGAAAGAACACCTCATCATATTGTTTATCAGGTACCATCAACAAACCCCAACCAAGTATAGAAACCATAGAACCAACAGAACACACCACTTTCTAATCTTACACTCAACAGGCGAACATCCAATTAGAAAAATGTGACCCTTCCTCACCAGACGGATTAGCAGGAACTCCAAAAAAAAAAAAAAAAAAAAATGTAAAGAACTCCATTCAACATCCATCAGGTGATCATCGATTGCAGTCACTCCACAAAACTTGAACCTTTTTTATAGGTATAATCTCCATGTGGGACCTCCTTAAATTCTTCCCTGTGAAGAGATATGCTCAAAACTCAATTGCCAAGTAGTGGCAGCCATAAGAAGAATTCTGATGTCTACGAATGGTCATCTAGTTCACACCATGTCAAAGCGGGATATCTCAACTATTCAGTACCACTCTATATCCGAATCCCTTATGGTGCACTGTGTCAGAAATATGATCATTCTCAAATGGCTTTTCATGGGTCTGCCATCTGTGCTCATTGTGGTAGTAAAGAGCATGGGAATAAAGATTTATCCAAACATCAAGATGCTCTAACCGGGAGAGAGAGAGAGAGAGAGAGAGAGCATCCATGATACTTCCAAGCATGCAAAGGTGGAAGGAAGAAAAGGAGATGCAAAAGTTAAAAAGAAAGTGATGTGTCACATAGCAGGCTACGAAGAGGCACTATACCACAATAGTAGCAACATCTACTAACCACTTATACTGAGAAGGCAGCTGTAAAGACAGTGTCAATCCCACCTTCTCACAGCCACAATCACTGAAAGATATGATTTGCTCACTATCTCCTTTGAGTCAGCAAATGATAAAAATTATGAACTCCTGAAGATATGCCTGAAAAGGGTACTATACGTGAAAATCTTTTTTTTAATAAGAAGATTTTCACGTATAGGACCCTTTCAGGCATATCTTCAGTAGTTCAGAATTTCTATCATTATATATATATATATAAGAGGCTGTGTAGCTCAATGGATCTGGTGTTTGCACACCACGGTGCTTGATTGCACGAAGGAAGAGTGTTTCGAATCTAATCGTGCCGTCGACTAGAGAAAATTTTTCCAAGCCCTTTTTCGACTTGTTCCCGAGTTAGTCGATCTCTGGCACGGGCAAGCGGGTTTTTTCTCCCGTAAACTCAAGAAGATCGACCATAGAACCCACATTATTTCAGACATTAAATATATTGCGTTAGGGACCACGAAATGGCGGCACTTGTTGAGCCATCTCTCTTCACTGCATGCCGGTTAATTAGTGATAGCCTTGGGCCAGCTATCTTTGATTGGGCACCAGTAGAGATTGAACTGCCCACTCAGTCTCCAAAAGTTAGATAGGGCTAAACGGCCTTGCCTACTCCCTATACGGGAATAAAAAGCCATTAGCTGATATATATATTTTCCAGATGAAGAAATGAACACTGGCATCCTCAATTCTCAAAAAAGAAAAAAAAAAAAAAAAACATGAATGATAAAAACAAAACCACTATAATAGGAAGCGAGATGCTACCACCTAAAAGAAATAATGGAAATATTCCTACAATGGAATTGTCATGGATTCCGACAAAATCAAGGCTCTCTTCAGAAGTATAAAACAATATGCAGCTGCCTCCAGGAAACATACCTGAAATCGAGTGATTATCCAGCTCTACCTAATGTTAGCATAGTTGTAAGGACACGACTGGGTGGGTCTGCCATGGGAGGAGTTGCCATCCTTCTGGGCAACCATACCGCACTTAAGAGAAATCCAAATTAACATCAGCATACACGCAGTGGCTATAAGACTCTCGGAAACATAACAGCATGTATCAACATCCCTCCCGCTGCTCATGATGATAACCTTGATGATGGCATATCGCAGTTATTTTCTCCACTTTTAATGGTAGCTTTAAATGAAGATAACACACTACTGTAGATAGTGCGCGAGCAAAGATCAGAGAAAGTTGCTGAGCCTCTGCTTAACAACAACATATTGTTCCTCATATGCCTACCTGCACATTCACTGCCATTGATTTAACTGTCTACTCGCCCTCTCTTTTCCCATGTTTATGTGGGGAAGTGATAACAAACTATTTGGTAGCCATCACTTTCTCGTGATATAGTACATGGGCAACTATGTACTATACTGCTGAAAACGATTAGGGATATATTGGTTTTCTTGTAAATTATAAAGTTATAAAAATAATTTACCAATGTAACACATGTAGAACACGCAACTGTGTACAAAATCATGCTAAGACTTGTCGAAACGTGTCTTAGCCGTATTAGCATGTGGGGGGGGGGGGTATAAAAGTGTGGGTTGTTGCGCTCACTTCCAGAGTGCATAATTATCACTTCAATTGTAAACGTGTCACCCACCACCCATTATTTTGTTAAAAATGGCAGCGCAGCATGATATCTCGGAATCCATGGCTCGGAGAGCCATTGATCGATTAGAAGCTGGACAGACGCAGCAAGTTTTCGCTGAAGCGTGTCGTGTATCTTTGACATAAAAAGCAAAGCAAAAAAAACAAATTTATTTTTCTTCTAACGGCTTCGAAATGCATCTTCCCGTTTACTAAACACGAAATGAAAGCTTCTTTGCCTAAATGTTATCTCATTGCTGTTGGACCAGATAATATCCACTACAAGATTGTAATAGATATGTCAACATCAGCCATAAATCAACTGCTTTCCCTTTTACAACAGAAGAGTCTGTGAGAGGATATTTCTGAATACCTAGCAAAAGTTAATCATAATTGCCTTTCCTTAGCCAGAGAAGGATCCAAAATTCCCAGATAACCACCATTCAGTTGCTCTGATCAGCTGTTTGTGCACGATTCAAAAAAAACATGGCTAACTTTCGTCTTTTATGGTTTTTGGAGAGAGACATCTTTTCAGAACACAATCTGCCTTCTTAAAATATTCTACCACTATTAATTTTGTTCAGCTAGAGACATCCATTAGAAATGCTTTCCTGAAGCGTGAACATCCAGTAACTACCTCGATATGAATAAAAGCATATGATACTGCTTGGAGATTTGGAATACTTAAAGGCTTACATAGTTTTCGTGTTAGAGGGAATCTCTCTATTAAGTGGCGCGCTTTTT